>NC_137890.1:57291272-58005989 GCF_963455335.1 Martes martes
CAAGTGGGAAGAGGGGCAAAGGGAGAGGAAGAGAGAGAATCCTCAAGCAGACACCCCACTAAACATGGAGCCCAATGCAGAGCTTGATCCCATGACCCTGAGATTATGACCCAAGCTGAAATCAAGAGTCAGACACCCAACTGAGAGAGCCACCCAGGTACCTCTATCTTACCTGATTTTAAGATAAAATAATGAAGACAGTCTGGTTCAGGAGTAAGGATAGGTCATTATATCAGAACAGAATCCCCAAACACACCCATATATATATAGAGAGAGAGAGTCAAGTATTTGAAAAAATCATCAATGAAGAAAGGACAATTTTTTCCAGTAAGTGCTGTATAACCACTTGTATATGTGTGGAAATAAAGTGAATCTTGATGCATATTCCATATGATATATACAAGTTATCATGAAAGGAATTATGGTCTTAGATTCAAACACCAAAATTATAAAGCTTCCAGAAGAAAATTCAGGAAAAACCTCAGCAAACTGGAAATTAGGCAGAGATTTTCTGTATGGAATTTCAAAAGCTCTAACTATAAAAGAGAGAAAAAAAGATAAACTGGAGTTAATTGAAACTTTAAACCTTCTGTTCTCAAAAGACACTGTTAACAAAAAGCAAGAAGATTTCAGTTTCTGATCTAACATGTGAGGAGCCTGGAAGTTGTCACAATAAGGAAAAACTGAACAAACTAAAAATCAACAGCTCTTCTTAAATACGTCAGAGAATTGAAGTGTCAAAGCAAACAGCTATCTTGAAACATGGAGATGGGAAGATACAGAGAATAAAATATATTCAGAGCAGAACACTTGCCTGTGCCCAGCAACTGGCAGATATACTTAAGGGGCAGTTGACTAACTGCTGGAGACTGAGTGGACTAGTTTAAGAGATGAAAACTCCTAAGGATGCAGGCTTAGGAGCCCCCCAAATTTTTGTAAATTTTACTTCCAATGCCCCTACCAGGTTGTCACTGGAATCAGAGAAAAATCCCCTCTGGCTTCTAGCAAAGGAGGGAAAATGAACTATTTTGAAAAACTGCCAGAGGAATCAGTCCTTAAAAAGGCCAACTTTTAGGGGCGCCTGGGTGGCTCAGTGGGTTAAGCCGCTGCCTTCGGCTCAGGTCATGATCTCAGGGTCCTGGGATCGAGTCCCGCATTGGGCTCTCTGCTCAGCGGGAGGCCTGCTTCCCCCCTCTCTCTGCCTGCCTCTCTGCCTACTTGTGATCTCTCTCTGTCAAATAAATAAATTAATTAAAAAAAAAAAAGGCCAACTTTTAAAGGAAACTTTTACCACAGCATAACTAAAGTGTGTTTTACAGAAACCTAACTCGCCTGGGGAAAGAAAATACCCAACTCCAGCCCACTGTAGCCTTTGAAGTAGGGAAACATAAGTACCAAGCTCCACCTCCTCCTAACCTTACATGTTGGGGAAGGCAAGCATCCAACTCCAGACTGCACCAGCTCTCCTGTCTCACTTGAGGGGTGGGGAAAACTGAAAAGGAATTGTGAAGGTCCCAGACTAGAGGTACAGGCTCAGAGTAGGAATTTGGAAACCAACCAAAATGTCCTTCAATAAATGAATGTTGGTCACAAATTGTGGTTCATCCATTTAATGAACTATTATGCAGCAAGACAAAGAAATAAGTTATCAGTCTATGAAAAGGCATGGAGGAAACTTAAATGCATACTGTTAAGTGAAAGAAGACAGTCTGTAAAGGCTATGTACTGTATGATTCCAACTGTAGAACAACCTGGAAAAGGGAAAAGTCTACAGACAGTAAAAAGATGAGTGGTTGCCAGGTGTTGGTGGGGAGGGAGAGATAGGAATGAATAAGCGGATAAGTGGTGCATGGGTATTTTTAGGTCAATAAAACTATTCTGTACAATATTATAAGAGGATACATGACATCATGCTTCTGTTAAAGCCCACAGAATTGGAAAAAAAAAACACCAAAAAAGTAAACTCTAAATATGGTCTTTTGTTAATAACGTGTCCATATTGGTATTCCATTGCCAAAAAATGCACCATATTAATATATAATGTTAGGAGGAAAGCTGTGGAAGTTATGGAATGGGAGTGGGCAAAGGGGATGCTCTAATTTCTGCACAATTTCTCTATAAATGTAAAACTGCTCTAAAGAATAATGTATTAGAAAAGGAAGCTACAGACTTGGAAAAAATATTCTTAATACATTTATCTGACAAAAAACTCAAATCTATAAATCTCAACTCTACAATCAATAATTAAAAGGTAAGCAACTTAATTAAAAACTGGCCAAAAGTCTTACACATTTCATAAAAGTCAGTATTAGTCAATACTTTAAAAAATGTCAGTACTTGCCATGAAAATGCACATTAATATCACAGGGAAATATCACTGAATAATAACTAGAAAGGCTAAATTTTTAAAGACTGACAATACCAAAAGTTTGCAAGGATGTGGAGCAACTAGATCTCTGTATATTCTTGGAGATGATACACCTACTGTAGTAGTCACTTTTAGTTAATCATACATCTATTTCACTCCCTGAAAGTTAAACATCATTTCTCTAAAAATACTTACACAAGAATATCGAATGTAGTTTTACTCATAATAGCAAAAACCTTGGGAACAACCCAAATGTCCTTCAACAAAAGAAGGAATAAACAAAACAAATACATTATTTTCATACAGTGGAATACTATTCAGCAATAAAAGGGATAAACCGATACAGTAACATGAAGTCTCAAATTTTTGCTTATTGAAAGAAGCCAAAGAGTACACCTTTATAATGTTCAAGAACCGGCATAATTTATGAAGATAGAAATCAGAGTAGTAGTTGCCTGAGAGTGATGAGGTTAGTTTGTTTTTATAAATAAAATTTGATTGGAGTGTAGATATGCTCGTTTGTTTACATGTTTTCTATGGCTGCTTTCACATGACAACAGCAGAGTTAAATAGTTGTGACAAGGACCATATGGTTCACAAAGTTCAAAATATTTAAAAAAAGTTTGTTGACCCCTGCTATAATGGACCAAGAAAGGTTAACAAAATGTTGATCATTGTAGAGGCTGGCCAATGAATACATGAGGATTCATTTGACTCTTTTCTCTACTTTTGAGTGGTTCAGAATTATAATAATTTTAAAAATTTGGAGATCATCATCTTGACCAAGAATTGCTAGAGTTGGAGCACTGGGTGTGGTGCAAAAACAATGAATTCTGATATGCTGAAAAGAAATTAAAAAAAAAAGAAAAAAAAAAGAATTGCTAGAGTTTGCTGGCTAAATGATTTCCCAAAAAGTTTGAGGAAAGGCAGTGGAGTCTATACTGGGAAAATAAAGGTGCCAACTAGGTATATCCCTGAGTACGGTGGGAAAATGGGTAAATATTTAGGTAAAATTGTGAATTCTGATAGCTTGGGCTAGATTTTACAATTGATCAAGTGGCAATGCTATACCCTCCAGAGAGTCAAAGAATTGCCCCTTGTTCACCTGCAAGAAAGACTGGAAATGGTTCAGGGAGTAAGGACTTGGCCTTGTTGGGGAAGGAGTTTTTGATGGGGTGAGTTCTTTCCTCTCTATGGTTTTTCCTTCTTCCCTGATCTTCTGGCCTTTTCTTTCTTCTGGCCTTGTAGCATTTTCCTTTTAGAAGGACTCTGCAGCTCTTTTGTACCTTGTGTGTAATGAAAATACTAGTGTAACCCCTGCTTGAGGTGGAAGTAGGAGCAGTTGATTTTGCTTTTCCAGCCAAACATGTTTAAATTTGGATTTGAGGAAAGGGAAGCATGGTGTGTGTGGCATGAGTGGGTTCTCTTTTGGGTCTTAGATAAAGAAGCTCTTTTCCTTGGCTTGTCTTTTGCCTGTCTCTACCTGAAGCAATTTCATGGTTGCAAGATGAAAGTTTCTAGACCAAAATAAGATTGAAATTCTGGGCAAAAGAACTGCAACCATCTGTTCTGCTTCTGATTAGGCTTTGGGCTGGAGTAGTATCCAGATTAGGAGACCCTATAGCATTCAAATAGGACCTTGTTTCAGACCCCCAGATAGTATTAAATACTTCATTTATCAAGAATGTACTCATTACTTTGCCTCCTTTCTGAAGCTGCATCTAGAGTAGCCAGCTCATGGAGGGTTTAGGTTTTGGGGATCTTAACCACTTCTCTTTCTCCTGAGAACCAACCAGTCCTTGACAGTTTTTATATGGAGTCAACCAAATGAGTAAGTCATCTAATTGATGAAATTCATGCATGAAAGTTGGGAAGTATTGAAGGCAGATTTGGCTGTATTACGTAGCTATGGGTTGGGTCTATTGTGAGGACTTATTTGTGTATTTTTGAGATCAATGCTATGTCCTGGGATTGTAAATTAAGTTGGTATTATTTGGGATCATTTGTAAATTTTATTATGAACCTAGCTCATTCACTCCTTTCAAAAGAGACACATTGTTGTATTTATACAACCATATAACTCAATGCCAGTTCCTAAATTATTAGTCTTCTGGAAAATTCAGGAGTTTTAAACTAAATTTAAAACATTACTTTTTCAAGATGATTAAACAGTTTCCTCTTTTCCTCCCTTCAATATTTCTTTATGTACTGAGTATAATTAACATTAGTTAATTGAAACCTCACTTTACTAAGTCAAGGAAACAATTCTGGAGTGCAACAGAGAGCTATTATTTAAGAACAGAAACAGACCTCAGGAAGTTTGGAATCCAAATGATAATATAAGAAATAAGTTTAGTTATGAGGCTAGTTTAAACATCATTGATAGGAACTTATGGATAGAGAACACAGAAGAACTGAAATTCCAGGAATGATATCTGTTTTTAAATGTCTTTAGCACTTGCTAAAATGTTGTTTGAAAACTTCTCATCTAAGATTTTTTTTTTTTTTTTTGGAAGGGCATATATCACTGATGGCTGTGTTTTAGAATGTGCTATGTGTAAGGGGACAGAACGTTAACCTGCAAATCTTACACTTTTTAATAGCATCTAGTATTTGTATTGTGCTTTAAAATTTACTGCTTTCATTCCCTTACTTCATGTAGTCTATAGACCCAGGCTGCAAGTAAGGTATTACTGACATCTTTTTTGTAAAAATGGGGAAGAAACTAAACCTGAAAGGTTAAGTGAAAAAGCAAAGATCACAGCAAACAAGTTTCACAGAGCTTTAGCCCCAGTCTTCCCATCTACAGTCTATGCTAGTCCTACTAGCTGCTGCTAATCTTTTAATTAGTGTAACTGACCTTCATGTCAAATCCAGGTAATCCATACTTCATACAGTAGTAGCACAGAACTGTAAAAATGATCATGCCTGCTTAAAGTATGCAATGAAAAAATTAAAAATATTCCATGACTTGGGAATTTTTTGTCAAAATGTTGCAAACTTTGTTATAATTGTATAGGAAATAAAAGTAAAACTAACAATTTAAATCATTAGACATTAAGAATTAATTCTTTTTGTTAAAAAAGTATCAAGAGTGGGACGCCTGGGTGGCTCAGTGGGTTAAGCTGCTGCCTTCAGCTCAGGTCATGATCTCAGGGTCCTGGGATCGAGTCCCGCATCGGGCTCTCTGCACAGCAGGGAGCCTGCTTCCCTCTCTCCCTCTCTCTCTGCCTGCCTCTCTGTCTACTGTGATCTCTCTCTGTCAAATAAATAAATAAATAAACCTTAAAAAAAAAGTATCAAGAGTAATTTTTGAATAGTACTTGCCTTCTTGTTGCATAGTGTATAATATGGAGTAAGCATATTCTCTATGCCTTAGCCATTGGTTATAATCCTTCCTAGGTTTGGATCAGCTTCCAACATTTGATCCTTTCCCTTTTTTAAAAAAATTCAATTTAATTTAATTTTTTTCAGTGTTCCAAGATTCATTGTTTATGCACCACACCAGTGCTCCATGCAATATGTGCCCTCCTTAATACCCACCACCAGGCTCACACAGCCTCCACCCTCCTTCCCTCCAAAACCCTTAGTTTGTTTCTCAGCATCCATAGTCTCTCATGGTTCATCTCCCCCTCTGATTTCCCCCAACTCACTTCTCCTCTCCATCTCCCAGTGTACTCCGTGTTATTCCTTATGCTCCACAAGTAAGTGAAACCATATGATACTTGACTCTTTCTACTTGACTTATTTCACTCAGCATAATCTCCTCCAGTCCTGTCCATGTTGATACAAAAGTTGGATATTCATCCTCTCTGATGGAAGCATAATATTCCATTGTATATATGGACCATATCTTCTTTATCCATTCATCTGTTGAAGGGCATCTTGGCTCTTTCCACAGTTTGGTGACTGTGGCCATTGCTGCTATGAACATTGGGGTACATATGGCCTTTCTTTTCACTACATCTGTTATCTTTGGGGTAAATATCCAGTAGTGCAATTGTAGGGTCATAGGGAAGCTCTATTTTTAATTTCTTAAGGAATCTCCACACTGTTTTCCAAAATGGCTGCACCAACTTGCATTCCCACCAACAGTGTAAGAGGGTTCCCCTTTCCCCACATCCTCTCCAACACTTGTTGTTTACTGTCTTGTTGATTTTGGCTGTTCTTACTGGTGTAAGGTGGTGTCTTAGTGGGGTTTTCATTTGAATCTCCTTGATGGCTAATGATGATGAACATTTTTTCATGTGTCTGTTAGCCACTTGTATTTCTTCTTTGGAGAATTGTCTGTTCATGTCTTCTGCCCACTTTTTGATGTGATGTCTGTTTTGTGTGTGTTGAATTTGAGGCATTCTTTATAGATCTTGGATATCAGTCCTTTTTCTGTAGTGTCATTTGTGAATATCTTCTCCCATTCTGTGGGCTATCTCTTTGTTTTGTTGACTATTTCCTTTGCTGTGCAGAAGCTTTTGATTTTGATGAAGTCCCAAAAGTTCATTTTCACTTTTGTTTCCTTTGCCTTTGGAGACATGTCTTGAAAGAAGTTGCTGTGGCTGATATCGAAGAGGTTACTGCCTATGTTCTCCTCTAGAATTTTGATAGATTCCTGCCCCACATTGAGGTCTTTTATCTATTTCGAGTTTATCTTTGTGTATGGTGTAAGAGAATGGTCAAATTTCATTCTTCTATACATAGCTGTCCAGTTTTTACAGCACCACTTATTGAAGAGACTGTCTTGTTTGCACTGTGTATTTTTTCCTGCTTTGTCGAAGATTATTTGACCATAGAGTTGCAGGTCCATATCTGGGCTCTCTACTCAGTTCCCCTGGCCTATGTGTCTGTTTTTGTGCCAGTACCATGCTGTCTTGGTGATCACAGCTTTGTAGTAAAGCTTGAAATCAGGCAACGTGATGCCCCCACTTTTGTTTTTCTCTTTCAACACTTCCTTAGCAATTCGGGGTCTCTTCTGGTTCAATACACATTTTAGGATTCTTTGTTCTAGCTCTTTGAAAAATGCCAGTGGAATTTTGGTCAGGATGGTATTGAAAGTATAGATTCCTCTAGGCAGTATAGACATCTTAACAATGTTTATTCTTCTGATCCATAAGCATGGAATGCTCTTCCATCTTTTTGTGTCTTTTTCAATTTCTTTCATGAGTGTTCTGTGGTTCCTTGAGTACAGATCCTTTACCTCTTTGGTTAGGTTTATTCCCAGGTATCTTATGGTTCTTGGTGCTATAGTAAATGGAATTGATTCTCTAATTTCCATTTCTATATTTTTATTTTCTATATTTTTACGTTAGTGTATAAGAAAGCAACTGATTTCTGTACATTGATTTTGTATCCTGCCACATTATGATCCTTTTTCTTTAAATGTTAGACAATATCTCAGAGTTCCCATAATAGGAAGATTTTTACCAGTGTCACTTTTTCTCATTTATTTATGTCAATAACTGTAGTTTCAGTAAGATCCCTCCATTGCATATCTGAACCACCCCACCATTAATGTTGCCATGATCAGCTATTTCCTCCGTAACTTCACTTACATTGGATTTGATTTTCACATTCTAGAGTTAGCATTTTACATTCTTTCACTATGCTTTTATCTTTCTTGGTCAAATCCCTCTTCGGAGTATCTGTCTTTGTAAAATGTCATGTAGGTCCCTCTCTGGGAGATGAGGCAACACAACTGTACATTTGCTGTCAATGTAGGAATTGAGTACCAGATGCCCAGTGATCAATCATTGAATAAAGGTGAAAGATGTAACATGATTAGTTACTAGTCATAATGTACATTTGTTCACGTAGTGATTTGTGGACTTAAGAGTTAGGAAAGTGTGTGATTTATGCCATTACTCATGGTTAATATACTGTGGTAAATGAAGTTTGAATCTTGTTTTTAGGGGACTGGTGGTATTTAACTATACTATGGAATCTGAAATTTGTGTTTTTCGGAATAGTACAAAGGAAAATATGCTTGCCTTTGAGCCTATGATACTTGAGAGCCCACTAGCTGCAATCGGGGTACTGAGTGGATGGGAATTCAGATAGAGAAGAAGGGGAAATTGTGTTGAACAGGGAGAAGAGTTAAGCTGCAGGGAGAGACAAGAGAGTAGAGGCCTGGGCTTAGGTCACAGGTATGGCTTAAGTCACAGGTATGACACAAGTCTGTAGAAAGAAGGGCAGACTGGAAGGGCAGGCTGACTTCACCAGCTTCAAAATTTTGCCTTACGCAAAATGCCACAGTCATTAGAAAATCTGATTTTTGAACTGGAGAAAACACATTAAAACTATGTCCTTAAAAATAAGTAAATAAATTAATACATACATCTTTTTGATCATCTAGGTTCCAAAAGGAACACAAACCTGTAGAAGATTTGAATATTATAGAAGGGAGGAAAGCAAAAAAGTGAAATTTCTTTTATATGTCAATCCTTTTTGTCAGGAGGTGATAACTGCTGATAGCATTTCCATGGCTACTCTTATTTTCAGTCTGTCCTATCATTTGCATTAGTTTAATGCCAAGTATGATATTATATGATGCTTACTATAATTATATATATATTTAAGATAATTTATATATTTTAAGATACTTTTTCTATGAAGAAAGTGATGAATTCAAACTATTGCAGTTAGAAAAAACAAAACCATGCTTCTGTTGCTGTACTGAGTAGGTATCAGTGGTGAGTCATTAGAAAATTGAAAAAAAGACCTTTTCCAGGAACCAAATTTTGCTAGTTTACCCGTAAAAGGATGCATTTCAGACTACTTGTTTTCTTTTGGGATGGGTTTCTGAGCTGAAAATCTCTCTGATTCATACTAACCTTTAAAAATTTTTAAAAAAGGAATATATTTTAACCCAGATATTGTATAAACCACAAATTTGCCAGGAAAATAATGTGGCTCTCTTAAAGGTAATTTTTTTTCTCACTTTTCAAAATTAAACATGTTGGAACATATAAGGATGTTTGGGCATTACTTATGGGTAAGAGTACTACTCATATTACTTAAATGTAAAATGAACATACACATATCTAGCACTGAGCTTACGACATAAGCCCATAACTTCGAAGCTCCTGTGCCCCTCCCTAATCTTACTCCTAGAATAGGACCATTGTCTTGAATTTTTGGCTTTACTCTCTTTTCTTTGAGTTTTTTTTTTTTTAAGATTTTATTTATTTATTTGACAGAGATCACAAGTAGGTGGAAAGGTAGGCAGGGGGCGGGGGAAGCAGGCTCCCTGCTGAGCAGAGAGCCCGACATGGGGCTTGATCCTAGGACTCTGGGATCGTGACCTGAGCAGAAGGCAGAGGCTTTAACCCACTGAGCCACCCAGGAGCCCCTTCTTTGAGGTTTTTAACACAAATATTTGAATTCTAAAACATACATAATTTGTTTTTACACATTTTTGAAATGTGTATCAATTTTATGCCATAAACAAATTTTGTTAGATTTTTTCTTTTGCTTAACATTTTGCTTATTTAACCATGATAGTTTTGTTCTATTTTATTCTTTGTTTATAATGCTGTATAGTATGTCATTAGAGGAATATATTACAATCTATTTATCATTTCTTGTATAAATAGACATTTGAATTGTTTCCTATTTTTAAGCTACTTTAAGGATTTTTTGCATGTATTTTCTGGTGTACATGTACCAGAATGTTCCTTAAGATTTACTCCAAGAGAGAAATTGCTGGGTCACAGAGGCTTTGTGAATTATTTTACTTAGGTAGTCTTTCTTTTTCTTTTTCAAGGTGATTATATGAATTTGCCTTCTTAGTGGCTATACATTGGACTTCCCCTTTCTCTGTACCTTGCAAAGGTAGGTATGAAATTATATTTCTTTGTGGAATTAATTAACATTTGGCCCAGTTGGCCTTGGCCTTCTTTAAAGGTTTAGGGGTGCCCTCCTATTTTGCATTGACCTTAGTGAGAGCAGATTCAGAGAATTGGTGGGAATAGATGATGAAAGAGGATACACATTAAGGTCACAGTTTTCTCAGTAAGATCAGGTGTCATTTTGTCTACTGTGAACAAAAGGGTGAGGGGGCCTCAGGGAGGCTGGCAAAAGTTTTGAGTAGCTGAGAGACTTTGGAAGATTAAGGAACTTATTAAATTGTTCCTCATTGGGCCTCATTTATTCATTAAACATTACTCTTTTTTTTAGTTGCAAACATGTAAAATTAAGCATTGGAAAAGAGCAAGTGAGTAAGACTCAATCCTGGTTCCAAAGAAGCCTAGTGAGAAAGTGAAATGTGTAAATATGTAATTACGCAGTGAGATGTGTGCTATGCCCAAGGCTCTACTCAGCACAGCGGGAGTCCAGGAATAAGTAATTGGCTCTGAGAGAATGAACAAGAAAGGCCTCATGAGTGGCAGATAAGTAGGGACATTCAACAGAGGACATTGTGCTAGAGTGATCTGAGTTCATTGTTTCTGAGGGACAGGCCACTGGAGATAGTGTAGGAAGGAAAAGGCTAACGGAATAGCTTTCCACATTAAGGATCCAGGAACTTACCTTTTGAACAGTGTAGTGGCATTGGAAGTTTTGCTACTGTTTTTAAGGTTTGTTTTATGTTGTTGTTGTTTTGTTTTGCTTTGTTTTGTTTTATTTGTTTGTTTTGTTTTGTTTTTGTTTTTATTTTTTTTACTCTTTTTAGAGGTGTTTTAAATTCACATCAAAATTGAACAGGACAGAGGGTTCCCATCTATCCCTTGCCCCCACACATGCATCAGAAGTTTTTAAGGAGAGTGTCATGATGGCCATGCCCAAAAAGCTAGTTAACAGTGCTATAAGAAACAGCAGCAGGAGGAGACAGGAAAGTAAGTTCAGAGACTGAATCTAGGAGGTAGCTTTAACGGGATCTGGTGACCAAGTGAGGGAGGAACATTTTTTGCTTCCAAGGAAATATAATTTATGTAGGTTGTGTGTGCAAGAGGAAGGAAAAATTGGGTGTGTTCTATACAGAGAACAATTTAATGCTAAGTTTGGGGCTGTTTCTTTCATTTTTTCAAGTGTTCAAAGAAAGTTCCAAAAACTATCAGTAAATAGTGAAATATCAATCTTATCATCTCATGCCGTAAAGAACCAGGTTTTATTTGGATAACTCTAGTTTTGTCTGCCATATGTGAGTAAAATCAAAACAATATTGCCTTCATTGAACTGAAAATTGATATGACAGTGGTCATTATATAAGGTCTGTGAAATTAGTAGTCAAGGGAAGTAAATAATAATATTGAAAATACTCTGATCTCAAAAATAACTAGTATGGGGTTCACGTCACTTCATAGATGTAAGCACTTGTATCCTTACAGTCCTTTTCTGATCAAAATTCATTTTAAGATTCTAAAAAAGTTATTAAAGAACTTGATTATAATTTTCTTGGGTAAAATATCATGACATATTAGAATAAGGAGAACTAATTGATGCATTGTTTGTTAAATAGAAAAGCTGGAAAGATATCTTTGACAAGATAATTCTTAACAAAAGAATGTGTAAGAAACTATTCTGAGATTAAAATCACAAAGCACAATCTCATGCCTAAAGTGAAATAACACTAAGAAAATTTAAAGGGGAATAGCATTCCATGAACTGGACATCATTTTACTAACAAGGTCATGTGTACTTCTCTGCCTAATCTCTATATAATAACAATACCCAAACACAGTCTACAATCCTCAAAGAAAAACTGTGCTCAGCATGGCTTTATTTTCAAGTGAACATTGCTGTTATAGGCTAGATGTTAGCTGGTTCATTCTGTCATTTAAATGTAATGAAAATTGGCTTTAGTTCCTTTCTCAAGTCCTATGGGGCATTTTGTGACAGTCCCATGATTTCTTCAGATTATGGTGCTTTATGTTTTCTGATTATGTCTATTTCTAAAATCCTGCCTACTCCTACAATTGTTCTCTTTTCTCTGTCATACCAGCCCTGAAGTAGGACAAGGGTTTTTCTTTAGGGATTGCTTCATCCCACAAAATCCCACTGATACATTTGTATTATGCAGCAAACTTAACTGAAGTTTTGTGGTTTATATCACAACAATACATAATGACATTAAATTGAATATTAGACATCCCTGTTTTGTGTAAATTGTTTTGGCCCTTCTGTGACTAGGAACTGCTCATTGGCTACGCTTTTCTGAGGGCTGCAGTTTGCTGACATTTTGCTTGGTTCCCTCTTCCTCAAGACTGTGCTCACCTGTATCTACCCTACTTCAGTACTTTGTATTCCCTTCTGTAGCAACAATGGTGAGTTAGGGTTTTTCCCAAGAATTGGCATTCTCTTTGTGTTTGAGTAATTTAGCCTTTCCCCCTTTTCTGCTCCAGCTTACTTTATCATATCCAAAGACCCATTTATGTGCTAAGTTAATAAAGGGCTCTGCTACTCAGTCTCTGTTTTTGGCCATATAGCCCTGGTGGACTCAAATGCCACTATGTCCTTTCTCCCATCCCTACCAGTTGAAGAAAGGGAGCACTATTATTTATTTCCCTATTATTTCACTATTATTTATTATTTTCCATAATTTCAAATACAAATTAGGCCACACCCCTTACAGCAGTGGCATTCCACTTGAATTTTATTCTACTTTTCTTTTTAAGAGGACGAAGCCCAGGTACCTAGATGGATGTTCATTTGAGGGAACCAAGGCCAGTCTGTACTGACCACAGGGCTTCTAGCTTATGATATTAAAGCCTGTAATATGTTCATATTCAAAATCATTCCTACCAGGTATACAAATGTTATTTTCTGATTCACTCAAAAGGGCAAGCGTTCAGTCACAAGTTTGGTATAGCCAATAGATACAGTGACTCTCAAAGGCCCACAGTAAGGAAATTCTTTTGTAAGAATAGAGTTCTTTTCTTTACATTTGCCTTTTCTTCTGAAAGTTCTATTGAGCTATATTTACATACTATACAATTCATACATTTAAAGTGTACACAAGATAGGAAACACAAATCTAGATAAGGCATAGAAATGATTCATTTCTCTAGAACTTTTTTCATTTTTTCCACTAACAAGCAAAGTAATCGACACATAAGAAGCCATATTGAAAATACTGAACAGAACCACATATACCGCTATAGTATTTTTAAAATAATAGTTATGTTGATATATCATTCATATACGATAGAATTTACCTTTTAAAAGAATTTCATTGAATGGGTTTTAGTATGTTCACAGTTCACTCAATACTACTTTTTAACTTTAGAACATTTTCTTTGCCACCAAAAGAAAGACCATAACCATTCATAGTCTTGTTATACTCCCCGCATGCCATTTCCTCTGGTAACAACTCTATATGGATCTACTTTTGGTCTCTATGAATTTACATATTCTGGATATTTTATACAAATGGGATCATGTTTGGCCTTTGGTGACTAGATTTTTTCACTTAGGGTAATGTTTTCAAGACTGATCCATATTGTAGCCTATGCCAGGATTTTTTCCCCTTTTTATTGCTAAATAACATTCCATTGGATATATATACTACATTTTGTTTATCCATTTATCAGTTAACGTTTCCCTACATCTATGCCAGTCCTTATTACTGTCATCTTAGTGGGTGTTAAATGGTATCTCATTATGCTTTTTATTTGTATTTCCCTAATGATTAATGATGCTCAGCTTCTTTTTATATGCTTGATAACTACTTTTTAAAGTCTTATTTGGATATATGTCTATATATAGACTTTGTCCATTTTTTAATTGAGCTGTCTTTTTTATTGGGTTGTAAAGTTTTATGTATTCTAGATATAGAATGAGTTGTAAGTTTATATATTCTAGATACAGAACAATATATATATATCTAATATCTATGGTTGTATATATAAATGCTATCTATATTAGATACATATCCTCTATCAAATATGCTTTGCAAAAATTTTTTTCCCATCACAAGTTGTTTTTTTGTTTTTGATGTTTCCAAAATCTTTTATTATTATTGAAATATAATTCACATACAATGTTATATTATTTTCAGGTGTATAACATAGTGACTCAACAATTCTATACATTGCATTTAGCATAATAACTTCTGGATGTAGCCATGTTGTCACAAATGGCAAGATTACATTCTTTTTTAATGGTTGAGTAATATTCTTGTGTGTGTATGTGTGTATGACATCATCTTTACGCATCTATTTTTTTTATCATGTTCAATTAGCCAACATATAGTACATCATTAGTTTTTGATGTGGTATCCAGCAATTCATTAGTTGTGTATAATACCCAGTGCTCATCACAACACGTGCCTCTCTTTAATACCTCTCACCTGGTTACCCCATCTTCCCACCCCCCTTTCCATCTTCTCCTGTAACCCTCAGTTAGTTTGCCAGAGTCCAGAGTCTCTCATGGTTTGTCTTCCTCTGATTCCTCCTTTAACTTCCTTGATGCTGCCCTTTGCAGCACAAAAGTTTTTAATTTTGAATCTAATTTTTGTTTAATTTTGTTGCTGGTGCTTTGGGGATTATATCTAAGAATCCATTGATTAATACAAAGTAATGGAAATTTATGCCTGTGTTCCTCAGAATAGTATTAACCCTTATATTTAGGTTTTTGACAGTTTTTAGTTGATCTTTTAGTATGGTGTGAGGTTGGAGTTCCAACCTGATTATTTTGTATGTGGCTATCTAGTTGTTTCAGCACCTCTTATTGGAAAGACTAATCTTTCTCCCACTCACTTGTCTTAGCATTCTGGCCAAAATTATTTAACCATAAACATTGAGATTTTATTTCTAGACTCTTCTGTTACACAGATCTATATATCTTCAGGTGAGTACCATACTGTCCAACTGTTTATTACTATAGATTTGAAGTAGGTTTTGAAATTGGAAATTGTGACTCTTTCAACTTTATTCTCCATTTGAAAGACTGGCTGTATTAGATCCCTGAATAGTCTTATATGTTTCAGGATCAGCTTGTAATCTTGGCAAAGAGGCTAGCTGGATTTTTGACAAGTATTATATTGAATTTGTAGTTCAATTTGGAGAGTATTGCCAGATTAACATTCTCTTCAATTATAGGAACATGGAATTGGTTTACAGTTATTTAGATGTTTCATTTTCTTGCAAAAATATTTTTAAATTTTTCAGTGTATAAGCTTTGCACTTTTTTGTTAAACATAACTATTTGTTTTGATACTGTTAAAATTTTTTTTAAATTTTATTTTCAGGTTAATTGCAAGAATATAGAAATAACATTGATTTTTGTATATTGGTCTGTATCCTGCAACTTTGCTAAACTCCTTTGTTCTAATTTTTAATGGATTGCTTTTCTTAGGATTTTCTGTAGATTACATCTTCTGAGAATAGAGATAAGTTAGTTTTTCATTTCCCATGCATGTCTTTTTTTTTTTTTCTTCCTAATTATCATAGCTAGATCCTCTAGTACAAGGTTGAATAGAAATGGCAAAAGTAGATATCCTTGTCTTGTTCCTTGTCTTGGGGGAAAAGTATGAAATGTTTCACCTGATGGTATTAGGTATACATTTTTCACAGGTTTTATCAGACCAGAGAAGTTTCCTGTTATTTCTAGTTTATTGAGCGCTTTTTTTTTTTTTTTCATAAAGGGGTGTTGAATTTTGTGGTGTTTTTTGTTTTTTTTTTTTTTTCTTCTGTACCTGTTGATATGATCACGTGTTTTGTCCTTTATTGACAAGAAGTTTTACAGTAATTGATTTTCAGATGTTAAGGCAGCCTTGCTTTCCTAAAATAAATTCCACATGGTCATTGTGCATAGTCCTTTTTATGAGTCTTTGTCTGTAAGGGATTTTGGACTATGGGTTTCTTGTTTGGTTTTGTTGTTGTTGTGGTTTGTTTGGTTGGTTTTGTCAGTACTTTTTAAGCAGGGTTCAGAGTTGAGGAGGATAATGAAAGCTCATATGCAGGTGTTAAGATGCTAAATCCTACCTCTAGCATCCAGAGGTAGGATTCAATAATTTACTGTGACTCTACTATCTTTACTTCTGTTTTAAGCTTTGGGAATATAGTAATGAATAATGGAGTATTTCTCTTCTCAAGGAACTTAATAAACAACATAGAATAAAATAAAATATTTAAAGAAATTAATATAAATAAATGTGTTATGTCAAGTGTAATAAGTGATTAAAAGACAAAGTATACTAAGGGGAAAATTGAAGAAGTTGGAAGGAGATCTTAGGATCATCAAGGAAGTCTTCTTGATAAGTGGTCATGTAGTAGAGTGAATGAAGTGAAGTGAAGAGTCATGTAGACATTTGGGAATAGAATTCTCTAGTCAGAAGAAATAGCACGTGCTAAATCTGAGGCAAAGACATGCTTGATGTGTTTGAAGATTAAAAAGAAGCTCTTAGAGCTGGAGTGGAGTCATCAATTAGGATTGTGTCCTGCTGCACACAACTGAAAACTACATTTACTGTGGCTTAATCAAATAGAAGTTTTAGTTGCATCATGTAAAAGAGGCTAATATGGAAGCTTCATGATACCTTCAGGAACCCAGATTCTTTTTAGATTTTCTCTGCACCAGTCTAAGTATAAAGCTTCAATGCAAATGTTTGTGATTTTGAGATGACTGGTCCACTCCTATTTTCCTTTTTAGCTTTCAGGTAGAAAGAAAGTGAAAGATGAAGAGCCAAAGGCCACATGCCAACTGAATCAGTTCCTTTAATAGTTTTATTTTTTCATTCTGGAAAACTACCTAGAAACTTCTGTTTATTGGCCACAACTGTATCACGTGAACTCCCCTAGGTGCAAAGAAAGCTACATATGGCTATGTGACCAATGAAGTATTTTAGCTGGGAAAATTACTAACCCCCCAACATTGGAATAATTTCAGGAGGAAAAAAAAGGGGATAGTAGATACTGAATAGGCAGTTAGAAGTCTCTGTCCTATGGGTCACAAATGTAGTGGGAACTAGGTAATGTAGGAGCGTATAAATTAAGTCTAGGTCTTTGCATTTTACTGAGTGAGATGAAAATGTTTAGCAATTTTTGAACAGATGAGTTACATGGTATGATTTTAGATTCTGTTTTAGCTTTGGGTCACCTAGAAGCAAGCTTTAGATAAAGTTTTATGTACAGAAAGGGTATCTGAAAAGTAAGCAAGAATGTGGGACCAGAAAGAAGGAAACTAAGAAAGGAAGGAAATTCTCATGGCCATGACCGAAAAGAGAATTAAAGCCATGAGGATGTGAAGCTTTGCACAAGAGGTATACAATAGAATATACCCCTTCCACCCCTCAGATCATGCCCTCTATTAAGTACAATCTATCACAGACTTCTCAAGGTGGGTGCCAACCAGTAGCTACAAAAACAGAATGGAAAATAGTTTATGGAACCAGCTACAGTCTTTTTGGCTACATTGCTTCCAAGATTGAAGTTAATATTCATCATCTTCCTACTTAATCATCTATCCTCATATAGCATTTCAGCTGGTCTGTTTTGTTTATACAGTGAGGTAATTCAGGTCATCTCCAGACAACTGAACCTTTAATTACTTTTCTCTGTTTGAACTGTTAATGCTACAATTGCATTTTTGCCATTATTTCTGATTATGAAATCCAGCAAGAAACGTTCAGTTGAATACTGTGAGTTCCAAACACCTCTTTTTGCCCTAGTTAGATAGATGGGACACTATGTTATGATAATTAAGATTTGTTAACTCTGCCATTATAGCAACTCTTTTCTTTTTTTTTCTGTTTTAATTTTTATTTGAATTATAATTAGTTAACATATAATGTAATATTAGTTTCGAGAGTAGAATTTAGTGATTCATCATTTACATATAACACCAGTGCTCATCGCAAGTTCCTTCCTTAATACCCATCACCAATTTAGCCCTTCCCTCTGGCAACTCTCAGTTTGTTCTCTCTGGTAAGAGTCACTTTTATGGTTTGTTCCCTCTCTTCTTCTTTTTTTTTTTTTCCCCTTTCCCCTATGTTCATTTGGTTTGTTTCTTAAATTCCATGTATGAGAGAAATTGTATGGTATTTGTCCTTCTCTAACTTATTTCTTTAGCATAATACTCTCTAGCTCCATCCATGTTACCGCAAATGGCAAGATTTCATTCTTTTCATGACTTAGTAATATTCCATTACACACACACACACACACACACACACACACACACACACACAGCATTTCTTTATCCATTCATTTCATCAGTTTATGGATACTTAGGGACTCTTTCCATACTTTGACTGTTGTTGATAATGCTGCTATAAATATTGGGGTACATATGCCTCTTTAAATCAGTATTTTTGTATCTTTTGGGTAAACACCTAATAGTGCAATTGTTGGGTTGTAGGGTGTTTCTATTTTTGAGGAAACTCCATACTGTTTTCCAGAGTTGCTGTACCAATTTCCACTCCCACTAACAGTGTAAGAAGGTTCCCCTTTCTCTGCATCCTCGTGAACATTTGTTGCTTCCTGTATTGTTAATTTTAGCCATTCTGACAGGTGTGAAGTTGTATCTCATTATGGTTTTGATTTATATTTCCCCAATGAGTGATGCTGAGCATCTTTTCATGTGTATTTCCTTTATTATTCCTTTCTTTGCTTGTCAGTTCACTGGCATGAAGAACATAGAATGACAGAGTGGTGATTGTAGCTTTAAATTCAGTGGAATCATTACTCTGTTCCTCTGCTGGAACCATTCCCCACTTGGGAACCAGGGCTTCTAATCCGGCAGAGCCTCAATTTGTTGAGACTGGAAGTATGCATTTTTCAGGCAGGCCCCTTACATGATGTTAATTTGGGGGTCAATGCCTCTTCATTCCTCAATGTACTATAAATCTACATATGCTAAATACCGGGGATACATTCCCCAGTTTGTTCAGTGCATATACTGCATCCCACAGAGTATTGTCCCTGATTTTTCAGCTGAACTTCTAATAGTCCCTTGTATATCATTCTACTGGGCCATCAGCTTTGGGGTGGATGTCTTGGACAGGTGCCCATTGTCATACCGCTTTTGCTATAAAATAGGTCCCTTCATGTGATGCAGTATTGCACAGGTTTTCATGTAAGTGTGCCCTAAAGTGGTGGTTCTGACAGAGGCATTGCAAGTGAGGAAGTCAGTTTGGTATGACTGTCAATTTTAGCAAGCCTAAATCACTATCTCTAGAATAGAAGTGATCTCATACAGTCAACTTGACACTAAGGATCTAACTAAACTCCTCAAGGGGTCTTGCTGTGTTGTGGGTTCAATGACAGCAAAGCTGTTGGAAACTTAAACAACACTGGAAGTAAAAAGATCAGTCTTGTGGATTAAATGCATAACTTCCATCTCTGCTATGGCATTCAGTTTATGGGTCCTCTGCACGAGCACTGGGATGGTTGAGGACAGAGTAATAGGTATCCACAGGCTGAGTCATCCTGTTCTAATGGTTATTGAGAATCTTGTTTGCAATAGGTTCTGTCCAGTGAGCATAAACCTAAAATACAAAGATCCATGTTTTCTGCCCACTTCCGTAAGTCTACCCTATGGATAATGTTTCCTCAAATTATTGTCCCCATGGAAGTCTGCAGTCTTCCAGACACTATCTGCTAGGTCATTCACCACAGCCTAGGAGTTCATGAGTATCTGTGTCATGGGCCACTGCTTCCTCCATGTTAAGCATAAAAATCAATGTACTGCTCTTACATCTATTGAGAGGATTTTCTTCACTTTTAGGCAACCCTTGTGTTAGACTATAATGTGGGAACAGCATGTTATTGCCTTACACCAAGACAATGAATTGACCCATGTGTGAATCTCAGGCAAGATTTTTTTTCTTTTCCTTCAGTTGACTCTAGGGAATGCCTCAGGAGGAATTAGTTTGAGGAGAGTGAGAGAAATTTGAGGCAGCTAACAGGAATTGAACAATCAAATTATATAATTTATGTCCCTTGGCCCTCAGGAAATCTCTTCGTGAGCTTTCCACTTGTAGCATACATGAATTTGTTGTGTTCTTCAACCTTATGCCTGGTTGGATTTGGTAATATCAATTCATGATAGTTCTGAACTTACACCATCACATCATGTTTTATGTTTAGATGTTCAGTCAGCTCAGTAGCACATCAGGCATTGTTTTTCAAAGAGAAGTATTTTCCCGTGACAGAGGATGGAACTTTGTTCGAGAAGTCCAGGGATCTGCACTGTGGCTTTAGTGGGGGCATGCCAGATATTACACATAGTACCACCACTAATGATTTTAGTAACATTTATCTGCTTGGTCATATGTCCTACATGCCAAGGTCACTTGGAGCGGGGTCACTCAAACTGATAACATTCTAAATAACCTGTTAAGTGAGTTGCAGAAGTATGACCAAATGTGATATGTGTTGTTTCTAAAACCCAAAAGAACCAAAATGAGGCTTGGTTTTCTTAGTAATAGGAAAGACAACAACTTGTTCATTTATTTTTTATTTTTTTTAAAGATTTTATTTATTTATTAGAGAGTACAAAAGCAGGGGGAGTGGCAGAGGGAGAGGGAAAAGCAGGAGGAAAGACTCCCCACAGAGCAGGGACCCTGATGCAGAGCTCAATCTCAGGACCCTGGAATCATGACCTGAGCTGAAGGCAGACGCTTAACTGACTGAGCCACACAGGCCCCAACAACTTGTTTCAGGTGACAGGGGTGATGTACAAGTATGCCTCACAAAATTGGACTTCTAGAGACTTCCGTCATAAATTGTTTCAAGTTTTTATTTTAATTCAAGTTAGTTAACACAGTGTTATATTAGTTTCAGGTGTACAATACAGTGATTCATTAATTTCATACCTTACCTGGTACTCATCATAAGTGCACTTCTTCATCCCCACCACCTATTTAACCCATCCTTCTCTACTCTCCCCACTACTAATCATTAGATTGTTGTCTATAATTAATAGTCCGATCCTTGATTTATCTTTCCTTTTTTTCCCTTGGCCCATTTGTTTCTTAAATTCCACATGAGTGAAATAATGGTATTTGTCTTTCTCTGACTTATTGACCTTAGTGTAATACTCTCTGGTTCCATCCATGTTGTTGCAAATGGCAAGATTTCATTCTTTTTTATGGCTGAATAATATTCTAATATCTATATAATCACCTTTATCCATTTTCAATCAATGGGCACTTGTGCTGCTTGCATAATTTGGCTATTATAAATGAAGCAGCAATAAACATAGGGGTACACGTAGCTCTTTGAATTAGTGTCTTTGTATTCTTTAGGTAAATACCCACTAGTGCAATTCCTGTATTATAGGGTAGCTCTATTTTTAATTTTTTTTAGTAGCCTTAATGCTGTTTTCCACAATGGCTGCACCAGTTTGTGTTCCCATCAATGATGCAAGAGGATTCCTTTTTCTCCACATCCTCCCCAACACCTGCTGTTTCTTGTGTTGATTTTAGCCATTCTGACAAGTGTGAAGGGATATCTCATTGTAGTTTTAATTTGCATTTTCCTGATGGTAAGTGGTAATGAACATCTTTTCATGTGCCTGTTGGCCATCTATATGTCTTCTTTGGACAAATATCTGTTCATGTCTCCACTCATTTTTTAACTGGATTATTCATTTTTGGGGTGTTCGGTGGTATATAAGTTCTTTACGTGTTTTGGACACTGTTTATTGAGTATGTCATTTGCAAATATTTTCTTCTGTTTCATTGGTTGCCTGTTAGTTCAGTTGATTGTTTCCTTTGCTGTGCAAAAGCTTTACATTTTGATGTAGTCCAATAGTTTATTATTAGTTTTGATTTTATTTCCCTTTTCTCAGGAGACCTATCTAGAAAAATGTTGCTACAACAATGTCAAATATGTTACTGCCTATGTTCCCCTTGAGAATTTTTATGGATTCAAGTCTCACATCTAGGTCTTTAATTCCATTTTTGTATGGTGTAACAAAGTGCTCTACTTTCATTCTTTTGCATGTTGATGTCCAGTTTTCCAATACCATTTGTTGAAGAGCCTGTCTATTGCTTTGCTGAAGACTAAAAGACCATATATTTGTGGGTTCATTTCTAGGTTTTCTATTCTGTTCCATTGATTAATGTGTCTTTTTCTGTATACCATACTGTTTTGATTGCTGCAGCTTTGTAATATAATTTGAAGTCCAGGCTTGTGATGCCTCCAGGTTTGCTTTTCTTTCCTAAGATTGCTTTGGTTAATCCAGGTCTTCTGTGATCTCATACAAATTTTAGGATTGTTTGTTCTAGTTCTTTGAAAAATGCTGTTTGTATACTGGTAGGGATTGCACTAAATGTGTAGATTTATTTAGGTAGTATAGACATTTTAACAATGTTTGTTCTTCTAATCCATGAACATCATCTTCAGTTTCTTTTAACAGTGTTTTGTAGTTTTTCAAATTAGGTTTATTCCTAGGTGTATTATTATTTTGGGTGCAACTGGGTGCAATTTGGGTGCAATCAAAATGGGATTGATTCCTTAATTTCTCTTTTTGTTGTTTCATTATTAGTGCATAGAAATGCAAATTATTTCTGTACATTGATTTTGTGCCTGCAACTTCATGGTTTTTTTTTTTTTTTTTTTAAATCAGTTCCAGCAGGTTTGGGGTGAAGTCTTTAGCATTTTCTATATAGAGTATCATGTCATCTGCAAGTAGAGTTTTACTTCTTCCTTAGTGATTTGGATGCCTTTTATTTCTTATTGTTGTCTGATTGCTGTGGCTAGGACTTCTAGTACTCTGTTGAATAAAAGAGGTGGGAGTGGACATCCTTGTCTTGTTCCTGGTCAGGAGGTCCAGCTCTCAGTTTTTCCCCATTGAGGAGGATGTTAGCTAAGGGTTTTTCATATATGACCTTTATTATGTTGGCGAAAGCTCCTTATAAACCTATCTCATTGAGGGTTTTTATCATGAATGGATGTTATCCTTTTTTATTTTAATTTATTTATTTATTTTAATAAACATATAATGTATTTTTATCCCCAGGGGTACAGGTCTGTGAATAGCCAGGTTTACACCTTTCACAGCACTCATCATAGCCCATACCCTCCCCAATGTCCATATCCCTCTCCCGTCCCCCCTCCCCCCTGCAACCCTCAGTCTGTTTTTGAGCTTGAGTCTTTTATGGTTTGTCTCCCTCCTGATCCCATCTTCTTTCATTTATTCTTTTCCTACCTCTCCCCAACCCCCCCACATTGCATCTCCACTTCCTCATATCAAAGAGATCATATGATAGTTGTCTTTCTCCGATTGACTTATTTCGCTAAGCATAATGCCCTCTAGTTCCATCCACATTGTCGCAAATGGCAAGATTTCATTTCTTTGGATGGCTGTATAGTATTCCATTGTGTATATATACCACCTCTTCTTTATCCATTCATCTGTTGATGGACATCTAGGTTCTTTCCACAGTTTGGCTATTGTGGACATTGCTGCTATAAACATTCAGGTGCACGTGCCCCTTCGGAGCACCACGTTTGTATCTTTAGGATATATAACCAGTAGTGCAATCGCTGGGTCATAGGGTAGGTCTATTTTCAGTTTTTTGAGGAAGCTCCACACTGTTTTCCAGAGTGGTTACACCAGCTTGCATTCCCAACAGTGTAGGAGGGTTCCCCTCTCTCCGCATCCTCGCCAGCATCTGTCATTTCTTGACTTGTTAATTTTAGCCATTCTGACTGGTGTGAGGTGGTATCTCATTGTGGTTTTGATTTGTATTTCCCTGATGCCGAGTGATGTGGAGCATTTTTTCATGTGTCTGTTGGCCATCTGTATGTCTTCTTTGCATAAATGTCTGTTCATGTCCTCTTCCTACTTCTTGATTGGATTATTTGTTCTCTGGGTGTTGAGTTTGATAAGTTCTTTATAGATTTTGGATACTAGCCCTTTATCTCGTATGTCGTTTGCAAATAGCTTCTCCCATTATGTCATTTGTATTTTGGTTTTTTTAACTGTTTCCTTTGCTGTGCAAAAGCTTTTGATCTTGATGAAATCCCAAGAGTTCATTCTTGCCCCTGCTTCTGTTGCCTTTGGCGATGTTCCTAGGAAGAAGTTGCTGCGGTTGAGGTCAAAGAGGTTGCTGCCTGCATTCTCCTCAAGGATTTTGATGGATTCCTTTCTCACATTGAGGTCCTTCATCCATTTTGAGTATATTTTTGTGTGTGGTGTAAGGAAATAGTCCAATTTCATTTTTCTGCATGTGGCTGTCCAATTTTCCCAGCACCATTTGTTGAAGAGGCTGTCTTTTTTCCATTGGACATTCCTTCCTCCTTTGTCAAAAATTAGATGACCATAGAGTTGAGGGTCTATTTCTGGGCTCTCTATTCTGTTCCATTGATCTATATGTCTGTTTTTGTGCCAGTACCATACTGTCTTGATGATGACAGCTTTGTAATAGAGCTTGAAGTCTGGAATTGTGATGCCACCGACGTTGGCTTTCTTTTTCAATATTCCTTTTGCTATTCGAGGTCTTTTCTGGTTCCATATAAATTTTAGGATTATTTGTTCTATTTCTTTAAAAAAAATGGATGGGATTTTGATAGGAATTGCATTAAATGCGTAGATTGCTTTAGGTGGAATAGACATTTTCACAATATTTGTTCTTCCAATCCATGAGCATGGAACATTTTTCCATTTCTTTGTGTCTTCCTCAATTTCTTTCATAAGTACATTATAGTTTTCTGAGTATAGATTCTTTGCCTCTTTGGTTAGATTTATTCCTAGGTATCTTATGGTTTTGGGTGCAATTGTAAATGGGACTGACTCCTCAATTTCTCTTTCTTCTGTCTTGTTGTTAGTGTAAAGAAATGCGACTGATTTCTGTGCATTGACTTTATATCCTGTATATGACTGAATTCCTGTACAAGTTCTAGCAGTTTTGGAGTGGAGCCTTTTGGGTTTTCCACATACAGTATCATATCATCTGCAAAGACTGATAGTTTGACTTGTTCTTTGCCGATTTGGATGCCTTTAATTTCTTTTTGTTGTCTGATTGCTGAGGCTAGGAATTCTAGTACTATGTTGAACAGCAGTGGTGATAACGGACATCCCTGCCATGTTCCTGACCTTAGCGGAAAAGCTTTCAGCTTTTCTGCATTGAGAATGATCTTTGCGGTGGGTTTTTCATAGATGGCTTTGATAATATTGAGGTATGTGCCTTCTATCCCTACACTTTGGAGAGTTTTAATCAGGAAGGGATGCTGCACTTTCACAAATGCTTTTTCAGCATCTATTGAGAGTTTCATATGGTTCTTACTCTTTCTTTTATTAATGTATTGTATCACATTGATGGATTTGCGGATGTTGAACCAACCTTGCAGCCCTGGAATAAATCCCACTTGGTCGTGGTGAATAATCCTTTTAATGTACTGTTGGATCCTATTGGCCAGTATTTTGGTGAGAATTTTCACATCTGTGTTCATCAAGGATATTGGTCTGTAATTCTCCTTTTTGGTGGGATCCTTGTCAGGTTTTGGGATCAAGGTGATGCTGGCCTCATAAAATGAGTTTGGAAGTTTTCCTTCCATTTCTATTTTTTGGAACAGTTTTCAGGAGAATAGGAATGAATTCTTCTTTAAATGTTTGGTAGAATTCCCCTGGGAAGCCATCTGGTCCTGGACTTTTGTTCGTTTGCAGATTTTTGATGACTGTTTCATCTCCTTACTGGTTATGGGTCTGTTCAGTTTATCTATTTCTTCCTGGTTCAGTTGTGGTAGTTTATATGTCTCTAGAAATGTATCCATTTCTTCCAGGTTGTCAAATTTGTTGGCGTAGAGTTGCTCGTAGTATGTTCTTATAATTGTTTGTATTTCTTTGGTGTTGGTTGTGATCTCTCCTCTTTCATTCATGATTTTATTTATTTGTGTCCTTTCCCTTTTCTTTTTGATAAGGCTGGCCAGGGGGTTGTCAATCTTATTAATTCTTTCAAAGAACCAGCTCCTAGTTTCGTTGATTTGTTCTATTGTTTTTTTAGTTTCTATTTCATTGATTTCTGCTCTGATCTTTATGATTTCTATTCTCCTGCTGGGTTTAGGCTTTCTTTGTTGTTCTTTCTCCAGCTCCTTTAGGTGTAGGGTTAGGTTGTGTATTTGAGACCTTTCTTGTTTCTTGAGAAAGGCTTGTACTGCTATATATTTTCCTCTCAGGACTGCCTTTGTTGTGTCCCACAGATTTTGAACCATTGTGTTTTCATTATCATTTGTTTCCATGAATTTTTTCAATTCTACTTTAATTTCCTGGTTGACCCATTCATTTTTTAGAAGGATGCTGTTTAGTCTCCATGTATTTGTGTCCTTTCCAAATTTCCTCTTGTGATTGAGTTCTAGCTTCAGAGCATTGTGGTCTGAAAATATGCAGGGAATGATCCCAATTTTTGATACCAGTTGAGACCTGATTTGTGACCCAGGATGTGGTCTATTCTGGAGAATGTTCCATGTGCACTAGAGAAGAATGTATATTCTGTTGCTTTGGGATGGAATGTTCTGAATATATCTGTGATGTCCATCTGGTCCAGTGTGTCATTTAAGGCCTTTATTTCCTTGTTGATCTTTTGCTTAGATGACCTGTCCATTTCTGTGAGGAGAGTGTTAAAGTCCCCTGCTATTATTGTATTCCTGTCGATATATTTCTTTGATTTTGTTATTAGTTGGTTTATATAGTTGGCTGCTCCCATGTTAGGGGCATAGATATTTAAGATTGTTAGGTCTTCTTGTTGGACAGACCCTTTGAGTATGATATAGTGTCCTTCCTCATCTCTTATTATACTCTTTGGCTTAAAATCTAATTGATCTGATATAAGGATTGCCACCCCAGCTTTCTTCTGATGTCCATTAGCACGGTACATTGTTTTCTACCCCCTCACTTTAAATCCGGAGGTGTCTTCGGGTCTAAAATGAGTTTCTTGTAGGCAGCATATTGATGGGTTTTGTTTTTTTATCCATTCTGATACCCTGTGTCTTTTGATTGGGGCATTTAGCCCATTAACATTCAGGGTAACTATTGAGAGATATGAATTTAGTGCCATTGTATTGCCTGTAAGGTGACTGTTACTGTATATTGTCTCTGTTTCTTTCTGATCTACTACTTTTAGGGTCTCTCTTTGCTTAGAGGACCCCTTTCAATATTTCCTGTAGAGCTGGTTTGGTGTTTGCAAATTCTTTCAGCTTTTGTTTGTCCTCGAAGCTCTTTATCTCTCCTTCTATTTTCAATGATAGCCTAGCCGGATATAGTATTCTTGGCTGCATGTTTTTCTCGTTTAGTTCTCTGAATATATCATGCCAGTTCTTTCTGGCCTGCCAGGTCTCTGTGGATAGGTCCGCTGCCAATCTAATGTTTTTATCCTTGTATGTTACAGACTTCTTTTCCCGGGCTGCTTTCAGGATTTTCTCTTTGTCGCTAAGACTTGTAAATTTTACTCTCAGGTGACGAGGTGTGGACCTATTTTTATTGATTTTGAGGGGCGTTCTTAGCATCTCCTGGATTTTGATGTTTGTTCCCTTTGCCATATGAGGGAAATTCTCTCCAATAATTGTCTCCAATATACCTTCTGCTCCCCTCTCTCTTTCTTCTTCTTCTGGAATCCCAGTTATTCTAATGTTGTGTTGTCTTATGGTGTCGCTTATCTCTCAAATTCTGTCCTTGTGGTCCAGTATTTGTTTGTCTCTCTTTTGCTCAGCTTCTTTATTCTCTGTCATTTGGTCTTCTATGTCACTAATTCTTTCTTCTGCCTCATTTATCCTAGTAGTGGAGCTTCCATTTTTTATTGCACCTCATTAATAGCTTTTTTGATTTCAACTTGGTTAGATTTTAGTTCTTTTATTCCTCCAGAAAGGGCTTTTATCTCTCCAGAGAGGGTTTCTCTAATATCTTCTATGCCTTTTTCGAGCCTGTCTAGAACCTTGAGAATTGTCATTCTGAACTCTAGATCTGTCATAGTACCAATCTCTGTATTGATTAGGTCCCCAGCCTTTGGTACTGCCTCTTGTTCTTTTTTTTGTGGTGAGTTTTTTCGCCTTGTCATTTTGTCCAGATAAGATTTGCTTTCTCCTGCTGTGGAATTCCACTGTTCTTGGTGAGTGAAGTTGGTCTTGGCTGGGTTTCTTGTTGATCTTCTGTGGGAGGGGCCTGTTGTAGTGATTCTGAAGTGTCTTTGCCTCAAGCGGAATTGCACCACCCTTGCCAGGGGCCAGGCTAAGTAATCCGTTCGGGTTTGCTTTTGGGAGCTTTTGTTCCCTGAGCTATTTCTGTAGAGTTCCGGAGGATGGGAATGAAGATTGCGGCCTCCCAGTCTTGGCCCAGAGGAGCCGAGAGCTTGGGGTCCCGCTCCTCAGTGTGCCCTCAGAGAAAAGCGCCCAACTGCCCCTCCCTCCCTGGCCTCCGGTCACACCTGGAGGAAAGCAGTCAATTGCTGGCACTTGGAGAAAAGCACCTGTTCGCTTCCATCTCCGTGGCCTCTGGCCACGCTCTGAGCCCACCCAGCCTGAAACTGGCACAAGGTAACCCCGGGCTGAGAGTTCACTCCTCGGCTTTGTCGCTGTAGCCAGCTTCCCCGCTCTAATACCTGTGAGCTCTGCGGCACTCAGACACTCCCGGTCCTTCTGTGACCCTGTGGGACCTGGGGTTATGCTGACCCTGGGTGGGCTTCCCCCCGGTTTTGCCTCTGGAGTGATGTCCCACCGTGGAGCAGACTTTTAATAGTCCTGATTTTGTATCCCGTTTCTCCACCGCTTGCCGGGAGCCGGCCCCTCCCCCATGGTCTGTCTTCTCGTTGCTTTGGATTCACTTCTCCGCAGGTCCTACCTTTCAGAAAGTGATTGATTTTCAGTTTCTAGAATTGTTGCTCTTCTTCTCTTTGATTTCCCGTTGGATTTGTAGGTGTTTGCAGTGGTTTGATAAGCTATCTAGCTGATCTCCTGCTACCCGATGTCCTCTCAGCCTGCTACTTCTCCGCCATCTTGACTCCTCCCCCCTGGATGTTATCCTTTGTTAAATGATTTTTCTGTATCTATTGAAATGATCATATGGTTCTTATCCTTTCTTTTATTGATGTGATGTATCACATTGATTTGTGAATATTGAACTACACTTGCACCCAAGAATAAATCTCACTTGATCATGGTGAGTGATTTTTTTAATGTATTGTTGAATCCAGTTTGCTACTATATATATATAGTTTTTGAGGATTTTTGCATCTATGTTCATCAGGGATATTGGTCTGTAGTTCTCTTTTTTTTGTGATGTGTTTATCTGGTTTAGTATCAAGGTAATGCTGGTATCATAGAATGAATTTGGAACTTCTCCTTCCTTTTCTATTTTCTGGAGTAGTTTGAGTAGAATAGGTATTATCTCTTACTTAAATGTTTGGTGTAGACTTCACCTGTGAAGCCATATGGTCCTGGGTTTATTGGGAATTTTTTGATTACTGATGAAATTTCTTTGCTTGTTATCAGTCTGTTCAAATTTTATATTTCTTCCTGTTTTAGTTTTGGTAGTTTATATGTTTCTAATAATTTATCTATTTCTTCTAGCTTGTCCAATTTGTTGGCACATAGTTTTTCATAATAATTTCTTACAGTTATTTCTTTCTTCTGTGGTATTGGTTATAATTACTCTCTCTCATTTGTGATTTCACTTATTTGAGTCCTGTCTCTTTTTTCTTTGGTAAGTCTGGCCAGAGATTTATCAATTTTGGTTTTTTCTCTTTCTTTAATTTAGATTCAATTTAGTTAACATACAGTGTAGCACTGGTTTTGGAAGTAGAATTTATTGATTCATCACTTTTATATAACACTCAGTGCTCATCCCAATAGGTGTCCTCTTTAATACCCATAACCCATTTAACCCATCCCCCCACTCCTCCAGCATACCTGTTTGTTGATCCATTTTATTGTTGATCAGTTTTATTGATTTTTTTCTCTTGGTTTCATCGATCTGTTGTTTTAATTTGTATATCATTTATTTCTGCTCTAATCTTTATTTTGTTTATTGTTATTTTTCTAGCTTCATTAGGTATTAGGTTAGGTGGTTCATTTAAGATTGTTCTTGCTTCTTGAGGTAGACCTGTATTGCTGTAAATTTCCCTCTTAGAACTAACTGCTTTTGCTCCTTCCCGTAGATTGGGGCTGTTGTGTTTTTATTTTAACCTGTCTCTATCTATTTTTCTAATTTCCTCTTTGATTTGTTGGTTGAACTATTCATTGTTTAGTAGCATGTTATTTAACCTCTATGTATTTGTATTCTTTCCAGATTTTATCTTGTGGTTGATTTCTAGTTTCCTAGCATTGTGGACAGAAAAGATTCATGGTATAACTTTGATTTTTCTTTAGTTTGTTGAGGCTTCTTTTGTGAGCTAATATGTGATCTGTTCTGGAGAATGTTCCATGTGCACTTGAAAAGAATGTGCATTCTACTATTTTAGGGTGAAATTTCTGAATATATGTATTAAAGTCATCTGGATCATCATGTCATTCAAAGTCATTGTTTCCTTGTTGATATTCTGTTTAAATGATCTATCCATTAATGTAAGTGGGGTGTTAAAGTCCCCTACTATTATTATATTATTATGGATTAGTTCCTTTGTTTGTTATTAACTGCTTTGTGTATTTGGGTGCTCCTATGTTGAGTACATAAATATTTACAATTGTTATATCTTCTACTTGGATTGTTCTCTTTATTATTATATAATGTCCTTCTTTGTCTCTCCTTACAGTCTGTTTTAAAGTCTATTTTGACCAGTTTAAGTATGGCTACTCTAGGTTTTTTTTTTTTTTTTAAGATTTTATTTCTTTATTTAACAGAATAAGAGAGCATAAGTAGGGGGAGCTGTAAGCAGAGGGGGAGGGAGAAACAGGCTCCCTGCTGAGCAGGGAGACAAATGTGGGTCCCAGAACCCTGCAATCATGACCTGAGCCAAGGCAGGCACTTAACTAACCAAGCCACCCAGGCACCCCTCCAGCTTTCTTTTTATGTCCTTTTGCATGGTAAATGTTTCTCCATCTTCTCACTTTCACTCTGCAGGTGTTTTTATATCCAAAATGAGTTTCTTGTAAGTAGCCTATAGATGGGTATTGTATGTTTTTTGCTTGTGTGTGTGTGTGTGTGTGTGTGTATTTTGTTTGTTTTTATCAGTTCTGTCATCCTATGTCTTTTGATTGGAGTTTTTAGTCCATTTACATTCAAAGTAATTAGTGATAATATGTATTTATTGTCATTTTATTATTTCTTTGTTGTTGTTTTTGCAGATTGTCTGATCCTCTCATCTTTCTTTTATGGTTTGCTGATTTTCCTAGTGATATATTTAGATTTATTTCTCTTTTTAGTTTTTGCATATATATTAATGGATTTTGATACATGGTAACTTTTAGGTGTGTTGGTAATGTCTTCTGCATAAAACAGGCTTTATTGAGTGGAGGGTTATTTAACCTTGAACCCATTCTTTTCTCATTTCCTCCCACATTTTAGGTGTATGTAATTATATTTTATATGTTTTTGTGTGAGTTCCTTGACTGACTTTTCATAGCCATAGCTCTTTTAACCACTTTTTTTTTTTTTTTTACTTTCCATGCTCTCACTTTTGGTCTCTTGTACACAGAGAGTACCCTTTATTTCCTGCAGGACTGGTTTAGTAGTCATGTATTCCTTTAGTTCTTGTTTGGGAAACTTTTGATCTCTGCTTCTCTTCTGAATGATAGCCTTGCTAGACAGAATATTCTTGGCCACAGATTTTTCCCATTCAGCATTTTGAATTTATCATGTCCCTCCCTCTGACTTACAAAGTTTCTGTTCAAAAATCTTCTGCTAGCTTTATAGGCTTTCCCTTGTAAGTTACTGACTTCTTTTGTCTTGATGCTTCCCCCCCCCCTTTATCACTATAATTTGAAATTTAATTACTGTGTGTCTTGGTATGGTCTGCTTTTTTAAATTTATTTTTTATTTTTTATTTATTTTATTTTTTATTTTGTTGGAGGTTGGAGGCTCTCTGTCCCTCCTAGATCTGAATATCTGTTTCCTCAGATTAGGGAAATTTTCAGGTATTACTATTTCAAGTAATTTTCTGTCCCCTTTTCTCTCTCATCTGCTTCTGGGACTCCTAAAATACAAATGTTACTATGTTTGATAGGGTCATTGAGTTCTCTAGGTCTATTCTCATTTTACATAATTCTCTTTTTCTCTTTTGTTCAGCTTAATTATTTTCCATTACTCTGTCTTCTAGGTCACTCATTTGTTCCTCTGCCTTTTCCATCTTGCTCTTCATTCCATCAGGAGTGTTTCTTGCTGCATTTATTGAGAACTTTATGTCTGCTGTGTTATTCCCTATTTCTGTGTTAAAGGTCTCACTGATGCCTTCCCTTCATTTCTCAAGTCCAGTGATAATCCTTATAGTCAATACTTTAAATTCTCTGTCAGACATGTTACTTAGTTCTGTTAGATCAGTTAGATCTCTGGCCATGGCCTTGTATTGTTCTTTCATTTGGGATACCTTTATCTGTCTCCTTATTTTGTTTGCCTCTCTCTGTTTGTTTCTCTGTGTTAAGAAAGTCATGTATGTCCTCTGTTTTTGAAAGTAGTGACTTTATGAAGAAGAGGTCCTGGAGTACCCTGCAGTGCAGTGTCTGCCATTCACCAGGACTTGGCACTTTAAGAAAATATTCTATGTGTTTCTTATGCTTTGCTGTTGTGTCTGACTCACTTTTCCTTTCCATGGAGTTGTCTGCAGTGACTCTCTACATGTTGTGAGCTGTGCTTGCTTTCTGTGGTATTAGTTGGTCCCAGGCAGGCCTGCTTTGAGTAGGTGAGAACTTGAAAGCAGGGCAGAAGTGTTAGCAAAACCTGTGCTGGGCCACTAGTCCTATCCCAGGTCCCTCAAAGCACTGCAGGAGCTGAGAACTGTGTGGGGGTGGCTGGAGGCCCAGGGCTGGGTGTGGCACAAGTGCAACTTTAACAAAATTTGCCCTGAGCCCAGGGCTGAGGCTAGCATATATGAAGTGGGCAAGTCCTTAGAAGAACTCATGGGCATGGCACACTGCTAGCAGATTACATGGCAAGTATTTGTGCAGCCCTGTGTTTATGCTGGGGGTAGGGAAGGAAAATGGAACCTACTAGCTTCCTCACTTTGGGAGAATTCTGAAAGTAGTATGAACAGATCTGTGTTCCTTCTCCCCTGCCCCCCCCAACCCTGGCACTGTGTAGACTGCCATTTTTATGTTACCTCTCCATGCAGGTTGTTGTCTCTTTAAGAGCAGCAATCCAGCGATCACTGGCCTTCCCAGTTTGCCCAGTGCTGAGTCATCTACCTTTTAAAAACCTAAGCTCCAAGTCCTGTGGGTTTTACACACTCATGGAACTCAGCCCTTCTGGTTTCCAAAGCCAAATGTTATGAGGATTAGTCTCTTAACCCCTATGTGAGTTTGCGGGTACAAGGAGTATTTCTCTGACCTATCCTTGTGTGCTGCTCCCTCCTTCCTGCAGGTCACTTCCCTCTCAGTCTGACCTTCCTAATCTTTCAGATGCAGCTTCTTCTCTACATTTATCAGTGGAGTTTGTTCTGCCATTATTCAGTTCACTCTCTGGTTTATTTACTTGGATGTGGATGATATCTAGTTATAAATGTGAGATGGGATGAGCTCAGAGACCTCCTACTCAACCATCTTCCCAGGCTCCTCACTGATAACATAAATTTTGCATCTTTATGTTTATCTTCCCACCTCTAATCTATGATTATTTTTTACGACATATACAGTTCTTCTTTGTTGATGCAACTTTCAAAATACTATCTATATTGTGTAGTACACATTTGAGTTGATGTACTTCCACCATGAGATGAGCTGAAACTTGTAGAGAGGGAACAAGTTCTATCCACTGACACCTCTGAGATCTCTAAGTTTGAATAGTTAATATCTGTTGTTTTCAGTTTCTTGTCTTGGTCAGGTTTGAGGATAATAGGAAATTTCCTTAATAGCCTCCTATGGATATTTTTGTTTCCTTGTCAACCAGAGGTCTAGATTCACAGCTTTTCCACAGTGCAACCAACTAGGGACAAATATCTAATAACTGGGCAACCTGTGAACATCTGTTTCCAGCACATTATCTCCAAAGAGATGTTTATGTCTGAGAAGAATGGCATTATTTATATGAAACACAGAAGTGAAATGACTGCAGTGACAGCTGCTTCCATTACTCTTCTACTGAGTGGCAAAACAGAGAAACAGTGTGCTTAATTTGCTACTAGCTCTTGTACAGGTAGAGCTAAAGGGGAGGGAAATCTGAACTCATAACTTTGGATCTATCAGAAATAGGATCAAGAAAAGCAAAGGATAAAACATGGACAGAGAAACTGATCATCATCCTCTAGTGGCTGGACTACATTATAAGCAAGGCAAGTAATCATTTAGTAGTAACCATGCAGAGTCAAGGTTACTGTAAGGGATAGGGATGGGGTTTTGTATCTCACAAAATAAGTCTATCTTTCCCCTGTGCACTGGGGCTAAAAAGAGTTTATTGTGGAGGACCCGCTTACTCATCAGGTGAAAGGCAAATGTGTTTACATAATGGTAAGACAGCAAAGCTGAAATCCCGGTTTTACTTATCACAGTGTTTATTTTTGTACTTCTGTTAATGCTAATATCATCATTCTCAGATCTTGGCTATAGTGTGCAGAATAATCCCTAATCCCTGAAACCTATGAATATGTGATCTTAAAATACATAGAAATAAGCTGTGCAGATAGAATCAAGTTAGGGATCTTGAAATGGGGTGATCATCCTTGATTACCTAGGTGTTTGTAGTGTAATCACAAGGGCTCTTATAAGAGAGACACATGATAAAAATCCAGGAACGAGATGTAGTCTTGGTAGCAAGCATCAAAGTAAGAGAGAAATTTGAATATGTAAGCTTGCTGACCTGGAAAATGAAGAACCTAAGGAATGAATGTAAGTGGCCTCTAGAACCTGGGGAAAAAGAAAAAAAAAAAAAAAACTATTCCCCCTTAGAATTAGAGGAATATAGATCTGCCAACACATTAATTTTAGCCCACTAAGACTGATCACTAATGTTTGACCCCCAAAACTTTAAGATAGTAAATTTATGATGTTTTAAGCCACCAAATTGTGGTAATTTGTTTCAATAGCAATAAGAAATTACTAATGGTCAATATCTATTTACTACTGCTGGAGTTTCTCATTTTCTTTCTCAAGTTTCCTCAAGATACAGCACCAGGCATAGTTCAGCCAAACATATATTCTTTAGATAACAATTCTTCCTAGAAACTCTCTTCTTTCCCACCCTGATGAATTAGGCTGGACAGTAAGGCATCTGGAGAGTCCCTTTACCTCTTTGCTTGTGTGAAAACTAATTCTGTGGAATTAGCAGTTGGCTTTTTCTTTTTTGAGTCTGAACTGAACCCTTCTCACTTTTCTGGAGTCAAAGATGTCATCAATTCAGAAGACAGTCCTTGTACAAATTTAAAAATATATATATATTGTGCCAAAGGTTCTAGGAGCTTCATAGCCCATGGTCACAAGGATTAGGGCAGGGGTCAGAAGATTATTTAATCTTCCTGCCAAAAAGTCCACAACCAAGAGGTCTGCTGGGAGGAAATTCTCTTCTCTTCTTCTTTGAGGATTATGATTTTTGCATTCTTTCTGTCAAAAATTTATCTCCTGCTCTTGTCCTTGCACTATCCTGTTGCTATCCTCTGAAAAATAGGAAAGAGGTAGCAGGATGTCTGTTCTTCTATCCTACTTTCATTGAGGACTAGTACTAAGTTATTGATCTTTGTGTTTTCAGTACTGGCAAAGAAAAAAGAAAGAAAGAAAGAAACTAAATAACTATGTGTTGAAGAAGATCCAAAATTGCACTTTTGTAAGTGCCCTTGGTGCCCAGAAGTCTTATGAATCCTTAGAGACTCTTGCTAAATTCTAAATATTCTTTTGAGAGATAAATTTGTAAGTTTTATCTGACAACTGCATGAAAGAACTTAATTGCTCACTAAAGTCAAGACCAATTGGAAAAAGAACACTAATATTTATTAAACATCTTTTGCATCCCACATGCTTGATTTATGTTATTTAATTTAAACTTCATAACAACCATATAGAATCATTCTTTCCATTTTATAGATGAAGAAGTGAAGCCCACAGACACACATCTATTAGAGAAGCCCATGCTCTTTCTGCTTCACTACACCAAAGGGAAAGAGACATTTTGATGAGGAGTGTGGTATAGCCTTTCCTCTTGGCAGTGAAAAGTAGGTCAAATAAGAAAAATTCAGACAAACAATTCTTTAGGAAGTTTCCTTGGGATCTGGCATTATCACAAGAGTGGCATTTTACTAGGATTATAAGTAAGATCAAAATTGAGACTGAACAAGGTAATGCTTTTGGTTACAAAGCCAGTTCTGAGCTTTTAACTCTAGCTTCTCTCTGGGTAATGCTCTGGATATAGCTATTTCAAAAGATATTTCTTGTTATCATTGATTCTTGTGTGGGAGAGAAAGAATGTTCAGTGTATTCTTACCTCATAATATTCTACTTACCAGAATCAGAGTTTCTGTGTCTGTGGGACATCTTATTACATTTGATAGCTCTGATTTAACATTCTCTGTTATTTGTTTTTTCCCTTCTTTATTTCAGTACTTCAGTGTTTGGAAATGATCCCCAAACTCTTTTAGCAAAAGTGTAAATAGTAATTCACTTGGTATTTCTAATATTTTCCTTTAAAGTATTTTAGTTTTGCATTTTAGGAGATCTATGATTTTTAAATCTAGAAGGGATTGGTCAATACTCTGACCACGTTAAAATGAGCTTCAGAGGCAATCCTATAGTTAAAATCCTTCTTGTCAAAGGTAAAAAATATTAACAAAGCACTTTCTGAATTATGAAGGTTCTAAAAAATTACTATAGACATTCCTTCTCTCTAAAGGAAATCTATTATTAAGAAATGCCCACTAATAAAATGTTGGCTCATTTGAATTGCTTTTTCAGGAAATCTGAAATTATTAATTTCTATCACTAATCATAAATACATAGTTTGAAATTTGGCCTCTTAAATATGGTTTTATGTCTTGAGGTGCCTGGGTGGCTCTGTGGGTTAAAGCCTCTGCCTTCGGTTCAGGTTGTGGTCTCAGGGTCCTGGGATTGAGCCCCTCATCAGGCTCTCTGCAGCAGGGAGCCTGCTTCCTCCTCTCTCTCTGCCTGACTCTCTGCCTACTTGTGATCTCTGTATAAAATCTTTAAAACAAAGTGGTTTTATGTCTTATCAGTATTTTTATTAGAAATAGAAAATATATTGTATGAGAAAGAATATCACTTGTAATAGATGTCATAAGTATGAAGAAGAAAGTGACATCAAGAAGATGGCATAAATAGGAAGTTCTAGCCTTCATCTGCCACAAAAGTACTAATTTAATAGCTGTTCACACATGAAAATTCATTCATGAGAGCTCTGGAATCCAGATGAGAGATTATAACACCAACCTTGAGCACACAGAAACAACTTTAAAAAATACTGAAAGGGCAAGAAGAACAGTTTCAATTTACCTGTATCACATTCTTCCCCTAAGCCAGCATAGCATAGTGCTCAAAGAGATCCCCTTAGCCATAAATTCTCCTATGCGGGAAAAAGAGAAATAAAGTGAGTATTTGACTTCCTTAACTTTGGGGGGCACTACCTGAGAGGACTGCTTCTGTCATTCCTCACCCAAAACACTGAGGGAATTTGGTACAGTTAGATCACCTGGGGGTAGCTAAGAACAAAGGAAAAGGAAGGGAGCTCTTAGCAACCAATGTGCAGATCAATAGCAGGTCTGAGATCCTGGTAGCAGGCTTGCCTGCAGCCTTAAGCAGCAGATCTGCTGACCTTCAGGTCCCAGGATAAGATGCGCCCACCTGAGGACCAGAGCAGCTGATTCATTTGCCTGTGGACTATGGCAACAGGCTGCCCATGGACCCGATGAGCTGGCCCACCCAGAATCTCTGGCCAGGCTGAATGGTGAAAGCCAGCCTGCAAAGACTGGAAGAGGTGACTGTTTCCCCAAATGTTCAGACACCAACTCAAGGCTATAAGGATAATGAAGGAAAAGAGAAATGTAATACCACCAAAGAACAAAATAAAGCTCCAGTAATGATCCTAAAGAAATGAAGTTTACAAACTGCCCAACAAAGAATTCAAAATAATAGTCTTAAACTCAAGAGAGCAGAAATAGACAACTAAACCAAATCATGAAAACAATGTACGAATAAAATGAGAAGTGTAGCAAAGAGATGGAAATGGGTGGGGGGGGGGGGGACAACAACTTTGGAGCTGAAGAATACAATGACTAAAAAAAATCCAAAAGGTTTGGTCAAGCAGAAGGGAAAAAAAAGTAGGTAATGCAAAAATAGATTATTTGAAACTACCCAGTTAGAGAAACAAACAAACAAAACAGAATAAAAGCTGAACAAAGCCTCTGGGACTTACAAGACACCATTAACAGAATCATTATACATCTGATGGGAATCTCAAGAAGAGAAAGGAGGCAGAAAGCTTATTTTAAAAAGAATGGCTGAAAACTGCCTAAATCTCTGTTGAGTAATGAACATCCAGATAATGAAGACTAAAGAATACTAAATAGGTTAAAGAAGTTTATACTGAGACATTATAATTGTCAAAAATCAGAGATTTTTGAAAGTAACAATAACAACAAAAAAAGCTACTCCTTATATACAAGGGAATTCCCATAAGATGATCAGTGTATTTTTCAGCAGAAGCCTGTAGGCAAGGGAAGAGTGAGATGACATATAGAGAGAGAGTGGTGAAAGAAAAAAAGAAACCGTCAGCTAAGAATGCTATAGATGACAAAATTATCCCTAAAAGGGGAGAGATAGACTTATCCAGATTAAAACAAAAACAAAAACAAAAACAAAAAACAGAAAAAACTGGGGAGTTTATCACCACTACAAAGCAAATTCTACAGGGAGTTTTTGAAGCTGAAATGAAGGGATGTCAAATAGCAAGACAAATATCCCTGGAAAAAATAAATATTTAGGCAAATATAGAATAACATACTGATATGGTGATGTATAAATCATGGTTAACCCTAGTATAAAAATAGACAAAAATATTAGGAATTAACTATAACTAGAAAAAAATGGTTAATGAATATACAATATAAACAAATTCTAATATCAATAACAAAGTGTGAGAGAAGGAAAAGTATAGTTTTGTATGTGGTTGAAGTTAAGTTGTTATCAGCCTAAAATAGACTGTGATAAGAAGTTTTGTGTAGGTGTCATGGTAGCCACTAAGGAAAAACCTATAGTAGCTACAACAAAAAGAAAAGAGTTAAAATACATAATTATAGAAAAATCATCAAATCATCAAGACAGCAAAAAAGGAAATGGGGAAGGAAAGAACTACAAATCAGACAGAAAATAACAAAATGACAATGATAAGTTCTTATCAGTTATTACTTTAAATGTAAATGGATTAATCTCACTAATAAAAGATACAGAGGTTGAATAGATAAATAAGATTCAACTATATGCTATATACTAGAGACTCATTTTAGATTTAAGGACACAAATAGGTTGAAGTGAAGAGATAGGGAAGAAATATTCCATGCAAATGATAACCAAAGGAGAGTGTCTATATGTATATCAGACAAAATAGACTCTAAGTGAAAAACTGTCATAAAAGAAAGGTCAACACATAAATGATAAAGGGGTCAATTCAATAGGAAAGTATAGCAATATATATGTATCCAACACCAGAGCACCTAATTATGTAAAACAAACATTGATAGAACTCAAGGGGAAAATAGACAGCAATACAAAAACAGTAGGAGACTTCAATACCTTTCTTTCAGTAATGGATAAATCATCCAGACAGAAAATCAATGAAAAAGCAGACTTAAGCAATGTTACAGACCTAATAGACCTAACAGACACACACAGAATATTCCACCTATAGAGCAGCAGAATACATTCTCCTCAGGTGCACATGAAACATTCTCTAGGATAATCACATGCTGGTCATAAATAAGCCTTAAAAAATTTAAGGAGATTGAAATCATTCCAAGGATCTTTTCTGACCATAGTGGTATGAAACTAGAAATTACCCATAAAAGAAAAATGGAAAAATTCACAAACTAATGGATATTAACCAGCTCACACTTGAAAAACCAATAGGCCTAAGAAGAAGCCAAAAGTTAAAAAAAAAAAAAAGTAAAAAAGAAATTAGAAAATTTTGATACAAATAAAAATGAAAATACACCAAATCTTATAATCTTATGGTATACAACATAAGCAGTACTAAGAAGGAAGTTTACAACAATAAATGCCTATGATAAAAAAGATCCCAACCCAAATTTAGACTTCAAAGAAATAGGAAAAGAACAAAGTTCAAGGTTAAGGAAGAAAAGAAATAAAGATTAGAGGAGAAACACAAATCAGAACTACAATCTGGTATCACCTCATATCTGTCATATGGCTAAAATCAGCAACACAAGAAACAACAGGTGTTGGTGAGTATGTGGAGAAAGGGGAACCCTTTGCACCATTGGTGGGAATGCAAATTGGTGCAGGTACTCTGAAAAACATTATGGAGTTTCCTCAGAAAGTTGAAAATAGAACTACCCTACAACCCAGCAATAATTCTACTAGATATTTGCCCAAAGAATACAAAAATACTAATTCAAAGGGAGACAGGCATCCCTATGTTTATAGCAGCATTATCTACAATAGCCAAACTTTGGAAACAGACCAAGTGTGCATTGACTGAGTAATGGATAAGGAAGATGTGATATAAATGCAGTGGAATATTACTCAGCTATAAAAAGATGTGGTCTTGCCATTTGCATCAGTATGGATGGAACTCGAGAGTATAATACTATGTGAAATAAGTCAGAGAAAGGCAAATACCCTATGATTTTACTCATTTGTGGAATTTAAGAAATGAATGAGCAAAGGGAGAAAAAAAACAGAGAGGCAAACCAAGAAACAGACTTTTTAAAAAAAGATTTTATTTATTTATTTGACAGATCACAAGGCAGAGAGAAAGGAGGAAGCAGGCTCCCTGCTGAGCAGAGAGCCCAATGCGGGGCTCAATCCCAGAATCCTGGGATGATGACCTGAGCTGAAGGCAGAGGCTTTAGCCCACTGAGCCATCCAGGCGCCCCAAGAAACAGACTCTTAACCATGGAGAACAAACTGATGGTTCCAGGGGGTGGGGGATGGGGTTGAGTTAAATAGGTGAGGGGGATTAAGGAGTACACTTGTGATGAGCACCAGGTGTTGTATAGAACTGTTGAATCACATTGTATACCTAAAACTAATGTTATACTGTGTTGACTAGCTAGAATTTAGATAAAAACGTAAAAAAATAAGATTAGAGTAGAAATGAAATCAAGAATATAAAAGCAATAGGAAAAAATGGTGGTGATCAAACTTAGAACTAAAATAATCCCCTTATAATAGCATCAAAAAGAAAATCAAAATACTTAGAAATAAATTTGACCAGAGAGGTGAAAGAGATGTACACTGAAAACTGTACAATGCTGATGAATAAAATTAAAGCAGACACAAATAAATGGAAAGACATTATGTTCACAAATTGGAAAACTTAACACTGTTAAAATGTCCATGCTACCCAAAGTGATGTATAGATTCAATGAAATCCCTATAGAAATACCAATAGAAAAAAATCTATCCTAGGGACGCCTGGGTGGCTCAGTTGGTTAAGCAGCTGCCTTCGGCTCAGGTCATGATCCCAGCGTCCTGGGATCAAGTCCCACATCTGGCTCCTTGCTTGGTGGGGAGCCTGCTTCTCCCTCTGCCTCTGCCTGTGCTCGCTCGCTCTCTCTCCCTCTCTCTCTCTGACAAATAAATAAATAAAATCTTTAAAAAAAAAAAAAAAAACCTCCTTTCTTAAAAAAAAAAAAAGAAAAGAAAAAAATCTATCCTAGAGTCTCTAAGGATCCAAAACAAAACAAAACACCCCCCCCCCAAAAAGCCTAATAGCCAAAGCAGTCTTGGACAAGAGAAACAAAACTGGAGGCATCATACTTCCTGATTTCAGATTATGCTACTAAACTAGAATAATTGAAGCAATATGACTGGCATAAAGATAGACATAGACCAATGGAATAGAATAGAGAGCTCAAAAATAATTCCCTACATATACAGTCAACTGATTTTCAACAAGGTTGAATACAGTATAGGTAAAGAAAGCTTTTTCCCTAAGTTGTTTGGAGAAAACTGATATCCACATGCAAGAGAATGAAATTGGACCCTTTTCTTAGGTGATGCACACAAGTCAATTCCAAAAGAGATAAATTATTTAAATGTAATACCTGAAACCTCTTTGAAGAAAACTCTTTGAAGAAACACTGTAGAAAACATAGGGAAAATCTTTCTTGATATTGGCCTTGGCAATGATTTTTGGATATGACACCAAAAGCATAGGCAATGGAAGCAAAATGAAACATGTAGGATTACATCAAATTATCAGTCTTCTCCACAGCAAAGGAAACAATCAACAAAATGAAAAGGCATCCCAAAGAACATTTACAACCGTACACCTGATAAAGGGTTAAGATCCAAATATGTGAGGAACTCTTATAACACAATAGTAAACAAACAAAAACCTAAACCTACAAAAAATCCACCCAGATAACTAAAAAAGTGGGCAAAGGGACTGAATATATACTTCTCAGAAGGGGCACACAAATGGCCAACAGATATATGAAAAATACTCAATATCACTAATCATAAGGAGGATGCAAATTAAAACCACAATAAACTATTACCTCACAACTGCTAGGATGACTAATATGTATATATACATACATACATACATATACACACACACATATGTACATATAATTATTATATACAGAAGATAAAAATAATTATAATTATAAATAAATAAGTTGTATTATGTTATATATAATAGCACTATATATAATTAAATATTAAATTAAATTAAAATTAAATTAAATTACATATATATAATCACATACATATAAAAGTTAACAAGTTTTAGTAAGGATGTGGAGAAAAGGAACCCTGTGGGGACGTAAACTAATGTAGCCACTGTGGAAAACAGTATAGAGGTTCCTCAAAAAATTGAAGTAAAACTTTCATATGATCCAGTAATCCTAATTATGGGTATATTTCCAGAGGAATTTAAATGAGATTCTTGAAGAGATATCTGAATTCCTGTTAGTTGCAGTATTACCAACAGTAGCCAAGACATGGAAGTATTCTGAATTTCCAGTAACAGAAGAATGGATAAAGAAGATGTGCCATAGGGTAGCTCTATTTTTAATTTCATAAGGAATTTCTACAATGTTTTCCAAACTGGCTGCACCAACTTGCATTCCCACCAACAGTGTAAGAGGGTTGCCCTTTCTCCATATCCTCTCCAAACACTTGTTGTTTACTGTTTTGTTGATTTTGGCCATTCTAACTGGTGTAAGGTGGTATCTCAATGTGGTTTTGATTTGAATCTCCCTGATGGCTAATGATGATGAACATTTTTTCATGTGCCTGTTAGCTATTTGTATGTCTTCTTTGGAGGAGTGTCTGTTCATGTCTTCTGCCCATTTTTTGATGTGATTATCTGTTTTGTATATGTTGAGTTTGAGGAGTTCTTTATAGATCTTGGGTATCAACCTTTTGTCTGTAGTGTCATTTGTGAATATCTTCTCCCATTCCGAGGGTTGCCTCTTTGTTTTGTTGACTGTTTCCTTTGCTGTGCAGAAGTTTTTGATCTTGATGAAATCCCAAAAGTTCATTTTCGCTTTGGAGACATGTCTTGAAAGAGGTTGCTGTGGCCGATGTTGAAGAGGTTATTGCCTATGTTCTCCTCTAGGATTTTATAGATTCCTGCCTCACACTGAGGTCTTTTATCCATTTTGAGTTTATCTTTGTGTATGGTGTAAGAGAATGGTTGAGTTTCTATCACCATTTATTGAAGAGACTGTCTTTTTTCCACTGTATATTTTGTCCTGCTTTGTCAAAGATTAGTTGACCATAGAGTTGTGGGTCCATATCTGGGCTCTCTACTCTGTTCCACTGGTCTATGTGTCTGTTTTTGTGCCAGTACCATGCTGTCTTGGTGATCACAGCTTTGTAGTAAAGCTTGAAATCAGGCAACATGATGCCCCCCATGACCCTGCAATTGCACTACTGGGTATTTACCCCAAAGATACAGATGTAGTGAAAAGAAGGGCCATCTGTACCTCAATGTTCATAGCAGTAATGGCCACAGTCACCAAACTGTGGAAAGAGCCAAGATTCCCTTCAACAGATGAATGGATAAAGAAGATATTGTCCATATATACAATGGAATATTATGCTTCCATCAGAGAGGATGAATATCCAACTTTTGTATCAACATGTATGGGACTGGAAGAGATTATGCTGAGTGAAATAAGTCAATCAGAGAAAGTAGATTATCATATGGTTTCACTTACTTGTGGAGCATAAGGAATAACACAGAAGACATTGGGAGATGGAGAGGAGAAGTGAGTGTGGGGAAATTGGAGGGGGAGAAAAACCATGAGAAACTGTGGACTCTGAGAAACAAACTAAGGGTTTTGGAGGGGAGAGGGTGAGGGGTTGGGTGAGCTTGGTGGTGAGTATTAAGGAGAGCAGGTATTGCATGGAGCACCGGGTGTGGCACATAAACAATGAATTTTGGAACACTGAAAAAAAATAAAATAAAATTTACCAAAAAAAAAAAAAAGAAAAAAGAAGATGTGACATATACATTAAATAGAATATTATTCAGCCTTTAAGAAAGATGGAAATTCAGCCATTTGTAACAATCTAGTTGAACTTGAAAGACGTTGCACTAAGTAAAGAAAGCCAGATACACAGATACTATATAATACCACTTATATGACGAATCCGAAGTCGTCAAACTCATAGCAGCAGAATGTAGAATGGTGATTGTCAGGACCTGGCAAGACGGGAAATTGGGAAGGTATTAAATAGTAAAAATTTTCAATTATGCAAGGGAAGTCCTAGAGATTTAACTGTACAGCATAGTTAACATTACTGCTTTGTATACTTAAAATTTTGCTAGGAGGATGGATCTTATGTTGTGTTCTTACAAAAAAAGGGTTGGAGAAAAATTTTATAAATGATGGTTATGTTTATTACACAGATGATGGTCATAGTTTATCTCCAAGCTCATCAAATTGTGTACATTAAATATGCATAACTATTTTATGTCATTCACACCTCAATAAAGTTACTTAAAAATATTAAAAAGTATGTTTTCTTCTCCTGTGGTCAAATATTTTAATAGTAGAAATAATAATCATATTTGACATCCAGAACATTTTATTTATTTTAATTGAAGTATAATTAATATATAGAGCTATATTAGTTTTGAGTTACAATATAATTCAACAATTCTTTATATTACTCAGTGCTCTCCCTTACACCTTCTATGTACATCCACATTGTTGCAAATGGCAAGATCTCATTCTTTTTTGTGGCTAATATTCCACTGTGTATGTATACCACTTCATTTATCTATTGGTGGACACTTTGGTTGTTTCCATATCTTAGCTATTGTAAATAATGTTGCTATAAACATAGGCATGCATACACCTTCTCAAATTAATGTTTTCATTTTCTTTTGGTAAACATCCAGTAGTGGAATTACTAGGTCATGTGGTATTTCTATTTTAATTTTTTAAGGAACTTCCATACTTTTTTCTCCAGTGGCTGTGCCAATTTACATTCCCACGGTGTATAAGTTTTCCATTTTCTTCATATCCTTACCAACACTTGTTATTTCTTGTCTTTATAATATATCCTCTGACAGATTTATGGCCATGTCCCCTTGTGATTTTGATATGCTTTTCCCTGATGATTAGTAATGTTGAGCATCTTTTCATGTATCTGTTGGCCATCTGAATGTCTTCTTTGGAAAAATGTTGGGTCCTATGCCTATTTGTTAATTGGGTCATTTGCTTTTTTAGTGTTTAGTTGTTTTACTTTATATATTTTGGATATTAATTTTGATTGGATATATGATTTGCAAATATCTTCTCCCACTCAGTAAGTAGACTTTTTGTTTTATTGTTGGTTTTCTTTGTTGTGCAAAAGCTTTTTATCTTGGTGTAGTTTCCCTTGCCTTAGAAGACTTATCTAGAAAAAGACTGATGTCAAAGAGATTACTGCCTATGTTTCTTCTAAGAGTTTATGGCTTTAGGTCTCACACTGAGGTCTTTAATCTATTCTGAGTTTATTTTTGTGTGTGTTGTAAGAAAGTGGTTTGGCTTTATTCTTTTGCATGTAGCTATCCAGTTTTTCCAGCACCATTTGTTGAAAAGACTGTCTTTTTCTCATTTTAAGTTTAGATTAATTGGCCATATAATTGTGGGTTAATTTCTGTGCTGTTTATTCTGTTCTATTGATTAAGTGTCTATTCTTGTTGCAGGACCATACTGTGATTTTTTTTCATTAAGTTTTAAATTTTAATTCTGGTATAGTTAACATACAGTGTTACATTAGTGTCAGGTGTAGGGACCATACTATTTTGATCACTACAGCTTTGTAATACATCTTGAAATATGGGATTGTTGTACCCCCAGCTCTGTTCTTCTTTCCCAAGATTGCTTTGGTTATTTGGGGTCTTCTGTGGTTCCATACAAATTTTAGGATTACTTATTCTAGTTCAGTGAAAAATGTTGTTGGTATTTTGACAGAGATTGCATCGAATCTGTAGATTGCTTTGTGTAGTGTGGACATTTTAACAGTATTGTTCCATTCCATGAGCATGTATGTCTTTCCATTTATTTGTGTCATTTACAAATTTTTTCATTAATGTTTTATAGTTTTCAGGGTACAAGTCTTTCACTTTTTTGGTCAAATATATCCCTAGGTATTTTATTGTTTTGATGCAGTTGTAAATGGAATTGTTTTCTTAATTTCTCTTCCTGCTACTTTGTTATTAATGTGTAGAAGCGCAACTGATTTCTGGGTATTAATTTTGTATCCTGAAACTTTACTGAATTCATGTATTACTTCCTACAGATTTTTGTTGGAGACTTTAGGGTTTTTTATGTATAGTATCATGTCATCTGCAAACAGTGACACTTTTACTTCTTCCTACCAATTTGGATGCCTTTTATTTCTTGTCTGATGTTGTGGATAGGATTTCCAATACTATGTCGAATAAACGTAGCTGTAGTGAATATCTTTGTCTTGTTTCTTAGGGAGAAGCTCTCAGATTTTTACCATTGAGTATGATGTTAATTGTGGCCATGTTTGTCATATATGGCCTTTTTGATGTTGAGGTATGTTCTCTCTAAAGCTACTTTGTTGAGAGTTTTTATCACGAACAGATATCATTTTATCAAACTTTTTTCTCTATCATCAAGATGATCATATGATTTCAGTCTCTCTCTTTTTTTTATGTGGTGTATCATTATTATTGATTGGCAAATATTGAACCATACTTGCATCCTCATAATAAATCCCACCTGACCATTGGTAATGATCCTTTTAACATACTGTTGAATATTGTCCAGTGTAGAAATAATGAGGATCATGGTTGTTGTGAACAGTGGAATATATAAGAGATGGATAGAAGAAATGTCATCATGTTACAGTTTTTGTGGTTTTGCAATTGATAGGCTGCAAGCAAGGGAGGAGAGGATGTTAAATTCCATTCTTCTAAGGGAGCAAGGATGGCACGGTGTCTAAGAACATGACATTTGAAATCAAACTGGCATGCGCTTGTTAGCTGCTTGAGATTTCAGGTCCTCAACCTTAGAGTGGGGATAATAATATTCCTTAAAGGATTAGGACAATTGTAGTTTTAAAAAGCGATGCACAGTGTCTAACAGTTCATCACTATTATCTGAAAAGTATATTGTCAGTATTAGTCACCACATAATAAAAGAAACATCTTTATTGTATTTTATGAGCTCTCTGATTTATAGTTTTTTCAATGGAACAAACCCTGTGCTCTCTAAATAATAACGGTTACACTTTAATATTTTTTAGAAGATTTTATTTATTTATTTGAGAGAGACAGTGAGAGAGAGCATGAGAGAGGAGAAGGTCAGGGGGAGAAGTAGACTCCCTGTGGAGCTGGGAGCCCGATGCAGGACTTGATCCCAATATCCCGGGATCATGACCTAAGCCGAAGGCAGTTGCTCAACCAACTGAGCCACCCACATACCTTACACTTTAATATTTTAATTATTAGTATTGTTTACAATACTAGATTAATTGAAATCTTGTCATAAGTTTCTTTTCCATGAAGCAGAGTAATAGGTGAAGATAATGTGTGCATGATCTTATTTTAAGGGCCGTAGTCTGTGACATACCATTTTAGAAGTTTTAGTCACTGAGATACCAGAGAGACTTCAATTATAGGCAATTAAACATTTAAAACAATCCAGAGCAGAAACTATTAACGCACAATTCTGCCACAATCTGGATATCTTAACTATCATGCAGTGGATTTAATTCTATCAGAAATGATTCCAAAAAATAGTCAAGGAGCTTTAAGAGACTCTGTCCGAGTAAACTCATGGTTTGTCTCTAAGGTTCTTTCATAAAACAAGTTACTTTAGCAACCAAATATTTTATGGAAATCCAAAGACTTCAAGAATGGTGTTTTTGGCTCATCAACAGTGAAGTAGGTAGGTTATTAAGTGGGAAACCATTGTTTGCCAAAATAAAAGGGAAAGTACTTCACTAAAGTCATGCCTGGACTCCTCCCCAAATTTGGAGACAAAAAAAGCAGAGGCAAAAAATAAGCTTAAGTGTCAGAGATAAAATGGAACTTTGGGGGCTGTGATCCAACTTACAAGATCAAGAAAACAAGGATCAGTGATCATATCGGTAATTAGTCTTGTGGTTTGAGAGACATGAACAACTCTACAGAGCTTCATGGGAAATGGTTTAGGAAAAAAATGAAACAAAAACATAAAATATTGTCATATGTGCATTTAGATGAGCTGAAATATAGAGCATTTTTTTTAAATAGTCACAATCAGATGAGTTGAGATTACATTATTATCAGACACTAAATTCTCCTCTAGGACTATAAACTGTGCGCTTGAGTCTCCTTTGAATCACCTATATATACAAAAGTTTACATGTCTCATGTTCTCATGTCTTATGTCTTATAACATTGTATACCAAGGAATAAGCACTTAAAGGGTGTGTTGCTTGTTTTTGTGGAAAACTGAAAAGAAGAGGTGCTTTTTATTTAATTGTAAGCTTTTGTAGCTAGAGAAGAAATACCTGGATAGCACGGTGCTTTCAGAAACATCTTCACATTTAAAAGTCTTTGTAAGAGGATAAGTGAAGACATGAAGATATAATTTGGCTAGATAAATTTACCTTACATCTCACATTATTTTGTTTGAAGAAAGGGAATAGAAGAGTCTATTGATAAGCCAGAAGATGGAGATGGTAGAAAAGTAGATAAGAATTTCATTCCATTATAAAAAGAATAAGTGAACAAGACTGACATTTTTGTTTTTGACAAACATTGCTACAGAGATTATTAGAAAGATTAATCTCTGTCATACATATGCCTTCAAAGGCAATATAAAGGAAAACAGATTAATCAAATTGCTCATCTATTTAAGTTATGTTATATAAAACAAATTCACTTTTTGATGGGAAATTAACTGTGCTTTAAAATATAACACACAAATTACTTGTTTTGTGATTATCTTATTTCCTATTTTAGAATTAGTCTCTTAAATTGGCAATGCTTTGTATTAGGAGTCAGGAAAGCAGGGATCCAGTAGCAGTTGAGATGAAACTTACTGGTTATAAACTTCTGGGCAAATCCCTTTAATTTTCAGAACCTCAGTAACTTCATTTGTAAAATAAGGATGATAATCTAACTCTACCACAACAGAGGCTCCAGGTCATCTAAATTTTGTTACTGAATGTCTGTTCAGTATCAAGCTGTAGGATGGGGCTCTAATAAAGCTTGTATATGTGAAATCATTTTGAAAGCTTGAAAAACTAAACAAATTTAAGGAATCATTATGTCAAATTTTTGAGGAAGGTGAACATGAATAATTATTACTCAAGTAATTCATGATACTAATAATGTTAAGAGAGTTTGGAACATTCATTTAGCTAATAGGTATATATATATATATATATAGAGAGAGAGAGAGAGAGAGAGAGAATATTTATTAATCTTTAATCTTTATTAAATCTTTAAGATTAAATCTTTAATCTTTAAGGCATTATATCTCTTTCTCAGAAGTCCAGATACCAGCTTCAGGATTTCTATCTGGTAAAAATTTTTTCTTTCTCTGCAAGTCTTTCCCCTAGGGATTTATTTATTTATTTATTTCAAAAAATGTTTTATTTATTTATTTATTTTTCAGAGAGAGAGAGAGAGAAGGCAAGCAAGAGAGCGCACACAAGCAGGCAGAGTGGCAGGCAGAGTGGCAGGCAGATGCAGAGAGAGAAGCAGGCTCCCTTCCGAGCAAGGAGCCTGATGCAGGACTTGATCCCAGGACCCTGGAATCATGACCTGAGCCAAAGGCAGCAGCTTATCCAACTGACCCACCCAGGTGTCCCTTTCTCCCAGGCATTTAATAGACTGTTATGCATACATGTACTAAGTGCCTTAGGAAAAAATAAGTTTCTGCTAAAATGAAATAGTGACATCCCAATGCGAACATGAGGAGAAGAGAACTATGCCTTTTTATTTCATTTATTTTATTTTATTTCTTTTCAGTGTTCCAGCATTCTTTGTTTATGCACCACACCCAGTGCTCCTTGCAATATGTGCCTTCCATAAGCAAACTATGTCTTAATTGATAGTTTTTGTCTGGTCTTCAGTAGCTCCATAAATAACCTACACACTATGATTGTAGTGGGCATATATTCTTTTTTTTTTTTAAGATTTTATTTATTTATTTGACAGACAGATCACAAGTAGGCAGAGAGGCAGGCAGAGAGAGAAGGGAGGAAGCAGGCTCCCTGCTGAGCAGAGAGCCCGATGCGGGGCTCGATCCCAGGACGCTGGGATCATGACCTGAGCCGAAGGCAGCGGCTTTAACCCACTGAGCCACCCAGGTGCCCCGGGCATATATTCTTAAGTGACAAATGATGCTATAGTCTGGTAATCATTCTCTAATAGATTCTTATAAATAGACTATTTAGTCAAGTATCTATTGAGTTACTATTAAAGATACTTTAATAGTAAAGATACTTTAATAATATCTTTAATAGTTATTATTAAAGAGTTACTATTCAGTTCAGTTGGCTAGCTGAACATAACATTAGAAAAGATACATGATAATATATACTTATATTAAACAAAGATCCTTTAAGGAAGTGAATCTAGGTTTCATAGAACAGAAACAATAGAGTAGGGGACAAATGAGCAGTAAACTATAGGGAAAAAAGTGAAAAAGGAATGTGGTGATGGAAACATCTTATGGGAATGAGATTGGGATTAGAAAAGTGAGTAGGCATCGATTATATGGAGCAAGAAAGGGCAGAACTTGTAAGGGTATGTGTGGAACAGTCAGGTATTAAGGGGGTCAGTTAGAGAAATGAGCCACACCAAAAGTAACAATCAAGTTTTAATCACTTACTGCAACAGTGAGGTAAAGTGAGCCTCCAGCTTTCCAATGTTCCATTTTCCCCCATAGAACAGCACTGGGTGAGAGTCAACCAGATGTAACACAGGAGGAATCGTCTTACTCCTGACGAGTGCCCCCACAAAGGCTTCCACTTTTCATGGACCCATGGGGTGGAGAGGGCTAAGAGTGGAAAAGTACTTAGTCAAAATGGAGAAGAGTACCTCCATCAGGGTCCCCAGTAATGAGGTCTCTGAATGGAAGCACCTAGGCTAGGAATGTAAATGTGCCCATGTATATGGCTTGCCAAGAGAGTCATGGGTTGGAGGTCAAGCCCTCAACTGCAATTCCCTGCAGAAAACTGCAGTGTATTGGTTATGCACCAAGTCTGGTGTGGGGTGGGTAGCCTTCCTCCTTGGGAATTGGTAGCCAAAGTCTTCGAATTGCCTAGGGTCAGGCCTGAAATTTTACCACATGGGATCTGAACTGGCACCAGACCACTCATGAGGAAAGAGCATTCTCCAGCCAGGGTAGAAATAAGTCCAGGAGACTGAGGTAAGTTCAGGTTGTAATCTTTGTGATATTAACAGAGGATTTTCAGATTGATGAGGAAAGTAGGACTCTGTATTCCAGTGCTGGTTTTGTCCCTTACTAGGTGAGTTACCTTGGGCAAAGCCCTTCCATCTCTCTGAGCAGTATATAGCTTCATCTATAAAATAGGATGATAATATTGGCTTATAGGTTTCAGTTAAGTGAGGAAATATCTGAAAAAATGTCTGACCAAAGTCAGTAATACATGCTGTCAGCTCAAGACGAGGCTATGTTCACTAGTTGCATTCAAGACCTTGGCATAAAACTAATGCTAAAGGAGAAGCCAGTACTTTTAGTCTGATCTGGTGGTGGAGGTGTGGTAGGATGAATAATGGTCCCCAAAGATATTCAGGCCTTAGTTCCTAGAGCCTGTGAATATTAGCTTCTGTGGCAAAAGGGCTTTTGCACATCTGATTAAGAATCTGGACATGGGGGACGCCTGGGTGGCTCAGTCGGTTAAGCGGCTGCCTTCGGCTCAGGTCATGATCCCAGCGTCCTGGGATGGAGTCCCACATCGGGCTCCTTGCTCGGTGGGGAGCCTGCTTCACCCTCTGCCTCTGCTTGCCACTCTGTCTGCCTGTGCACTCGCTCTCTCTCTCTCTAATAAATAAATAAAATCTTAAAAAAAAAAAGAATCTGGAGATGGGGGAGATTATCCTGGTTATTCAGGTGGTCCTAAATGTAATCATATGTGTCTTTACAAGAGGGAGATGGGGGAGATTTGGCTACAGAGGAGGAAAGAACACTGTGGAGACAAAAGCAGGTGTTAGAGTGATGTGGCCCAAGCCAAAGAACCTGGGCAACCTTAGGAGCTAGAAGGGGCAAGAAACAGATTCTCCCCTGGAGCCTCCAGAGGGAACCAGCTCAGCTGACACTTTTATTTTAGCCTCTAAGGCTCACTTCAGAACTCTGGCCTCCATAACTATCATAATAAGTTTGTGTTTTTTTAAGCTATAAGTTTGTGATAATCTTTTAGGGTGGCAACAAGGAACTAGTTCTCATTTGGATGGACATGTCTGAAGACAGCTTGGTTTCTGACAGTCAACTTTGTCTCTAAGCTTTGTTCTCACTGGACCCATGTCTGATGGTTAATGTCCTTCTCTGTTTAAGAGATGGAGGTATATGAAGGGAATTGCTTTGCTGGATAAGTTGAAAAGGTGTAGAGAAGTATAGACCACTGTTCCCAGTGGAACAGCAGAAAAAGAAGTAAACAAGTTGCCAAGTTTGTGAGAAATATCCCTGGGAATCCTACATTGGTAAGAGGTAATGCCCCAGCAACATTTGAGCTCTTCCTATTAAAGTGACTTTATAATACCCCCTTGCTGATGTGTCCTAAGGAATTTGTGTTATATATGCTTAGAGATCCTTAAATTAATGGTCTGAAGTCTAGGTTTTTTGCTTTTGTTTTTTTGCACTGAGGTCTATGTTTATAGAAAACTGCTTTTAGCCCAACATACAGGTTTTCATAAAATAAAGGCCACCTATTTGATTGCACATCCAGGTTTTTTCACTGCTGTGGTGAGAATGGCAAACACATGAAGAACCCCAGAGACTTGGCAAATGATGAAAGCCTCTGGGGCCATGTGGCTACTGGAAATGACCACACTCATAGATCCAAGAAACAACCAGCTTGACTTTGACCTTCTCTCCCTTCCTTTCCTTCTATCCCTTAACTTCCCGCCATCTTCCTCTTACCCTTTGTCCAGTTCATTAGCACCTTCACTGGTGGAAGAGTTGCAAAGAGAAAGGGGAAAGTGTAAGTTATATAAATCAATTTTCCTACTTGTCAGCAGCTATCACACAAGGTTTATGTGAGATGAAGGTGAAAATTACTGGCAGAGTTGGGTTTGGAAAGCAGCAGAGTTCGCTTGTCCAGTGAGAACTGTATTAATTGCGAACTGAAGATCAAACTCTTGTTCATCTACAATTGGTGTTTTTATTCTATGAGCAGAGAATTTAGTGCCTTTTAAGCCTTGTCTGTAAATGAAGAGAAGGGAAAGGGATGAAGGGGAAAAATATTTCTGACTGTTCTGAATTCTTACTAGAGTATTTAAATTATTTCCCTTGGTCCCTTTAATGGAAGTGATAGCAGACACTTTTAGTTTATTTTGGAGTAATTTCCCATCATTTGCTTGGCTTGTGGTCCATCACACATTAATCTCTGGTTCTTTGGGTTTATTTTCCCCTGAAGAAAATGACTGCTCTTTTCACAATGGCTTATAGGTCAGCTCTACATTCTTTTTCCTGATACTTAATTTTTGTTATAGAGTTAGTGGCATTGGCAGAACTAGATATTTGCACAATAAGGATCTGAAGGGCTTATAAGCAATTCTGCAATGACTTATATCTCGAGAACAAAATAAGAGCTAATGAGTAGAAATTACAGGGGCAGGGTTTTGGCCTGATGTGAAGAATAATCTTGTAATATCTAGGACAGATGAGCACTGCAACAGAAGGGGTGATATTGAAGGTATCAAAGCCAAAGTTGGGCGGCCATTTGCTAAGAGTGCTGTAGAGGGGATTAATGAGCATAGTAAGGATGGAGCCAGAAGAAAATTCCTATCTTCTAATTTTGAGATTCTCTTATCCTAAATTTGTAACTTAAAACAATTTGCCTATCACTGCATTTTACTTTTCTCAATAACACTGCTTTGATATGTTCGTATTCAACCTTACCTGTTCTTCCAAACTGCCATATCCTACCTTATCCACCCATCGGTTCAAATCATTTCTATCCCTGAAGGATCGGTTAAAACTTCACTTCCTTAGTCTTTTCTTCAATCAGTGATCTCTTTTTTAAAACCCTGATTATTATAATATTTACTGAGTGCATCTCTTCAGCATTTAACTACACAGCAATACTTGTATTGTTATCTACATTTGCCTATCTTGTCTCCTCCACAAAACTGATATCTCCTGAAACACATGAACATCACAAAGCTTAATAAATAGTAGGTGGGTTTTTTTTAAAAAATAATGAATTTCCTTTATGTTGGGTAGGAAGGAATAACTTGAGATTTTGAGTGAGGTTTCTCCTTTGCCATTGCTGAGACTTCTAAAATATACCATAACATAAATTACAAACAATCTCTATAGGGTAATTGTTTCCTTTACAAAATTTATTATGTGGATATCTTTCTAAAGCAAAGTTTTAGAAATACTGAACTGTTTCTTCAACATCATAAGCCGTGAGTATCTCTGTTCCTGATCTTTTGTAAATGTCACTTCATGGTGAAATAGAATAATGACACAAGCAGCTTCATAAAAGATAGCATATAAAAGTGCAAGACTACAAAAGTTTAAAAGTCAACCTAACAGAATAAATTTTATAAAACATTAATAACAGAATTCTATTATTTGACTACCAAATATTTTAGTTCTATCATAGTTACAAAAAATGGAAAAAATTAACCTTTTCCTGTAAACTTTAACTGTTCATCTTTCTAAGACTGGTTATTGCATAAAATCAACTGATGACCAATTGTGGCTACTATTTAAAAAGTTATATATAGGGAGGAAAAAAACAAACAAACAGTAATTCCTAGGGGAGTTGTTAAGAATTACCAAAATCCTTTCCCACATGAAGGCTTGTTACAATTCCCAATGAAATTGTAACAAGCCTTCATGAATTCATTAGCAAACACACGTGAAACAACTTATTGTGTATCAAGACTTAATCTTTCTTTCCTCCATTTACATTATTTTTTTTAAAATGGCAGTCCCTGCTTTACCTAGCTCAGTATTGCATGTGGAATGAAAGAAAGCCATAGCCATAGACATAGAAAGAAAGCCATGGAAAGATCTGAAGTTTTCCAGGCTGCTAGATCCCTTCTGTATGGAGCAGAGGAGGTTAGACCTGACTCAGAATTAGTTATCCCTATGGACTATCCTTCAACCATTCAGAGTGGCCTAAGCTTTCAGGTCCCTCCTCCCTAGGCAAGAGAAATTCTATCTCCTTTTCAGAGGCAGTGGAGTGGAGTAGGTGAAGGAGCCCTTCAAACTTAGAACTGATGTCTCTAGGCTGGGTGGTAGTATTTTAATTTTATTATTTTTCTTCAAACTTATTTGTATGTATATTTCATAATGAACAATGTTTTAAAGAATGATGTACAGCATAGGGAATAGAGTCAGTAAGCTTGTAATAACTTTGGTGACAGATGGTAATTAGATTTTTTGGGGGTATCATTTTGTAATATATAAAAATGTCAAATCATTATGATGTATGCTTGAAACTAATAAGATATTGTATGTCAATTATACTTCAAATTTTTTTTAAAAAAAGAATGATGACATTAGGAAATAGAGTGGCATAAAAAAAATTGAGTGCATTTTTTCCACGTTACTGTGAAGCACCCAGGAGGGACAGGGAGAATGCTATTCAGGCTTTCCAGATTGTGAAGGTAGAGAGTCTTCCTAACTTTTGTGCAGCAGTTTCTATTTCCATAACCAAATTCTGTATCTCCCATAAACTAAAAAATGGATAAGTTTTTCTTATCCTAATATCCATCTACCTTAAAATTAAGGCCAGGGCCTCCTAAATTCTATAGCTTTCTTTCATTGCAATATTCGATAGCCTTATGAGTATTCATTTTTTTATGTATTTTAGTGAGAAGTTGAAATACGCATCAGTAGAAGTTATTGACCAGATACCATTTTGTGATGAAAAAAAATTTTTTTTTTAAAGATTTTATTTATTTATTTGTCAGAGAGAGTGAGCACAGGCAGACAGAGAGGCAGGCAGAGGCAGAGGGAGAAGCAGGCTCCCTGCTGAGCAAGGAGCCCGATGTGGGACTCGATCCCAGGACACTGGGATCATGACCTGAGCCGAAGGCAGCCGCTTAACCAACTGAGCCACCCAGGCGTCCCATGTGATGAAAATTTTTTTATTTGGGTGTTGCCAGGAAATTATATCCTTTTCCTTTTAATACATGTGCTGTAAATTTTTTTTTTTAAATTTTACTTTGTCGTCATAAAAACAATTAAGATAAGATAAACCCTTTTGTACCGTGGATCTCTTGTACTTGAAATTCTTGATTAATTAGTTATGCTGCTGTTTCTAATAAACTAAAGAAGATAAAGATAATGTTTCTTTTGATCCTTTGGGTCTTATGAAAGTTTCCTGACTAATCAATAAGAGTAGGACATTTCAATTAAATTCAATAAATTTTTTTGTATCCAATCCCATATGTTATTTACCCATTGAAGAAAGAAAACATGCAAATAGCTAATTATAATAAGTGGGTAATAGTAAATAATTTTGGCTGGGAGATCAAGACAGTAAAATAAGAAATGCCATGAGGTAGGAAGCATTGGAGTTGGTCTTAAATTTTAACAGATATAGAAGATGAGAACTGTTCTAGGCTAAGGAACTCACAAAAGCAAAGATGTTGTGTGATATAACAATTATATATTATGTATGTTAAGTAGAGAATAATTTGAACATATGCATGTAAGGTGCATGGGGGCACCATTCTTTAAAAAAACACAAAAACAAAACATGACAACAGTAAACTCCTTTCAGCCTCAGAGCCTTTGCACTTGCTGTACCGTCTATCTGGAATACTTCTCTCGATCTCTTCAAGTAGATAACTACTTCTCATTCTTGACTAAACTTGCATCTCCTCAAAGTGACTTGCCTTGACTATAATGTTTAAATTTTCCCTCCTTACCCTCCATCATGTGCACAAGGCACATGTCACAGTGCAACATCTCCCTACATAGCAATACTTAATGAATATTTTATATGTTTATGCGCATATGTGAATTTTTATATCTGGATATGTTACATCTGCACAAATGCTGAAAACTGTTAAAAAAAATAGGATTCTGAGAGAGGAGTCAAGATGGCGGAGAAGTAGCAGGCTGAGACGACATCAGGTAGCAGGAGATCAGCTAGACAGCTTATCTAAACATTGTGAACACCTACAAATCCAACGGGAAATCGAAGAGAGAAGAGCAACAATTCTAGAAACAGAAAATCAACCACTTTCTGAAAGGTAGGACCTATGGAGAAGTGAATCCAAAGCGACGGGAAGATAGACACCGGAGGGGAGGGGCCGGCTCCCTGCAAGCGGCGGAGCAATGGAGCACAAAATCAGGACTTTTAAAAGTCTGCTCCACGGAGGGACATCGCTCCAGAGGCTAAACTGGGGGGAAACCCAGGCGGGGTCAGTGTAACCCCAGGTCCTGTGGGGACACAGAAGGACCGGGGCGTCTGAGTGCCGCAGAGCTCACAGGTATTAGAGCGGGGAAGCCGGCTACAGCGACAAAGCCGAGGAGTGAGCTCTCAGCCCGGGGTTACCTTGTGCTGGTCGCAGGCTGGGTGGGCTCTGAGCGCAGCTGGAGGCCAAGGAGACAGAAGCGACAAGGCGCATTTCTCCAAGTGCCAGCAATTGACCACTTTCCTACCGGCGCGACTGCAGGAAAGGGAGGCGGGGCGGTTGGGCGCTTTCCTCTGAGGGTGCACTGAGGAGTGGAACCCCAAGCTCTTGGCTCCTCCGGGCTGGAGATGGGAGGCCGCCATCTTCATTCCCATCCTCCAGAACTCTACAGAAAGCGCTCAGGGAAGAAAAGCTCCCAAAAGCAAACCCAAGCGGATTACTTAGCCCGGCCCCTGGCAAGGGTGGTGCAATTCCGCCTGCAGCAAAGACACTTGAGAATCACTACAACAGGCCCCTCCCACAGAAGATCAACAAAGAAACCCAGCCAAGACCAACTTCACACACCAAGAACAGCAGAATTCTATAGGAGGAGAAAGCAAATCTTATCTGGACAAAATGACAAGGCGAAAAACTCACCACAAAAAAAAGATCAAGAGGCAGTACCGAAGGCTGGAGACCTAATCAATACGGACATTGGTAACATGACAGATCTAGAGTTCAGAATGATGATTCTCAAGGTTCTAGCCAGGCTCGAAAAAGGCATAGAAGATATTAGAGAAACCCTCTCCGGAGAGATAAAAGCCCTTTCTAGAGAAATAAAAGAACTAAAATGTAACCAAGTCAAAATCAAAAAAGCTATTAATGAGGTGTAATCAAAAATAGAAGCTCCACTGCTAGGATAAATGAGGCAGAAGAAAGAATTAGTGACATAGAAGACCAAATGACAGAGAATAAAGAAACTGAACAAAAGAGAGACAAATACTGGACCACGAGGACAGAATTTGAGAGATAAGTGACACCATAAGACGACACAACATTTGAATAACTTGGATTACAGAAGAAGAAGAAAGAGAGAGGGGAGCAGAAGGTATATTGGAGAAAATTATTGGAGAGAATTTCCCTAATATGGCAAAGGGAATAAACATCAAAATCCAGGAGATGCTAAGAACGCCCCTCAAAATCAATAAAAATAGGTCCACACCTCGTCACCTGAGAGTAAAATTTACAAGTCTTAGCAACAAAGAGAAAATCCTGAAAGCAGCCCGGGAAAAGAAGTCTGTAATATACAAGGGTAAAAACATTAGATTGGCAGCAGACCTATCCACAGAGACCTGGCAGGCCAGAAAGAACTGGCGTGATATATTCAGAGAACTAAACGAGAAAAACATGCAGCCAAGAATACTATATCCAGCTAGGCTATCATTGAAAATAGAAGGAGAGATAAAGAGCTTCGAGGAAAAACAAAAGCTGAAAGAATTTGCAAACACCAAACACGCTCTACAGGAAATATTGAAAGGGGTCCTCTAAGCAAAGAGAGACCCTAAAAGTAGTAGATCAGAAAGAAACAGAGACAATATACAGTAACAGTCACCTTACAGGCAATACAATGGCACTAAATTCATATCTCTCAATAGTTACCCTGAATGTTAATGGGCTAAATGCCCCAACCAAAAGACACAGGGTATCAGAATGGATAAAAAAACAAAACCCATCAATATGCTGCCTACAAGAAACTCATTTTAGACCCGAAGACACCTCCGGATTTAAAGTGAGGGGGTGGAAAACAATGTACCGTGCTAATGGACATCAGAAGAAAGCTGGGGTGGCAATCCTTATAACAGATCAATTAGATTTTAAGCCAAAGACTATAATAAGAGATGAGGAAGGACACTATATCATACTCAAAGGGTCTGTCCAACAAGAACACCTAACAGTCTTAAATATCTATGCCCCTAACATGGGAGCAGCCAACTATATAAACCAATTAATAACAAAATCAAAGAAATATATCGGCAGTAATACAATCATAGCAGGGGACCTTAACACTCCCCTCACTGAAATGGACAGGTCACCTAAGCAAAAGATCAACAAGGAAATAAAGGCCTTAAATGACACACTGGACCAGATGGACATCACAGATATATTCAGAACATTCCATCCCAAAGCAACAGAATATACATTCTTCTCTAGTGCACATGGAACATTCTCCAGAATAGACCACATCCTGGGTCACAAATCAGGTCTCAACTGGTATCAAAAGATTGGGATCATTCCCTGCATATTTTCAGACCACAATGCTCTGAAGCTAGAGCTCAATCACAAGAGGAAATTTGGAAAGGACGCAAATACATGGAGACTAAACAGCATCCTTCTAAAAAATGAATGGGTCAACCAGGAAATTAAAGAAGAATTGAAAAAATTCATGGAAACAAATGATAATGAAAACACAATGGTTCAAAATCTGTGGGACAACAAAGGCAGTCCTGAGAGGAAAATATATAGCAGTACAAGCCTTTCTCAAGAAACAAGAAAAGTCTCAAACATACAACCTAACCCTACACCTAAAGGAGCTGGAGAAAAAACAACAAAGAAAGCTTAAACCCAGCAGGAGAAGAGAAATCATAAAGATCAGAGCAGAAATCAATGAAATAGAAACTAAAAAAACAATAGAACAAATCAACAAAACTAGGAGCTGGTTCTTTGAAAGAATTAATAAGATTGACAACCCCCTGGCCAGACTTAACAAAAATCAAAGAGAAAGGATGCAAATAAATAAAATCATGAATGAAAGAGGAGAGATCACAACCAACACCAAAGAAATACAAACAATTATAAGAACATACTATGAGCAACTCTACGCCAACAAATTTGACAACCTGGAAGAAATGGATACATTTCTAGAGACATATAAACTACCACAACTGAACCAGGAAGAAATAGAAAACCTGAACAGACCCATAACCAGTAAGGAGATTGAAACAGTCATCAAAAATCTCCAAACAAACAAAAGTCCAGGACCAGACGGCTTCCCAGGGGAATTCTACCAAACATTTAAAGAAGAATTAATTCCTATTCTCCTGAAACTGTTCCAAAAAATAGAAATTTTTGGAAAATAGAAAGGAAAACTTCCAAACTCATTTTATGAGGCCAGCATCACCTTGATCCCAAAACCTGACAAGGATCCCACCAAAAAAGAGAATTACAGACCAATATCCTTGATGAACACAGATGTGAAAATTCTCACCAAAATACTGGCCAATAGGATCCAACAGTACATTAAAAGGATTATTCACCACGACCAAGTGGGATTTATTCCAGGGCTGCAAGGTTGGTTCAACATCCGCAAATCCATCAATGTGATACAATACATTAATAAAAGAAAGAGTAAGAACCATATGATACTCTCAATAGATGCTGAAAAAGCATTTGTGAAAGTGCAGCATCCCTTCCTGATTAAAACTCTCCAAAGTGTAGGGATAGAAGGCACATACCTCAATATTATCAAAGCCATCTATGAAAAACCCACCGCAAAGATCATTCTCAATGGAGAAAAGCTGAAAGCTTTTCCGCTAAGGTCAGGAACATGGCAGGGATGTCCGTTATCACCACTGCTGTTCAACATAGTACTAGAATTCCTAGCCTCAGCAATCAGACAACAAAAAGAAATTAAAGGCATCCAAATCGGCAAAGAACAAGTCAAACTATCAGTCTTTGCAGATGATATGATACTATATGTGGAAAACCCAAAAGGTTCCATTCCAAAACTGCTAGAACTTGTACAGGAATTCAGTAAAGTGTCAGGATATAAAGTCAATGCACAGAAATCAGTCGCATTTCTTTACACTAACAACAAGACAGAAGAAAGAGAAATTGAGGAGTCAGTCCCATTTACAATCGCACCCAAAACCATAAGATACCTAGGAATAAATCTAACCAAAGAGGCAAAGAATCTATACTCAGAAAACTATAAAGTACTCATGAAAGAAATTGAGGAAGACACAAAGAAATGGAAAAATGTTCCATGCTCATGGATTGGAAGAACAAATATTGTGAAAATGTCTATTCCACCTAAAGCAATCTACACATTTAATGCAATCCCTATCAAAACCCCATCCACTTTTTTTAAAGAAATAGAACAAATAATCCTAAAATTTATATGGAACCAGAAAAGACCTCGAATAGCGAAAGGAATATTGAAAAAGAAAGCCAACGTCGGTGGCATCACAATTCCAGACTTCAAGCTCTATTACAAAGCTGTCATCATCAAGACAGTATGGTACTGGCACAAAAACAGACATATAGATCAATGGAATAGATTCGAGAGCCCAGAAATAGACCCTCAACTCTATGGTCAACTAATCTTCGACAAAGCAGGAAAGAATATCCAATGGAAAAAAGACAGCCTCTTCAACAAATGGTGCTGGGAAAATTGGACAGCCACATGCAGAAAAATGAAATTGGACTATTTCCTTACACCACACACGAAAATAGACTCAAAATGGATGAAGGACCTCAATGTGAGAAAGGAATCCATCAAAATCCTTGAGGAGAATGCAGGCAGCAACCTCTTTGACCTCAACCACAGCAACTTCTTCCTAGGAACATCGCCAAAGGCAACAGAAGCAGGGGCAAGAATGAACTCTTGGGATTTCATCAAGATCAAAAGCTTTTGCACAGCAAAGGAAACAGTTAACAAAACCAAAAGACAACTGACAGAATGGGAGAAGATATTTGCAAATGACATATCAGATAAAGGGCTAGTATCCAAAATCTATAAAGAGCTTATCAAACTCAACACCCAAAGAATAAATAATCCAATCAAGAAATGGGCAGAGGACATGAACAGACCTTTATGCAAAGAAGACATACAGATGGCCAACAGACACATGAAAAAACGCTCCACATCACTCGGCATCAGGGAAATACAAATCAAAACCTCAATGAGATACCACCTCACACCAGTCAGAATGGCTAAAATTAACAAGTCAAGAAATGACAGATGCTGGCGAGGATGCGGAGAGAGGGGAACCCTCCTACACTGTTGGTGGGAATGCAAGCTGGTGCAACCACTCTGGAAAACAGTGTGGAGGTTCCTCAAAAAACTGAAAATAGACCTACCCTATGACCCAGCAATTGCACTACTGGGTGGTATATATCCTAAAGATACAAACGTGGTGCTCCAAAGGGGCATGTGCACCCGAATGTTTATAGCAGCAATGTCCACAATAGCCAAACTGTGGAAAGAGCCTAGATGTCCACCAACAGATGAATGGATAAAGAAGAGGTGGTATATATACACAATGGAATACTATGCAGCCATCCAAAGAAATGAAATCTTGCCATTTGCGATGACGTGGATGGAACTAGAGGGTATTATGCTTAGCGAAATAAGTCAATCAGAGAAAGACAACTATCATATGATCTCTTTGATATGAGGAAGTGGAGATGCAATGTGGGAGGGTTGGGGGGAGCTAGGAAAAGAAAAAATGAAAAGATGGGATTGGGAGGGAGACAAACCATAAAAGACTCAATCTCGAAAAACAGACTGAGGGTTGCTGAGGGGAGGAGGGACGGGAGAGGGTGGTGGGGATATGGACATTGGGGAGGGTATGGGCTATGATGAGTGCTGTGAAAGGTGTAAACCTGGCAATTCACAGACCTGTACCCCTGGGGATAAAAATACATTATATGTTTATTAAAATAAAAAAAAATAGGATTCTTTGTAACTCCCTACTCAAATCTCCATTCATTGTTTTACTTGCTTAAGATACATCAGGACTAGTCAACAACCAGTCACAAAGTGTCCTCAGTCACATTGTTTTATAGGGAGGCAAAAATCAATAATGCTGAAAATACTCTTCAGCCTACCACACTGACTTGTGCTCTGACAACCACCACATAGAATATGCAAAGCAACTCTTTGGGCTATAGCAAGGAGAGGTATTATACAACTTTTCTTGCCTTTTTCCCCTCCCTTATTTTAATGGACCTTATTTTTTAGAGTAGTTTTAGATTTACAGAAAAGTTAAGCAGAAAGCCCAAAGACTTCCCGTATACCCTGTGTCTTCCTCCCCACTGTACCTATATCTGCCCACAATTTCCTTTATCAATATCCTGAATTGGCATTATATCTGTTACAATTCATGAACTAATGTTGATAAATTATTACTATATAGATTTTATACTTTATGTTAAGGATCACTATGCTATATAGTTCTATGGGTTTTGAAAAATGCATAGCATCATGTTTTGTACAGAATAGTTTCACTACCCTAAAATCCTTTTGCTCCCCTAGTCATCCGTCCTGTCTGCAAATTTCCTGCCAACCGATTACTATTTTTTTTTCCTTTTTACTATCTCTATAGCTTTGTCTTCTCTGGCATGTTCTGTATTTGGTTTCATACAGTGTGTAGCCTTTTCAGACTTCTTTACTTAACACTATACATTTTAAGTTCTTTCATGTCTTTCTGTGGGTTGAGATCCCTTTCTTTATGTCATATTCTATGGATGTACCTTGGTTTGTTTATCCTTTCACCTGTTGAAGGATATCTTGTTTTTTTCCAATTTGGGGGCATTTATGAATCTACAAAAGTGTATGTGCAGGTCTTTATGTAGACATATGTTTTTAATTCAATTGCTTAAATACCTTGAAGACAAGACTAAGGTAAGACTATATGCACCTTTATAAGAAACTGCCAAACTGTTTCCAAAGTGTCTGTACCATTTTGCACTTCCATGCATGAGTGAAAGTTCCTTTTGCTCTACGTTCTCACCAGTACATAGTGCTGTTAGTGTTTTGGATTTTAGTAATTTTAATAGGTATGTGGTAGTATCTCATTTTTTAAATTTTCATTGCCCTAAAGACATATGATGTTGAGTTTCTTTTCAGGTATTTGTTTCCCTTCTCTATATCTTCTTTGGTGAGAGGTCTATTCCATATCTTGTTCATTTTTAAATTGGATTGTTTTCATATTGTATTTCAAGTGTTTATTTATTTGGGGGCTTATATTAATTTTAGAATCAGTTTGTCAATGTCCACCAAGTAACCTGCTTGGGTTTTGACTGAGATTGTCTTGAATCTATGGATCAATTTGGAAAGAACTGATATTTTAAAAAATATTGCATCTTCCTATCCATGAACATAGAATGTCTCTCCATTTATTTGGATCTTTGATTTTTTTCATCAGTGTTTATAGTTTTTCCCATATATACTTTATATATATTACATGAAAGTATTTATTTTTTTGGTGTTAATGTAAATGGTGTTCTTTTAAATTTCAAATTCCATCATTCACTGCTGGTTTGTAGAAGAGAAATTGCATTTTGTGTATTAATTTTGTGTCCAGCAAAGTTGCTGTAATTATTATTTCTAGGATTTTTTTGGTCAATTCATTCAGATATTCTACACAGACAACCATTTCATCTCAAACAAAGATAATTTGATTTCTTGATTTCCAATCTGTGTATCTTTTACTTTCTTATTTCATTTGGCTGCATTAGTTAAGACTTCTAGTATAATGTGAAATAGTGTGGTGAGAAAGGTCATCCTTGTCTTGTTCCATATCTTAAGATCTAATTTCTTCCTATCAAGAATGATGTCAGGGACGCCTGGGTGGCTCAGTGGGTTAAGCCTTTGCCTTCAGCTCAGGTCATGATCACAGGGTCCTGGGATCGAGCCCCACATCGGGCTCTCTGCTCAGCAGGGAGCCTGCTTCCCCCTCTCTCTCTGCCTGCTTCTCTGCCTACTTGTGATCTCTGTCTGTCAAATGAATAAAATCTTAAAAAAAAAAAAAAAAGAATGATGTCAGCTATGTTTTTTTTGTGGGTATTTTTTACCAAATTGAGAAAGTTCTCTTTTGCTTCTGGTTTGCTAAGAGTTTTACCTTAAATGGGTGTTGAGTTTTGTCAGATGCCTTTTCTGCTTCTATTAATAACATTATATGATTATTTTTTTTAGCCTGTAGATGTGATGGTTTGCATTAAGTGATTTTTAGTTGTTGAACAAGCTTTGTGTACCTGAGATGAATCCTACTTGTAGGTCATGATGTGTCATTTTTTTTATTAAGGTATAATTGACAAATAACAAATAATTCTTTTTATATATTGTTGTATTCAATTTGCTAATATATTGCTGAGGATTGTTACTTCCACATGAGAATTACTGGTCTGTAATTTCCCCTTTTTTGGTAATGGCTTGGTCTGGTTTTGGTGCTTAGGTGATGCTGGCCTTATAGAATAAATTAGGAGGTGGTGGGTATTATGGAGGACACATATTGCATGGAGCACTGGTTGTGGTGCATAAACAACGAAATCTGTTACACTGAAAAGAAATTTAAAAAAATGTAAAAAAAAAAATATATATATATATATATACACACATACTTGAATTTTAAAAAAATTAGGAGTTTTTTTAATCTCTAATTCAATTTACTGGAAGAGATTGTAGAAAATTGGTATCATTTAAATGTTAAAATTCATAGTGAAAGTGTCTGGTCCTGATGGTTTCTGGTTTTGGCAGATAGTTAATTATTGATTAAATATCTATAATAGATTTGGGCTTGTATGGATTATTTATTCCTATTGGTGTCAGTATTGTTACATTATGTCTTTTAAGGAATAAGCCTACTTCCCCTAAGTTATCAAATTCAGGGGCATAGAGTTATTCATAATATTATTTATTATCATTTTAATGTCCATTGGATCAGTAGTGATGGTCACACTTTACTTTCTGATGTTAGTAATTTTTGTTTTCTCTTTAGTTTTTCTTGGATAACCTGGTTATAGTTTATCAATTTTATTAATCTCTTCAAATAACCAGGTTTGGTTTTCATTAATTTTCTCTATGGTTTTCCTGTTATCAAATTAGATTTTTGTTTTCATTTTAATGTTGGTTTTCTTCTGCTTACTTTGGATTTATATTGCTCTTATTTTTCTGGTTTCCGAAGATGACAGATTATTGGATTTAGATCTTCATTTCTAATAAATGTATTCAGTGCTACAAATTTCCCTTTAAGCATTGTTTTTGCTGCATCTCACACATTTTGATAAGTTGTATTTTTATTTAGTTAAAGGTATTTTGCTATTTCTTTTGTGACATCTTTGATTCATGTGTTGTTTAGACATTGTTGTTTAATTTCCACATACCTTGATATTTTCTAGCTTTTTTTCTGCTACTGATTATTAGTTTAATTCCACTGAGACCTGAGAATATGCATTGCAGGATTTCTTTTAAGTTTGTTAAAATATGCTTTGTAGCCCAGAATATCATCTATCTTGGTGAATGTTCCATGTGACCTGGAGAAGAATGTATATTCTGTGATTTCAACAAGTATTCTGCAAATGCCAATAAGATCTAGTTGGTTGATAGTGCTATTCAATTCAGCTGTATTCTTATTTTGTGCCTTCTAGATTTTTCAATTACTGCTGAAGAGCTGTTAAAATCTATTTGTCTATTTCTCCTCGTAGTTTTATCGGTTTTGACTCATGTAATTTGACACTCTATTGTTAGGCACATTCACATGTAACATTATTGTCTTTTTGGAGACTTCATGTCCTTATTGTTATGTAATACCCCTTTTTATCTCTGGTAATTTTCTTTACGTTGAAGTATGGTTTGTCTGAAATTAATATACTTCAGATTTCTTTTGATTCATGTTAGCATAGTATAGCTTTCTCCATTCCTCTACTTTCAATTTGTCTATATCTTTATATTTAGAGTGGGTTTCTTAAAGACAACATGTAGTTTGGTTTTTTTGTTTGTTTTTGTTTGTTTGTTTTTTATGATTTTATTGATTTATTTGAGAGAGAGAGAGAGAGAGTGAGGGAGCACGAACAGGGGGAGGGGTGGAGAGAGAAGCAGACTTTCCTGCTGAGCAGGGAGCCTGACACCGGGCTTGATCCCAGGACTCTGGGATCACAACCTGAGCCGAAGGCAACTGCTTAACCAGCTCAGCCACCCAGGTGCCCCTGTTGTTGTTGTTGTTGTTTAACCAACTCAATCTGTCTATTAATTGGTACACTTAGACCATTCACATTTAAAGTGGTTATTGACATAGTTGGTTTAATAGATAACATATTTGTAATTGTTTTGTTGATTGACCTTGTTCTTTGTTTTTTGTTTGTTGTTTTCCTTTTGTTCCCCCTGCCTATTCTAACTCAACACTTTATTATTCCATTGTCCCTCCTCACTTTACATATTGATTATACCTTTTAACACTCATTTTAGTGCTTGACCTAGAATTCAGTCCACTATGTTCTTGTTTTATTGGTTTCTGAAGAAATCTTCAACAATATACTTCTTAAATTTGTTTGTTTCTGGGTAGGATGTTTGTTTTCTCTCTGAGCTAGGTTTTTCTTTTCTTTTCTTTTTTTAAGATTTTATGTATGTATTTTAGAGACAGGGAGAGATATCAAGCAGCGGAAAGGAACAGAGGGAGAGGGACAAACAGACTCCATGCAGAGTCCTATGTGGGGCTTGATTCCATAACCCTGAGAACAAGACCCAAGCCCAAATCAAGATTTGGACATTTAACCAACTGAGCCATTCAGGTGCCCCACCTGTGAGTTCTTTCAAGTTTTTATCTTTGTTTTTGATTATTTGCAGTTTGAATATGGTGTTCTTGGGTGTCAAATTTCTCCTCCTTCTTCCTATTTGATGTTCTTTGCACTTCTTGAATCTGTGGTTTGATGTGTTATTAATTTTGGGAAGTTCTCAGACATTATTTCAAATATTTTTTTCCTATTTTTTTTCTCTTTCTGGTATTCCCATTATGCATTTATTCCATCTTTTGTGATTGTCCCACAGGCAATTTTCTAGCTTTAATTTTTGTTGTTTTTTGCTTTTCAGTTTGGAAGTTTCTATTGCTATTTACTCAAGCTTACTGATTATTTCCTCAACTGTGTTCCATTTACTGATGGGACATTGAAGACACTTTTAATTTGTTAAATTAAAAAAAGATTTTTTTTAACTGTTCCTTTTGATTCTTAGAGCTTCCATCTATCTTTTCACCTATGCAACTTTTTCCATATGAGCTCCTAGCATATTAACCATAATTATTTTAATTCCCACTCTGATAATTCCAATACCTGCACTATAGTTTAGTCTTGTTATGATGCATACTTTGTCTCTTCATACATGGCTTTAACATTATCATATCTTGTAATTTTTTATTGTAATCCAGCCATGACATATCTAGTAAAAGGAACTGAGCTAAGCAGGACTTTAGTGTGAAGTTATATGTTTATCTGGCTAGTGTTTGGACTGCATTTATTGATCTGCCTGTAATACCAGAGAATACGACTAAATTTTTTCCCTAACATTCTAATATTTTTTTCCTAATTGTCTTTGATTTCATTGGAGATTTCTTCATTTTCAGGTCAGAGACTTGCAGTTCTTTTAGCTGTACTCTGTTATTATACAGGAACCTTATTAGTATAGTGGTAAGGAGTTGAGGGAGGGGAAGCATTTTATAATCTCATGATCAGACCTCAGTCTTTTAATGAGCTCATGTTTCTGGGCTGTGACCATCACAAGTGCTTCTCATCTTCACTGCCCTTAGGTAAGAGAAGTAAGCTAGAGGGGCTGAGTTTGCATATTACCCTTACCCAACATTGAAGGTAATGGACCATAGAGATGAGAATTTCCCTTAGGTCATTTAGCCTTTGGAAAATAGTTTCCTTTGAGGATAGGTCTTTGTTAAGGAGAACCAAAACTCTAGGTGTATTTTTAAATGGCTACTTTCCCCTTCCCCTGGTTAGAAGCAAGAGACAATTTTTCTTTGATCTTTGTAGTGTAAACCTGATAAAACTCTAAAACTCATGAAACTTGGGGGCCCCTCTGGAGTATTTAACTCTCAGGTTAATTAAAATTAATTATTCTCTAGTACTGGCTCCATGTGGGGACTTCTGCTCCCAGTAAGCTGTGAGTCTCTGTACCCACCTGTCCTTCTAGTTTTCTGGACAGCAGTTTTCTCTGTGACATCAATTCTTTAAGAAGAGTTATTTGATGTTCAGTTGGTTTAGCTTTAGTTATTGCTGTTGTGAGGATGGTATGTGACTTCCAGGCTCTTGAGATGTCAGGCCAAAAAGCAGAAGTCCTTCTCTATCTTTTCCACACATAAGTGTGTTCCTAATGTTTTATCTCCTCCAGAAGGCCAAACATATAGCACTTATGCTTTGGCAAGGTGTTTGATACATAATAGCACAACATGACTTACATTAATATCACAGTTTATTCAAAACACCATATAGCTCTGGAAAACCTACAGACAATATTGGAAGCTTTTGTGGTTTGTGGAATTTAGAGTGGCATATTGAGATTTTGTGTGTGCAAATTCTTTGAGAACCTCCAGAGGCAGATGTCTCTACCCTAATCTTCATATTCACGTTCCCATCTGCAGTGTGGGTCTACTTGTGGAGATGAATCTCTTTGAGAGATGAAATTCCCAAAGCTCCTCAGAGCTAATTTTTGAAACTGCTAGCATTTTGACTTCTTAGAAATCCTTTTTGGAAATCAAGTCAACAGGGAAAGGAAACAAATAATAGTTGGAGGAAAAAAAATTATGTTGGGATAGGAAGTAAAGTAGGTTGCTTTTGTAACAGACATTATGACTGTTTCTTGGTCTCCTCGATTATTTGATGACTACATTTTGGTGGTTTAGCTTTCTAGCTCCTCTCATTTTTCTATTTGTCAGGGATATTTCTTGATATCTTTATTTACAAAGTAAAATCCTGAACACTTGGATTTTCTTGCATGCCAGTAAAGCAGCCTCCTCCTTGAGATTCTCATATTTCCATGTACCCACCTCCTACCTTGAACTGCTGCCAAAGGTGTGGTTATTCTATACATTGATGTTACTGCCTATTTAGTATCCAATGTTTCATTGGTTTGGGGGTGACCTAGCAAAACATACCCTTCTGGCCTTAGAAATATTCTAACTATGCAGAGAAATCACAACAACTGTAAAGATCCATAGAAATCAAAATTTTCCCAGTCAGATGGTGTTTCATGATATTCTGGCATTTATAATACCTTACAAGAACTGTGATTCCATCAGAAAGAGAAAGAATGTCAACCAACCAACTACCCAGGAACTCAGGGAAAAACTTTGACCAAGTCATTCAGAAGGGCTGGATAGGGTCAGATGGAATTATAAAATCACCTTGCTGTGCACCTAGGTTTCCTTTTATTTCCACAAACCTCTTACGTGAAGTAGTAGACATGAGACAGAAAGCCTTACTCAGTTCAATTAGTTTAAAGTACATTAGGAAGAATGATAACTAATTTTTTTGAGTGCATCCTAAGTGTCAGGCACTGTGCTAAACATTTCATTTAAATTATTTAATTTCATTCTCCTGACAATCTTATGAGGGGAGTGCTATTATGTCCTAGTTTTGCAGGAGAGGAAATTGAGGCTCAGAGAGATTCAGTCCAAATCCTCATAGCCAGAAAGAGATAGGGCTCAGCATTGAACCCAAGCAACCCAACCATGAGAATTTTAATATTTACCACTGTATTAAATCAAGAGGTAGGGTCAATTATTTATCCTCAGTAGTCACCTGTATGGCATAATCTGAGAATCATAAGATGTTCAACTGCCTGCATGTATTTTTTCACCCACTACCTAGTCAAGTCTTACATGTTATATGTTGCCTGACCCTTGCCTTCTTATTTGTAAAAACAAACTCTCCTAGGGGCTGAGGGTAGAGATAGAAATAACTTTCTAAATACCTGTGTTCTTAACCCCTTAGTATTTGTCATAGAGATGTCAACCCCTCATGACTGACTGTCTCATTAGTGAGGCAGCCAAAAATCCAAAGTCAAAAAGAGAATATATGAGAGGCACTCACTTAATTGCCTAATATATAATAAGACTTTACTGTGTGCTATTAATTATTATTACTTATACACTAGTGAGATTAAGAGAAGAAGGTCAAGTTTCCCTCCCAGGTGACACATTTTTGTTCAGGTTCACTTACAGAATGTCAACCACAAATCCACTAAATTTTCCTTCCTTGGAAATATCAAATATCTGATAATCCTATTCAACTCAAAAGTGATTGTGTTTTGATTCATTGATACATGATCTTAAGCCATTGCTTTTATTTTCTCCATAATATGGGTTTACAAAAAGGCGAGGGTTATTATTGGTATTTTCAATAGCCAAAACTACAAGTAAGTCTCTAAAGGTAAGAAGTCCAGTAGCTGGCAATGTTAAATTTCTCATAGGTTTCCAAGCACACAGCTTATTTCCTTGCCATTTTCATACCTGCTGGCCTTTATATAGACTATTTCCTCTGCTTTTAAATCTCCTGGCCCTTCACCATTCTACCCCAGCCCCTGCTTGTCTACCTGTAAAACTCCCAGTCATTTATAGTAGACACTTCATTTCCTATTAATGTGTGAATAACCCTTTTCTACTTATACATACCACATTTTTGTTAGCTATTCATGTATTGATGGATACTTAGGTCTTTTCCATATTCTGGCTATTGTAAAGCTGCAATACATCTTTTTAGGCTAGTGTTTTCATTTTCTTTGGATAAATACCCAGAAGTGGAATTGCTGGATTATATGGTAGTTTTAATTTCTTGAGCAATCTCCATACTAACTTTTCCATAGTAACTGTGCCAATCTACAGTGCAGGAGGATTCTTTTTCTCTTCACATCCTTGCCAACTCTTTTTATTTCTTATCTTTTTGATTCTAGCCATTCTGACAGGTATAAGGTGATGTCTCATTGTGAACATGAACATCTTTTCATGTGTCTATTGGCCATCTATCTCTTCTTTGGAAAAATGTCTATTCCAGTCCTCTATCCATTTTTAAGTCAGATTATTTGTTTTCTTGGTGTCAAGTCATATAAATTCTTTATATATTTGGGATATTAACCCCTTATCAGATATATTGCTTTCAGATATTTATCCCATTTGGTAGGTCACCCTGTCATTTTGTTCATGGTTTCCTTGGCTGTGCAAAAGCTTTTATGGTTAAGTGATTTTTAAAATAAGATATGATTATTCAGTGGGTAAAAAAATAGTCTGTTCAACAAATGGTGCTGATGTAACTGGATATCCACAGGTAGAAGAATAAAATGGGGCTCTTATTTTATACCAAATACAAAATTTAACTCAAAGTTAATCGGAATCCTGAATGTAAGAAGTAAAACCAAAAAAATTCTTAAAAGGAAATACAGTGATATATTTTCATGATCTTGTATTTGGCAATGATTTTTTTATATATAACACCTACACATTAGCAATAAAGCAAAATAAATTGGACTTCTTCAAAAGTAACAACTTTTGTGAATCAAAGGGCATTACTGAGAAAGTAAAATGGCAGCCCACAGAAGGGGAGAAAATATTTGCTGATCCTGTATCTGATAAAGACCTAGCATCCAGAATACAAATGCATACAAATTAACAAAGAGACAAACAACCCTATCAAAAAATGGGCAAATAATTTGACTTTTCACTGACACAAGTTATACAAATAATCTGTTTTTAATAGGATTATTTCTCTCTGTCAATTTGTATGAGTTCGTGTGTATTGTGGATACTAGGTCTTTGTCAGGTGTATGGCTAACAAATATTTTCTCCCATTCTGTGGGTTGTCTTACTTTCTCAATTGTGCCCTTTGATTCACAAAAAATGTTACTCATCATTACTCATTAGGGAATTTTAAATTAAAATCAAATCTACATTGAGATACTATTTCACACACTCTAGAATAGCTATACTATATATAATTAAAAAGAAAACAGAAAATTACTAGTGTTGGTTAAGATGTGGAGCAATCAGAACTCTCATACATTGCTGGTAAGAATGTAAAATGGTGTAACAATGAAAAACAGTTGACAGTTCTGCAAAACTAAGCATAGGATTATCAGATGATTCAACAATTCCAGTTTTAGGTTTAGAGCCAAATAAATTGAAAACAGGTGTTCCAATAAAAGCTTGTTAATGAAGTGTCATATTCACACTACTCACAACAGTGAATCGCTGGAAATTATTCAAATGTCCATCAACTGTTGCCTGGATTTAAAAAATAAAAAAATGTGATACACAAAAAATGGAATTTATTTAGCCGTAAAAAGAATGAAGTACTGATAGGGACATGGTACAACATGGACAAACCTTGAAAGTATTCTGCTAAATGAAACAAACCAAACTCATAAGGCCACATATTGTATAGTTCCACTTATAAGAAATACTCCAAATAGGAAAATCCATAGAGTCAGAAAGTGGTCTCTATGGAAATTATGACACTCAATGACGGCCACATTAGTGGTTACTAGAGCTAGGGAATGGGGGGCAGTGAGATATGACTGCCTAATGAATACAGGGTTTCCTTTTGTGTGATAAAATTCTGGAAACTGTTGATGGTGGCACAACATTATGAATATACTAAAAGCCACTTAATGTAAAATTCAAAACACTTGAAATAATGAATTTTATATGAATTTTATCTCAATAAAGATAAAAAAAGTAGGAATTACATGTAAGAAGCAGGAAAAATAATAAATGAAAAGGGTAGGAAAATGTTCAACTATTTTGTGAATTGTGAAATATGAATTTGCTGAACTTGTCCATTTAAACTAGATTGAAAAATAATTTCACATATATGCTATTTAAGAGACTAATACATGCATTTAAGAAGTGATAAATTCTAAAGCATAAGGATACATAAAATCTTTAGTTGAAATAAGTTGATGGAAAAAAGTGAGTCAAGGAAATACCAACCCAAAGAAAATTAGTTTGCCTGTATGATTGTCAGACAAAATAGATTTTGCGGTAAAAAAGAACGCACTGGTAGATGAGGCCGTGATGAGAAAATATTCGATTTGGTAAGAATAATAAAAACTCATGGTGTACACCTAATAAATATACTCAAAATATATAAAGGAAAAATTGATGGTAATAGAAACTGAAAAATCCATCTTAGTGAGACCTTTCAACATATGTCTCTTAGTTAAATTTAAAAAACAAGGTGGAAGCTAAAGGAAATAGAAAAAATTGACTTCTGTAAATACAGAGCACATTCTTCAAGAACATCAGAAAATTATAAAAATTTTTCCCTAATTGATCAGACATAAGAAAGCCTAGTAAATTTATATTTCAATATTATTTAAATTCCAGTAAAATAAATATAAATTGTTATATTAGTGTCAGGTGTACAATACAGTGATTCAACAATTCCATATATTCCTTAGTGCTCATAAGTGTACTCATAATTTCCCTTACCTATTTCCCCCACCACTCCTCATAACCATCTGTTTGTTCTCTATAGTTAAGTGTCTTTTTTGTTTCTTTTTGTTTTGTTTTGTTTCTTAAAGTTCACATGAGTAAAATAATATGGTATTTGTCCTTTGACTGACTATTTCACTTAGCACTATACCCTGTAGAGCCAGCCACATTGTTGCAAATGGTAGGATTGCGTTCTTTTTTATGGCTCAGTAATATTCAATTGCATATATACACCACTTCTTTATTCATTCATCTATCAATGAATACAGGGTTACTTCCATAGTTCATCTATTGTAAATAATACTGTAATAAACATAGGGGTGCATATATCTTTTTGAATCAGTGTTTTTGTTTCCTTGGGTAAATAAATCAGTAGAGGAGATAGTGGATCATGTGGTAATTCTATTTTTAATTTTATGAGGACCTTCCACAGTGTTTTCCACAGTGGCTGCACCACTTTGCAGTCCTATTAACTATGCTAATGGTTCCTTTTTTCCCACATCATTGCAAACACTTGCAAGTGCAAACACTTGTTTCTTTTGTTTTTTATTTAAACCATTCTGATTGTTGTACGGTAAAATCTCATTGTGGTTTAACACTTCCCTGATTATGTGTCTGTTGTCCATTTCGATGTCTTCTTTGGAGAAATGTCTGTTCATGTCTTCCACCCATTTTTAAATTGGATTATTTGTTTTATAGGTGTTGAGTTGTTTAAGTTCTTTATATGTTTTAGACACTAACTCTTTATTGGATATGCCATTTGCAAATATCTTCTCCCACTCAGATTAACTTTTAGTTTCTTTGATTCTTCAGAAGCTTTTTATTTTGATGTAGTCCTAGTAGTTTATTTTTGCTTTTGTTTCCTTTGTCTCAAGAGACTAGAAATATGTTGCTATAGCTGATGTCAGAGTAATTACTACCTGTGCTCTCTTCAAGGATTTTTATGGTTTCAGGTCTCATATTTAGGTCTTTAATGCATTTTTAGTTTATTTTTGCGTATCCCATGAGAAAGTAGTCCAGTTTCATTATTTTGCATGTAGCTGTCCAGTTTTTCCAGCATCAAGTTTTGAATGAACTGTCTTTTTCTCATTGCATATTTTTGTCTCCTTTGCCAAAGATTAATTCACCATATAAGCATGGATTTATTTCTGGGATCTCTAATCTGTTTTCTTGATCTTTGTATTTTGTTGTTGTTGTTGTTGTTGTTGTTGTTTGTGTGTGTGTGTGCCAGTACCATAGTGTTTTCATTGTTATAGCCTTGAAGTATGTCTTGAAATATGGGATTGTGATACTTCCAGTTTTATTCTTCTTTAACAAGCTAGGTTTGGCTATTTGGTGTCTTTTGTGGTTTCATACAAATTTTAGTATTATGTGTTCTAGTTCTGTGAGAAATGACTTTGGAATTTTGATAGGGACTGCATTAATTGGTAGATTGCTTTGGGTATTATTGACATTTTAACAATCTCATTTCCATGCTCATTTCTCAATCTATAAGCATGGACTATCTTTCCATTTGCTTGTGTAATCCTCAATTTCTTTTATCAATGTTTTCTGGTTTTCAGAATACAGGTCTTTCCCCTCTGTGATTAGATTTATTCCTAGGTATCTTATTTTTTTTCTAGGTATCATATATTTGTTGCAATTGTAAATGGAACTATTTTATTAATTTCTGTTTCTTTTACTTCATTATTACTGTATAGAAATGCAGCAGATTTTTGTATATTGATTTTGTATCTCAAGACCTTACTGAATTAATTTATCAGTTCTAGTAGTTTTTTGGTGGTGTTATCAGGTTTTCTATATGTAACGTCACATCTTCTGTGAATAGTAGACGTTTTACTTCTTTCTTACAAATTTGGATGCTTTTTATTTCTTTGTGTTATCTGATTGCTGTGGCTGGGACTTCCAGTATTATGTTGAATAAAAGTGGTGAGAGTGGATGTATGGTATGGACATAGAGGTATATTCCCTCTAAACCTACCTTGTTAAGTGTTTTTATCATGAATGGATGTTATATTTAGTCAGGCACTTTTTCTATGTCTATTGAAATGATCATACAGTTTTTATCCTTTCTCTTATTGGTGTGATGTATTATGTTGACTGATTTACAAATATTGAACCACCCTTGCATTCCAGGAATAAACCCCACTTGATCTTGGTGGATAATTTTTAAAATATATTGGGGGATTTGGTTTTCCAGTATTTTTTTTTTTTTTTTGAGGATTTTTGCATCTGTGTTCATCAGGGATATTAGCCTATAGTTATCTGTTTTTGTGGTGCTTTTGTCTGATTTTGATATCAGGGTAATGTTGCCTTCATTAATTGAATTTGGAAGCATTCCTTCCTCTTCCATTTTTTAAGGATTGTTTGAGAATAGATTAATCCTTCTTTAAATTTTGGGTAGAATTTACCTGCAAAGACATGTAGTCCTGGATTTTTGTTTGGAGATTTTGATTCCTGATTCAATTTCATTGTTGGTCATTAGCCTGTTCAAATGTTCTATTTCTTCCTGATTCAGTTTTACAAGGTTATATTTTTCTAGCTACTTATTTTTTAGTTTGTCCAGTTTGTTGGCATATAATTTTTCATAATCTTTTATAATCCTTTGCATTTCTGTGGTGTTAGTGTTAGCTCTAGTTTTGATTTTGAGTCCCCCCACAATGAATCTTGCTAAAAGTTTATCAATTTTGTTGATCTTTTCAAAGAATCAGCTCCTACTTTGATTAATCTGTTCTATTGTATTTTTTTTTCCTATTTCATTTATTTCTACTCTAATACATTATTTCTTTCCTTCTCCTGGTTTGGGGTTTTGTTTGTTCTCTTTTTAGATCTTTCAGGTGTGAGGTTAGGTTGGGTGAGATTTTTCATGCTTTTTAAGGTAGTCCTGTATTGCAATAAACTTCCCTCTAGGTACTGCTTTTGCTACATCCCAAAGATTTGGAACCATTATGTTTTCATCTGTTTCCGTGTTTTTTGGGTTTTTTTTTTTTAGTTTCCTCTTTGATTTCTTGCTTGATCCATTCATTGTTTAGTAGCATGTTCTTTAACCTCTATGTATTTGTGTTCCTTCCAGATTTTCTCCTGTGGCTGATTTCTAGTTTCATAACATTATGGTCAGATGTATGGCATGTCTTCAATTTTTTGAATTTGTTGGAACTTGTTTTATGGTCTGTGATCCATCCTGGAGAATGTTCCATGAGCACTTAAGAAGAATGTGTATTCTGCTGTTTTAAGATGGAATGTTTTGAATATATCTGTTAGATCCATCTGGGCCAGTGTGTCATTCAAAGTCATTGTTTCCTTGTTAATTTTCTGTTTGGATGATCAATCCACTAATGGAAGTGGGGTGTTTAAATTATCTATTACTGTATTACTATTGATTACTTCCTTTATGTTTGTTACTACCTGCTTTGTGTATTTGGCTGCTCACATGTTGGGTGCATGAATATTTACAATTGTTATCATTGTTGTCGGATTGCTCCCTTTATGATCATATAGTGTCCTTCTTTGTTTCTTGTTGCAGTCTTTGTTATAGTCTATTTTTCTGATATAGGTATTGCTCCTTTGTTTTCTTTTCACTTGATTTGAGTGATAAATGCTTTTCCATTCCTTTGCTTTCAATCTACTTGTGACTTTAGGTCTGAAATGAGTTTCTTGTAGGCAGCATATAGAGAGGTCTTGCTTTTTATCCATTCTTTCACACTATGTGTTTTGATTGGAGCATTTATTCCATTTACATGCTAAGTAATTATTAATGGGATTTGCTTATTGTCCTTTTCTTGTTTTATGGTTGTTTTTGTAGTTCTCCTCTGTTCCTTCTCTTGCTCTCTTCTTTCATGGTTTGTTGGCTTTCTTTAGTGATATACTTGAATTTCTTGCTCTTTATTTTTTACCTATCTATTGCTGGTTTTTGATTGTTATTACCATTAGGTTTGTATATAACATCTTACGCCTATAGCAGTCTATGTGAAGCTGATGGTTACTTAAACTTAAACCCATTCTTTACTCTTCTTCCTCCTACATTTTAGGTATATAGTGTAATATTTTACATCCTTTTATTTTGTGAATCCCTTGACTGATTTTAATATGTATAGTTGTTTTTTACTACTTTTGTGGTTCCTACTAATTCCTACTTTACAGTCTTTCTATTCAAAGAGTCCCCTTTAACATTTCTTGTAGAGCTAGATTATTCATCATAAATTCCTTTAACTTTTGTTTGTCTGGGAAGCTCTTTCTCTCTCCTATTCTAAGTGATAGCCTTGCTGTAAGGAGTATTCTTGACTGCAGATTTTTTCTTTCAGCGCTTTGAATTTATTGTGCCACTTTCTTCTGGTCTGTAGAATTTCTGCTGAAAATTTAGCTGAACACCTTTTATGTACCTTTTTCTCTTGCTGCTTTTAAAATTCTCTCTTTATGACTACTTTTTGCTATTTTAATTACTATGTATCTTAGTGTGGACATCTTTTGGTTGATTTTATTGGGGGCTCTCTGTGCATCTCCTGGATCTGAATATCTGCTTCCCCAGATTGGGGAAGGATTTATCTGTTATTTATTCAAATATATTTTATTCCCCCTTTTCTTTTTCTCCTCCTTCTGGGATCCCTGTAATGTGAATGATGTTATGATTGATGGTGTTGCTAAGTTCCCTTAATCTATTCTCATTTTTTATTAACCTTTTTTCTTTCTTCTGTTCAGCCTAAGTGGTTTCTGTTACTCTGTGCTCCAGGCGTCTGATCTGCCTCCTTTAGTTCACTATTTATTATATCCCTTGTGTTTTTAATTTCAGTTGTTGACTTCTTTGTCTCTGAATGGTTCTTTTTTATGTTTTCTATATCTTTGTTGAGGGTCACTGAGGCCCTCCTCTTTTCTCCAGTCCTTTGGGTATCTTTATGACCATTTAAATTCTCTATCAAGCATATTACTTACCTATATAATTTAACTCTCTTGCTGTGATTTTGTCTTTTCTTTAACATGGAACATAATATTTGGTCTTCTCATTTTTTGTGACCCTCTCTCTCTTACTATCTGTTAGGAAAGTCAGCTAGATCTCCCGTGCTTGAAAGTAGTGGCCTATGAGGAGGAGGTCCTTCAGTGCCATGCAGAGGAGTATCCCTGTTTATGAGAACCTGGTTCTTCAGGATTGTCTTCTGTGTGTGTACTATGTATGTTGTGTGTGCCCTGCTGTAGTGGTCAAGTCATTTTTGCCTTCAGTCCAGTCATCTGTAATGGCTTTCCTTGCCTTTTGTGGGCAAGTTTTGTTCCCTGTTTTGTAAGTGGTACAGTTTGGGGCTTCTTTGGGCTTGAGTTAGGTCAGAGCAAGTATTGGCTAGAGCTGTGGTAGCACCAAACTGCAGGGCTCTCTCCCTGCGCTGGCCCCTTGGAGTCTGGTTGGAATTTGGAGCCTATAGTCAGACCAGATGTGTGTACCCAGGTCACTGCTGGGGCTGTAGTTAAACTGGTGTGTAGGGTTATTTTCCCCATTCCCTGTGGCATGAGTCACTTTGGAGTGGTACTGGCCCTTGTTGGGGCTGCTTGTACAATGCCAGACTTGTGGCACTGTGACTCCTGCCTAGGGCATGTTGTGGTGGGAAGTCTGAAGAAGAGTACGGGGGTGGGGCACTTGGTGTTTGCAAAGTTCGCCCTGGTCTGTTGTGGGAGAAGGCATGTCACAGCTTGGAGAACTGCTGAGTGGGGGATTGGAGGCTTGAGTCCATAGGAGTATATGGAGGCAGGTTGCACTGTTAGCAAAGTAGGTGTTCACTCTCTGCTGGTTTCTGCAAGTGTCTGCATATATAGGGCGGGAGGCAGGGGATGGAAATGGTCTCCTAAAGATCCTAAAGATCCTAAAGATCCCTGCCCTTCCAGCACACATTCTGAGACCAGTAAATAAATGTCCTTCCTGTATACGCCAGGTGTTTTTCAAACTGCTGTTTCTGTGCTGTATCTCAGTGGGGCTGTTTGTTATGCTATTTCTTTAAGGGCAGGGACTCAGTTTCCTATTACCCTCCAGCCTATCCCAGAGTAGAGCTAGCTGATTTTTTTTAACCCAGTGCCATTTTTAATATACCAGAATACCACAGAATTGAATATATGGATAAAAATTCTGAAGCTAGCTGATTTTTAAAGTTCCTGTTGTTAAGCCCTGCTGGTTGTAAAAACTTACCATGTTAAGTCTGTCTAGGTTTCAAAGCCAAACGTTATAGGGATTCATCTTCCCAGTGAAGGTCCATGCCTCTGGTGCCTGGTGTGGGGTCTGTTCCTCTTCCTTCTCCTTGGTTGCAGTGTCCCTCCCTACTGCAGACAGTCTTACAAGTCACCTTGGTTCACATCTGTGTCTCTGCCCTTCCTACCATTTTTAATGTGGCATTTTCTCTATGATTAGCTATAAGGAAACCATTCTGCCAGTCTTTGGGCAGTTTTCTGGATTATTTACACTAATGTGTTACCTATGTGTATCTGTGGGATAAGGTAAGCCTAAGATCTTCCTACTATGCCATCCTTTCCTAAAATCTCTAAGCCTCACAAATTTAAAATATAGGTAGAATTCACAGGTGTATCCATCTGGTCCTTTTTATTTTTTGGGCTTTTATTTTTTGATAGTTTTTTGATTCTCAATTCTATTTTGTTTTGAGCAATCATTCTGTTCAGATTTTCTGTTTCTTCCTGATTCAGTTTTAGAGGATTTTATGTTTCTAGTAGTTTATTTCTTCTAGGTTGTCCAAAGTATTGATATGCATTTTTTTCACAGTAGTCTCTTATATTTCTTTGTATTTCTGTAGTGTCAGACTTCATCTCTCATTTCTGATTTTATTTATTTGGTTTTTTTTTCTTGATGAGTCTGGTTAAAGGTTTATAAATTTTGTTTATTTCTTCCAAGAACCAGCTCTTGCATTTACTGATTTTTTTTTCATTATGCTATTTATTTCTGGTCTGATATTATTTCCTTCTTTCTACTTATCTTGGGCTTTGTTTGTTCTTTTCTAGTTCCCTTAGGTATAGGTTAGATTATTTGAACTTTTTCTTGGTTTTTGAAGTAAGACTATTGATAGTGCTTTCACAGCATCCCAGAGATTTTGGACAATTGTATTCTCATTTATCTCAACCTTTTTTTTTTTTAATTTCTTCTTTGAATGTTTCATTGACCCATTTGTTGTTTAGTATTATGTTGTTCTTTCAATTTTTTAATTTTTTTCTTTATTTTAATTTCTAATGTAGTTAACATACCATGTTATATTAGTTTCAGGTATACCATAGTGATTCAACAACTCCATACAGCACTTGGTGCTCATCACAAGTGCATCCCTTAATCCCCATCACCTATTTAACCCATTCCCCTACCCACCTCCCTTCTGGTAACCATCAGTTTGTTCTCTATGGTTAAGTCTTTTTCTTTTTCTTTTTCTTTTTCTCTCTTTTTCTTTCTTCTTTTGTTTCTTAAATTCTGTATACAAGTGAAAATCATATGGTTTTGGCTTTCTCTGACTAACATTTTGTTTAGAGTTATGTTCTCTATCTTCATCCATGTCAAGTTTTTTAATAATTCATCTTAAATGATTTCCAAACCTATGTTGGATTTTATTATTATATCCAATTAATTTTAAATTAATTTATTTCTTGGAGAAAAAGGGGTGTTCTGATTACTTCCTACTATGTCAGAAAGGGAGTCAAGTAAAATGAAAGCTGAGTCTTGATGGATGAGTAAGAATTCACTGAGGTCAGGGGAGAAAGAGGAGATTTAAGGGAGATGGAAAACTTATGTAATCTTTGAATTTTGTTATAGATGGGAATTAAATACTTAGTCACACTTTAGAAAGAAATAGATATAGTTGAGTTCTCTCTTCTTTTTTTTTTTCTTAGCTCTGGCATCTAATTATCACAAAACCATGCCTTTAAATCAGAATCTCCTTACTGTCAATTTAGTTCGAAGACACAATGGCTTTAATCACAGAGCATTTAGCTAGATAAAAACTCTTCAGCCATTACTCAGCAAGTTCATTTTAAATACTGTAATAGGATTTTCTTCTCAGAACTCAAAAGGCCACACTGCTATTAATTGCTTAAACTGCTATTTGATGTAGGACATTCACATTTCTCTCTGTGGAGGAGGTGAGTCAAAGCAAATGGAATTTCTACAGTATATTTCAAATTAATATAGAGTATCTTAAAACCGGGACAAAATAATTTTAATGATAATGTTAGTAATTCCAGTAGCTACTAATTACATAACACCCTAAGCACTAACTAGGTGCCTGATGTTATTGACAGTGATAATAATTAATATTTGTCTAGTGTTAACTAAGTCCCTGACAATATTCTAAGTGTTTTATATGCATTCTTTTATTTAATCCTGCAAAAACCTGATAAAGTATACATTATGGCTTTTCTAAAAGTCATCCTTCTTTAAACAAGAGGAAATGGAGGCTCAGAAAATTACAGAAATTGCCCAGGGTTACCAAACTAATAAATGGTATCATAGGGATTTAAACTAAAATCTTTGAGTTCAGGGTCCAAGCTATTAACTGTATCATACACTTCCCTCCACATATCTTATTTGTTAACCACTCATTGTTCTCTTATTAAGCTTATGTTAAAGTAAGGTGATAGAGGTGCAGGGAAATAACTTTCCCAAATGACAGCACTAGTTAGTGTCAGGGTAGTCATTGCAAATTAGATTGTCTGATTCCTGAGACTGTGCTCTTACCCCTCTGCCTATCTGTTTAGAACAAAGCTTCAGTGAAAATGCTATAATGGGTATTAGTGGGGAGGAACAAATAAAACTAGCTTCTTACAAGCGCATATCTTAGTTGATGGGAGAAGAGATGCCCAACCCTGTAGAAAAGCCCACTTACTGCAGGTATTCCGGAATGTTCTGCAGTAAGATCAGGTTAATCCTTCATGGAGATGTAGAGGTTGACTATGGATGAATATTATCATTTTATAATATCATTTTAATAAGAAAACTATGATTTCTTTCTTCAGATGTGAATTTTGCTTCAATTTCCTTGGGTTAAATAAACCTTCATACTCTCTGTAATGTGCTATGGTTGAGGGCATCTTAAAACCATTCATAACTTTCAAGTATTGGAAATAATACTGTAAGAGTAACAATCACCAGTGACAGACCTAGACCATTTTCCCCCACTTGGAATCATAGTGCTTAGGCAGCTGTAACCATCTAAAAGCTAGTTTTAACTGTGGTTCTGAACCTTAGTTGCACATAGAATCACTGAAGGCCTTTAAAAAATATTGAAGCTGGACCCCATCCCCAGAGAGTTTGATCTCCCTTGTCTGGGATATGTTTGGGAATTAGGATTTTCAAAATCCTCTCAGGTGGTTTTTATGTGGAGCCAAGGTTCAGAATCAATGATGCAGAAACTTGAAGCCCTGAGGTTGCCACTATGCCCTAATCAAGGATTGTAGTGCTCCTTTTCTCTACCTCACTGAACATGACTCTTCAATTTTGACAAACCAGTGAAGTTTTCATTGAATCGTACTATGTAATCTAAAATTATGTATTTGTTTTGACTTGAGTGTGAAGGCACAGGGGACCTAGGACAGTTTAGATATCAAATATTGGGAGAATCTTGGAAACATCCCAACCATTTATAGATTTATGCTAGGATTCCTCTATATTTGAATCAAAGTCTCTGAAGTCAGCTCTGTAGCAAATTCTCATACAGATTTTTACCTCAAGGATTGGTTTATGTAGTACACATAAAACAATCAAAATTCTGCAACCTAAGTAAAACTTTGCATGTTACCAACTTGCATGGGGGACTTACTTGCTGTCTGTTGGAAGTCCAGCCCAACCTGCATTCTAATGCAGTGGCATTATTGTGGAAACACCACCATGGTAAAGGCCATCTTTGGTTTTCTCTGGGTCTCTGTCACCAGAGAGCTTTGATCTTGAGGAAATTTCTTCACCTTTCTAGAGTTCGATTGAATAATTAGTAATGATTTTTAAAACAAGGGTGTTTTACTTGCTCATTAATGTTTTCACTGGGGTAAGAACCACATCATCTACTTGTTTTGAAGACATTCTCTTCTTTGCTTTCAGGGAGTGTCTGGTCCAGCATTGTGTGAATAGCACACATCATAATACCATGGGAAAGCATATACCAACACATGGTGCTATGTTCTGGGGTAAGCCCAGAACCCTTTCTGCTTCAACCCTTCCCTTTTTTATTTTCTTCTTTTCTTTCAAGGAAGAGGAATGCTCCTGACCACTGTTTGGGTCAACTTTTCTATAGTTAGAGATTCATTGATCTAAATAAAGGAGGTATTTCAAGCACTCAGTTCTCTTACTCACTTTTTGGGGGGGCACTGGTGGTAGTCCCTTTCATCATCTGGCATGATGTGATTTGAGACTCACTTTTGAGCCCTGAAGTAGGTTTCCTCTGCTTCAGAGGTTCTTGTCTTTTGACCTTTTGTCTGACTTATCAATAGGGAAAATGAATCTTCTGTGTGGCCCAGACCATGACTCTGTGTTGGTAGTTGGAAAATAACTATCTTATGAAAACTGAGAATTAATTTACTTTTCTGGTCATCACTAGTCTGTATCCTCTCTACCACCATCTTGTAAATGATTGGTTTAGCATGGGTTTCTAATATTTTTGGATCCCTTAGCTAAAATAACCTTCTAATATACTCTTAGTCACACTATCAAGAAGAAGAAAATTTGTTTGCTAAGCTAATGATGACCAAATGGGCTGCCTGAGAAGGTGCCACAATAATTGCTTAATAAATATTTGTTGACTGAATTAATAAATATATAACTGAGCAGTGAAATTTCTAATTACTCTGTTATCATGTTGGTAATAATAAAGTGAGGCTATAACAGCAGTCTTGTAGCTGCCAGGTAAGTTCTTTACCCATTTCCTCATCTATGCATAGCTACCACCCATACCCATTTCTGGGTCATAAATAAATTCTGCAGCCCAAAGAATCCATAGGATAGATACTTAAATTTAACCCCCAATACTTTTTAAGTATTTCAGGAATGTTTTTTCAGTGGTTATGCAGACATCTGGAAAAGACAATATTTAAATCATTTATGCAAAAACACTGCTTATGCTACATATGCTGTTTGAAATAACCGTCTTGTATTCTATATACAAGTGGTTATTTTTATAAACCAAAGACACCTCAGCTATATCTCACTTACATATTGAAATAATAGAGTGAGAGGATCCTAAATTAATGCATTTCAGTTTATTTTTTAGTGCAGCATGCAAATTTAGAATTGGGACAAAGCCAAAATGCACGCTAGCATATGCCTACTGGCATACCCTTCTTCTTACACTAAGTCATTCCCCATTCCTTCATCCTTTCCCAGGTAATGTTTCCCTCTACTCACTGACCAGTGGCCTCATATTCTCTCCATTCTGACTCTTCCCATTGTAATCCTCAGTCAGGAAATTTTCTAATAAACTTTGTCATATAGAGGTGCATATAGATTTTTTTTAAAAGATTTTATTTATTTATTTAACAGAGATCACAAGTAGGCAGAGAGAGAGGGAGGAGGAAGCAGGCTCCCCACTGAGCAGAGAGCACGATGCGGGGCTCAATCCCAGGACCCTGGGATCATGACCACAGCCGAAGGCAGTGGCTTTAACCCACTGAGCCACCCAGGCACCCCTAGATTTTTTTTTTTTTTAAGTTGAATGTGATACTCAGAGAAATTTTCATTTAGGCAGGCAGCAAGAAGACTTTAACCAAAGAAATAAAACTTTTATTGTGGAATTGCCCAGATCAGTAGACATGAGGAGATATGTCAGAAACAGAGTTATGGGGAATGTTAACTTTCATGTGTATCTGAATGCAAACCTGTAATTAGATTAGGTCCAGTGTGTGGTCTTCAACATATCCAGCCTGCAGACTACATACTCTGCACCTTTGCAGAGGGTGCCTCTTTGTGAGTAGTTTCATAGAATAATTGGGGACATATGCTTTAGAAATAAGAGCACTGGATTTGAATATGAGCTCATATTTTCTAGCTTGTTAGGCAAATTACACAAGCTTTCTAAGTTTTTCTTTCTTTATCTGTAAAATGCAAATAGGCTAGTACGAGGATTAAAAGAAACAGTGTAGATAAAGTACTTACTTGTACCCAGGAACCTAGAAAATGTTCGGTAAATATTAGTATGTGTGTTCTCTCTCTCTCTCTCTCTCACACACACACACACACACTAGAAAGTCAGTCTGGCCTCTTCAGCTTTAACATTATAGGAAGTTAAGAATAAACATGAGAAAGCTCTAGGCAGAGCAATTAGGAAAGATAAAGAAATGAATCGAAAATGCAGGAGAAGTAAAACTGTCTGTATGCAGATGACATGGTCTTATATGTAGAAAACCCTAAAGGCTCTACCAAAAAAAACCTGTTAAAGTAATAAATGAATTCAGTAAAATTGCATGATATAAAACCAACATACATAAGTTGTATTTCTATACACTAACAGCAAACTATTCAAAAAAGAAATTTAGAAAAACAATTCTGTTTGCAGTAGTATGAGCCAAAAGTTACTTAAAAATAAATTTCACCCAGAATGGGAAAAAATGTACACTAAAAATTATAAAACTTTGTTAAAGGAAATTGAAGAAGACAAATAACAAATGAAAAAAATACCTTGTGGTCATCAATTGGAAAATTAGCATTTATATATCCATACTACTCAAAGTGATTTAATACAAATTCAATGTAGTCCCTATCAAAATTCCAATGGCATTTCCCAGAAATAGGAAAAACTCCTGAAATTCATATAGAAACACAAAAGATCATGAATAGCCAAAGCAATCTTAAAGAAGAGGAATAAAGCTGGAGACATCAAGCTTCCTGATTTCACACTATATTGCAAAAAAAAAATAGACCAATGGAACAGAAGAGAGAGGGCAGAAATAATTCACACATACAGTCTTTAAGAACAGTGCCAAGAATACACATGGGGAAAGGATACTATTCTTCACTAGTTTTAGGAAAACTGGGTATCTATATGCAGGACGATGGACCTGGACCCTTTTCTTACACTACACACAAAAGCCACCTCAAAGTTAACTAAAAAATAAGACCTGAAACCGTAAAAATTCTGGAAGAAAATATGGGGAGAAAGTTTCTTCACACTGGCCTCAGCAGCGATTTTTTGGATATGATACCATAGACGCAGGCCACAAAAGCAAAAATAAATAAGTGGGAATACATCAAACTAAAAAGCTTCTGCACAGCAATGGGAATAACAAAGTTAAAGGAAACCTATGAAATTGGAGGAAATATTTGCAAGCCATCTATTTGATAGCAAAAACCAAATAATTTAAAAAATAGACAAAACACTTGTTAGATGTTTAAAAAAACACACATACACATGGTCAGCAGGTACATGAAAAGGTAAACAATGTCACTAATGATAAGGGAAATGCAAATCAAAATGACAATGAGATATCACCTACACCTGCTAAGATGACTATTAAAAAAAAAAAGTGTTGGTGAGGACGCAGTAAGGGAAATCCTGGTGCACTATTGGTGGGAATATAAATTAATACAGCCATTATGGAAAACAGTATGGAAGATCCTTAAAAATTTTTAAATAGAGCAGTCATATGATTCAGCAGTACTAGTTCTGGGTATTTACACAAAAGAATGGAAATTAAGATCTTGAAGAAATATTTGCACTTCTATGTACATTGTAGCATTATTTACAATAGTTGTGATGTGGAAACCTCCTGAAAGACCATCAACAGATAAGTAGATAAAGAAAAGGCGGTATATAAATATATTATTATTTCCACTTTAAAGAAGAGAACAAAACCTGCCACTTGCGACATCATAGATGTACCTGGAAAACATGCTAAATGAAGTAAATCAGATGGAGAAAGCCAGATACTGAATGATGTCACTTACATGTGGAATCTAAAATAGTCAAACTCATAGAAGCAGAGAGCAAAGTGCTGGTTATCAGGGGTTGGAGGAAAGGATAATGAGAAGCAGGGGAGTTGATGACTAGAGGGTACAATTATGTAAGATAAATTCAGGAGACCTATACAACTTAATGCCTATAGCTAATAATATATATATGCATATGCATAGTGAAAATTTGCAGAGGGTAAATCCTGGGGTAAGTGTTCTTACCATACACAAAATGTGTGATATTTTCATGGAGGTATTCTTATCTCCAAACACAATGAGTTTTTTACATTAAATATTGATAGCTTTTTATATGTCAATCATACCTGAATAAAGTGATTTTAAAGCAAACAAGAAATCTGAGGAAACTCCTGGGCCGGAGTCTGTAAGGGACAGGGATGGGAAGTAGGAGGCAGGGAGAGATGGCTGGTGCTGTCACAGGATGACTCAGTGGAGAACCATGGAGTAATTAAAGTGAGCCAGGCTCAAGGAGGAAGTGAGGGTAACAGAATAGTGGCCAGAGAGAGGGGAAGGACAAATGGTACCTAAACTCATTCAGTTTTAATTTTAACTTCTGACTCATCAGCTTGTCATTTTAGGTGTTTAGACTGTAAAAGCAGCATAAACACCACCATCAAAAACAGGAAGTTTTATTCTAAATTAAATGTCTCCACTGAGTGGGTTACATTTCTAAGCTGTTTGTTTGTAGTTGGCAGACACTAAAATAAGATATCCAGGAGTAGATTCTGTTTTCTCCTGGTGTCTTTAATTGGATAGCAAGGGCACACATCACCCTGAATTTTATTTACCAGTCCTTAATCAGGAAAGAGAGTTTCCAGAAGCATGGAGACAAGTTTAAAAAGCAAAACTGCCCTAGAATTGCACTATATTGATTTGGTGCTAAAACAGAAGAGAAAATTCTTCCGTTTAGTGACCACTGAAGGGGATTGGAGTTCTGTTGGGTTGTATTCCTTAAACCGGCATCATTATTTGCAGTTTGGAGAGGTCCAGTTGCACAGTACAATCTTGATTAGTTGGAATACCTTGTGCACCTCTCTCAGAGAGTGATCTCACAGGAGGTATTTAAGAAGGTATTCTAGGCAAGTTCTAGAAGTAATACAGATTACTCTGTATTATTACAGCCTTCTCTACATCCCTAAGATTGAGTAGAGGGAAGTAGAACAACTGAAGGTTTGAACAACCTAGGAACCAGCAAGTTCTCCCAGAAACAAAGAACACTCAGTTTTCTTTTTATACTCTAGACACTAAGGAAAGTAGACCAATAAATTCAAGGATTTTTTCCAAAACAGGTGTTGAAATTAAAAACCAAAGGAAACAAAGGGTTTTATGGTTTAACTGAAGCCTATCCCGACATTCAGTTGATAAAAATGCCTCCCCTTGATATTGTTTGAATGTTTGATTCTTACAGGAGACTGAGTGAATGGAAACCTTATAGATGGCTTCATACCTTGACAGGCTTCCATGAGAGAATGTCAGTTTACAGTGTCCCAGTTTATTTCCAGTGGGTTTTAGCACCAACTGAAGGATTTCCAGTCCTCTTGACAACCACACAGATCTCTTTTCTTACTCTCTGAAGGGAATTCTGTTGTAGTAGGGCATAGCTGCAGAGCATTCACAGGATAGAAACAGAGGGAATAAGGAAACAGTCACCTCCTATTGGAAACAAGTATGATAGATTGCACACAGAATTCTTTTCCCTCTCCTACAGCTGGCATAGAAAGATGGAATGGGAGTTAGGAAGTGCTCCCTGCTGTGAATGATTGAGTAGGGCCAGGACAGAAGATAGAGCCTGGAAGACCTGGCAACTCAGGCTCGGCTTCAGTGACAGGGATGGAAGGAGATCCTGACACAGATTCTGGTACACAACCAGTGCACAGGTAATGAGAACAGAGAGTGACTTAGAAAGAGGAACACTAATAAAAAATCAAGACATGGCATTCGTTTGCAGTGCCCCTGATTTCACTATTGCTCTAGAAACAAAGCTTGATTTCCATGCCAGCTACTTTTTGTCTTGTCTCTGCCACCCTTACCTCTGTTCACAACTGCCAGACTCTCCCATATGTATATTGTGGCTAAAAACATTTTATGTGGGGTGTCTGGGTGGCTCACATGGTTAAGCATCTGCCTTTGTCTCAGGTCATGATCTCAGGGTCCTGGGATGGAACCCTGCATCAGGCTCCCCACTCAGCAGAGAGCCTGCTTCTCCCTCTCCCTCTGCCTGCTGCTCCCCCTACTGTGCTTTCTCACTCTGTGTGTCAAATAAAAAAAATCTAAAAAAATACAAAAATAAAAACATTTTAATGTCTATCCAGGGAAATCAATCCCATGTATAACATTAATTTCTGAGTTCCAAAAATCTTATGTATACCTGGGCTTTTGGAAAATTCCATAAGTTGCAATGAAGTAATTGTTTTATGTGCATAAATTATATCTTTTTTCTGTTTTTACTAAACCTTTTTTGATGCTTCCCTTTAATACTGAAGCATATTATTATCTCTTGGAAGTAGATTTATAAGAGATTAGTTCTGCCTGATTTCATTCTGCTTCACCTGATTACTAATTGCCTGACTTAGACCTATCTTTGGAGACAGATGACAGTCTCTAACCTGTCATCAGGACGGTGAGTTTCTATTTTTATTAACTGGTTATTGTTTTTTTCTCAATGCATCAACTCACTTTTATGTAATTTATCCTTATAGGCAGGTACATACCTCACTGTATTAAGCACATTTGTGAGTAAAGACACCAAGACAAAACAAAACAAAACAAAACAAAACAAAAGAAGTAGCCAAAACCAGCAGGTTAATTAGCTTGCCCAAGTTACCTAGAAAACTTCTTTTTGGCATTACTAATAATTTGAACCTTGGCACTTTTGACCTGGAAGGGATTTAGGGATTACTTTCTAAAATTACCTCTGCTCAGAGATAAAGAAGCCAAGATTGCAAAGATTAAGTAAACTGCCCAAGGTCACATAGGGAGTTGGTGGCAGGGTTAGAGTCAGAGCTTGGGTCTCCAAGCATTTAGTGCATAGTTCTGTCTACACTACCACATATTCCTTCAACTCACATGGTCCAGAATCTCCAGGTAGCTGTTTTTCTTAACGACAGCAGAAAATGATCAAGCAGTAGGTATTAGGGAAAATATAACTGATAATGTTGGTACCTAGCAATGGGCACATGACTACCCTCTAGGAAAGCAGAAATTTCCAGTTTCTAATTACAATCAGAGATGATAAGAACTCCATTTTAAAAGCCTTAGAAAATTATTAAAAACCCTAATAACTTATTAAACTAGAAAATTCTGACATGAGAAACTGTTAACGGTACCCTATGGGAAAGAGCAGGTGACTGGCTAACTAATAGGAACAAATATTTACCAAAAAGAAGATACTTGGGGCATCTGGGTGGCTCAGTAGGTTAAGCCTCTGTCTTCAGCTCAGGTCATGATCCCAGGGTCCTGGGATGAAGCCCTGCATCAGGCTCTTTGCTCGGCAGGGAGCCTGCTTCCCCTCCCTCCTCTCTGCCTGCCTCTCTGCCTACTTGTGATCTCTGTCTGTCAAATAAATAAATAAAATATTTAAAAAATAAAAAAGAAGATACTTGATGTTAATTACTAATAAAATAAAAATCAAGGGTCAAAAAAAAAAATAGCCTGAACAGGCATGCACTAGGTGAACCCTTTATTTGTCTTCTAAGTTAGATAATTCATTTTCAAATAAAAACTATAGGATGCATGGCGATAGACTTCTCAGTTGTGGCAGACCTGTTTATTGTCAGACTGTTATTGTCAGACTGTTAGCCCATTCCCCCCTTTCCTTTCCCAAGTTTGTTGATTCTATGATGGTTGGAACCCATTCCCACTATAGGGGCTGAAAGTGCCAAATAAAATGTTTTCCAACTTCTCCTGTGGTTAGGAAGTGGCTTTTGAGTCATTCCTGGCCAATGAAAAGGCTGAGGCACTTCTGGAAAAGGTTTTCAGCCTGATTTAAAAGAAAAGAAAAGAAAAAAGAAGAAGAAGACAAGGAAACAAATCTGTTCTTCCTGCCTTTAGTTGCAGTTGTGCAAGAACATGCTGTATGGACAGAGGTGGCCATCTTGGAATCATGAATTGCTGAGCCTGAGATTAACAGCCCTTATGCTGAGGATAGCAGAAGAGGGAATCAAAGAGAGCTGGGTCCTTGATTATTTTGTTCTACCACTGAGTTATAACCTCAGAATCCTCCACAGTGGATTTCTTGTCATGTGATTGGCTGGAACCAGCTTTCCTGGTAGGAAAATCGACGTGTGTATCTCTTTGCAGTTCTGCATTAGTGTGTTTATAGCATGAAATCAGCCATGTCAAAGAGTATTTATACCATGGGAACTGCAAATGGTACAAATTGGAGATTTTGAGTCCTCTGGAGACTCTGTTGTTAAACATTTCAGCACACCCCTGGACATAATAAATTCTTAAGATTTAAGCCACTTTTAGTTGGATGCTCTGGTGGTTGCAATTCTGAGCCAGCTAATTGATCCTCTCTTCTGGACTTCAAGGCTTATCTGTACTGTACTTAACTATAAATCAAGTAGTTGAATAGAGCTAATCACCCTAGATGCTTGCTAATATGGGAAATTCTTTGCATTTAGGCCTATATGTCTCACTACCAACAGAGAAAGCCTGTTCACATCTGACTCACTTAGCTGGGACTTTCCACTCTATATTAACCTGACGGCTAGAGGCTTTGGGTAAAGCTCCTTTGATGTCTGCCCCATTGTGGCTTCCACGAATGTATAAGGATTCCAGAGGAGGGAGCTATGTGGGAAGGTGGGCTCTCCAGGGATGGCTTCCAGAAGGGCAGCAGATAGAAGCTTTATGAGCCCTCAGTCCCTCAAGCAGCATCTGATACATCCTATAAGTCCTTTTAGATTGATCTGATGCACAAGAAACACTAACTTTCAAGTTGCCCATGAGCTCAAAGAGAGCATGGTCTACACTACGCTTCTCATTTCCTTTCATGGAATGATAACAGTGATACCCAGTTCAGTATAAGGAGGGAACCTGGGGAAGGCAATATAATGTAGGGGTAGGAACAAGCTACTGAGCTTGAGTAAACCTAAATTCCAATGTTGGTTGTTTTGTCTTATGCAAATCATGTTAATTCATAGTGTATTTCCTGAGTTTTAGGAAAACAGTGTTGGACTAAATGTCTTTTTTTTTTTTAAAGATCTTATTTATTTATTTGACAGAGAGAGATCCCAAGTAGGCAGAGCAGAAGGCAGGCAGAGAGAGGGGGAAGCAGGCTCCCTGCTGGGCAGAGAGCCTGATGCGGGGCTCAATCCCAGGACCCTGAGATCATGACCTGACCTGAAGGCAGAGGCTTAACCCACTGAGCCACCCAGGCGCCCCGGACTAAATGTTTTTAAAGAATCCTTCCATTTGTGAACCTATTTCCAAGAGGTGATATGCTTACATGATTCTATAAAGAAAGTTATCATTCATTCATTTGATTATGCAACAAGTATTTAGTGAAGAGAGTACATTATTTGCATAGTGTGAGCTTTGACTTAATCATATTAAGGCCACATAAATGTGGGAAAGACACCTTGCCTGAGCATCTGTTACCTCACTTAATGAAGTGGACATAACAATATGCAGCCCATAGGTTTGGAGGGGTGACTGATGAGATTGTGTTATGTTAAATGTTATAAAATCTTTTTTAAATTAACATATAATGTATTATTTGCCCCAGTGGTACAGGGAAATGAATCATCAGGCTTACACATTTCATAGTACTCACCAAAGCACATACCCTTCCCAGTGTCCATAAGCCAGCCACCCCATCCCTCTACCCCCTTCCCCTCCAGGAGCCCTCAGTTTGTTTCCTGAGATTAAGAGTCTCTTACAGTTTGTCTCCCTCCCTGGTCCCATCTTGTTTCATTTTCCTCCTCACCCCCCACAACTCCCTGTCCTATCTTTCAAATTCCTCATATCAGAGAGATCATATGATAATTGTCTTTCTCTAACTTATTTCGCTTAGCATAATACCCTCTAGTTCCATAAAATCTTAAAGAAGATCATTACTAGTATCACTACCACCACTCATAGGAAATTTTTATCATTTTGTTGGGGGGAAAGTGTCTGGCATTCACTTCTGCCCTCTCTTCTTTACCAATAGCCTGCCAATTTCCCCCTTTGAAGAGAATGCTCCATTTTGTGTTTCCTTAAATAAGGCTAGTTCTTGGTGCCAGCCTCTTTATTATGGAATCAAATGGAGCTTGATTGGCAAATCACACACTCCCTTCAGGGATTTGAGTCATTGAAAATTTAGCAAATGACTCAAAGTAGCAGTCATTGTTTGGAGGCTCCTTTCACTGGAGCAACAACAGCCCCCTAAGGGCCATATCATCCCTTTCTTGTGTCCAGGGCTACAGCTTCTGTCTGACATCTTGAACACTCTTGATTCTCGACTTTTCTCCAACTGTTTTGCTTTTACTTGAGGCAATCGGAAGAATGTTCTCACCAACAAAGATGTGGTATCTTGTTTTAATCTTTTGTGTTTACCTGATTTAGAAAACAAAATATAAAAAAAAAAAGAAAGAAAGAAAAAGAAACTAAAGCTGTCGAGACCAAATGGTGCAGCCAATGAATATTTAGGACAATCTAATTATAACTATAAATTCAACATCAAAAGAAAAATTGTTCACATTAGTGATCATAATTGTGTCCAAAAGTCACTTAAGCAATATTAAACCATGCCCAGGCTCAGATGAGAGAGGGACATTCTCAGATGACATGGGAGTAGCTCTGAATGCTACCAGCTTGTGATGCTTCTTGAAAGAGGAGTAAGCGAGTATAAATGCAAGACAGAATGTCTTTGCCAGACTACCTGTAAGCATTCCCAATAGGCGCTGAAGTGAATTTCTATAAGGGACTTAGGAAACAAGTTCAGAGTTTGAATTCTATATTTATGGTTATTGGCAGAAAGAAACTTTTGTCTCTAATACAGATTGTTCTGTCCTTTAGCTATCAGGGTGAATCAGCTGTCTATCCAACTGTCTGATTGATCGATTGCTTAACATCATTTACTAAGCAATACATGTGCTAGAATGACATTCTCTATTGCATTTTCAACATAAAAGACATGATGTTGTTTATTCTGGGGCAATATGGCCAAACTATATTTAATTTCACATTATTTTCTTTTTAAATTAATAGACTATTTTTTAGCAGTTTTAATTTACAGAAAAGATTAGAGTGAGAGTTCCTAAATATTCCTTTACCCTCCCTATCCACCCACTCCTCCTATTTTTAGCATCTTGCCTCTAGTGTGGTATATTTGTTATAGGTTATAGACCTACATGGGCACGTCATTATCACCAAAGTCCATGGCTTATACTAGGGTTAACTTTCTGCTTTGTACATTCTATAGGTTTGGATAAATGTATAAGGACATAAATCCATCATTAAACTGTCACCCAGAATAATAATTTAATTGCCCTAAAAATTCCCCTGTCTTTTTCCTAATGTTTTCTCTGAAGCTTTTTGCTTTTTGCTTTTTTTTTTTTTTTAAAGATAGAGAATGAGAGTGAGAGCACAGGCTGGAAGACAAGCTCCCCACTGAGCAGGGAGCCTAATGTGGGGATCGATCCCAAGATCCTGGAATCATGACCTGAGCCAAAGAGAGACGCTTAATGACTGAGCCACTCAGGTGCCACTCAGAAGCTCTTTTAAATTTGGCAGGAATTATATGCTGCATAGAATAAGGAGATAGAGTAGTTGACATCCTTATGTTGATAGTAAGGGTTTTGTTTTTGTTTTGTTTTTGGTTTTTTTTGGCAGAATCTTCTAGTTGAGAATAATAATATCAACAACAAAAAGGCATACTTAGTAAGCTCCTAATATGTAGCAGTCACTCTGAACTTTGCACAAATTATCTAATCAAACTCTAACAACAGTTCAAGGAGTTTGACACTATTTTAATCCATAAATATGAGTGAACTGAAGCTCACAAGATTAGGATCTACCCTAACATTCACAGGGTCTCTAACTGACACAGACTGGGTGACATCTTTCTGGAAACTTTCCCCTAACATGTTATTGCCTCAGGACTTCACTTTAACATCATTCCTCCAGTTCTAAAATATACATGTTATTTCACTTTTTTTTTTTTTTTTTTTAGTTTCAGGAAAGCTTCATTATAAGCTTGACTGTTTAGTTATAGGGAGCCGAAATTTTAATAACTTTGCTTCTACCTTGATCCCAGGGAATGAAGAAATCAAGAATAATTTAAGACCTCCCAGGGAGCATTGTTGCCTGGAATGATCAATTTAGGGATATGCAGCCTATATAACTTCACTAGAAATTCTTGGGTACATTATCATGATACAGGATTTGAAAAGTACTGCAGAAAAATCCCGAGTTTTCTTAATTAGCTTTTTCCAACTTTTGAGTATGTGACTTATGATCAATTGATTGTATTTATTAAATAATACTAATATCCAATAGCACTGCTATTGCACAGACAAAGATGGGAAACAGGTCTAGAAAAGACATAGAACTTTGTTCCATTTGTCCATAACTGCTTTTATTTTATGCTCAACTAATAAAGAGAGTGATTTACACATGGCAACTATATTCAAAATATAGAGTAGACCCATATATTTCACTATAGCATATTTATAATGGCTACAATGTGATATGACCATATATCATAAAATTCACATTTTAAAAGGGTATAATTCAGTGGTTTTAGTATATTTGCAGCTTTGAATTCATCACTATCATCTAATTTAGGACATTATAATCACCTCCAAAGGAAAACCCACACTAATTAGCGGTCGGTGTCTATTCCTTCCCTGCCCAAGCTCTAAGTAAACACTAGTCTACATGTATTTTCTATGGATTTGCCTATTCTGTGCATTTTATATGAATAGAATCATATGTGTTTCAGTTTTTGTTTTGTTTTTCACTTAGCATAGTATTTTTCAGGTTAATCCATATTGTAACCTATATCAGTACGTCATTTTTTTTTTTAATTGCCAAATGACAATCCATTCTCTGGATTATCGGTCGATGACATTTGGATTTCTTTCTTTCTTTCTTTTCTTGTCTATTATATTACTGCTGTGGATATCCATGTACAAGTTTCTGTGTGGACATCTGTTTCAATTCTCTTTGGTATGTACGTAGGAGTAAAATTTTTGATCATATAGCAACTACTTTATTTTTTTTTTAAATTGGGTTGTCTTTTTTTGGAGTGGTAAAAGTTCCCTGTATATATTGAATATAGGTTCCTTACCAAATATATTATTGGCAAATATTTTCTCCCATTTTCTGGATTGTCTTTTTACATTGTTAAATGTGTCTTTGAAATAGGAAAGATGTTAATATTGGAATTTTAATGGCCTTCAGTGTTCTGTTGATCTTTTCGGTTACTGTTGCTTCTGCTTTTGGAGCCATATCTAAGGAACCGTCACCTAGTCTAAGGTCATGAGGGTTCACACCATGCTTTCTTCTAAGAGTTTTACAGCTTTAACTCTTACATTTAGGTCTATGGTCTATTTTGAGTTAAGTGTTATAGATAGAGTGAGGTAAGGTTCAACTTCATTCTTTTGGAAATGAATATCTGGTTTTATTAACACAATTTTTTGAAAAAAAAAATTTGATGATTGAATTGTCTATCACTTTCCAAAAGCTGCTATAACAAAGTCCCAAAAATTGAGTGGCTAAAAACAAGAGCAATTTATTGTCTCATAGTTCTGGAGACCAAAAGTCTGAAGTCAGATGTTGGTAGGGTCATGTTCTTTCTCAAATTTGTAGGGAAAAATTGTTTATTTATTGCCTGCTTTTAGCTTCTGGTCTTTGCTGGGAATCATTGCTGTTCCTTGGCTTGTATATACATCACTCTAATCTCTGTTTCCATCATCATATGGCTCTTTCCCTGTGTGTATCTCTCCTCTTCCTAAAGGGACACCTGCCATATTGGATTAAGAGCCCATCATACTCCAATACAACCTTAACTAATTACATCTGTGATGACCCATCCAAAAAAGTTATATTCTGAGGGACTGGGGGTTGGGATCTCAACATATCTTTTTGAGGGGGGAGGGCACAGTTCAACCCATAACAGCCAGGACTCTAGTCTTATACCCCCAAATTCATGTCCTTCTCGAGAGCAAAATACTCATTATAACCCCAAATTCCCCCAAATCTTTACTATTCCAACATAACTTTAAATTCCAAATCATGTCTCAATATTGCCAGCTCAAAGTCCCAACTCTTAATCTAAATCATTTAAATCAGTTATGGGTGAGAATCAGTATTATTCATCCTGGGACAAAATTCTTCTCCATGTATAAGGCTATGAAACCAGACAAGCTATTTGTAAAACAGAATGATAGGACCAGCATCAGGTAAACATTTCTATCACAATAAGAAGAAATTGGAAAGAAGAAAGAAGTCAGGGGGCCTCAAACAAGTCCAAAGTTCACCAGAGCAAATTGCATTAGATCGTGACCTGAGAATAATCCTCTTTGGCTCAATGTTTTGTCTTCTTGTCTTGAACGTAAGCAGTCTCACCCTTCAAGCTCACTGGGGCATTGGCCTTACCTTCTTAGCCTTAGGAGGTCCAATTGCCAGGCCTCTGCATCCACGGTTCTGACCTCAGATTTATACTTCCTTCATTTCATCCTCTCTATTCCTTTCAGTCCAGGCTGGCAGTATTACTGCTGGTATAAAACTTTCAAAAATCTTGTTGTTCTTCCATAATTTATGGGAGTCTAAGATACCAACATTAGAGTCCTCTACAGCTCTTTCCTCGTTAACCACATCTCTGGTTTCTTCTGAAATGGCTGATGGGACCCAGGTGTCACATACCTCATCTCTTTAGCAAATGGTTGTTCAGCAATACCCTTGGATCTATTTCCAGAATACTATGTCTGGATAGGCTTAAAATCTTCCAAGTTCTCAAGTACTGGTTCCTTTTTGCTTAATAATTTATTCCTCTATTTATCTCTCTTCTGTCACATTTCATTACAAGCAGCAAGAAGAAACAAGACTATAGTTTTCACATTTTGCTTAGTAATCTCCTCAGCTAAATATCCAAGTTTATCATTTACAAGTTCTGTAACCAACAGGAAAATGGGTTCTCTGCCACTTTATAACCAGGATAGCTTTTCCTCCAGTGTTGAATAACCTGTTCCTCATTTCCATATAAGAACCCCTAGAATCACCACTGATGTTCATATTTCTAGTGCCATTCTGTTTATGATAATTTGTGTATTCTCTAAGATGATGGATACTTTCAGAATTTCTTTTTTGTGTTTGGCTTTCAACAGTTTGACTCCTATATCTAGTCTACTGTCTTTGAGGGTTCCTATGTGAAGTTTATTGAAATTTTAAAAAAATATTTATTTATTTGACAGAGCACTCAAGAGAGCACAGGCAGGGGGAGCAGCAGAGGGAGAGGGAGAAGCAGGCTCCTCACTGAGGAAGGAGCTCAATGCCAGGCTCAATCCAGGGCCCTGGGATCATGACCTGAGCCAAAGGCAGAGGCTTAACTGACTGAGCCACCCAGGCAGCCCTGAAATTTAGTGAATTTCCCATGTATTACTGTATTTCATCAATTTGGTATATCTTCAACCACTATTTCTCAAATATTCTTTCTACCTCCTTGTCTCTTTCTCCTCTTTCTGAAATCCCCATTATGTGCATGTTGATATGCTTGATATTGTCCCATAGATATCTAAGGTTCTTGTCATTTTCTTCATTCACTTTTCTTTTAGTTCCTCAAATTGGATATTCACAATGGATCAGTCTTCAAGGTGACTGAATTTTTTTTTTTTTCTTTTGCCTGCTCAGGTCTGTTCTTGAACCAGTCTAAGCAATTTTTTCATTTAAGTTACTGTAGTTTTTACCTGGAATCTCTACTGGTTCTTTTTTTGTAATTTCTTTTTCTCTTGATACTCTTTATTTGGCAAGATTTTGTTCTCATACTTTTCTTTAATTCTTTAGCTATTTCTTTTTAAGATTTTATTTACTTATTTGACAAAGAAAGAGAGGGCAAGAGAGGGGATACAAGCGTGGGAATGGGAGAGGGAGAAGGGAGAAGCAGGTTTCCCATTGAGCAGGGCTTGATCCGAGGACCCTGGGATCATGACCTGAGCCAAAGGCAGATGCTTAATGAGTGAGCCACCCAGGCACCCCTATTTTTTTCTTTTTTTTTGCATATATTTATAACAGCTAATTTGTAGTCTTTGTCTAGTAAGTCTAAATATGGATTTGTATTTTGCACTTTTTCCTGTGTTTGGGCCATATTTTCCTGTTTCTTTACATATCTCATTTTTGTTATTTGGATTTTTAATTAATTAATTTTTATTTATTTTCTTAAATCTCTTGCACTCAATGTGGGGCTCCAGCTTACATCCCTGAGATCAAGACTCACATGTCCAACTGACTGAGACAGCCAGATGTTGTTATTCTTAAAAGCTGAACGGTTAAATAGTAATATAACAGCTGTGGGAAATCAAATCCTTTCCCCCTCTTCTAGGGTTTGTTGTTACCATTTTTTGTTTGTTGGTTTCATTTTTGTTTTTTTGGTCAGTGTTATTCTACTGTTTCTGCTGTTTATTTTTTTACTTTTTTCGAGTGATTCTGTAAAGGCTGTATTGGCTAATTATGTCTAATCAATTAGTTTAATATCAGTTAATGATTGAACAGTTACATTTTTTTCCCCCTTAAAAGCCGTAAACCAAAAAAACAAAAACAAAAAACAAACAAACAAACAAACAAACAAACAACTCACAGTTTTTGGTAAGGAGATCTATGTGTGTTGGACATGACTCAATGCTCCAACACTTTAAAACTCTGCTTAAGTCTCTACTTCCCACTTTTGTAGGACCTCAAGATGAGCTGGTGGTGAGATATTACACCATTCTCAGGTTTTTCCTGGGTATGTGCATAGCTCTGAACGTATGTATGGCCTTGTTTATACCTAGGAATATATCTAAGCTTTTCAAGGGTTCCAAACTATATCTCATTCCCAAATTTTGCTTTTAAGATTTTGGTGATTTTTCTTGGTTGTCCCATCTGATATTCCTGCCTGAGGCAGCTGTGATGTTAATCTATTGCCACTGATGGTTTTTGACATATGCTCTAGGATAGGGCTTTCCCACTGAGCAAACTCTAAATAAAAATATGACAAGTTTTGTGGATGGATTTTTCTAGGGATCTTCCAGACAGATGAAATAATGAAAATTACCTTGGGGTGGAACTTTCTGGAAAGCTTTCAAATCTGTCTAGTCCCTATTAGGCTGATTGTTTTCACAGCTATGGTGCTTACAAGACTTTTCATTTTCAAGGCTATATTGGAGATTATGACAGAGAAATGGGAGTAGAGTTAGTTTAAGTGACACATATTAAGCTGTTCTTACTGAGATTCAGTCTTTTTTTTTTTTTAAGGATTGTATTTATTTATTAGAGAGAAGGAGAGAGAAAATGAGCATGGGGGAGGGGCAAAGGGGGAGGGAGAAGCAGATTCTCCGCTGAGCAGCTAGGACTTGATTTCAGGACTCCAGGATCATGACCTGAGCTAAAGGCAGATGCTTACCTGACTGAGCCACCCAGGTCCCCCAAGATTCAGTCAGTTCTGTTGAGTAAGCACTCCTTGGGTTTTTTAAGCTTTTGGTTAATTTCTGGAGTTCTGAACAGTCAATTTTGACAATTTTGGGCACTGTTTTCATTGGTTTGTGGAGAAGAAAATTTGGGGTATTCCATACTCTGACATTGCAAAAGTCTTTTGTCATCCCATTATTGATCCTTACATGAATTATATCCTTCAGGTAGAATAAATATTGTTCTGATTTTACAGATAAGGAAGTATCAGAGAAATCCATTGCTAGTGATTTTTCTCAGTCTTGATTACTAACAATGAATTTATGAATCATGAAATTATGAATTCTAATTGAAACCCTGATTCCCAGAGTCTAACCTCAGTGTTCCTTCCATTATACATCAATGGTTTTCGGCTCATTCCAAAGTAAGTGGGAATCATTGGAGCTGTCTCTACTTACTATAGTCTGAGCTCTGTGCTTCTCCCTTTCTTTTCAATTGCACTTCAAAATAATGTACTGGAAAGTCTTTTGATAAATGGTGATGACTGAAGCTTGTTTTCATACCTATTGCTTTTCCAGTGCAATGAATAGAACTTACCTAAGGCGCTTTCTGAGCTTTTACCTATTCATACTCTCTTATGACTCAAATATTTTCATGAAATAAGCATATATAAATACTTCATCTTCTATCTAAAAGAGCAGTTGAACATTTCTTTTTTTGCAAATATCCCCTGAATTTTTATCAGCATAGCCAAGGAGCTCATTGAGTATATGAGCTCACTGAATATATTCCTAAAATTAGTGTCTTTGAGATTATGCTGCCTTTATATCTCTTACAACCTTGTTTCTCTTTGGTTCCAAACCTTCCTATTTTCTATTGAAAAGTGTTAATAGAATTTATAATGTAGATTCAAGTTAGGTTACTAGGTGTATTTTCATCTTTCATAATTGTAGGTATGTCTCACCAGAACTGAATTCCAGTTTTATTGGACTGCTCTCCATTCTCTGAATAAATCATTAATTTTCATGCTTTTTATTAATGCTGTGTCACTTTTACAGATGATCCTAGCTTCTCTTAATTACTGCATGAACTCATGATATAGAGTTAACTCAGGATTCTTTGTAAAAATGATATTTAAGAGATTAAGATATAGTAATGAACTAAACAAATGTTGATATCTTGCCAGGGTCTTAACAATTGCTAATAATTTTCCAGTTTAGTCTGTTTTTAAGAAAAAATCCTGTTTGGGAAAATCACATACGCTCATTATAGTGAATTCAAATAATGAAGCAAAATACAAAGAGAAATTAAAAAACAATTTTAACAATTTTTATATTCCATAAATCAATTTAATCTTTAAATTCATCACTGCTTATAACCAGTCCTTTTATCATGTCTTTAAAATTTAACATATCTCTTTATTTAAATTTAATTTTTATTTAGTCCTTAAGTGGCTGTATTCCAGTGTGAAGTAATTTTTTTTAAGAAAAACTCAAATTCTATCATATTTGGAAATATCAACTAGTTTCCACTGTATTTGATGGGCATTTTGCTGTATGTAATATTTTTCTGTCACACTTTTGTTCCTTCAAATTTATATGCATTTCATACTATCTTCTGGCATTGAATACTTTAGAGAAATATTAAGTTAATCTACTATTTTTTCCTTGACATTTGTCTTCTATGTTTGGATAACAGAATAATTATAAGAATAATTATAATAATTTCTGTTTTCCTTGAGGTTCAATAGCTTACCCGGTTTATGTCTGGTAATAAGTGCTCTGTTATATTTTTTCATAGAATACCATGTGTTTATATAGAAGAATCAAGGATTTTTTTAAAATTTGGGAATTTTTTTTCTCTTTTTAAAATTCTTTTGGGGGAGAATTTTTGTTATATAATTTAAATTTATTTTACATTACATTTATTAATCTCTATCTCAGCAGCATTAATTATACTTAGATTATATTTTATCTTTTTCTATACTTTTTTTTTAGTTACGGTAATCTTTGTCTTAAAAAAACAAAAAACAAAAAACTGCATCCAGTCTCCATCCTACTATTGTAAGATTCTTCTTTATGCCAGTAGTTCCTTTTCCAACACCATTTCTTTTTCTACTATGTTTCAGTTTCACTTATTTCCCTACATTCGGAAACTACCTTTTAATTTTATTTTCTTGTTCTATCATCTCACTTCTGAACTTTTATTTTATTGAGTTTGGTCTCATAATTAAGCTCTTGTTTTAATTAATATCCTTACTAAGTAGTTCCATTGTTCCTCCAATTATGAAAAATTAATTTCTAATTTGGGATAATTTTTTTCTAGTAGAAGTACTTTGTTTTTTATTTTATTTATTTATTTTTATTAATATATAATGTATTATTTGCTTCAGGGGTACAGGTCTGTGAATCATCAGTCTTATACACAATTCCCACCACTCACCATAGCACATACCCTCCCTAATGTCCATCACCCAGCCACCGCATTCCTCCCACCCCCCTCCCCTCCAGCAACCCTCGGTTTGTTTTAATAGGAATACTTTGAATTTTGCATGATATATTTATTTTCCCTCTGTGGAGCTCTAGAATTTGCAGTTTCCATTTTGTTTCTATTAATCTTAGTCATGCTTGGGTAAATCTGCTCAGGTAACTTATTATTATTTTTTTTAATAAATAGATGACTTCTTTCTGAGATCAAGTTTTTTTTTTTTTTAAATCTGACCTAAGAATTTTAAACCTTAATATTTCTTATGCTGTTTAATACAGATCAGTAGATTGTTTCACATTGTTGGTAGTCATCTGTGATGCCACCATTTCATTATGTGGTTTCTTGTGTTGCTATGACCAGAGAAGAGAGGGATTGTGAATAATCCATACCTGCTCTGAAATACTTTGGCATGTAAATGAAATACATCATTTATGTTTATTGATCAGAAGTGGTATATGGCTCCAACATAATCACATGAATATCTGGGAAATGTAGGAGATTCATAAAACACTTGATGATCATTACAGTCTTTGCCATAATGCTTAACGTGCAGTCAAGAATCTGTTGTTCTCTATTTCTTGGCTCTTCTTATCTCCATGTTTACTTTGTTGGTGGGCTCACTCCTACTATAAGAGGACTATTGCACATCTCATCTTCTATTCTTCCAGTTTCACTATCAAAGCACAGAGAGAGCTTCTGTATACCCAGGTTGTTGAGAGTTTATCATGAATGGATGTTGAATTTTGTCAAATGCTTTTTCTGCATCTGTTGAGATGATCATAGTTTTTATTCTTCATTTTGTTAATGTGGTATTTCACATTGATTTGCAGATGTGGAACCATATTTACATTCCTGGAATAAATCCCATGTGATCATGGTATATGCACCTTTTAATGTATTGTTGAATTTGGCTTGCTAATATTTTGTGAATGATTTTCATTTATGTTCCTCGTGGATATCAGCCTATAATTTTCTTTTCTTGCAGTGTCCTTCTCTGATTTTGGTATCAAGGTAAGCTGGCCTTATAAAATGAGTTTGGAAGTGCCCCCTGCCCTGACCCCTATATTTTTGGGAAGAGTTTAAGAAAGATTGGTATTAATTCTTCTTTGAATGTTTGGTAGAATTCACTAGTGATCTATTTGATAACATTTAAAAACTTTTTTTTTTTAAGTTTTATTTGAATTCTGGTCAGTTAACACACATGTAATATTAGTCTCAGGTGTACATTATAGTGTTTCAACACTTCCATCTAACACCTACTGCTCATCATATATTTGCTGGAGATTTTTGTTTATTGTTTTAGTCTCTTTACTAGTAATGCAAGTGTTCAGATTTATTTTTCTTCATGATTCAGTGTTGGTAGATTTTATGTTTCAGAATTTATCAGTTTCTTCTGGGTTGTCCAATTTGTTGGCATATAATTGTTCATAGTAATCTCTTTTGACCCTTTTTATGTTTGGGGTATCAATTGAATGTGTCCTCTTTGAATTCTAATTTTATTTGAATGTTCTTTTTTTTCTTTGTAAGTCTAGCTAGTGTTTGTCCATTTTATCTTTAAAAAAAAAAAAAACTTCCATTGACTTTTTTCTCCTTCTTTTTTCTTTTTTTTGTCCCTACTTCATTTATTTCCACGTGATTTTTGTTATTTCCTTCCTTCTAGTAATTTTGGGTTGTTCTTTTTCCAGTTCCTTGTGGGGTAAAATTGTTTATTTGAGATATTCCTGTTTTCTTAATATAGGTATTTATTCCTACCAACTTCCCTCTTAGACCCGCTTTTGCTGCATTTTATAAGACTTGATATGTTGTATTTCTATTTTTATTTGTCTAATTTTTTTTTCAATTTCTTTTTTGATTTCTTCTTTGACCCATTGGTTTTTCGGTAACATGTTGTTTAACCTCCACATAATTGTGAATTTTCTAGTTTTTCTCTTGTAATTGATTTCTAGTTTTATACCATTATGGCCATAAAAGAGCTTTTATATGATTTTAATGTTCTTAAATTCATTAAGACTTGTTTTGTGGCCTAACATGTGATCTATCTTAGGAACAGCCCCAGTACCCTCGGGAAGAATGTATATACTGTATGTTCTTGGGTGGAATGTTCTATAAATGTCTGTTAAGTCTCTTTGCTCTAATGTGCCCTTTAAGTCCAATTATTTCCTTAGTTGTTTTTCTGTCTAAATGATCTATCTGTTATTGAAAATAGGGTATTGTGATCCCTATTTATTATCATATTACTGTTTATTTCTTCATTTCTATTAATATTTAGGTGCTCCTATGTTGGGTGCATAAATACTTACAAATGTTATTTTCTTGATGGATATAGATCCCCTTATCAGTATATATAGACCTTCTTTGTTTCTTGTTCAAGTCTTCAGCTTAAAGCCTATTTTGTCTGATATAAATAAAGCTATCTATGCCTCCTTCTGGTATCCATTTTGTATGAAATTTCTTTTTCTAACTCCTAGTTTCAGTCTGTGTGTCTTTACCTGAAGTGAGTCTCTCGTAGGAAGCAGATATTTGGGTCTTTTTTTTTTTTTTTTTTAAATCCATTCATGCACTCTGTGTCTTATGATGGAAGAATTTAGTCCATTTAAATTTAAGGTGATTATACATCTAGATTTATTATTGCCATTTTGTTAATTGTTTTCTGGCTGCTTTGTAATTTCTTTGTTCCTTTCTTCTTTGTCTCTTCCTTATGATGTGATGATTTACTATAGCAATATGGTTATATTCCTTTATCTTTTTTGTATCTACTATGAGTTTTTGCTTTGTGGTTACCATGGCTTACGTGAAACATTTTTATAACATTCTAAGTTGATAAAACCTAACTTCAAAATCATACCAAAGCTCCATGTTTTTACTCTCCCACTTCCCCATATTTATGTTTGACACAATTTACATCTTTTTACATTGTGTATCCATAAATAAGTTATTACAGATATAGTTACATTCAATAGTTTTGTCCTTTAAGCTTCATACTAGATTTATAATTGATTTACCCACCACCATTACAACATTAGGCTGTATGAGTTTAACTATGTAGTTGCCTTTACCTGTGAGATTTAGACTTTCCTACTTTGCAATAACTAATTAGAATCCTTTTTTATTTCAGATGGAAGATGTCCCTCTAGCATTTTGTGTATGGCTGGTCTTCAGCTTTTGTTGGTCTGGAAAGTGTTTATCTCTCTAATTCTGAAGAACAACTTTGTTGAAAACCTTTTTGAAGGCAGGTTTTTTTGTTTTGTTTTGGTTTTGGTTTTGTTTGTATTTTCCTTTTAGCACTTTGAGTATATCATGCCACTCCATTCTGGCCTACAGTTTCTATTGAAGAATCTGTGGATAGTTTTATTTGGATTCCCTTGTACTTAGTAAGTTGCTTTCCTCTTGCTGCTTTTAAGATTCTCTCCTTTAATTTTTGACAGTTCAATTGCAGTGTGTCATGGTGTGGGTCTATATATTTTTCTTATTTGGAATTCTCTAATATTCCTGACACTGGATATCTATTTCTTTACTTAATTTAGGGACGTTTTCAGCCTTTTTGGAAGAAGGATTCTGCTCCTTTTGCTCTTCTCCTTTTAGGGGACATGTAATAGGAATATTGATCCACTTCATGATGTGTCAAAGTCCTTTCAGCTATCTTTATTCTTTCTTTTGTCTTTTTTCTTCTTTGACTGGATTAATTCTACCACCTCTCTTTGAGCTTGCTGGTCCTTTCTTCCATTTGATCTAGTCTGCTATCGAACCCCTCTATTGAATTTTTCAATGCAGTTATCACATTGTTCTGCTCCATGATTTCTTTTTGGTATCCTTTAATATTTATATCTCTTTGTTGAAATTCTCACTTTGTTCATGCATTGTTTTCCTGACTTAATCGAGCATCTTTGAATCTTACTTTGAATTACTTTTTAGGTAAATCATTTATCTCTTTCATTAATGTCTATTTCTGGAATTCTATCTTATTCTTTCATTTGGAATATATTTCCCTGTTTCTTCAATTTCCTTGAATCTCTGCATTAGTATCTATGCCTTAGGTAATACAGCCACCTCTCCCAGTCTTGATGAAATTGTCTTATGTTGGAGATGAAACTTATCTTTCAGCCAGCCTAAAGTGTTTCATTATCTCATAAACCTTTATGGTAGCTAAGCCTCCTTCCTTGTTTTTACTGGCCCACTGTAGTGAGGTGTACCAAGACCTGTCAGTGTCCCAAAAGAGAGACTATCATTTAGCGCCTTGATGCAGGCTGATTGGTAGCCAGACTCTCTGACAACATCTTTAAAGTATGACAATAGGTCTCTTTCAGGCCAGACTGTAGACAGGCATTTCTGTCTGCTCCCTCTGTACCTCACCCTTGGGAGGTACCTGGTTAAGAACTGTTTCTTTATTTTCTTTAGTTCTGAAGGAGTCACAAATGCAAGACTCAGTCCCAATGAAAGTCAGTCAGTCAATGGGTACATCCTCTAGGTGGCTGCCGGCAAATTCTAGGGCACCAGACAAGTTAATACAAGCTTCTCCCCTGAGGACACCTAGTGAGTTAAATGGGTTAAAGGGAGAATAGAAATGCCAACCATTTGTCTCTAGGAAGGATTGCAGCTAGCCCTTAGACCTGAGCTTAATTAGAAGCTTGACCTTTGTCTAGAGCTTCTAAAGTTTGCAAATAGAACTCTAGACTTGGTAGATAGGCGTTTCTGTCTGCTCCCTCTGTGCTGAGCCCTAGGGAGTGTGGGTAGAGAGTAGTTAAAGCAAGTACTTTCAAACTTGTTAAGCACTATTTCTTTATTTGCCATGGTCTTATGGATCTCATGAATGAATGCTCCATTAGCTTTCAGAGCTATGTGTTTTGGGCACTCATCATTTAGGTGGAAGTCGTAAAAGTTGGGGTGCTAGATTTTGAGTCCAAACCTTTCAATTCTCAGAGAAAAGCCAGGAGTTGTGAGTTCCTACCTGATTGTAGATCACTGTGGTATGTGTGGATTTTAGGCAAGAGTGTATTTCAGACTGCCCTACCTATTTTAACAAAGATATTTTCTCATTCCCTTGATGTATAGGAATCACTTAGCTGGTTTCTGGATTAATTTCAGAGGCAATTGCTCCATGTATAGCTGTAGATTCAGCGTATCCATGGGAGATGGTGAGTTCAGGAGAATCTTAGGTCGCCAGAAGGCCAGAACCTGAGAAATATTCTAATATTCTGCAAGGCACAGACTTTTCTGTCTTCACTATAATAATAATAACTATATTAAACTTAGTATTTTTTCAATAATTTATGCATTTAACGTGTATATGTAACATAATTAGGCAACTAGTTTTTACTGATTAATCAGTATGTGTTATTTGCATAATTATGACTATAATTGTTATAATAACTTTTAAAATTTATTGAATACTTAATATGTGTAATTTGCCCATTTTTCTGATAATTAGCAGTGTCTTGGACAGCATTCAAACTGGTTTTATTGGTCTCCCAGAGTCTTCTGTCCATTCATTGTCACTTGACTCTCCCCTGATTTTACCTGTATCCCTTTCTTTCTTTCTTTCTTTCTTTCCTTATATTATGTTATTCCCCATACAGTACTTCATTAGTTTTTGGTGTTGTGTTCCATGATTCATTGTTGCATATAACACCCAGTGCTACTTGCAATTCATGCCCTCCTTAATACCCATCACTGGGCTAGGGGTTGAAACTGAGGGTTTCAGAGGGGAGAGTTGTGGAGGGATGGGTTATTTTAAATGTCCTCTTAGGTAACAGGGTGATGGGTAATAAGGAGGGCACGTGTTGTGATGAACACTGTGTGTCATATGCAACTAATGAATCACTGAACACTACATCAAACACTAATGATGTACTACACAGTGGCTAAGTGAATATAATAAAAAAAATAATAAAATGTCCTGTTAGTAGTTCAGTATCTTTGAAAGGAAAGTTTTCTGACTGTAAGCTTCACTTTTCTTCTTGTTTTATCTTTCTTTCTTTCCTCTCTCACCAACTAATAATTTTCATACTTTTCTTAGGGAGACTTGAATTAAAAATAAGGGATCTTTATCAGGGAAGATGCTATTAATTCTATTTGAAAAATATGCATTGTATTTCTTAACTAGGGAATTGCCCAGCCAGCATTCTGTGGAAAGATTTACCACACACTTGGTGATTTTGTCGTTTACTAATGTGAATTGTGAATAAGAGGCCTGTTTACCTGAAAATCAATATATGAAGTGCCTAGATCTTGACATTCCTCCTATTCTCCTAGAATAAAAATTAATATTTAAAGACGGTAGTTTATTACTAGATTATCATTAGCTTTGAGGTTGAAATTTTGTCTTTTGTCTGTCAGAGTGGAGAAGTTCTGTGTGGGGTGCAGCTTTTGTAAAGTTGGTATTTTTTTGAGGGTTATTTGCCAAAAATTATTCACAGAGGATCTTGAAACCCAGAGAACTAACTGTGGGTTGCTATTGAATCCTGTTACTATAGGGTATTGAAAAGAAAAACCAATAGTTCTATAAATAATTCTGATCCTGTTGTGTATTTGCCTATTAACCCCCCAAAATGCCTATTTACATTTACAGGCATCTTTAGAAAGATTGAAATATCTTGAAAGCATAACAACTGTTATGGGTTGAATTGTGTCTCTCTAAAAAAAGATACGTTGAAGTCCTAACCTCCAATATTTCAGAATTTGACTTTATTAGCATATAGTGTCATTGTAAGTATCATTAATTAGAATGAGTCTTCAGTACAGTGAACCCCTAATCCAAAATGGCTGGTGTCCTTATAATAAAATTGCTGGGATGCCTGGGTGGCTCAGTCAGTTAAGTGCCCAACTCTTGATTTTGGTTCAGGTCATGATCTCAGGGTCATGAGATCAGTCCCATGCTGGGCTCTGCACTGAGCATGGATCCTGCTTAAGATTCTCCTTTTCCGGGGAGGAGTCAAGATGGCAGAGAAGTAGCAGGCTGAGATGACATCAGGTAGCAGGAGATCAGCTAGACAGCTTATCTAACCATTGTGAACACCTACAAACCAAACGGGAAATTGAAGAGAAGAAGAGCAACAATTCTAGAAATAGAAAATCGATCACTTTCTGAAAGGTAGGACCTGCGGAGAAGTGAATCCAAAGCGGCGGGAAGATAGACTTCGGGGGGAGGGGCCGGCTCCCGGCAAGCAGTGGAGCAACAGAGCACAAAATCGGGACTTTTAAAAGTCTGCTCCACTGGGAGAAATCGCTCCACAGGCTAAAGTGGGGGGAAACCCAGGCGGGGTCAGCATAACCCCAGGTCCCATGGGGTCACAGAAGGACCGGGGGCGTCTGAGTGCTGCAGAGCTCGCAGGTATTAGAGTGGGGAAGCCGGCTACAGCAACAAAGCTGAGGAGTGAGCTCTCAGCCCGGGGTTACCTTGTGCCGGTCGCAGGCTGGGTGGGCTTGGAGCGCGGCCGGAGGCCACGGAGACCGAAGCGACCGGGTGCTTTTCTCCAGGTTCCAGCAATTGACTGCTTTCCTCAAGGCTCGACCACAGGCCAGGGAGGTGGGGCGGTTGGGTGCTTTTCTATGAGGGCGCACTGAGGAGCGGGACCCCAAGCTCTCGGCTCCTCTGGGCCGAGAGATTGGGGGGCCGCCATCTTCATTCCCGTCCTCCAGAACTCTACAGAAAGCGCTCAGGGAAGAAAAGCTCCCAAAAGCAAACCCAAGCGGATTACTTAGCCCGGCCCCTGGCAAGGGCGGTGCAATTCCACTTGAGGCAAAGACACTTGAGAATCACTACTACAGGCCCCTCCCCCAGAAGATCAACAAGAAACCCAGCCAAAACCAACTTCACTCACCAAAAACAGCGGAATTCCAAAGGAGGAGAAAGCAAATCTTATCTGGACAAAATGACAAGGCGAAAAAACTCACCTCAAAAAAAAGAACAAGAGGCCGTACTGAAGGCTGGAGACCTAATCAATACGGACATTGGTAACATGACAGATCTAGAGTTCAGAATGACGATTCTCAAGGTTCTAGCCAGGCTCGAAAAAGGCATAGAAGATATTAGAGAAACCCTCTCTGGAGAGATAAAAGCCCTTTCTGGAGAAATAAAAGAACTAAAATCTAACCAAGTTGAAATAAAAAAAGCTATTAATGAGGTGCAATCAAAAATGGAAGCTCCACTGCTAGGATAAATGAGGCAGAAGAAAGACTTAGTGACATAGAAGACCAAATGACAGAGAATAAAGAAGCTGAGCAAAAGAGAGACAAACAAATACTAGACCACAAGGAGAGAATTCGAGAGATAAGCAACACCATAAGACAACACAACATTAGAATAACTGGGATTCCAGAAGAAGAAGAAAGAGAGAGGGGAGCAGAAGGTATATTGGAGACAATTATTGGAGAGAATTTCCCTCATATGGCAAAGGGAACAAACATCAAAATCCAGGAGATGCTAAGAACGCCCCTCAAAATCAATAAAAATAGGTCCACACCTCGTCACCTGAGAGTAAAATTTACAAGTCTTAGCGACAAAGAGAAAATCCTGAAAGCAGCCCGGGAAAAGAAGTCTGTAACATACAAGGGTAAAAACATTAGATTGGTAGCGGACCTATCCACAGAGACCTGGCAGGCCAGAAAGAACTGGCATGATATATTCAGAGCACTAAACGAGAAAAACATGCAGCCAAGAATACTATATCCAGCTAGGCTATCATTGAAAATAGAAGGAGAGATAAAGAGCTTCGAGGACAAACAAAAGCTGAAAGAATTTGCAAACACCAAACCAGCTCTACAGGAAATATTGAAAGGGGTCCTTTAAGCAAAGAGAGACCCTAAAAGTAGTAGATCAGAAAGAAACAGAGACAATATACAGTAACAGTCACCTTACAGGCAATACAATGGCACTAAATTCATATCTCTCAATAGTTACCCTGAATGTTAATGGGCTAAATGCCCCAATCAAAAGACACAGGGTATCAGAATGGATAAAAAAACAAAACCCATCAATATGCTGCCTACAAGAAACTCATTTTAGACCCGAAGACACCTCCAGATTTAAAGTGAGGGGGTAGAAAACAATGTACCATGCTAATGGACATCAGAAGAAAGCTGGGGTGACAATCCTTATAACAGATCAATTAGATTTTAAGCCAAAGACTATAATAAGAGATGAGGAAGGACACTATATCATACTCAAAGGGTCTGTCCAACAAGAAGACCTAACAATCTTAAATATCTATGCCCCTAACATGGGAGCAGCCAACTATATAAACCAATTAATAACAAAATCAAAGAAATACATGGACAGTAATGCAATCATAGCAGGGGACTTTAACACTCCCCTCACAGAAATGGACAGATCATCTAAGCAAAAGATCAACAAGGAAATAAAGGCCTTAAATGACACACTGGACCAGATGGACATCACAGATATATTCAGAACATTCCATCCCAAAGCAACAGAATATACATTCTTCTCTAGTGCACATGGAACATTCTCCAGAATAGACCACATCCTGGGTCATAAATCAGGTCTCAATCGGTACCAAAAGATTGAGATCATTCCCTGCATATTTTCAGACCACAATGCTCTGAAGCTAGAACTCAATCACAAGAGGAAATTTGGAAAGGACGCAAATACATGGAGACTAAATAGCATCCTTCTAAAAAATGAATGGGTCAACCAGGAAATTAAAGAAGAATTGAAAAAATTCATGGAAACAAATGATAATGAAAACACAACGGTTCAAAATCTGTGGGACACAACAAAGACAGTCCCGAGAGGAAAATATATAGCGGTGCAAGCCTTTCTCAAGAAACAAGAAAGGTCTCAAATACACAACCTAACCCTACACCTAAAGGAGCTGGAGAGAGAACAACAAAGAAAGCCTAAACCCAGCAGGAGAAGAGAAGTCATAAAGATCAGAGCAGAAATCAATGAAATAGAAACTAAAAAAACAATAGAACAAATCAACAAAACTAGGAGCTGGTTCTTTGAAAGAATTAATAAGATTGATAAGCCCCTGAACACACTTATCAAAAAGAAAAGAGAAAGGACGCAAATCAATAAAATCATGAATGAAAGAGGAGAAATCACAACCAACACCAAAGAAATACAAACAATTATAAGAACATACTAGGAGCAACTCTGCGCCAACAAATTTGACAATCTGGAAGAAATAGATACATTTCTAGAGACGTATAAACTACCACAACTGAACCAGGAAGAAATAGATAACCAGAACAGACTCATAACCAGTAAGGAGATTGAAACAGTCATCAAAAATCTCCAAACAAACAAAAGTCCAGGACCAGACAGCTTCCCAGGGGAATTCTACCAAACACTTAAAGAAGAATTAATTGCTATTCTCCTGAAAATGTTCCAAAAAATAGAAATGGAAGGAAAACTTCCAAACTCATTCTATGAGGCCAGCATCACCTTGATCCCAAAACCTGACAAGGATCCCACCAAAAAAGAGAATTACAGACCAATATCCTTGATGAATACATATGCAAAAATTCTCACCAAAATACTGGCCAATAGAATCCAACAGTACATTAAAAGGATTATTCACCACGACCAAGTGGGATTTATTCCAGGGCTGCAAGGTTGGTTCAACATCCGCAAATCCATCAATGTGATACAACACATTAATAAAAGAAAGAGTAAGAACCATATGATACTCTCAATAGATGCTGAAAAAGCATTTGTGAAAGTGCAGCATCCCTTCCTGATTAAAACTCTCCAAAGTGTAGGGATAGAAGGCACATACTCAATATTATCAAAGCCATCTATGAAAAACCCACCGCAAAGATCATTCTCAATGGAGAAAAACTGAAAGCTTTTCCGCTAAGGTCAGGAACATGGCAGGGATGTCCGTTATCACCACTGCTGTTCAACATAGTACTAGAATTCCTAGCCTCAGCAATCAGACAACAAAAAGAAATTAAAGGCATCCAAATCGGCAAAGAAGAAGTCAAACTATCACTCTTTGCAGATGATATGATACTATATGTGGAAAACCCAAAAGGCTCTACTCCAAAACTGCTAGAACTTGTACAGGAATTCAGTAAAGTGTCAGGATATAAAGTCAATGCACAGAAAATCAGTCGCATTTCTTTACACTAACAACAAGACAGAAGAAAGAGAAATTGAGGAGTCAGTCCCATTTACAATCGCACCCAAAACCATAAGATACCTAGGAATAAATCTAACCAAAGAGGCAAAGAATCTATACTCAGAAAACTATAAAGTACTCATGAAAGAAATTGAGGAAGACACAAAGAAATGGAAAAATATTCCATGCTCATGGATTGGAAGAACAAATATTGTGAAAATGTCTCTTCCACCTAAAGCAATCTACACATTTAATGCAATCCCTATCAAAATCCCATCCACTTTTTTAAAAGAAATAGAACAAATAATCCTAAAATTTATATGGAACCAGAAAAGACCTCGAATAGCGAAAGGAATATTGAAAAAGAAAGCCAACATCGGTGGCATCACAATTCCAGACTTCAAGCTCTATTACAAAGCTGTCATCATCAAGACAGTATGGTACTGGCACAAAAACAGACATATAGATCAATGGAATAGATTCGAGAACCCAGAAATAGACCCTCAACTCTATGGTCAACTAATCTTCAACAAAGCAGGAAAGAATATCCAATGGAAAAAAGACAGCCTCTTCAACAAATGGTGCTGGGAAAATTGGACAGCCACATGCAGAAAAATGAAATTGGACTATTTCCTTACACCACACACGAAAATAGACTCAAAATGGATGAAGGACCTCAATGTGAGAAAGGAATCCATCAAAATCCTTGAGGAGAATGCAGGCAGCAACCTCTTTGACCTCAACTGCAGCAACTTCTTCCTAGGAACATTGCCAAAGGCAACAGAAGCAAGGGCAAAAATGAACTATTGGGATTTCATCAAGATCAAAAGCTTTTGCACAGCAAAGGAAATAGTTAAAAAAACCAAAAGACAAATGACATAATGGGAGAAGATATTTACAAACGACATACGAGATAAAGGACTAGTATCCAAAATCTATAAAGAGCTTATCAAACTCAACACCCAGAGAACAAATAATCCAGTCAAGAAATGGGCAGAGGACATGAACAGACATTTCTGCAAAGAAGACATCCAGGTGGCCAACAGACACATGAAAAAATGCTCCACATCACTCGGCACCAGGGAAATACAAATCAAAACCACAATGAGATACCACTTCACACCAGTCAGAATGGCTAAAATTAACAAGTCAAGAAATGACAGATGCTGGCGAGGATGCGGAGAGAGGGGAAACCTCCTACACTGCTGGTGGGAATGCAAGCTGGTGTAACCACTCTGGAAAACAGTGTGGAGGTTCCTCAAAAAACTGAAAATAGAGCTACCCTATGACCCAGCGATTGCACTACTGGGTATATATCCTAAAGATACAAACATGGTGCTCCGAAGGGGCACGTGCACCCAAATGTTTATAGCAGCAATGTCCACAATAGCCAAACTGTGGAAAGAGCCTAGATGTCCATCAACAGATGAATGGATAAAGAAGAGGTGGTATATATACACAATGGAATACTATGCAGCCATCAAAAGAAATGAAATCTTGCCATTTGCGACAATGTGGTTGGAACTAGAGGGCATTATGCTTAGCAAAATAAGTCAATCGGAGAAAGACAACTATCATATGATCTCTTTGATATGAGGAAGTGGAGATGCAATGCGGGGGGGTTGGGCGGAGGTAGGAAAAGAAAAAATGAAAAGATGGGATTGGGAGGGAGACAAACCATAAAAGACTCAATCTCAAAAAACAGACTGAGGGTTGCTGGGGGGGAGGGGGGACAGGAGAGGATGGTTGGGAAATGGACATTGGGGAGGGTATGTGCTATGATGAGTGCTGTGAAATGTGTAAACCTGGCGATTCACAGACCTGTACCCCTGGGGATAAAAATACATTATATGTTTATTAAAATTAAAAAAAAAAAAAAAGATTCTCCTTTTCCCTCTCTCTCTTCCCCTCCCCCCTTGTCTGTGTGCTCTGTCTCCTAAAAAAAAAAAAAAAAAAATGGAGACACACACACACAAGGGAAATACCATATGATGAAGGCAGAGAATAGAGTTAGGCAGCTCCAAACCAAGGAATACCAAATATTGCTAACAAACTATCAGAGGTAAAGAGGGAAGAAAGATTCCTCTACAGATTTCAGAGGCGGTATGGCCCTGCACCCAGTAGGCAGTAACTCTGCATTTTCTGGAGCATGGTGATCTACTTTGCCTCTATGAATTGGCTTATTCCATACATTCATATAAGTGGAATTATACAATATTTGTCTTTTTGTGTCTGGTGTATATATTTCACATAATACCTTCATGGAAAAGAAAAGAAAAGAAAGGAAAAAAAATATATAGGTGTGAAAAAGTACAAGTTAAAATGTTACTGTGGAGTATATTGTATTAAACATGTAGTTGAAATGAGAAATAGGTAAAAAGAAAAAACAAAGAAGAAACATGAGAAAGAATTAAAAAAAAAAAAAAGTTGTATCTTAGAAATACATAGTCCGTGAGGTAACACCTGGAGTTTGAAATACTATTTTCCTCTGGTGTCGAGGTTTTACAATTTTATGGGGATGCTAAGGTTGTCATCCTCTTGTTCTTCTAGCTTGTCTTCTGGTGGAGGGGTCTGCCGCATTGTTTTTCAGGCAACCCTGCTTGGACAGATTTGCCCTGCCCCTTGTCAGGGGGCTGGGCTCCATGGAAACCATTTTTGGGGGGGCTTTTGTTGTCTGGAGGCTTTTCACCCCTTTTGGGAGGGTCAGAGCAAAGGAAAATGCCAGCACCCAGACCTCTGTCCTGCAGAGTAGTCACAGTCTGCTCCTCTCTGAACACTCTAGAACACACAGTCTCCCTTTCTGTAAGCACCACAGAAAACTGCAGCCTCCCATAGGTGTTGCCTGCCCCTAGCAACCCTGTTAGCAGTGGACTGAGGCCCCGACTTGTCTCTGTCCTCTGAGCTTCCAGAACTGTGAGCCCTCAGCTCTGGGGTCTTCACTCTGGGTCTTTCTCTCTTTCTTTCTCTCTTTCTTTTTTTTTTTTTTTAAAGACTGATTGATTGATTTAAGAGACAGAAAGGGGAGGACAGAGATAATCTTCCTGCAGACTCCTGGTTGAGCTCAAAGCTCAATCCCTAACCCATGAGATCATGACCTGAGCCAAAACCAAAAGTCAAATGCTTAACTGACTACACCATTCAGACACCCCTCCTTGGGTTTCTTTTATATCTTTTGTGTTACTACTTAGCATGTTCAATCTTTCTTCTAGTTTCTTGGACCTATCCAGTTAAGTTATAATTACGTTTTTCCCCCACTACAAATTATGTCAGCTGTGTTATTTCTGGGTGTGTTTGTATTGATTAATTTTTTCTCTCTCCCTTATGCATTGTATTTTCTTGCTTCCCTGCATAACTAGTAATTTTTTTAATTTAATGCCAGATAACATGAATTTTATCCTGTTGGGTTCTGGATATTTCTGAACTTTATTCTAGGATGCAATTAAGTTACTTGAAAAAGTTCAGTTCTTTAAAGTGTTTCTTTTAGATTTTGTTAGCAAGATCAGAGCACTGTTTCTTCTGAGGTTAATTTTTCCCCATGAGTCAATTGCCTTTTGAGTAGTATACTCAACATCCTCTGAATAATGAAGCTTTCCATTCTCACTGGCTAGAAAAGGAAATACTGCTGGTGCTCTGTAAGTTCTATTCAATCACTTTGAGAATTTTTTTTCTTGCTTTAGATAGTTTCCTGATATACATGTAAATTCTCTAACAGATAATTGAGGTAGACCCTCTGCAGATCTCTGGAGTTTTCTCTCTTTGGAATTCCTCTTGTTCTACTCTGCTCTTCAATTTAGATAATTCCTAAGACTCCCAGTTTCATCTTTCCACCTCATGGAGATCAGCAGACTCTGCATGATTCTGCCTTCTCACACACAGTCTGAAAATTCCCTCCAGGAAGTAATCTGGAGTTGTGAAAGGGCTCAAGTGCTCACCTTGTTTGTTTTCTGTCTCCCAGGAAATCCCATTTTTCAGTCCCTTTCACTGCCTGATGTGTGATGTCTGATGTGAAAACTTTAAAAAAATACTTTTGTCCATTTTTGTTTGTTTGGGGTATGAGAGTAAATCAGTTCTCATTATTCCATTGTGTTTAGAAGTAAAGTCAGAAAACATTTTTGGTTTTGAAATATGAATTAATGTATTTTCTCTTGTATTTACTTTTGCCCTTTTGCCTCTTAACTTTTACTCCTCATTTAAGAAGTTGCTAGCCATAACAACTATAATATCCCAAAGGGTATCAGCAGATGCAAATGAGGGCTTGCTCAGAAGCCAAGCATGTGGACTGATGGTTAAAGGTCCAGGGATTGGTGTTCTAGAAGTCTCAGAAGATGCCAGCATGAACAGATAATAGCAAGGACATGGTGTCCACTTTTCATGATACCACAACTTCGTGAAAGCCCTGGAATTTAGATGTACCCAGGGGGATAGGTAAATCTCTGAAGTTACTGGGATTCTATTTCCTCCAATATAATAGAATGCATTTAAATTTTATGGCTTTCTGCATATAAAGCATTGCACACCCTGAGATAAATGGAATATTTAGAAATAAGGAACTAAAGAGGATAAGGGGGTTAGAAGAACGATGGTTTATAAATTTTTAGCCATATTTGAGTGATAATGACTTATAAAAGCTATGTACAGATATTAGGACAATAAATGTAAATTTAGGATTGCACATGGGAATTCCCATGGGAATTAAATAAAAAGAGGTCCCTAGGAAATGAGTTTAAACAGAAACTGATGAAAACAAAAATGGTGGGTGGAAGCAAGATATGTCAGGAAGTAGAGAAAGAACATTTAAAGCCACTGGCAAACACAACAAGTTAGGGTTCACAGAATAGAGAGTTTCAAGGAGTGGGTTGTCAGCAATATTTTGGGCAGAAAGAACATGACATGTTATGATGGAAAATTCACAGCACACGTATGGACCCACCTACCTTCTGGATCCTTAGCAGCCACAACTGAACTACAATGGTACTTTATAAAATTGGGCCCAACAACATCTTCTCAGTTCTTCCCAATTTAGTTTTCTAAGCATGCAAGATGAAACCTCTGAGCCTATTAGATCTAAAGTTAGGGACTCTGACCTATAACTTGGCCTTAAAAGCATGATTTTTCTCTTTCCCATAGTAAGAGAAATATTACTATGAGCTCCTTTGCCTGCTATTCAAGTATATTTATATGCCATTTCTATATTTAGCAACCCAAATAATAATAGTGCCTTATATTTGTATAATGTGTCACTATTTACAAATCATGGTTATACCTTACACAAAGTCTCAAAATAGAACTATATGATGGAATGAGCAAAAATTATCAAAATTATAAAATTTATAAATTTTAATGTATAAATTACAGAAATTATAGTCATAATTTGTGGCTGATGTAACTGAGACTATCAGAGCTTAAATGACTTCTTCAACATCACATAGCCACTAAAGAGCAAGATCAAAGCAGAATGAATGAATATCTCTGGCTTCAGGCTGTACTCATTTTCAGTTCAGGTCATTTTTCATCATTTTCCCAATGAAAGTTCTATTTTTCATACCTTGCTTTCCACTCTGAGCTCTTCAACAAAGGAGAGGCTGAACTTTTCTGGTTACCTGTTAAGGAAGATTAAATTATTCAGTATCTACTTGTGACAAGCACTCAGTTAATCACTGTACCTTTGGTGTTTTGTATCATTTAGTTCCTATAGTGACCCTACGACTATATTGTTTTATGCATGAGGAATTGGAAGCTTGGGAAGTTTAAATATCTTACCCAAGATTCCACAGTTAATTAGTGGAGATATGATTCTAACCATGATAGTGTGACAAACTAATTTTATTAAATTTTTCCTGGGCCTCAACTTCCCTTGAACTGAAAATCTTCTGAAAGCTATTTATTCATTTAGTTCTTCTCAGATATTTATTTGTACCCTCCAGCCCCCCATGCCAGGAACCATAGAAGGTACAGAAATATAAAGATGATTATCTGGGTATTCTGTAAGTTTGTGATCCACACACTGTCCTCTACCTGAAACCCAAACGCCCAGACCACTATTGCTCACTGACTTGCAAAGTCATTAATCACTCTTAGAAAAGTCAGAGTGGCTTCTGTAGTCTAGCAATTAATCCTGGGGTCTGTATGTTTAACTATAGTACTCTCAAATTGGAGCCTGGGTGAATGGGTGGGATCATGATTGTATCTTTTAACAGCAGCTCTTTGCTGGCATGAAAAATGTCCTCATTTCACTGGTATAGATTTTTTCCCTTGAGGTTAACATCTGAGCAGACGGACAGTGTGTGGGTGGTTATCATCACCATCTGCATTTGCCTTGTAAGGATCTTAGGAGTATCATCAGCTGTTCTGTGTGATTTTTTATAAAGCTCTACATCCTCAAGGGAAAGCATAACAGAAGGACAAAATCCTTTTGCTATAAACGGGATAAAAGGGCATGGACCTGGGTTGGAGAAAAGGGCAATCTCACTATTTATTATAGTGAGAGTTTGCTTTTGTGTACACTTAAGTACTGGTGAGGCAAAAGACATGAATACAAATTCAGAACATAAAATCCTGGAACTTTTGTTTATGTTTGGCTGGTGGGAACATTTTGTCATATTGGATATTCAGACTTTCTATTAAAATTTCAGAAGAGCAAAGTAGACATGATATTCCTAAGGTGCAAGTCCCAGAAAGGCACATATATTTTTAGATTTCCTGATTTATTGTAAGAATTCTTGAGGTATCTGTGTCTGATTAAATATATAGATAATGCTTTCCCACCGAGCTTCTAGAAAAATGGATGCCCAAGGAAGACCTGATGTTTGCCCTGATGCTTTGTTTAGTCTTGTGAACTTCTTTACTTGTGCTCTGGGTAGGTTTGAATAGCATGAAACTGAGAAGCAGATCTTTGAGATACAATAGTCTGTCTGTCTTACCTTTTCCCCCCATAAATGTGAAAGGAAGTTAAGTGCTACAACCATCTTCTCTTGACAGCCCATCACTATAGCCTTTCAGGCCTCTCAAAGGCAAAGGGCCTGAGGAGATGAAACCTGCTTGCTCTGGTTTGTTTTATTCTAGGCTCACTATGGTATGAAGGCTTTAGCTTATTGAGAAAGGCTTTCATGTAATTCATCTTCACCTCTTTAGCTTGGTGGTTGGCATTTAAAAGACTTCAGAATATTGCGAGTGGGCTTCATTCTTTGGAGCACTGTTCCATTTGTCAAGAAAACCTTCAGAATCACCCACATTAGAACTGAACCACTGTGTAGTCCTTAGATTACATCAATTTTGTAGGGCTTTTGCAGGCCTAATAGAACTGTTTTGATTTTGAATCTGTTCTTACAGGTCTGAGGACTTATATCTGTGCAAAGAATTGTTTTTGACCTCAAAAGGAGTGTTAATGGAAGATTAAATAATTCTATGAGAAACTCGAACAAGAATACATTATCATTGTAATTAAATTTATATGTGGTTTATTAAAGAAATATCCAGTATCCAATAGCTACCTACATAATGCAAGAGTATGATTTAATAAACAGAAAGAGAACATTGATAAATGATCAAAATTTCTTTTAATCCATACATATTATTAAGAATATTGAAGGTTATGGGTATATTTGGTAGACTATATTTCAATTTGCTATGATCTATTTTGTGAAAATCAGTTGATAAGTAGTACTTGTCATTCTCAGCCAAACCATGGCTCCTACATGTCAAGGACTCTATCTTAATTATAATGAAAACATCAGCAATAGCAAAACAATAATAATTACTATGACTTCAGAGGACTTTCTGTGTCAAATGCTGAATGAAGTGTTTTTCCCGTATCATTTATCTTCTCAGTAACCCTAAGAGATAGGTACTGTTATAATTTCATGAGTGCGGCAATCGAGGATTGGTGATGCTACATAACCTGTCCAGGGTCACAGAGTTAGAAGGTAGGAGTGGTGAAGTTCAAACCCAGGCCACCTGGCTCAGGGTCTTTGCACTATGACTTCATACCACCTGTTTATATGCCAGTTTTTTTGCCTTTGTGTTCCTCACCCTCTCACTTCTGGTACTTACCACAGTGCTCGGATAGAGGCTCTAAACACATTGAGTTGGATGGAAAGAAAAGGTAATATATTAAATTTAGCTGTGGATATCCAGTGATCTTACATGACCTACTGTATATAATGGGCTCACTTACCAATAAAAAAGATGGACTAGGACAAGATCCTTATTATTTGTCCTTCCTTCTTAGGAAGAGCCTGTGTTCAGCATGAGCCATTATCTTTGGTGGTTTTATCCCTTTCGGCTGTCAGATGAAAGCAGTCAGATGAAAGATTTCATTCAGTATTTAGCCTTCCTGGTGATGATCCAGTATTGTTTCAGTCATGATACTCAAGCGTATAACCCAGATATTTGATCAGATTTAATGCACTAATCTGAGTAAATTTGCTGAATGAAGTGTACCATCCTTTCCTTTCAGAAAAACATGATAAATGAACCTCTCAAAACTACAAATAATCTTACCAGACTAATTAATTTCATGTGTTCTTTCATTCATTGCTCTCTCAAGCTCTCCTCCCTTCTTTTTTTTTTTTTTTTAAGATTTTATTTATTTGACAGAGATCACAAGTAGGCAGAGTGGCACACAGAGAGGGGGGCGGGGGTAGCAGGCTCCCTGCTGAGCAGAGAGCCCAATGTGGGGCTCGATCCCTGATCCCCGGACGCTGGGATCATGACCTGAGCCAAAAGCAGAGGCTTTAACCCACTGAGCCACCCAGGTACCTCTCTCCTCCCTTCTTTTAAGAACCAATTTTTGAAAGCTTGACATAATTTCTGCTTTTAAGGAGTTCACATACTGTGAGGGTGACCAGTAGGTAACTGCATATTTATAAGCCTAAATATTGATGCCTGAACACAAGCAGGAGGAAGTTTCTCAGAAGTGGTAGTTCCAATGCTGAAATTCGGTCCGGACAGGAGGGAAGGTCAGTTCCTCAACAGCCTGGCCCAGTGGTCCCCATTTCATATTCTCCAGGGATTCCCTGGAAGAAGGAGGCACACGATTTGTGATATTGGACTGGATGTTCCTTCTCCCTCCTAAACACACATAAAAGAGGAGGAAAGAGATATAGAACACAAGCATAGGTAAGCAATTTGGACCTTGCTGAATGAAACTAATATTTTTTTAGAAATTATTTCTTTCTAAAGTTATAAAGCCATCTTACACAGTCCACTCCTTTCTATAACCAAAGCCAGAACCATATTGTAGGGCATCTAAAGCAGAATGGTTTTAGAATTTTAAATTTGCTGTATTTCACCCTACAGCTATCATAGAAGAACTCTCACAAGAGGAAAAGAAAGGCCAAGTATTGTAGCAACCTTCTCTTTTGCTGTGTGACACTGAGTCACTAATAGTGCCTCCCAGGGTGCTGCTGAGTCACTGCTGACGCTCTTCTGGGTGACCCAGGCAGGAGCATAGGCTGAAACCTCTGTTAAGGACAGATGCTCTCTATTCCAGAAGCAGAACTAGATCTCTGGAGGCTTGCTATGTAAGGGTGGCACAGAGCTCCCAGAAAACATAATAATTGCTGTGATTATGATTACGAGTGTCTTTTAATTGCTTCTGCATCATGCCAAGTATCTTGGGAAGGAAAAAGTGGGGCCTTATGAATAAATGATCACTTGAAATATTTAAATAGATGATTATAATATACAACTTTTGAATACTTTGCTTTACATTACCCTTGAAGCTATGTACTTCCTGCAAAATACAGAAAATTCATGCTCCATGGCTGATGCAGTTTAGATGTCTGGTAGCTTGAAACACATACATATGTACCTCTGTTTAAAAAAACTTGTATCAGTAGCAGGTAAATTAGGAAGTATTTAATTATAAAATATGGAGATTTATGATGTTTATTTCAGGGATGGGTTGGAATATATATTAAAAACTGGTTTACTTTGGTTGAGAAAGAGGCATTTTCTAAGTTACAAAATGTCCCTTTTATATAGTAAAATGCAAGGCTAGTGCAGCACAGTGGAAGAGTTTTCCTATATACCGTAGTTTAGAAGATAAGAGGACATGATCCACCAAACAGAAAAAAGTAGAAAGCTATTCGCTGGGGAGGAAAGAAGAATAATTTAAAGAAGCTTCACAGAATGGAAAGCTACCTGGGTCCCTGAAAACAGACCTGCACCCCCCATTTCTTGAGCCTCAGGCCATCACACTCCAGTAGGGTCCCAGCAGGTTGAGAGGGAACGAAAGAGCATGTCAACCCTTGGTCTGTTTCTGGGATCAGCATGGTGCAGAATTAATAAAAATAAAATAAAATAAAATAAAATAAAATAAAATAAAATAAAATAAAAAAGGACTCTGGGAAGAGGGAATTTTCTCAACAGATGGACCTGAAATAGCCCACAACCTCCCACAGACTGTGGAGCATGCCAGGAACCCAGGAGTTGTTAAAATCGGTGTAGGAAGCTAGAAGAGGCCCAAGGTCAGAATGAAAAGGTTGTAAGTCAGAGGTTGGCAAATTGTGGCTAATGGGTCAAATCCTGCCAGTATTCATTTTTATGGCCCTAAGGTCTGAATGGTGTTTACAATTTCGAAAAGAAGAGAATAATGATGAAGAGAAGAGGGAGAAAGAGAAGGCAAAGAAAAGAGAGGGGAAAGAAGACGACTGATCATCATCACCACTACACCACAAGAAGAGCAAGAAAAAGGGAAGAAAAATGTACAACAGAGACTGTATGTGGCCTGCAGAGCCTAAAATACTCTTTCCCTAGAGGGCCAGAAAATGTTGGCCAGCCTCTGAATATACGGTCTTTGTAATGAAGGCAGAGCTCAGTCGCCGCCAACTTCAGCATCCAGAGCCAATAGAATGCCAAAGTAGTCCAAGCTGGAGTAGAAATATCCTGATGGATGCCCACATAGGCACCGGAGCAAACTGACCACACCACCATGGGAACTAGGAGTGCAGGGAGAAAAACTGCCTTGGAGGTAACTCCTTGTAAATGCGTAAGAGTAAGTAAGGTTCATCTTGAACCCATTTATGGGTCTCAGGAGGGAGAAGAGAGATGTAATCTCTATTGAGAGAGGAGAAATAGCTATGAGAAAATTTGAACTTTGAATCAAGTATTACATGAGGCTGAGTTAACCTGAAAATGGTGGCCTTAGTTTAAGACTTAATGTAGGCATTTTACCTTGTTTTCTGGGATATTAGAATAGAACTCCAAGGCAAAATAAGAATAGTCATTGGAAGAAAAGATTATTTTTTATTTGTATACATTTATGCTATTTACATGTTGATCCCAGTTGCATTAAATGTATAAAAGAATTTTCTGTTTAAGGAGTGGTTGTGCTGTATTTAACTAACTTGAAATCTCAGTGGCTTGTCACACCAGCTGTTTATGTCTCACACATTACTTGTTACTGGTTGGTGAGCAAAGGGCTCTGCTGCACATGGCTTTCAGAGACCAAGGCTAATGGAGGCCATGCCATCTTGTAGCTGTGCTAAATGTAGTCTCTAAGGTCACTACAGAGGGGAAGAAGGGGATGAAGGGGGAATATCAGCTCTAATTGTCTTAACCTGGAAGTAAATACATCATTTCTGTTCACAGCCCATGGGAAAGAATGAGTAATATGATAGCCACTTAACTGCAAATCTTGGAAATGTGGCAGAGGGAAAGGAATAGCTGATTCCACTCACCCTTTTCAAAAATTATCATAGAGTTTTAAAAGTGTACATGCTTAGAAAGTGTGGTAAGGTGTTTACAGAGACAAAGGCTGATAATTTTAAAACAGTTTTAAGGCAAAATAATGAATAATGCAAAATAATAAGCATAAATAATAAAAAGTTTAGACAAATTAAAATAATTAAAAATGGAAAAAAGTAAGCTTAGGGAAAACATAATTTGATTTCCCAAGATATATTTTATTTTTTTAGAGTGAAAATACACATGTATATACATTTTTCTTTTTTTAAAATTCCAGTTAATATAGTGCTATATTAGTTTCAGTTGTACAATATAATGATTGAAAAATTCCATATATCACCCCGTGCTCATCTCGACAAGTGTACTCCTTCATCCCCATCACCCATTTAACCCATCCTCCTCCCTCTCCCCTCTGGTAACCATTAATTTGTTCTCTATAGTTAAGAGTTTTATTTTGTGGTTTGTCTCTCTCTCTTTCTCTTTTTCCCATTTACTCATTTGTTTTATTTCTTAAATTCTTCATGTAAGTGAAATCATATGGTATTTGCCTTTCTTTCACTTCTTTTGCTTAGCATGTTACTCTAGCTGCATTCATATCCTGGCAAATGGTAAGGTTTCATACTTTTTTTGTGGCTGAATAATATTCGATTGTGTGTGTGTGTGTGTGTGTGTGTGTGTGTATGCATATATTTGTATATATGTATGTAAACATAGACAAATATATACATATATAAATATATACATATACAATATACATACATAATGTACATATGCATACATACATATATACATATGCATATATATTTACATATTCACATATACACATACAGACACCACATCTACTTCCATAATTTGACTGTTATAAATAATGCTGCTATAAACATAGGGAGATTCATGTACCTTTGAATTGGTATTTTTGTATTCTTTGGGTATATACTCAGTAGTGCTATTGCTGGAATTTAGGGTAGTTCTATTTTTAACTTTTTTTTAAGGAATGTTCAGACTGATTTCCAGAGTGGCTTCACAAGTTTACATTCCCACCAGCAGTTCAAGAGCATTCCTCTTTCTCTACATCCTCATCAACACCTCTTGTTTCTTGTGTTATTGATTTTGGCCATTCTGACCAATGTGAAGTCATACTTCATTGTGGTTTTGATTTGCATTTCCCTGATTGTGAGTGGTGATGAGCATCTTTTCATGTATCTGTTGGCCATCTGGATGTTGTCTTTGGAGAAATATCTGTTCATGTCTTCTGCCCATTTTTTAATTGGATTATTTGTTTTTAGGTTATTGAGTTTTATAAGTTCTTTATATATTTTGGACACTAAACTTTTATTGGCTTTGTCATTTTGCATCTTCTTCCATTTGGTGGGCTCTCTTTTAGTTTTATTGGTTATTTCCTTTGCTGTGGAGAACCTTTTTATTTTGATGTAGTCCCAATAGTTTATTTTTGCTTTATGTTTGCTTTTTGTTTTCTAGATAGGCCTCAGGAGACCTATCTAGAAAAATTGTAACAGCCAATGTCAGAGAAATTACTGCCTATTTTCTCTTCTATGATTTTTATGATTTCAGGTCTTAACATTTAGATCTTTAATCCATTTTGAGTTTATTTTTGTGTATATTATAAGAAAGTGGTCCAGTTTTATTCTTTTGCATGTAGCTGTCCAGTTTTCCCAATACCATTTGTTGAAGAGACTTTCTTTTTCCCGTTGCATGTTTTTGCCTCCTTTGTTGAAGATTGGCCATATAATTGTGACCATATAATTGTCTATGCCTCCGTATTCATGAAGGCATTATTTACATAGCCAAGGCATGGAAACAACCTGAGTCCATCAATTGATGAATGGATAAAAAAGTTGTGATGCCATAAGTATATAGCCTTATGATAAGTGAAGTAAGAAAAATACTGTATGATCTCATTTATACATGGAATCTAAAAACAAACAGAAACCCCAAAACAAAAAAAAACAAACTTATAGAAAAAGAGATCAGACATGTGTTTACCAGAAATGAAGGGTGAGGGAGGGGGGATTTGAGGAAGGTGAGCAAAAGGTACAAATTTCCAGTTATAAGTATTAGGAATATAATATGCAACATGATAGCTAGAGTTAACACTGCTATGTGAATTTTAGGAAAGTTGTTAAGAGTGTAGATTCTAAGAGTTCTCAGCACAAGAAGTTTTTTTTTCTTTATATTTATATGAGATTATAAACATTAGCTGAACCTGTTATTAATCATGATTTGGTCATCATTAAACTTATAAAGTTGTGTAAATTATTTCTCAATAAAACTAGAAAAAAATTTAAGGTTAAAAAAAGGCTGTATACTGTTTTCTTCAATTATATGGCACTCTTAAAAAAGGCTAAACTAGGAATTGAGAACACATCAGTGGTCTTCAGAGATTGGGGCAGGATGAAAGAATTTGGGGAGTAATGAAGCTGTTTTGTATCACGGTTATATTATGGCTACTGAATTCTATGCAGTTGAGTCACAATAGAACTATACACCATAAAGTGGAATTTTAATGTATATAAATTTTGAAAATTTTAAACACTAAAAAATAATATAAAAAGTATTGTCTATGAAGTAAGAAACAATGGCACTGAGTATCATTCCCTCCTTGAAAAATAAATGAAGGACAGCTAATTGTGAAAATTTAAGGTGAAATTTAAGAAGTTTTTCAAACAAAATCTCAGGGAATTTACTGCTCCCATACCTACCCTGTAAATAATTTGACTGCTTTAGGCTGAAGCATAATGAGCCCAGGTGAAAGTACAAAACTGGAGGAAGAACTGAATAACACTGGAAAGAGTAAATATGTAGGAAAATAGAAAAAAAATGGTTATTTAAAGCAAAAATAACAGCAATGTATCATGGAGCTTATGGCATTTTAAAATGGAAGTCCTAGCACAAAGTTTTGAAAGATTATATGGAATTAAACCATTTAAGGTATTGGAATATTTAGGAAGAAGTAAAGGAACTTGTGGTAGACTAAAGTAATGGATTTATAATCATAGCGGAAGAAGACAGAAGATCTAATGGGAAAGTTAAGTGATAAAGTGCAATAAAATAAAATTTCATGATTATCCAAGTAGGTAATAAACATCTGAAATGGTGCTCAGTATCATCATTCCTCAGGGGAATATTCAAAACCAAAGGGAGATATTAATATATACTTACCTGTTAGAACCTACCTATAGTTATGAAATAAACCACCCCAAAATTTAGTGACTGAACAGTAACGATAATATTTTTTCCCAGTTCTTCATCTGGACTAGACTCCATTGGGCAATTCTGTTCCATGTTGCTTTTACTGCGATTGGAATTCCCAATGTGGTTTCTTTACTCACAGGTCTGACACTTCAGTGGAGATGGCTGGAACAGCTAGGACCCAGCTGAGCAGTCCATCCTAATGTTTCTGCTTCCCTTCCATGCAGTCTCTCTAGCAGCATAGCCAAACATCTTTATATGGTGGACCAGGTCTCTCAGAGTGTGTGTCCCAAAAGAACAAGCCCCAGTGGGCAAGTGTTTATCAAATTTTAGTTTATGTCATGCTTGTTAAGATCCCATTGGCTGAAATGAATCACATGGCCAAGACCAAAGTCAGTATGGAAGGAGATGGCACAAGAGAATGAATATTGGTAATAGTAGACTATCACATGATAAGAATGACTGAAAAATTGACCTGCCAAATGTTGGTAAGGTAGCAAAGCAACTAAAACTTTTATAAATTGCTAGGAGTATAAATTGGTACAACTATTTCAGAAAAATTTGGTGGTGTCCATTAAAACATATCTGCTATGAACTAGCATTTCTTCTAACAAGAAAATTGAGTAATTATCTCCACAAAAAGACTCGTATGACATTTTTGTTACCTTTATTCATGAAAGTCAAAAATTAGGAACAAATGTCCATGAACAGGATAATGGATTAATACATTATAGAGTAGTAATGAAATGGAATAATACACAACAATGAACAAAACCTTGTTACACATAACAGCCTAGATCACTCTCACAGACATTATGTTGTATAAAACAAAACAGAAATGAATACATATTGTATGATTCAATTTAAAGGATGACCAACTGTGCCAGATTTAGCACTAGAAAGTCCACATCTGGGGCATTCCTCAGTTCCAGGCAAATTAGGATGGCTAGTCATGTACATTTATATGAAGTTTAAGGAAAAATGTAATTAATCCATGTTTATATAAGTCAAGGTAGAGGTCACTTCTGGGTTGCATATTGGATGGAAAAAGGCAAGAAGGAACTTTCTACAGTGTGTTAACTTTCTATATCCTCAGTTACATGGTGATTGCATGGGCATAAATACATGTAACATTTCATTAGCTACAAGATTAGTGTAGTTTATGCACATTACTATTTGAATGTATACCTCAGTAAAAATTTAAAGATTTGGGATGCCTGGGTGGCTCAGTGGGTTAAGCCACTGCCTTTGGCTCAGGTCATGATCCCAGGGTCCTGGGATCAAGTCCCGCATCGGCTCCTTGCTCAGCAGGGAGCCTGCTTCTCTCGCTGCCTCTGCCTGCCTCTCTGCCTTCTTGTGTGTACTCTTTCTCTCTCTCTCTCTCTGGCAAATAAATAAAAATCTAAAAAAAAAAAAATTAAAGATTTAAAAAAAATAATTTCTACTACTCACTGATTGTGTGATCTTAGCAATTTCTTAAAAGTTTGAGCTTATCTTTCTCACATATAAAGTGAAGATAGAAGGATCTGCCATAGTGGTTGTGATGTTAAATCAAATGATATTTATAAAGTGCCTGGCAGATGGTAGTCATTCAAATAGTGGGTCACATCTCTGCACATCTGAGTCCTTCCCAAGGGAAGACTTTCTGTTTCTAGAATTTAACTTCAAATAACTTTCCATGCTTGAGTCATGCATTAGCTTGTGACAAGTTATTTTCTTGAACAACTTTTCCTCTCGGCAATCACCACCTGTGATGAAAACACAGAACAGGAAGCTACATCCCAGCAGCTAAGAATAATAGCAGGCAGTCTTTTTAACTGTTTGGCTTGAGGAAAGGATAAAAAGTTATTGAGTCATGAGAATGGTTCACCACATCACGATGTATTTCCTACTGTTTTCTCAGGAGTCCTGTGAGATATTCCCAGGATACTTGCTGAAGGATAGGCAATTGATGTGAGCTCTTGTGACCGTTCTCTTGCTGAAAGTAATGTAGTGGTCTCCTTTTGGCAATGTAGGATTACAAAAAGTCTCGTTTTCTTCTCATATGTCACTAATGGCTTCAGCACAGCTCTCAGAAAGAATGCCTGCTCGAAAGGAACTCTTGTAATTCTGTGTTGAGCAGCACATCTTTTTTTTTTTTTTCTGTACATTTTAATCAACAAACAGCACGCTTGTAAATACAGTGTGTCACATCACAATGCTTGCAGGTTCTGAAACTTGTGATCTCACTTCATTCCTTGCTTTTATGCCTTTATGGAAAGAAATGTTCAACTCCCTCTTCAGTTGAATTCCTAAGCTACCAGAAGGTCTACAGACCTAACTAGGAATTCTTGTGACTTTCAGATGCAACTTGGCAGGGGGATGGGAATGCAGCATGTCCCTGCCATCCTGTTCAGTATAACATTCTATTTGATTCTTCCTTTGTCTCTTCATGTAATTTCTGGGAAAAGTTCACATTATAAGCAAAAATATAGAAACGTGTTCTTTGTAGAGCTCTTCTGAGTAATAATTTGTGGAAATTAGGATTATTCAAAGGAGATGTGTAGTTAAGGAGTATGTTCCCCTATGTTGGCTACAATGAGGACAATTCTAGTTCCCATGAAATAATGTGGACTTAAAACTTGGGTTTGACTTTACCTCCACTCTGTGCAAGCATGGACAAGTCACCTAAATTCTCTGTATCTGAAAATGTGGAGTATTAATACCTGCCCCTCAGATTGCTGTAAAGTATTTATAAAATCAGGCAATGAAAGGAGCGCCGTTAAACTAGTTTTCTTAGTAAATGCTTCATTAATAGCAGATTCACGCTGTTCATTCTCACTCAAATGGTTCCTCAAAGCACAGGAGGTCCACCCTAAGAGCAGATAGTAAGGACAGGGGCTGGAATGATAATATCCTTCACTTCATCCACAGAAACCAGCCAGAAGCATATATGCCTTCAGCTCATGCTTACATTTCCACCTCCCTTCTGTGGTTTGGCCTTGATCCAAGTGCTCTCCCCCTGGGTAAGGTGCTTCATAACAAATGCATGATAAGCCCTCCAACGTTAAACAATTGTTGAATAACAAATGTTAAATAACAAAACCATTAATTGCCTCAAGGAATTAGCTGATTCTTGCTTGTTTCTGAGAAAATCAATACTTCCTAGCCAGGTTTCTGAAATGAGGGAACTGAGCTTTCCAGAACACTGAAGCCTTTAAAGGGCTGTTTTTTTTTTCTTTTTCATTCTTCTGCCTTTGTATCCCTATGTTTCAAAAAGAAATTCTGCAGATTAGAGATATCAGCCCAGAGCAAGAATGGCTTGTACATTATGTTGAAATAAATTTCTAATTCATTTTATACAAAGACTAAGCTATAGGTTTTTTAATAGTTTGAGTTCCATTTGTAGCACCTAATCTATTGATTTGATGCTGGAAATGATAAAAAAATTTAACTTTTTTGAAACTTGTCGCTTGAATTGAAAGCATACTGGGGCATTTATAGCTTTTGTCAACTTGCTTTTTTAGGATGGCGACTAGCAGAATGATTTCAGTGTCATATAATTGCTTAGCTTTTTCCCTGTGGTCGGGGGAGAGGAAGGTTGTGAGCCAGGTGGGTAGTTGAGAACATAGAAGTAGACTTTGTGATGTGATTTCAGGGAGTCAGACTCACTGAGGTATCCCCTCCATATCCTCCATGATGCCTGATATTCTATAATTAAAACCCAGTTCCTTCACTTGAGACTTTGTTTCTTGATGAGTAAATAAATACCCGAGGCCCCACCTGTGGACACCTTGGTTCCATCCTGGAGGCCTGGCCAGCAAGGGCTCCCTCCCAGGTGATTGTGAGTATCATAGAGAGCATTCTAGGGTGCAGCTCCCCATAACACTTGGAACGCACAGTCAGCATGTCTCTGGAAGAAGGAATAATCTGCATTCTTCCAGCCCTGGCTCCTGAGCATCTTAGGGTTTTTTTGTTTTGTTTTGTTTTGTTTTGTTTTTTGCTATCTACACAGACTCACTTTATATTTTTTTTCTTTTAAAAATTTTTAAATTAAATTCAATTAATTAGCATATAAAGTATTATTAGTTTCAGAGGCAGAATTCAGTGATTCATCAGTTGTCTATAACACCCAGTGCTCATTGCGTCCTGTGCCCTCCTTAATGCCCATCACCCTGTTACCTCATCCCCCTACCCTCCTGCTCTCCAGCAACCCTCCGTTTGTTTCCTATGGTTAAGTGTCTCTCTCTCTCTCTTTTTTTAAAGATTTTATTTATTTATTTGACAGACAGAGATCACAAGTAGGCAGAGAAGCAGGCAGAGAGAGAGGGGGAAGCAGGCTCCCTGCTGAGCAGAGAGCCCGGATGTGGAGCTCCATCCCAGGACCCTGGGATCATGACCTGAGCCAAAGGCAGAGGCTTTAACCCACTGAGCCACCCAGGTGCCCCAAGTGCCTCTTATGGTTTGTCACCCTCTTTGCTTATAGCAAATCTTGTAAGGAACGTATAAATAAAATATGTCAGGTATAGATACATTTAATAAAGACAAAGCAGGATTTAAAAAAAAAAAACAGTGCTAGGTTGTAGGGAGAGTATTGTATTTTATTTGGGGTATTCAGAGAAAAGATCATGATAAGACAATATTTGATCACGGACTAGAAGGAGGTGAGGGCAGTAGCCATGTTCATATTGGAGGAAGACCCTATGAGACCAAAGAAGCAGCGAGTAAGGGCAAAGACCCTTTGTCATATTCAAGGAATAGCGTGGAATGTTAGAAGAGAGAAGCTGGGGAAGGGGAGACCAGTTAGAAGCTCTATTACAGTGGCTCACTTCTGAGAGGACAGCAAGGGCACAGACAAGGGCAGTAGGGGTGAGGGGTGAGGGGTGGGGCAGACTGAAGAGGCTATGGTGATGCTTGGATATAGGGAAAGAGAAAGATGAGTTAAGGCTTTGTATTCATGGTTGTAATAGTTAAATCACAGCATGAAAGAAAAGCACAAATTAGGGAATATCAAGATAAATAAACCAATAAATTGTGGGGGTTTTGTCTTTTTTTTTGTTTTGTTTTGTTTTGTTTTGTTTTTTGGCATGACTTGAGTTTGTGCTACTGGAAGGATTTGGGTAGAGATATTCAGTACATAGGGAAAATGTGTGCCTGAAATCAAGGAGATAAGTGGTGCTAAAGATATTGATGTGAGAGTATTGGTAGCTGGTACCATGGATATGGACAGGTTGACTTAAGGAAAATGTGTAAAGGAATTAAGAAAAGGCAGCAAGGACAGAAATCTGGAGCACAAGCATTTTGAGAGGGTCAGACAGAACATTTTTGTGAGTGGGTAGGGAAGTGACTCAGTTTTTGCAGATCTTCTTTGGTTCCAATTATTCATTTCCTCCTCACCCTTATCATGCACCACACCAACCAGAGTGGATAAAGTAGGCTCCTTTGCTTAAGCCAATGGATTGTTAGCAGGAATAACAAATACCACATCTGAGCAAAAGCTTTAATTAATGTGCATGGAATGGCTCTTTCTTTTGTTTCTGTCCCCCACTAGGAGAACAACACAGACCAGATGGTAGCTAATCATCATGTGTTCTACCGCGCAACCCTTATGTACTGTGAACAAGAAATTAATATGTTTTATAAGCCATTGATTTTGGCAGTTGGTTGTTGGTGCAGCCAAAGCTGACCAATACTGTGAAATTAAGTGAGTTGTTGTGGGAGCAGAGATAGTAAGATAGCATGAAAAAAGGTGGAGAGTCACAGAGAATGGGAGTTGGAAGAAGGTATTGAGTATGGTATGGTTCAATACATGAGTACTATAAGATGCTTGACATGTATCCAGGATCAGAGCTTAACTTGGCTAGATAATGAAGTTTATTTCAGACACACACCCTCTTGGTTATCCAATCCTTTCTTGTTATTTTTCTGTCCTCCTGTCTCCCGGTATTCCTCCCAAACAGAATGCTTTTCTTTGCTAAGCTGTCCTTTGTATTAGGGTCGCCTGGGGGTCCAAGAGACTTTGAGTGTAAAAGATATTCAGATTCTTTGGAACACCTGGGTGGCTCAGTGGGTTAAGCCTCTGCCTTCAGCTCAGGTCATGATCTCACGGTCCTGGGATTGAGCCCCTCATTGGGCTCTCTGCTCCCTGCTTCCCCCCCTCTCTCTGCCTGCCTCTCTGCCTACTTGTGATCTCTCTCTCTCTCTCTCTCTCTGTCAAATAAAGAAAGAAAATCTTAAAGAAAAAAAAAAAAGATGTTCAGATTCTCTAAAAGACAGTGGGTGGATACTGGTGCCTACCCAGAAAGATGTTCTGCTCTTGGTAGAAGTCCTTATTACTTATTATTCCTTATTGTTTTGACTTCATGGGGTCTTTTTTTTCATATCTAAGATAGTACAAAATCTGAAGGGTCAACTAAGCTGTATACCTTTTGTCTAATCACTTCTAATGAAACAAGTGCTCAAATTCTTTAAGCAGGGCATGATAACATGAAGGTCAGTGCCTTGTAACTATCTGCAGAGGACAGCAATTGTAAACTTAAGCTTTAGGGTTATATTTGGGCTAGCAAATTCCTAGATCTGTGAATGTGGATGTGTTATTTGACTCACTCTACTGTACATATTTTTTAATGGTAAAAAAGAATAATGTCTTTTGTGTAGTGTTTGATAGTAGTTAAATCAAAAATTACTTACAAAGCATTTAGCACAGTGGTTGGTATGTAGTTAGTGTTCAGTAAGTGTTAGCTGTTATTATATTGATAATGCTATTATTATTACTGCCCTGTTTCTTAAATTCTTCATAAATGTAGTAGAAGTCCTAACTTATCTCTAAACTGGGATTTAACTGTGTTTGAATAGGAACTAGCAAGGCTGCTACTAGGGGTTAATTTGAATAAGGATTTGTGGGTGAAAGGAGAATGAGAGAGTATATTCCTGTAATGACAAATGTGTAAAGAAAGCTATCTCGACATCTTCTTCCTGAGAGTGGTTCTTCCTCATGGCCTAGTTGACTGAATTCCAAGAACTGAGGACTGACATTTATAGAGAGGTAGCTATACTCTAAATCAGTGTAGCTTCTCATGAGGCATTGTTCTTACAGGGGATTCTTCTGGATATGAGGGTGCAGCAACAGTGTTCACTCAAGAATCTGCCCCTCCTTTTTCCACCCTTCAATCTGGAACAGCGGCTCCAACCTAGAACACATTCTGCTAGTGACTCCTCACTGCTATCTCAAGGCACTTGGGCATCTTGTAAGCACAGCATTCTTGCCAGGAATGCCAGCCTCCTCAATGTGACTGTGGCTACAGAGGTAAGTTTTGCTTCACATGGGTTCTCAGGCAGTGAACACCAGTGATGAGGGAAATCAAGTACAGGAGTATGAAAAGACTACCTGATAATTCCCACAACACTCTTTGGAGATAAATATGGGTAAGTCTTATGAATTAACCACATTTTACTTCCTATCAGTTATAGCCTAAGACCATTTAGGACTCAAGCCTGGAACCATGTAGTTGAAAAGTGGGCTGATCTTAAAAACACAATTGTATTCCTTCTTGGTAGATGGTTGAGTTCCCAGTATCTCAAAATTTCCTTCACCTCGTATGGTGTATGTATGAAATTCCATGTAATGATTACATCTCTTTATTTCTGGGATTAAAAATATATGTTTCCCAGTGGAAAAACTCATAACTTTTATTAGAAGTAGTTTTGAATATGTGACAATGATAAAAGATTTTCAGAAGGTGGCAAGTGCAATGAGTGTGAATATACATATTTGGTTTATGAAGTAGGTTGGAAAGTAGCTGATAGTGGGCATGGGAAGATGGGAAAGTCATAGAACAAAAGTTGAAGAAAAATTCTGTGAACTTCACAGCTCTGTTCAGACTCTGCATCAACTCAGTTTAATGAAATAGGAATATTCATTACAGTGCATAATCACTAGAGACTTTTTTATTCAAATGTTAGGCATGTCTAAAGATTGTGTGTGTGAGAAATAACACAACTCGGTGCTATAACAGGTAAATCTTAAAATTGTTCAGTATAAAGAGTGAAAGGTAGGGGTGCTGGGTTGGACCCAGCCATGTTTAGCTTGCGACTTGGGAGGTCAATTTTTGTGGTGGATGTGGAGATGAACCATTCATATACCCCTTAAAAGAAAGATGTATTGTTCGAGCTGTTGAATATGCTTTGGATGTTATCATCTTTAGAGAGAGCCTCAGATTTAGAGAGCTGCCTGATGCAGGGTCGCTTTCTGGAGTAGCGCACATTAGCAAATGACTGAAGTAGATAGACCAGTCATTTCAGCTCAACATGAGCTGACTTCCTTGGGCTGTTTTAACTCCTGAGATCTCACAGGGTCAGCCATGGCTGTCACCAGGCCTACTTCATAGCTTGACTTAGCCCTTATGCACTCTTGCTGTCCCCCTCCTTTCCACAGATACTGGTCTAGTCCCAACCTAATATACATGTGGCTCAGAGTCTGCTTGCTATGGATTCCAACCTGGGAAACTGAGAACTGGCTTGCAGCCTGCAGAGAAAACAAAGGAGGTCACCCACAAAAGGTTGGATTTGAAAGGGGCACACATTCCTTCCACTCACAACATGAGGTAAATTCAGTTACCTGGGCAAATCCTTCGATTCTTCATTCTACGAAGAATCAGAAATACCCAGAAATGTTGGATGTCTTACTCACAATGATACAACTCATTCTATAATTCAGATCACTGGATTCCCTGTCCTTCTGAGGAAATAGTATGGTTTTATTTTTCCCTTCAGATGAGAACTATGTCACTCTCCATTTCTTTTGTCTTTGTTTCAGGAAGTTCAGAAACAACTTCAGAAATAAATTGTAGCAAGTGTGCAATCCCTTACAGAATACATTTCTTTATTTTGTTTTCCATGATGTCATGACCTGCTCTTCTAATTTATCTTTGCCCTGAACTGTTTTTTTCCATTTTTCATTTATATTTTGTCATGTTACTGTGTTTCTGTTGCAAATCACCTCAAATTCTTTTTTTTAGAATGAGTCAGAGTATATATAAATAAGTGAATAAATAAATACATAGAAGCAGATTCAGTATTCTTTATACCAGAGCATCCCATTACAAACCCTTCCATTACAGTTGGGCATCATTATAGGAACATTTCCATCTCATTATAAAATGAACTGACTAAATATACAGAAGGTCTGCTTTGAATAAATATTATGTGTGAGGCACCTGTTAAATAGCCACTGCCTATTAGAACTTCTCATTTCCAGATGGGAAATAGCAATGCAATTTATGACTTATGATTCCTTTGTAAACTCTTCTTTAAGTGTGAATACCTATCTGGCAGATAAACTTTAATCATCCTCTAAGGAACTTTCTTTTTTTGGCTGCTACTTCTGTCATATGTTATAATCCTCCATTTCATGGTTGACAATATTGGGTTTAGAGAGGTCGTTGCTCATAGCTCCACACTAGGGAGTGGCAGCATTGTCTTCCTGGTCTTTTTTTTTTTTTTTCATTAAACTCTCTGTCTAATTTAGAAAAAAGCCTCAATATAGCATTTCAGTGCCATTGTAAAAAGAATGTGGTAGTCAGTGCCTATGCATTCCCATTCTAACTCCCTTTGATATTTTATACATCATGCAGGCTTTTCTCTTGAATTATGAGCTCTGATGTCTGAAACAATTATGTCTCTTGCTCCTTCTCTCTTCTCTTCCCATAGTTCTGTGAACATTCTCCTCTCAAAATTCTGTCCTCCTTTGCCCTCTCTAGTGATACCCTTAAGCCCACACCCTGTGATCGTCTTCATGGCTCATGCTTAAGACAGACAGTGGGTCTTGTCCAATTCAGCTCTCTAAATTAAATTTTGGTGTGTGTGTGCTGCCCAGCGATAAGAGCCCCAGAAGTGTCCCAGGAGGCCGTAAGAAAAGGTGCAGGGCCTTCTGCAGCTAAACCGAAGCTTGAGGCTCAGAGATCTCATCCAAGGTGAACTGTTCCCTGATAAGCCTTTGGTGTATAATGCTTTCTTATCTTTCTGGGACAGGATGTATTTCCCTAGAATTTGGTTACTAGCCATTTTAGTTGGTGCTTTTTTTTTTTTTAATTGCATTTAAAACCATATATCTGGGAGACCACAAACTCCAGCTGGGCTCTGGAAGAGGTGACATGTTGATTTATATTCCCAGCAGAGAGAGTTCAGCCCTGGCCTCCACGTAGAAGTCATTTCTGTGTGGTGATTGATAATTTTCAAAAACTTACGTGCCTGACGTATCAACCCTACCTGCCTCTCAGAGATGGCTCACTTGTTCCTAGTGAAGCACATACTTTTCTCAGCATGATAGCTATGGTTGTGGTTCCCAAAGTAATTTATTCCCATTGAAACAAACATTGTTCCTTCATTCATTTCCTTTATCATTCATGTATTCATTCAATAAACATTATTTGAGAATCTACTAAGACCCAAGTGCTAGAATGTAAGCTCTGTGATGTCAGGGGCCTGCCAGTTTGTCTATGGCTACCTCCCAAGGCTTAACCCAGTGGCTATCACTGAATAAATTCTTAATTTAATATAGTACTGTTGAGGCAGAGACTACTGGTTGCCTACTCCAGCATCCCCTCTTCCCTTCCTCCTTAGTTAACAGAACTTGGATTTTGGACTAAGTATACTATCATTTAACATTTTTTGCAGCTCATTCTGGCCATGTTGTTTTGTTCAGGCCGGTGGCATTCAGAGTACCTGCTGTGTGATATTAAAGGGAACTGCGCAAAGGGGGTTGGTTCAGCCAGAAAGAGTTCCATTTATCCAACCCTTTATCTCCTCTTCTAGCTTGCAACATAGTTTTTTCCCACGGTTATGACTGAGGAGTAATTTACATGGAGGAAGGTGTGCACATCTTAATCCTTCAAGTTAATAGAATTTTGCATGTATATACATTTATGAAACCATTACCCAGATTAAAATATAAACTATTGCCAGAACCCTGGAATGCTCCCTTATGACTGTTCCAGTCAATAAACTTCCCAGAGGTAACCACTATCACCATGGATTAGTTTTGCCTAATAATTTCATGTAAGTGGAATCATAGAGTCAACAGACAGGGTCCCATCAGAAGGTGGAAACCACACCAGTAATATTAAGAGAGAAAATTTAATATAATGAATTATCAATGACTAAAAGGTAGTTAACCACTAGAATTGGTAAAAGGATTCTCATAACAATATAAAATACAAAATACTAGTACAAAAATAGCAAATACAAATGGCAGCTAATACTTCTGGGCTTTGAGTGATCAAGGAAGATGATAGGAATTTAAAGAGGGTTCCACCCTCACCCCTAAGGTTTGGACCTGGTTGGAGAGGCTCTCACAGGAACAGAGAGCCTGCTGGTGGCTAGGAACTTTGCTGGAAGTTATAGTCTACCCACTAGTGGAGACCACAGGACTGTGTGGGTCTGTGAGGGCTGCCGGGGTGAGTGCTACCAGGACACACATGCCAATCTGCCAGCTACCATGCATACCAAAAACAGTGCTCTGGAACTAGCAGGGGAAGCTCCTTCTTTCTCCTACAGATTTGCAGGGTTCTCACAAAACCATTTACTGATAGGACCAATACTGAATGAACTGACAAAGGGGAATATTTACAGGGTCAAGATTATCACAAAGCAGATTCGGAGCTGAGAGGCAATAAATTGACAACTGCCACATAGAACATATGATCTTTTGTGTTTGTCTTCTTTCATTTATAATTATATGCATACTGGATTTGATAGTTTGTCTTCTTTCATTTATAATTATATGCATACTGGTTTTGATAGTTTAAGCTCTTATACCATCCAAAATCAAGATTCAGCCTTGGAAATGCAAGCCATGCACTAGGATGGTGAACAGAATATACTAGCCCCGGACTACTACTTCTTCTTCTTTTTTTAAAAGATTTTATTTATTTATTTGAGAAAGAGAGCAAGTGTTGTGGAGGGGAAAAGGAGAGGAAGAAGCAGGATTCCTCTTATGCAGGGAGCCCTAGGAGGCAGGGCTCCATTCTAGAACCCTGAGATTATGACCTGAGATGAAGACAGACTTAACTGACTGAGCCACCCAGACACTCCTGGTGCAGGACTTCTTAAACTTGGTTATTTTTTAATGTGAAAGAGAAAGAATATTTTCCCTTGTTTAAACAATATGATATTTGTTCCCCTGATATATGCAAAGCCATTAAAAGTGATAGGTCCCCCAATAATGGGTCCATGATCAAAGGAGCGAGACTGATACAAAACAAAGGTCAAGCAAAGCTTTATTTCGTGCCTAGCATCGAGAATCAAACCCACCGGTCAGGCCATCTCTTACAAAGAGGCGCCCCCTCCCAGCCTCACAGACTAACTTTTATAGAGCAAAGGCCATGTGGTTGAGCCTGGCCACACACAGGTGGCCAATGAGGTTGCAACACACAGAGAAAACTGCACAGTCATGCTAGGTCACACACGGGTGGCCAACTGAATTTCAATTTACCCTAGTAGATATTTGAACTAGCCTATCACCTTGGTCAGAATTGGCACCCAAAAGGTGGGGCCCACTCTCCTTGGTAGCTAGGGAGACAGTATGCATGCCCCACTGATTGGATGTCTCCAGCTGGCCTGATCCACCCTTGTATCTGGGCTTTGCTACCTGGGACTGGTTTCCCAGACTTGCTTTTAAGTAAGTTCCTCTGGGAGGGGCAGGGTCAATCTAAGTTTACTGCATAAACAACAAAATGGCTCCCTCTGGCTAAGTAGGCCCTTACATTGGTAACTAGTACACCTGCTTCAAACTGTTCACGATCAGACTGAGACCATCATGTAAACAAAACCATTATCAGAATGAGAATGATAAGTGAAAGAACTAGAATGGGTCATTTTCTTTGTGCCAAGGCCCCACCATGCTAGATACTTGGGATCCTGGGGATATTCAGATCATTCTATCATTTCATTTTGTGTCCAAGTGTTGTATCAGCCATCACAGATAAATTTGTGGAGTCTAGGTTTTGTGACTTCTAGTTTAGTGCTTTATTATTTAATAACCCATATGTCAGCTCTGATCACCTCGCCTCTGAAGAACTAAAAACGATTTCCTAAATAGTCAGTTTTGCCTTTCTCCTCCTCTCCTTGAAGTCTAAAACCTTTCCTAGAATTTCTGTCGGTGTAAGAGTTGGTGATGGAGAAGGGCGAAAGTGGTTGTGTAATGTGTTTAAGTTCTTACAATTATCCCTGGTTATGAACTGCTGCTTCAGTTCTTGGGCCAATTTTCTGTCTTATTAGTTCACGTATTAATTTTCAAACTGTGTCAGCTCAGCTATGAAACTCAAAACATTTATCAATTTCTAAAAAAAACCTACTCACTCAAGTCAGTATTTATGTGTAATAGTCTTTTTTCAAGCATAACCAAACAGTAGTCCAAATAATCACTATTTTTAAAATTTTTTATTTTATCAAGTCTTTTGAAAATATACTTAGATGCTTCTAAAAAAATGCCAAAGTGGGGAATGATAAATAGATGACCCAATTTTCTGTTGGGTTGCTGGTCTTTATTGGTTAGTAGAAGCTCTTAATATGTTAAATGAGCCCTTTGTGATAAGGTTGCAAATCTTTTCTCAGTTTGACTTTTTTCCTGACTTTTTTTTTACTTTTCTTACAGTGATCTTGCAATGAATATTCCTAATTTTTATAGGCACTCTATTCCATTTTATTTTCTTTTAAAGCTTCAGAATATTGTCTTTTAATTAGAAAAGTCTTTCATGCTCCATGGTTATAAATAATTCTCTCAAGCTCCCCCTCTCCAGTAATTTTAGGGCTTCTTTTTTTTATATATACATTTAAGTCATTGATTCATTTGGAATTTATTTTTGTATAAGTGTTGTTGGTTCAGATCTAATTTATATTTTTCTAGATGGCTATACAATTATCCCAATACCATAAAATTCTTAATATTTTCCCCATTGATTTGAGATACCATTTTTATTATTTACTGAATCACTATTGGCATTTGTTTGTCTTAGTGGATTCTATTTTGTTCATTAGTGTCTATTCTTGAGCCTGTATCATGTTGCTATAACCAAATTGCACATGTTTTAATAACCAATAGAGCTCATTCTCTTCTTTCTTCATATTTTTCATAATGTTTCTGACTATTCTTGACTTGCTGGTATTTTCACATGATTTTATAATCACCTTCTCTAGTGTAAGAACAAAATCCTGTGGGTATCTTTATTTGAATTATGTTAGAGCTACAGATTGAGTTTGAAGAATTTATTTATTTTTGAAAGATTTTATTCATTTATTTGACAGAGAGACAGTGAGAGCAGGAACACAAACAGGTGAGTGAGGGAGGAAGAAGCAGACTCCCCACTGAGCAGAGAGCCCTTGCAGGGCTAGATCCCAGGACCCTGAGATAATGACCTGAACTGAAGGCAGACACTTAACTACTGAGCCACCCAGGTGCCCGACTTTGGAGAATTTAAACCCTTTTCATATCAAGTCTTCGTAAACCACGTATCGTGCTTTTCCATTTCTTGTGACTTCTGTTTTCCTTCAGGAATGTTTTGTAGTTTTGTTTCCATAGATCTTATACATTTCTTATTTTTCAGTTGATTCTCTTGAGTATCACAGAGTATTTCATATTATCTCTAACTAACTATAATGTTGCTTCCTCTTTAAATTATACAGTCCCACGTATCAGCAGCATTGATGTTGAAAACCCTCACACTACACTATATTGGCTTCCATCCATACCAGCCTTCTTTTTGTTCTTCAAATATGCCAAACTTCCCCCTGCTTAGGACATTTGCACTTGCTATTTCCTCCCCCAGAAATATTTTTGTTGTGTCTAGATTTTTACTTAGCTTTCTCCTTCTTGTCATCCAGGTAACAGCTTAAATACCTCTTTAGAAAGGCCTTCCTTGACTAACAGTTACTTTATAGAACTCATCACTTCTGGTGTCTTAAAAATAGATTGGATGGCAGTGACTTTTTCTGTTCTTATTTACTAGTGAATCTCTAGTGCTTAGAAAAATTCTGGGATGATTGAATTAATTTCTTAATAGCCATTCTTTCCCTCATCCCCTCTACGTTTTCCCCATTCTATCTCTGATACCACACTGCATTCCTGGCCATCAACCCCTAGGTTTCGGAAAATCCCCTCCTAACAGGTAGAGAGCACATCTAGCTCAAACGAGAGGAAGAAATGAGGCCTGGTGTACAAAGTCATGCTAGAATCCCTCCAGTCTTGCTAGATAAAGTCCAAATATTTGACATATCACACTGTCTGGGTCTGTGGCCCCAGGGTCTAGAACATAGGGCCTCATATCACCAGACTTTTCTTCTCTCTTCCATGTAGCTTCCTGTCAGCCTGGCCCTACTCAGCTTCATTCTGAACAAAGGTTTTTCTGGGTCAGTGGAAATATACTGTCTGACTGCCTCTGTGTTGAAGTAATTAAGGCTTAAACAGAGCTTCCTTTTCCAAAGGTCTTGTTAAAGGACCTTTGTTGACCCTTTATGGAACCCGTGTCCACCACTACCACATTCCGAGGAATGAATGGGGAACTCTGACTGGCCAGGTTCTTCTCATGTTCCTTTGGTGACCAGAGTATCTGTTTCCAAAGCTGCTGTGTTTGGGTTGGGGAGAAATGCATGGACAGGTTTAGAAAAAAAAAAAAAAAGTATTTACCAAAGTTCCCCACAAGCACTTTAAAAGTCACTGGAATTGGAAACTTTCCCATTGTGTGTATATTATTTAAAAGATGATATATAGGGGTGCCTGGGTGGCTCAGTCGGTTAAGTGGCTGCCTTCAGCTCAGGTCATAATCCCAGGGTCCTGGGCTCAAGTCCCACATTGGGCTCCCAGCTCAGCAGGGAGCCTACTTCTCCTTCTGTCTGCTACTTCCCCTGCTTATGCACTCTCTCTCTGGCAAATAAATAAATAAAATCTTTAAAAAATATTAAAAAAAAAGTGATATAAGAACTGAAGTACATAAGGAAAAGCATTCAATTCAATAATAATTGTTGCAGTTTGTGTTTTGACATGCTTGTAGTTATTTTAGCACTTTGTTTTTGTTTCTGTTATTTGAGAATTTGACTTAGATTTCACTATTATCTTTACTCAAATTTTGTTACTCTGTTTTTACAGTTCAAAATTGCAACTGTTTTAGATTCATTGTGTAATCATGAATTTCTTTCTGCTCTCTCTATACTGTTCTATTGATCTAAATCCTTTTATGCCTACCATATTGTTTTAATTACTACAGCTTTGTAGTAAATCTCAATATCTGAAGTTTGGATACCTCCAGCTTTTTCTTTTTCAAGATTGTTTTAGCTACTTGTGGTTCCTTACAAACTTTAGTATTATTTGTTCTAGCTTTGTGAAAAATGCTATTGAATTTGCAGATTGCTTTGGGTGATATGGACATTTTATCAATATTAATTCTTCCAACGTATGCATGTATAAACTTGTCTAATCACTACGTTTTACACCTGAAACTAATTTAACCTTGTATGTCAACTTTGCTCAAAAAAAAAAAAAAAATTCCCATTTGTTGAGCCCATTCCTCTCCCAGAGGGATTAGTTTTGTATGGATGAAGTCTTGTGATCTTCATCTCTCATCAGGGGCTATGAGACTTTCAGCTTGGTGGTAACTTTTATGGTGTGAGTTAGGAAGAAGTGTGTTTATAGGTCTCAAAGCTCAGATCCCAACTTTGGAACCAAACCGGAGAGGAAAATTCATGTGAAATTTCTAACACACACTTAAGAAAAGATGTGGCTGGATCTGGAGTGCACAGGATCTGGGTTCTACGGCACTCTCCATCCATTATTCCGTATAAAACTTTGGAAAGGCATATCAACCTCTCAGACTCTCATCTATCTTCATGTCGCAAATGAAGACTTTGCTGATTTCACAGAATTGTGAGAATGATATATATGTAAATTCACTCTATAAGTTGCAAAACACTACACTTTTACTTAAAATAATTCTCTCAAATAACAAAATAGGTGATGATAGATACCATGATCATGAACAAAGTCCTAACAAAATACAATATATTTATATCTGAATCATTAATTTTTGAACCATTCATTTCCTAAAATAGCCAGAAATACTTTGCACATTCTCCATTTCATATATGTAGAACTTCTGCTCTCTGAAAGTGTTTCTTTGAAGAAAAAAAACAACTTTCCATGTACATTTTAGAATACCACTACAATGTCTGCCATAGGGCAAGGGTACCTAGAAGACATTCCATAAATGCATATAGTATTTGAGGTATGGGGTTGAATCATGGAGCAAATAGGGTTGAGAAATTTAAGGAAGGGAACCTTGAAGCAGCATTTGAACTGGAGCCTTTGGTTTTTGAATGCATGTCTGAAAGCAAGTTTAAACAGATCTAGAATTGGCTTCCCTTTCTAAGTCCTGCCAAATAACCCTTGTCTTCAGACTTCTGACAGACATTAAATAAACATAGACAACTGGGTGAAGTGGGGAAAAGAATGAGTTTTTCAGGGCTTTCTGGAGTGACCAAACTAGGGAATGCAGAAGGGCTTCCTTCCCACCAAACCCTGAGAAACCTCACAACCTTGATTTGCACAGGCTCATATAGTTGAGCTTAAGCTCTACTGGCTTTATCAGTTAGGATAGCCCGAAAGAATCAGCTACATCTAGACTCCTCTAGGATGTATTAGTTTCCTATTGCTGCTGTAACAAATGACCACAAATTTAGTGGTCATTTTTTTGTGTGTGTGGTCATATAATTTTTATCTTATATTTTTGGAAGTGAGAAAACTAAAATCAGTCTCCATGAACTAAAATCTAGGTGTTGGTAGGGCTAGTCCCTTCTGGAACCTCTAGAGAAGAATCCATGTCCTTGTTTTTTTCTAGCTTCTGCCCCCCCATTTCTTGTCACCCCACATCTCCCTCTGCTACCATAATCATATCCCTTTCTCTCTGATTTTGAATCTCTTGCTCACTCTCACATCCCTGCGATTACATTGTATATACCCAGATAATCCTAGGTAATTTCCCTATCTCAAGATCTTTATCTTAGGGCACCTGGGGAGGCTCGGTCAGTTAGGCATCTGCCTTCAGCCCAGGTGGTGGCCCCAGGGTCCTGGGATCGAGTCCTGCATTGGGCTCCTTGCTCATCTGGGTGTCTGCTTCTCCCTCTGCTCTTCCTCCCACTTATACTCTCTCTCTTCCATTCTCTCTCATTCAAATAAATAAAATCTAAAAAATGATCTTAATCATGTCTTCAAAATCCCTTTTGTCATGTAAAATAAGACTCACAGGTTCTAAGGATTAGGACTTGGACTTTTGGGTTCTAAAAATGGCTCTGCCTATAACCGCAGTCTAAGAACTCAAAAGAGAAGGAGCCAGGTAGGGGCGCCTGGGTGGCTCAGTGGTTTAAGCCTCTGCCTTCAGCTCAGGTCATGATCTCAGGGTCCTGGGATCGAGCCCCGCATCGGGCTCTCTGCTCAGTAGGAGCCTGCTTCCCCCTCTCTCTGTCTGCCTCTCTGCCTAGCTCTGATTTCTCTCTGTCAAATAAATAAAATTAAAAAAAAAAAAAAGGAGCCAGGTACTGTCTGAGATTCAGTGTAATGTCCCATCCCTTATTTCTTGCGGTCCAATGACTGTCAGGCTTTTTCCCAAATCTTACTAATCAAATTAGCCTCTTGTCCTGAGGAACAAGTCCAGGTGATGGTAGAAGGGATCTGTGAAATAGCTCTGCACTGTTCCCTCCTGAGGAAAAAGACATATATCTCCTCGGGAAAATATAGTGGTTACAGATCATTCCCTAGGGAAATGAGGGAAGGAGTTGCTCATTCCCATGATTGCCTTTTTTGTCATCTCTAGAGTGAACTTTGAAAATGGTGGACATGTGTACATAAAGTGAAGACCACGAACCACAGAGCACTTCCAAGTTCATCATCTTCTTTTCTCCCTTGCATTAACCATTTTCAGTTTTCTCTCTATTCTAAATCTCAGGGAGATAAATAGAACAAAGAAGGGAGAATAGCAACAAAGATCAAAATAAGCAGAAAGGATGAGGAACATGGAAGAGAGAGTGAAAAAGAAGAGTTGTCTAGGGGAGAAGTGGAGGAAGGAGAAGTTTTCAGCTCCCAGAGAGAACAGTCAGTGCTGTCCAATAGAAATATGTTGCAAGCCACAAATGTAACCTCTGCACGGTGTTTAAATTTTCTAGTAGATATATTAAAAATGTAAGAAGCCCATTGTACCAAGGTGTTATCATTTTAATATGCAGTTGCTTTAAACACTTGTTTATGAGCTACTTTACATTATTACTCCAGTGCTAAATACTTGGAATTTGTTGTGTGTTTTATATTTGCAGCATATCTCAATTGGGTTAGCCACATCTCAGGTGCTCAAAGGCCACACATGACTAGTGGCTTCTCTATTAGACAACATAGCTTTAGGAGATTGCACTTCTCTTAGATTCAGTTTTTGGGGAGGTAAATTAATTCCTCAGAAAAAGCAATGAGGATTGATGAATGAAATTTTGACTAAGAGAGTTAGATAGAAACTAGCATTCTTATTCTGATTTCCTCCATAGTCTACTGGCAAATCATCTCTGTCTCCTGTAAAGAAAGATAATTCTGGTACCGAATTTTACATTTCCCACAGTGAGATCAGCAGCAATGAGAACAGATTCCGAAAGGCATTTTGCACTTCCTGGAAACAGATGTTGCATTAGGTATACTTAGTAGGTGGATCTGTTTATTATGTTGTCTTACTAAATACAATATTATTGGCAATACCTCCTGTGAGTTTCAGTATTTGATACTGGCTATGCCTCTTGATGTTGACTGAAGATGTAGGAAAGGAGATTAATGTGTTGATTCGGCAATAGATTCTCATGGAAGTAAGGAATGGGAATAAGTAGCAAGACTTTATTTTTTCACACTCCTATATTCACATTTGCTGTGTGGTGCCTCATTTTATCTTGTCTTATTTGTCCTACTTATTTTCTAGTCATGGAATGAAATTTTAATTGTGGTGTAGCTGGTTGTCTCCATGTTAAAGATACATAAAAGCGGACCAAAGGGCAGTCAGCCAGAAACTGTTCTCTTAGGTAATGCCCACTAAAGCAAACGAAGATACCAAGCAATTATCTGGTGAGTGAGATCAATGTAGACAATGAAATCAGATTATTCATTCGTTGCTGCACAATCTTTTCCCATTATGAGGCCAAAATCACAAGTGAAAGTTGCAAAATCTTCACTTCATGCTATTCCTGTAGGTTCTTTGTTGTCCTGACTCACTCTTTTAGGACCCAAAGACTCTCTTTTGTCTTTATCATGTCCCAGCACCTCTTGGCATCAGAAGTAAAAGGATATTTCTCATGCTAGTCAGGGACAGCACAGTATTTTGATTATAAGCTATTTAAAGTTTATCAGAATTATTACTAATTATATTCTACAATAGATCCAAGGCATATTTGCCTATGCAACAAGATTTACCAGATTTATAGTTAAGCCCTCAAACCAAGGATATAAATTAATACATGCATCTTTAATAAGACTGGTCAGTAAGCCAGCAACAGTGGCTGCCACCTCACCATATATCAATATAATGAGAAACAGAGAAAGGAGGAAGGACATTGTATTAGTGGGGAGTGCTATGCTAATAGAACAGCTACTAATAATTTTGTGTTGGGGAGGGGATGGTGCACTTTTCCTCTTCTGGAGTTGAATTGACTAAAAGGAGATTGGCATCTGTTTTCTGGCTGTATTCTTATTGAGCTGCCCAAGGTATTTCCCATACTTGTGCTGCCACCTGAGTGGGATCTGGTAAGATAGCTCCAGGGAGAGGTCCTGGTCAATCAGCTTGTATGGAGCACACCTCTAGGTGCTCAGCTAACATTAGAGATGTTTATTATTATTCCTCTTCCTTTCTGTTGAGACAGAGGGACTTGCTCTGTATCCTCTGAAGTTTGAGGGTATTCTTGACCAAGACACTGGCCCTCCTTCTAGATTGAACATTTCTGAAGATGAAAGACCTGTCGTATCCCAGGATCCCACAGGCTTCAAGGGGCTGTGTAGTAATGTTCCTGAGAAGATAGTCAGCCTCTACGCATTCCAGTTCTCTGGTCTCTCACTGAGAATATGTGAAAGGGAAACTGTCAATTCCAGGATCCACACAGAAGCTGAAGGAGAGGTAGTAACCTTGAAGCTGTACTGGTTGCTGTTGGACCAAATGAAGGACCCTCTAACTAGTGGAAGCAGTGAGGATGGGTCCCCGTTTATGATTGAAGAGAATCATGGTGGCCCCACTGGAGAGGATTTTTAGAAGTGAAAATAAGTTTTACTACACCCCAGGAAAACCATACACAACATTTATGTGGAAGCCAACACTCCAACAAAAGCTTTAATGTCTAAACCAACTAGGGCACCTTTCTAAATACCAACCAATCACTGGGCAATTCTAGGAGTGAATATGTTAGGAAGTGTATCAGTCAGGCTCTCCAGAAAAAGCAAAAGTCAATAGGATATATGTACATATATTTACATTACCTCCACAAAATATCTTTACAGCTATAATTAGACTAATGTCTAACTAAAAAAGTGGGTACCAAATCCTAGCCAAATTGACAAATAAGATTAACCATCACAGGAAGTAATCATTGAAAAAAAATTTATCAGGCTAACATGTTGAGACTCCTTGATAAACTGATTGCATATCTTAAATGAGAAGTAGGAGGAAGAGAATGAAATAGATGAAAAGTACTGAGTCTCCTAAACAAAATCGTTTCAATAAATAAAATTTTGGGTACACGTAGTTGTATGTTTGCCTATATGTGAAACAAAAGATATGAGGAAGAATTTATTTTTCTTTTCTGTGGCTATTTCCTTCAGAAACATGGCAAAATTGTGCAGATTCAATAAGGGTCTAGGTATTCTAGGTCAGGTTTGCTCCACTGATTCACACATTCAGGCATAGAGTGGAGCAGTGAATGGGACTATCAGTCACTGAAAACCTAGTGATGATGACTGGGAAAACATGACCTGGGAAAAGAATAGAATCTTTGCTTGGGGTGTCTGGGTGGCTCAGCTGGTTAAGCATCTGACTTTTTTTCCCCCCTAGACACTTTTTGTTTTTATTTATTTATCTATAATTTTTTTATTGTTATGTTAGTCACCATACAGTATATTATAAGTTTTTGTTTTGCTTTCATTTTTGCTTTTTTAATTTAATTTTTTTTGGTGATCCAAAATTCATTGTTTATGCACCATACCAATGTAGTATTCCATAATTCATTGTTTGCTTATGACACCCAGTGCTCCATGCAATACATGCCTTTCTTAATACCTATCACTGGGCTCACTCATCCCCCAGCCCCATCCCCTCTAAAACCCTCAGTTTGTTTCCTGGAGTCCATAGTCTCTCATGATTCCTCTCCCCCTCAGATTTCCCCCCTTCATTTTTCCCTTCCTTCTCCTAATGTCCTCCATGCTATTCCTTATGTTCCACAGATAAGTGAAACTATGATAATTGTCTTTCTCTGTTTGACTTATTTCACTTAGCATAATCTCCTCCAGTTCCATCCATGTTGATGCATATGTTGGATATTCATCCTTTATGAAGGCTGAGTAATATTCCATTGTATATATGGACCACATCTTCTTTATCCATTTGTCTGTTTAAGGGCATCTTGGCTCTTTCCACAATTTGGCTGTTGTGGACATTGCTGCTATGAACACTGAGGTGCTTGTGGTCCTTCTTTTCACTATATTTGCATTTTTGGAGTAAATGCCCAATAGTGCAATTCCTGGGTCATAGGGTAGCTTTATTTTTAACTTTTTGACGAACCTCCACTCTGTTTTCCAAAGTGGCTGCACCAACTTGCATTCCCAACAACAGTGTAAGAGTGTTCCTCTTTCTCCACGAGTTCTCCAACATTTGTTGTTTCTTGACTTGTCAATTTTTGCCATCCTAACTGGTGTAAGGTATTATCTCAATGTGGTTATGATGTGAATTTCCCTGATGGTTAATGATGTTGAACATTTTTTCATGTCTGTTAGCCATTTGTATGTCTTCTTTTGAGGAGTGTCTGTTCATGTCTTCTGCCCATTTTTTGACTTGGTTATTTGTTTTTTGGGTGTTGAATTTGAGAAGTTCTTGGATACAAGTCCTTTATCTGTAGTGTCATTTGCAAATATCTTCTCCCATTTTGTGGGTTGTCTCTTTGTTTTGTTGACTGGTTCCTTTGCTGTGCAGAAGCTTTTTATCTTGATGAAGTCCCAAAAGTTCATTTTTGCTTTTGTTTCCCTTGCCTTTGGAGATATGTCTTGAAAGAAGTTACTGTGGCCAATGTCAAAGAGGTTTCTGCCTATATTCTCCTTTAGGATTTTGATGGATTCCTGTCCACATTGAGGTATTTCATCCATTTAGAGTTTGTCCTTGTATATGGTGTAAGAGAATGGTAGACTTTCATTCTTCTGTATTTAGGTGTCTAATTTTCCCAGCACCATTTATTGAAGAGACTGTCTTTTTTCCATTGGCTATTTTTTCCTGCTTTTTTGAAGATTAGTTGACCATAGAGTTGAAGGTCCATATCTGGGCTCCTTATTCTGTTCCACTGATCTGTGTGTCTGTTTTGTGCCAGTACCATGCTGTCTTGGTGGTCACAGCTTTGTAATGTAGCTTAAAATCAGGCAACGTGATGCTCCTAGGTTTGTTTTTCTTTTTCAACATTTCCTTGGCAATTCAGGGTCATTTATGGTTCCATACAAGTTTTAAAATTGTTTGTACTAGCACTTTGAAAATGCTGTTGATATTTTGATTGGGATGGCATTGAAAATATAGTTTGCTCTGGGCAGGATAGACATTTTAACAGTGTTTATTCTTCTGATCCATGAGCTTGGAATATTTTTCCATCTTTTTGTGTCTTCTTCAGTTTCCTTCATAAGTGTTCTGTAGTTTAGAGTATAGATCCTTTATCTCTTTGTTTAGGTTTATTCCAAGGTATGTTAAGGTTTTCAGTGTTATTGTAAATGGAATCGATTCCCTAATTTCTCTTTCTGTAGTTAACATTATTAGTGTATAGGAAAGCAACTGATTTCTGTGCATTGATTTTGCATCCTGCCACATTTCTGAATTGCTCTATGAGTTCTAGTAATTTGGGGTGGAGTCTTTTGAGTTTTCCATATAAAATATCATGTCATCTGTGAAGAGAGAGAGTTTGACTTCTTCTTTGCCAGTTTGAACACCTTTTATTTCTTTTTGTTTTCTGATTGCTTTTGCTAGGACTTCCAGTACCGTGTTGAACAATAGTGGCAAGAGTGGACACCCTTGTTGTGTCCCTGATCTTAAGGGAAAGACTCTTGTCTTTTGCCCATTAAGAATGATATTCGCTGTGGGCTTTTCATAGATGGTTTTTATGAAATTGAGGAATGTTCCTCATCTCCACACTCTGAAGAGTTTTAATCAGGAAAGGATGCTGTATTTTGTCAAATGCTTTTTCTGCATCAATTGAGAGGACCATGTGGTTCTTGTCTCTTCTCTTATATATGTGCTCTTTCACATTCATTGATTTGTAAATGTTGAATGACCCTTGCATCCCAGGGATAAATCCCACTTGGTCATGATAGATAATCCTTTTACTTTTTTAAGTTTCTCTAATATATATATTAGAGAATATATATTATATATATATTTGAGAAACTTAAAAAAATAAATATAAAATACACACACACATATGTGTGTGTGTGTATTTCTCTAATATATATATATTAAGTTTCTCTAATATATATATATTATATATATAATATATATATGTATTTAATTGTTATGTTAGTCACCATAAAATACATCATTAGTTTATGATGCAGTGTTCCAAGATTCATTGTTTATAATCCCTTTAAGGTACTTTGGATCCTATTAGCTAGGATCTTGTTGAGAATTTTGGCATCCATATTCATCAGGGAGCTGGTCTGTAATTCTCCTTTTTGATGGGGTCTTTGCCTGATTTTGGGATCAAGGTAATGTTGGCCTCATAGAATGAGCTTGGAAGTTTTCCTTTTATTTCTGTTTTTTTGAAACACTTCAGGAGAATAGGTGTTACTTCTTCTTTGAATGTTTGGCAGAATTCCCCAGGGAATCCATCAGGCCTTGCTCTCTTGTTTTTTGGGAGGCTTTTGATTGTTGTTTCAATATCATTACTGGTTATGGGTCTTTTCAGGTTGTCAATTTCTTCCTGTTTCAGTCTTGGTAGTTTATAGTTTCCAGGAGGGCATCCATTTCTTCCAGTTTGCTTAATCTATTGGCATATAGTTGTTGATAATAGTTTCTAATAATTGTTTCTATTTCCTTGGTGTTAGTCATGATCTCTCCCCTTTCATTCATGATTTTATTAATTTGAGTCCTTTCTCTTTTCTTTTGGATAAGTCTGGCCAATAGTTTATTGATCTTAATTCTTTTAGAGAACTAACTTCTAGTTTCATTGATCTACTCTACTATATTTCTGGTTTCTAATTCACTGATCTTTGCTCTAATCTTAATTATTTCTCTTCTAGTGTGGAGATTAGGCTTTATTTGTTGTTCTTTCACTAGTTCTTTAAGGTGGAAGTTAATTTGTGTATTCAGGATTTTTCTGTTTTTGTTGTTGTTGTTGTTGTTTTTAAGTGAGACTTGGATGGGTATGTATTTCCCCCTTAGGACAGCTTTTACAGTGTCCCGTAGGTTTTGGACCAGTGTGTTTTCATTCTTATTGGCTTCCTTGAATTGTCTAAGTTCTTCTTTGATTTCCTGGTTGACCCCAACTTTCTTGAGCAGGATGGTCTTTAGCTTTCAAGTGCTTGGAAAAAAATGTAATTGTCTGTGTGTGTGTGTGTGTGTGTGTTCATGAGTACATGTGTGAAAAAAGAATTAACCTTTATGTTAAGCCAGATGACTTCTCCAATCTGGGATTCCTTCTCTCCTTTATTCCCCCCTTGGGATTGAATTCAAGATTCAATCCCAAATCTTGAATTTGGGATTGGAGATAGAGGAGAAAATGTCTCTTTTATCAATGAGAAGAAATAACATGTTAAATTAATTTTCCCAATATAAGTGTTCTGTAAATGCAGATCTTTTATTTTTTCCTTTATTTTCTTTGCATTTACTGCCAGAAAGAATTCAGGACATCCTATAGGTGTATAAACAGTAGAAAGATAAAATAAACAAACATATATAATAGTTGTAGCTTCTATACCTTGAACACTCACTATGAGCCAGTCACTGCGCTACATACTTTATATACATCATCCTTGTAGTAGTAGCACTAAGTAGCAGGTATTATTTTTACCATAATTTTTACCATAATTTTCCAGTAGGAAATTGAGATAAGAGGGAATGAGAAAGTCACACGGCAGTGATGAAGCCAGAATACAAACCTACATTGGTCCTACTTTCAAGATTAAGCTCTTAACATTATACCCAATTGCCTTTCAGAAATCAAATAGAAAAATCAAAGCAGTACAGAAATTAAATGAATATAGAGTCCTGTACATGTGCTATCAGCAAGGTACAATTAGGCTGTGATATTACACGGAAAAGAATGTACAATTAGTTACACAGTTCACAGTATCAAGATAAAATCAAATAAAGTGCTATAAAAAAACAATTGTTGTAATAACACCTGGAAGAAGTGTCTCCAAAGAGTTCATACCATGTTCAATATACATCTTCTTCAGCAATATCCTTAACATAGACAAAATGATGACTATGAGATGAAGAATAGTATTATCATTGCATGGGTAACAGGATGTTAAAATTAATTTGAACCAAGATATAGAAATAAAATAGATGAGAATTTTCAAAGCTAGATCATATACACACACATATTGCCCCAGTTTGAATTTCCAGCCAGATCAATTATATAAAGGGTTGTCAAAATGAAGAAAAGGATTAGTGGAGGTGTCTTTGGAAGATCTGATAGAATGACAAGAGTCTCACCTCTACCCCTGTGGGATAGAAAGGTGGTGGGATGTCCCCTCCTTCACCTTAAGCATGGCAACAAGTTACTTTCTAGCGTAAACAGATATTTATATTTATGTGAATGACCTTTGTCCTAGAGTTTTCCCTCTGGGAACTTGATCTGGAGCCTAGGGAAGAGGAATTAATTGTTTTTGCTCCCATTCATCAAGATGTTAGAACAGAGATGATACTGAACAGAAATGATAGTGAAAGAGGATCAGGATGAAACCAGCCACCTCAGGAGTGGCAGCCTATGAACCGAGGGCTCATAAAATCACTTCTAGAAATTAAAGGGGAGAAAAAGTAACCAACTCAAGACCTAGGGGCCTATTGCAAAGAGTCTGAGAGGAGAAAGATGTCATTGGTGATCAGGAGAACCTCAGTTAAGAGAATATAGGAACCTGCCCAGAGGACCTACTAAAAAACAGAGCAAAGTGGTAAGGATGGGAGATGTTACTCTTTTTCTCTGATATGGGGAAACATATTTACTATTAGTGGAAAACATTGTGGTTAGATTTCAGTCATGCCTTTCCAACTGAAAGACACATCTCCACATTATCTCTTTCAAGTAAAAGTTTAATCAATTACCAAACACTTTAAGAAGTACCAATTAATGCAGTAGATTCCCTGAGATATTATAAGAAAAAAAATAGCTCATGTTTCATTTCTGAATGGAGGAAGTGAAATACCAAGAGAAGGATGTGTTATGTGTTCTACCCAAAGTTATAAAGATCCAGGACTGATGTCCTACAACCTCCTTTCAGTCCAGAACTCCCTCAGGTCTGTGTGATGGTTTTCCACTAGAAAGTACTTCAGGACCAAAAGAAAGTACCTTTCACAATAGCAGGCCTGGCTCACTGATGGAAGTATTTGTTACTGAGGTTGAGGAAAAACTTCTCTCCCATAGGTGTTGAGATGCATTCAAAGAAAGCCCACCAATCTGAGTTTATGTGGAGACCCCAAGCAGTGCCCATCTGTCCACAATGCAGGATGACCTGGGGTCCATCCTTGGATGGTTGCTTTTAAAATTGAGTGTCTGCTTGTTTTTTCATAGGTCGCAAAATCATGTTCTTGATTCCTCATTCACTTAGTCCAACCAGCCATCTTCATTATTTTGACCTTTCTAATCCATGGTAATTGAATTCGTTAGCTGGTCTATCTCCATTAAAGTTTGCCTTAGAGCAGAACCTTCACACAGGGCCAAATGAGAACTTAGAGTTCTTCTAAAGAAGCACTTTAATATTCATTTATTTTGTCTCTCATTGTAAGTCTTCTGCTCTATTTGTTGAGTTAGAACAGCCTGCCATTTGGGAAAGACACTTGGCTCTCTACTATCCAGGGCGATGTCTAGGAGCCACGACAGGGTTTATTGTTAAATTCTTCACTCTACCTCGAGTGCATTTTTGTGTATACATCATGTTCCTGACATTCTGGAAAAGCTCTTGTTCCCATTCCCCCCGTTAACTACGGACTTGAATAATCTGTCCACTTACTGATTTTTCTCATTTCTGATTTTTTGCTTCTTTACCACCATCACTATTCAATATCTCTTTGTTTCTGGCCTATAATTCACAGAAAAGTGAGATTATTATGAGGGTGAATTTTCATCACCGCCCAGTGTTATCCACTTACCAGCACTGGGACTTAACCATCTATATCATCGTCCTCTCTCAAGACACCAAGGATCTTGCCTTGTCTTTTCTCCATCCCCCACTTCTCTCCATCTCTCTCTCTCTCTTTTTTTTAAAATATTTTATTTATTTATTTGATAGACAGAGATCACAAGTAGGCAGAGAGGCAGGCAGAGAGAGAGGAGGGAGCAGGCTCCCTGCTGAGCAGAGAGCCCGATGTGGGGTTCGATCCCAGGACCCTGGGATCATGACCTGAGCTGAAGGCAGAGGCTTTAACCCACTGAGCCACCCAGGCGCCCCCTCTCCATCTCTCTTTTTAAAAATAGATTAATAAGCTGCCATTGAAGTGGGTTCAGATGAGGCTCAGCAAAGTCTTGTTCTAGGTCATTTGTTGAAAAACACTTGTTGGATACTAGTGGGGGCTTCATAGGCAGATTTTCTCATAGCTCAGCCTGGGGAGGGAATTTCAAATTTCCTAACTTCTCAGTTTCTCTTCACTCACACAAAGGCAGTGCGGAACATGCCATTTGTATAATGCTTTTTAACTCTTCTAAAAAAATTTACTGACATAACTGTTATCTTAGAATTTTTGAGGGACAGAAAGGAAGAATCATTGGGACTGGATGAGTCAGAAAACACGATAGCCACTTGCTTAAACTCACACAATTTGTAAAAGGAGAGCTGGGAGCCACGTGATCTACCAGCACTAATAACCCTATTTCTGTCATCTGTAACCACAAAATATGAAACACACACTTAAAAAGAAATAGGGTTTTCATTTTTGATACAGAAAAATTGGAAATATTAGAACATTTGGGTATTTGTCTTAGATGTTGTTTGACAACTGAGAATTTCTGTAAGCTTTCATTAATAATTACAACAACACGGCTATCCATATTCACTGGGGTTCATAAGACGATGGAGAACAGTACATACATGTAGTAAGTTTGAGCTGTCAAGTAATAACAGTCTTTGAATTCAATTTGCCATTTTCAAGCACAGATTCTAAGAGGACTTTGCTGGAGAAGAGCCCAGGTGCTGCTCTGTTTCCTTATCTTTTATTCCCTTTAGCATTTCCCTTTTAGTTTTAAGTTTTTCCTTCATTCATTGCCTGGAAATATAGCACCTGATTCTTCCTTGCTTTCTACTCTTGCATATAGTTCTCTGTCAAGATTTTTTGGCCAACACACTGTCATTTTAAAGTAGCTGTTGAGTGCTTTCAATGAGGGGGACTACATTCTGAGACTTGTGACTTAACATTTGGGGTTTGCAGCCCATTTCCTTTTTGTGACAATTTTTGATTTACTAAATGAGGTCTTAACACTGGAAAGATGCCTCTAGTCTATCTTAAAAGTGTTTGACTTAATTTTTTTTAATCCCTATGATTTAACTAAGGATTCTTGAGGATTAATGTCAAACACAGTATTTCCTTTGTTGCTCAATACCATGATGAGTGAACTATTTTTTCCCTTATTGAGTGTCTTATAATCATTAGTTTTAATATGATTCTGATTCTCTTGAGTCTCTTCTGATACGGATCTGACCTGTGTTTGGTGTGTGCTAAAACATATAGTCCATTAATTTTATCTTTTTTTTTTCTTTTTCTAAATTGTGTTTGGAGATTTATACTTGTATCTCTTATGTATTATTAAAATAAGAACACAAATAACCAAACCCTCAAAATACATATTTTATCACACATTTAAGGATGCATACAAGATATTCATTTTTTTTTTTTTTAATTTTTTTATTTTAATAAACATATAATGTATTTTTATCCCCAGGGGTACAGGTCTGTGAATCGTCTGGTTTACACATTTCACAGCACTCATCATAGCACATACCCTCCCCAATGTCCATTTCCCCACCACCCTCTCCCATCCCCCTTCCCCCCCGCAACCCTCAGTCTGTTTCTTGAGATTGAGTCTTTTATGGTTTGTCTCCCTCCCAATCCCATCTTTTCATTTTTTCTTTTCCTACCTCCCCCCAACCCCCCCCACCTTGCATCTCCACTTCCTCATATCAAAGAGATCATATGATAGTTATATTTCTCCGATTGACTTATTTCGCTAAGCATGATACCCTCTAGTTCCATCCACGTCGTCGCAAATGGCAAGATTTCATGTCTTTTGATGGCTGCATAGTATTCCATTGTGTATATATACCACATCTTCTTTATCCATTCATCTGTTGATGGACATCTAGGCGCTTTCCACAGTTTGGCTATTGTGGACATTGCTGCTATAAACATTCGGGTGCACGTGCCCCTTCGGAGCACCACGTTTGTATCTTTAGGATATATACCCAGGAGTGCAATTGCTGGGTCGTAGGGTAGCTCTATTTTCAGTTTTTTGAGGAACCTCCACACTGTTTTCCAGAGTGGTTGCACCAGCTTGCATTCCCACCAACAGTGTAGGAGGGTTCCCCTCTCTCCGCATCCTCGCCAGCATCTGTCATTTCTTGACTTGTTAATTTTAGCCATTCTGACTGGTGTGAGGTGGTATCTCATTGTGGTTTTGATTTGTATTTCCCTGATGCCGAGTGATGTGGAGCATTTTTTCATGTGTCTGTTGGCCATCTGGATGTCTTCCTTGCAGAAATGTCTGTTCATGTCCTCTGCCCATTTCTTGACTGGATTATTTGTTCTTTGGGTATTGAGTTTGATAAGCTCTTTATAGATTTTGGATACGAGCCCTTTATCTGATATGTCGTTTGCAAATATCTTCTCCCATTCTGTCAGTTGTCTTTTGGTTTTGTTAACTGTTTCCTTTGCTGTGCAAAAGCTTTTGATCTTGATGAAATCCCAATAGTTCATTTTTGCCCTTGCTTCTGTTGCCTTTGGCGATGTTCCTAGGAAGAAGTTGCTGCGGTGGAGGTCAAAGAGGTTGCTGCCTGCATTCTCCTCAAGGATTTTGATAGATTCCTTTCGCACATTGAGGTCCTTCATCCACTTTGAGTCTATTTTCGTGTGTGGTGTAAGGAAATAGTCCAATTTCATTTTTCTGCATGTGGCTGTCCAATTTTCCCAGCACCATTTGTTGAAGAGGCTGTCTTTTTTCCATTGGATATTCTTTCCTGCTTTGTCGAAGATTAGTTGACCATAGAGTTGAGGGTCTATTTCTGGGCTCTCTATTCTGTTCCATTGGTCTATATGTCTGTTTTTGTGCCAGTACCATACTGTCTTGATGATGACAGCTTTGTAATAGAGCTTGAAGTCTGGAATTGTGATACCACCGACTTTGGCTTTCTTTTTCAATATTCCTTTGGCTATTCGAGGTCTTTTCTGGTTCCATATAAATTTTAGGATTATTTGTTCTATTTCTTTAAAAAAAATGGATGGGATTTTGATAGGGATTGCATTAAATGTGTAGATTGCTTTAGGTAAAATAGACATTTTCACAATATTTGTTCTTCCAATCCATGAGCATGGAATATTTTTCCATTTCTTTGTGTCTTCCTCAATTTCTTTCATGAGTACTTTATAGTTTTCTGAGTATAGATTCTTTGCCTCTTTGGTTAGATTTATTCCTAGGTATCTTATGGTTTTGGGTACGATTGTAAATGGGACTGACTCCTCAATTTCTCTTTCTTCTGTCTTGTTGTTAGTGTAAAGAAATGCGACTGATTTCTGTGCATTGACTTTATATCCTGACACTTTACTGAATTCCTGTATAAGTTCTAGCAGTTTTGGAGTGGAGCCTTTTGGGTTTTCCACATATAGTATCATATCATCTGCAAAGAGTGATAGTTTGACTTCTTCTTTGCCAATTTGGATGCCTTTAATTTCTTTTTGTTGTCTGATTGCTGAGGCTAGGACTTCTAGTACTATGTTGAACAGCAGTGGTGATAACGGACATCCCTGCCGTGTTCCTGACCTTAGCGGAAAAGCTTTCAGTTTTTCTCCATTGAGAATGATATTTGCGGTGGGTTTTTCATAGATGGCTTTGATAATATTGAGGTATGTGCCTTCTATCCCTACACTTTGAAGAGTTTTAATCAGGAAGGGATGCTGCACTTTGTCAAATGCTTTTTCAGCATCTATTGAGAGTATCATATGGTTCTTACTCTTTCTTTTATTAATGTATTGTATCACATTGATGGATTTGCGGATGTTGAACCAACCTTGCAGCCCTGGAATAAATCCCACTTGGTCGTGGTGAATAATCCTTTTAATGTACTGTTGGATCCTATTGGCCAGTATTTTGGTGAGAATTTTCGCATCTGTGTTCATCAAGGATATTGGTCTGTAATTCTCTTTTTTGGTGGGATCCTTGTCTGGTTTTGGGATCAAGGTGATGCTGGCCTCATAGAATGAGTTTGGAAGTTTTCCTTCCATTTCTATTTTTTGGAACAGTTTCAGGAGAATAGGAATTAATTCTTCTTTAAATGTTTGGTAGAATTCCCCTGGGAAGCCGTCTGGTCCTGGACTTTTGTTTGTTTGGAGATTTTTGATGACTGTTTCAATCTCCTTACTGGTTATGGGTCTGTTCAGGTTATCTATTTCTTCCTGGTTCAGTTGTGGTAGTTTATATGTGTCTAGAAATGTATCCATTTCTTCCAGGTTGTCAAATTTGTTGGCATAGAGTTGCTCGTAGTATGTTCTTATAATTGTTTGTATTTCTTTGGTGTTGGTTGTGATCTCTCCTCTTTCATTCATGATTTTATTTATTTGCGTCCTTTCTCTTTTCTTTTTGATAAGTCTGGCCAGGGGCTTATCAATCTTATTAATTCTTTCAAAGAACCAGCTCCTAGTTTTGTTGATTTGTTCTATTGTTTTTTTAGTTTCTATTTCATTGATTTCTGCTCTGATCTTTATGATTTCTCTTCTCCTGCTGGGTTTAGGCTTTCTTTGTTGTTCTCTCTCCAGCTCCTTTAGGTGTAGGGTTAGGTTGTGTATTTGAGACCTTTCTTGTTTCTTGAGAAAGGCTTGCACTGCTATATATTTTCCTCTCAGGACTGCCTTTGTTGTGTCCCACAGATTTTGAACTGTTGTGTTTTCATTATCATTTGTTTCCATGAATTTTTTCAATTCTTCTTTAATTTCCTGGTTGACCCATTCATTTTTTAGAAGGATGCTGTTTAGTCTCCATGTATTTGCGTTCTTTCCAAATTTCCTCTTGTGATTGAGTTCGAGCTTCAGAGCATTGTGGTCTGAAAATATGCAGGGAATGATCTCGATCTTTTGGTACCGATTGAGACCTGATTTATGACCCAGGATGTGGTCTATTCTGGAGAATGTTCCATGTGCACTAGAGAAGAATGTATATTCTGTTGCTTTGGGATGGAATGTTCTGAATATATCTGTGATGTCCATCTGGTCCAGTGTGTCATTTAAGGCCTTTATTTCCTTGTTGATCTTTTGCTTAGATGATCTGTCCATTTCAGTGAGGGGAGTGTTAAAGTCCCCTGCTATTATTGTATTACTGTCGATGTATTTCTTTGATTTTGTTATTAATTGGTTTATATAGTTGGCTGCTCCCATGTTAGGGGCATAGATATTTAAGATTGTTAGATCTTCTTGTTGGACAGACCCTTTGAGTATGATATAGTGTCCTTCCTCATCTCTTATTATAGTCTTTGGCTTAAAATCTAATTGATCTGATATAAGGATTGCCACCCCAGCTTTCTTCTGATGTCCATTAGCATGGTACATTGTTTTCCACCCCCTCACTTTAAATCTGGAGGTGTCTTCGGGTCTAAAATGAGTTTCTTGTAGGCAGCATATGGATGGGTTTTGTTTTTTTATCCATTCTGATACCCTGTGTCTTTTGATTGGGGCATTTAGCCCATTAACATTCAGGGTAACTATTGAGAGATATGAATTTAGTGCCATTGTATTGCCTGTAAGATGATTGTTACTGTATATTGTTTCTGTTTCTTTCTGATCTACTACTTTTAGGGTCTCTCTTTGCTTAGAGGACCCCTTTCAATATTTCCTGTAGAGCTGGTTTGGTGTTTGCAAATTCTTTCAGCTTTTGTTTGTCCTGGAAGCTCTTTATCTCTCCTTCTATTTTCAATGATAGCCTAGCCGGATATAGTATTCTTGGCTGCATGTTTTTCTCGTTTAGTGCTCTGAATATATCATGCCAGTTTTTTCTGGCCTGCCAGGTCTCTGTGGATAGGTCCGCTGCCAATCTAATGTTTTTACCCTTGTATGTTACAGACTTCTTTTCCCGGGCTGCTTTCAGGATTTTCTCTTTGTCGCTAAGACTTGTAAATTTTACTATCAGGTGACGAGGTGTGGACCTATTTTTATTGATTTTGAGGGGCGTTCTTAGCATCTCCTGGATTTTGATGTTTGTTCCCTTTGCCATATTAGGGAAATTCTCTCCAATAATTGTCTCCAATATACCTTCTGCTCCCCTCTCTCTTTCTTCTTCTTCTGGAATCCCAATTATTCTAATGTTGTGTCGTCTTATGGTGTCACTTATCTCTCGAATCCTCTCCTCGTGTTCCAGTAGTTGTTTGTCTCTCTTTTGCTCAGCTTCTTTATTCTCTGTCATTTGGTCTTCTATGTCACTAATTCTTTCTTCTGCCTCATTTATCCTGGCAGTGAGAGCTTCCATTTTTGATTGCACCTCATGAATAGCTTTTTTGATTTCAACTTGGTTAGATTTTAGTTCTTTTATTTCTCCAGAAAGGGCTTTTATCTCTCCGGAGAGGGTTTCTCTAATATCTTCTATGCCTTTTTCGAGCCCGGCTAGAACCTTGAGAATTGTCATTCTGAACTCTAGATCTGTCATGTTACCTATGTCTGTATTGATTAGGTCTCCAGCCTTCGGTACGGCCTCTTGTTCTTTTTTTTGAGGTGAGTTTTTCCGCCTTGTCATTTTGCCCAGGTAGGATTTGCTTTCTCCTGCTGTGGAATTCCGCTGTTCTTGGTGACTGAAGTTGGTTTTGGATGGTTTCTTGTTGATCTTCTGGGGGAGGGGCCTGTTGTAGTGATTCTCAAGTGTCTTTGCCGCAGGCGGAATTGCACCGCCCTTGCCAGGGGCCGGGCTAAGTAATCCGCTCGGGTTCGCTTTCGGGAGCTTTTGTTCCCTGAGCGCTTTCCGTAGAGTTCTGGAGGACGGGAATGAAGATGGCGGCCTCCCAATCTCTCGGCCCGGAGGAGCCGAGAGCTTTCAGAAAGTGATCGATTTTCTGTTTCTGGGATTGTTGCTCTTCTTCTCTTCGATTTCCCGTTGGATTTATAGGTGTTCACAATGGTTAGATAAGCTATCTAGCTGATCTCCTGCTACCCGATGTCGTCTCAGCCTGCTACTTCTCCCCATACAAGATATTCAAATGTAGAGTACTTAGGTATAGTCTGGTAACTTTTTGATTAATTTTCCACTGTTCTTATCAATTACTGCTAAATTTAACTTTAGTCTTCCTTATGCTAATTTGAAGAGAACATTTACATTTCTCAAGTGATTAAAAATAAATGTTCATTGGAGTTCCCATTTGCTTGCTGCAGCCTAGTCAGCTCAAACTCACTTTACTTCAGAAAAGCTATACCCCCATTTTTAACTATCTGACAAATTATCAGAAAACATTAAGTTCTTCTTCAACACTCCCAATTAATTTAAGGTACCTGCTTCCCACTTTGCCTCCTTTGCATGTAATTTTCGATTCACCAAGATAGTCCTTGCTCTCGCTGCCTAGCTCTCCCCACTCCAGTCCTAGTGTGCTCTCTCTCTTGTGAGCAACACACACGTGCATGCGTGTGCATGTACACACACACACACACACAGAGCTATGAAGACACAGATTATTGTTATATCTGAAATGAGACTCTGTTGTGATAACATCTTCCCAATTTGGCCTCTCTAGGAGTTCTAGGAACTAAAGTTACATATTTGTTGTTTAACCTGAATTAAATGATTTGATTGGTGTGCACAAGAATCACATAGGGGGTGAGATTAGTGGGCTGAATCCCAGAGATGCTGAGCTGGGAGCTCTTCGGTGGGAACCAAGAGACACCATTGTAAATAGGCAGTCATCTAATTGTAATGCAGGTGTTTTTGAACAATCTTTCAGAAACTCTGCTTTATTTTTTTCCACAATAGTTTTAAACACTGATTCTCCTTCACTACTAAACAATTTCAAGTATATTTGAATTGGTAAGAACATATTTTAAACATCAAAATAGATTACTACGGTAGTGCACTGTTTGAAAACTTAAACAAAGTGCAATTTTAAGCTTAAAAATGTCTTCCCCATAACTTCTCCATAACTTTTCTACACACTTATCTGAAAACTACTTTTAGATAGGATGGTGTCTAATTACTTTATAGTGATAAAAGCCATTTATTTGTTTGTTTATTTAAGAACAAGTGTCTGGAGTTCATAGAATACTAGCATTTATTTTAGGCAAATCCATGTGCACTTGGGTCAAGTATTCCTTGAATCCAATTAAACAAGGGATTTTTACACAGGTTAAAATTTGCAGTGATTTTTCTGATGTTTGTAATCCGTAAAGTGTGTCTTTTTCCTATACTGAAAGTATTCATTGAAAGTTTTCCTATAAAATTTTTATGTAGGCAAATTTATCATTATTAACCAAACAGAGAAATGGAGCTCAGAGGAATAGGAATTGGAAACAGAAGAGAATGCCAAATAAAATAATCTATCATGTAATCCACATAGAAGCAAGAGCAGATTTGTACTATAATCCTTACCCCATCAATGCATATTCTTAGGATTGTCACAGTTCCTTTTAATATTTGCCTGTGCCACCTCTAGAATAAAGTTCCAAAAGGATGTTGGCTTCAGAGCAGGGTTATTTTAATGACAGTGTGAGAAGATTTTCAACTTTTCTGAAGAAATGTCTTCTTTAGCCATTCTCTTCAAGACCTTACTGTCAGCTTTGCCTTACATTGATGAATAGGCCAGTGATCATCAACCACAGTGTCATGACAAGCTATGTGTTGTGATCAATTCTGTTGTATTTCACAACACACAGCTGGTATATAGCATGTAACTTACTATCAGAAGTAAAAAATCAAAATTGGAAATAATTTTCATTTTTAAAACAATTAGAGTGGAGTCAAGACTTTTCTTCAGGTAATAACATGTCTTCCAAAGCTTATTACTTGCTTTGTGACATATTTTCTAAGTAGACATGAAGGAATTGAGCTTAAAGACACTATGGTAACTGATTATAATACATGCTCTATAATGCAGGCTGTAGCCTAAAATGAATTACCTTTCTTTTTTTAATTTAAATTCAATTAGACAACATATAATATGTCATTAGTTTCAGATGTAGAGTTCATTTATTCATCAATTGCATATAACACCCAGTGCTCATCACATGACATGCCCTCCTTAATGCCTATCACTCAGTTATCCCTTCCCCCCACCCACCTCCCTTCCAGCAGCCCTCTGTTTCCTGTAGTAAGAGTTTCTCATGGTTTATCTTCTCTCTGATTTCTTCACATTCAGTTTTTCCTCTCTTCCCCTATGATACTCCTTGCTGTTTCTTATATTCCACAGATGAATGAAACCATATGATAATTGTCTTTCTCTTATTGACTTATTTCACTGAGCATAATACCCTCCAGTTCCATCCATGCCTATGTAATGCTGCTATAAACATTGGAGTGCAAGTGCCCCTTTGGATCACAACACTCATCTCACTCTTTGCAGATGATATGATACTTTATGTGGAAAACCCAAAAGACTCCACCCCAAAATTGCTATGTGGCAGTATATAAAATCAATCAGCAACGTGGTAGTATATAAAATCAACACACAGAAATCAGTTGCATTTGTATGCACTAATAATAAGACAGAAGAAAGAGAAATTAAGGAATCAATCCCCTTTACAATTACACCAATAACCATAAGATATCTAGGAATAAACCTAAGCAAAGAGGTAAAGGACCTATACGCTAGAAACTACAGAACACTTATGAAAGAAATTGAGGAAGCCACAAAGAAAGGGAAAAACATTTCATGCCCATGGATTGGAAGAATAAATATTGTTAAAATGTCTCTGCTACTGAGAGCAATCTACACATTCAGTGCAATCTTTATCAAAATATCATTAATATTTTTCACAGAACTGAAATGAATAATCCTAAAATTTGTATGGAACCAGCAAAGACCCTGTATAGCCAGAGGAATATTGAAAACGATCACAATGCTGGACTTAAAACTATATTACAAAGTAGTAATCATCAAGATAGTATGGTACTGCACAAAAACAGACACCCGTGCCAATGGAACAGAAGAGAGAATCCAGAAATGGACCCTAACTAATCTTCAACAAAGCGGGAAAGAATATCCGGTAGAAAAAAGATAGTTTCTTCAATAAATGGTGCTGGGAAAATTGGATAGCCACATGTAGAAGAATGAAACTGGACCATTTTCTTACACCATACAAAAAATAAACTCAAGGGGTGCCTGGGTGGCTCAGTGCGTTAAGCCTCTGCCTTCAGCTCAGGTCATGATCTCGGGGTCCTGGGATCGAGCCCCGCATTGGGCTCTCTTCTCAGCAGGGAGCCTGCTTCCCCCCCTCTCTCTGCCTGCCTCTCTGCCTACTTATGATCTCTCTGTCAAGTAAATAAATAAAATCTTCAAAAAAAATAAACTCAAAATGGATGAGAGACCTAAATGTGAGACAGAAATCCATCAAAATCCTAGAGGAAAACATAAGCAGCAACATCTTTGACCTTAGCCACAACTTCTTGCTAGACACGTCTCCAAAGGCAAGGGAAACAAAAGCAAAAATGAGCTATTGAGAATTAATTAAGATAGAAAGCTTCTGCACAGCAAAGGAAACAGTCAACAAAACTAAACCTAAGGGATGGGAGAAGATACTTACAAATGACATATCAGATAAAGGGCTAGTATCCAAAATCTATAAAGAACTTGTCAAACTCAACACCCCAAAACCAAATAATGCAGTCAAGAAATAGGCAGAAGACATGAGCAGACATTTCTCCAAAGAAGACATCCAAATGGCCAACAGACACATACAAAACTGCTCTATGTCATGTGACATCAAAGAAATACAAATCAAAACCACAATGAGATACCACTTCACACCAGTCAGAATGGCTAAAATTAACAAGTCAGGAAAAAAAAAGTTGGCAGTGATGTGGAGAAAGGGGAACCCTCTTCCTCTTTTGGTGGGAATGCCAGCTGGTATAGTCACTCTGGAAAATGGTATGGAGGTTCCTCAAGAAGTTAAAAATAGAGCTACCCTATGACCAGCAATTGCACTACTAGGTATTTACCCCAAAGATAGAAATGAATTACCTTTCTTAATAGTTCTCTTATTTAAAAATTATTGTGATATTTTATATTGGGGATTTATGCCTTTGTAACCTAAGTATTCTGTTATAATTACAGACTTCTGTATTTTTATTTCTCTATTTTTTGTTTTATATATTTTGAAGTTAGATTATTAGGTATATAACAAATAAAAATTTTAATTACTTTTACTAAGTCAAACATGCATATTATACAGACATATGTGTGCTTCTTGTGTAACCACAGGAAGAATTCATAACTCACAAACTAATAAGGGCAAAATAAACTAATGCAAATAATAAACAGACAAGAAAAGAGGGAAGAAAAGGTAGAAAAAAAAATGGGAAAAAATGGCACGCAAGTTGTAAAAGGATAAATAAGAACACCAATATATCGCTACTTAGATTAAATGCTTATAGCAGCATTATCTACAATACACTGGAAGCAGCCCGAGTGTATAAAGAAAATGTGGTATATATATGTATGACAGAAATCTTATTCACTGATAAGAAAGAGTGAAATCTTGCCATTTGCAATGACATGGATGGAGCTAGAGAGTATTATGCTAACAAAATAAATCAGGGAAAAACAAATACCAAATGATTTCACCCATATGCGGAATTTAAGAGACAAAACAAATGAGCAAACAGGCAAAAAAAGAGGCAAACCAAAAAACAGACTCTTAACTATAGAGAACAATCTGATGGTTACCAGAAGGGAGGTAGGTTGGGGGATGTAAATAGGTGATGGGGATTAAGGAAGACACTTACTGTGATGAGCACATGGCATTGTATGGAAGTATTAAAACACTATGTTGTATACCTGAAACTGATATTACACCACTTGTTAACTACATGGAATTTATTTATTTATTTATTTTAAAGATTTTATTTATTTATTTGATAGAGAGATTACAAGTAGGCAAAGAGGCAGACAGAGAGAGAGAGAGAGAGAGAAGAGGAATAGGCTCCCTGCTGAGCAGAGAGCCCGATGCGGGACTCGATCCCAGGACCCTGAGATCATGACCTGAGCTGAAGATAGAGGCTTAACCCACTGAGCCACCCAGGCGCCCACTACATGGAATTTAAATTAAAACTTTAAAAAACTAAATGGACTAAATAATCTAATAAAAACTAAGATATTCAGAGCTTTGTGTGTTTTATAAGAAGCATAACATAAATACAAGACACAATATACAAAAATCCTGTTTTATCTAGGACTATAGTCATTAAACTTTATTTTTTGGTTTTTGTTTGCATGACATAATTTTACATTATTTTATTTATGATATTTTTATGTCCACTAACAATTTGTTGTTGTTTCTTTGAGGCTTGCATTTATTACTTATTACTTATCTATTTAATTGCCAAGGTGGTAAAGGTGGGCAGGAGGGAAATAAAGATTATAACATAAATGTTTCCAATTCATCAAAATGAAAGTAAACATTTTAGGTCACAATAGTTTTTTGAGAATAAAACTTAGAGGGGAAGAATTTTTATTATATGAGTACTATAAATTTTTAAAATACTATTACTGATTAGCTTTTTTTTAGAATTTGGAAATTTATTGCAATGAAATCAAATATAATAAATATGGCAATAAAAACCAAATACAAGGAAATCCCAATTGTGTTCATAGATGAAGTATCAATAATAAGATTAATTTTTTCCAGTTAGATCTATAGTTTCTTTTTTTAAATTTTTATTGTGTTATGTTAGTCACCGTAAAATACATCCTTAGTTTTTGATGCAGTGTTCCAAGCTTTTTCAGAAAGATAAGGGAAATAATGCATAGACTATTAACAAATTGGGACCACAGGTGATCAATAAACACAGAACACTGTGGGAGACTATGTGGAAGAAAGTTCTCATTTAAATCTTGTCTTGCTCTGCCTCTTATTTATTGAGAGAGGGCAAATTTCCAAAAAATATTTAATCTCCCAGAAATTTAAACTTCCATTTTGATTGGGATGCCCATGGAGTACATATTATTAACTTATTCTATATAATATATTCATGATAAAAATATGGATTTTTTTACTTGCAAATGCAAATAAAATCACCAGCCTTGTATTAGTTGATCCAACACTATGTGAATAATGTAGACCTTTTGACACTCAGAAAACTGAGTCACTAGGATTCTTCTTGCAGTCTTGCCCCAAATAAAATGAACTGTAGCAGATTCCAATCCAAACGTAATAAGAAGCATGGTATCTTCAATAGAAAAAAGAAGAGGGCTAAGGACTGAGACCAGAGAACATCTAATAGAGCCCAGGAGCAAGAAATGAACCTATTAAAGGCAATTGAGATTAGAAGCCAGAGAGAAGGGAAAGAAAAATTAGGTGAGTTTGATGTGTTAGAAACCAAATAAAGAAATTTCTTCAATAAGGAATGAATGATTATTCCTGTTAAATGCTGCTGGTGGCTCAAATAAAATGAAAAATAAAAGTTGACTATTGGATTTGGCAAGTTGGTAACATCATTAAATATAATCTCATTGAACTTTGGGGGCAACATTGTGCCTTATATAGGTTGATGAGTGAATGAGTGCAAGGAAGTAGAGGTATTGAAACTAGACAACTCTCTCCAAGAGGTTTGCTATAAAAGAAAGAGGCTAGGGAGTGGCAGGAGAGACAGGGAGCCCAGGGAAGGTTAATGACTATAGCTCAGTTGTACTCTGTTGTGAATGATGCAGGAGAGAAGAGAGAGTTTAATGGTATAAAAGACTGAAAGGCAATTTTACATAAGACTGATGAATCACAGAACAGTACCCCTGAAACAAGTAATAGATTATATGTTAAAAATAAAAATGCAAGAAAAGTAATTTTAGGCATTGTATCTTTTATAGGCAAGGGGACATGGATTCAGTGTATAAATGAAAGGGTTTCCGTTAGAGTAAGGCTGGAACAGTTAGCTCGTTTTGTTAGAAAGAAGGGAGAATCTGTGGGTATTATACAAACTGATAGATTTGGTGGTGGAGAAGTGAAGCAGTTTTCTTTTGATTACTTAAAAAGTTATCAATAGAAGATAACCAGGATCTGAGAGTAAGGTGAAGTGATCTGGGAATAGAAGGCTTGAGGAAAGAAAAGGAAAGAATAACCTGGAAAATAGAATTAATCAGGACACTCAATAATGTTGAGAGGCAGTGCCCACAGATATTAGGCACATTTCATTAAACAGGAGAAAGAACCTTCAGAGAACAAGAAAATTTGCAGACCCAGTAAAAGATTGAAGATGAGATCAGATTAGAACTCCAGGTGATGATGGTATCCTGAGAGCCTTAGGACTCATGCTCACTGATATCTATACTTGATGGGATTAGTTCTGATAGTCTAAAAGTATATCCAAGTGTTTGTGAAAGGTGATACAAAGTTAATATCGTAAATAGTGTGAGAATACTTTCCTTATACTCTCTACTTTGAAAACAGTCAAACAAGATCCATATCTTTCGTCAAAGACAAAAGTAAATTCTGGATTGTGTAAACACCTAAATTAGAAAAATGTTAAACTATAACAAATAAATGTAGGAAAAGCCTTTGTGGCTTTGGAATTGGAAGATACCATTTAATCAGGTCACTAAAAAGCACAACACATAAAGGAAAAGATTAATCAATTTGACGCTATTAAAGATACGATTTTAGCTTGACAGCAGCATCATAAATAAAGTTAAAAGCAAAGGAAAGACTGGAAGTGAACGTCTACCACATACAAAAAGTAAGACTGATTTTTAGAAAAACATAGTGTAAGTGGACAGAGGAAATGAAGGTGTAATCCACAGTGAAGGAAACAACATGGCTAATAAACATCTGAAAAGACACCTACTTCAATTATCAGGAAATTAAAAGTTGAAACAATATTTTTAAATCCTATTACACCCATTTAACTGATTGAATAAAAAATATTTACAGTGTATTCAATAGTGACCATGAGAAAAACACAAACTTGCATAAAGTATTGATGTGAGTAAATTTGGTATAATTATTACTGACCATTTCTACTTTTGGTTACTCCCCTAGGACAAATTAGACCCATATCACAAAGAAAGTTATGCAATAGCATTTAGTGGGCATTACTCATAATAATGAAAAAATTGGAACAATTTAAATTGCTTGGGGGAATGGATACATGAAAAATGGTATATTCAAATTAGATAATGAAGCAATTGAAGAGAATGAGATATACCGTATGCCATATATGTGGTGGATATATACTATTCACTGGTGTGGAAAATATTTTGAATGAAAAAAGTTTGCATATAAAATTTTATGTATGCTAAAAATGACTATGGGTATCTATTTTCTGAAAATATGAAACAATGAACAGGGAAAGATTCACATTGAATTTACCATAGTGGATGTCTCTGTGGGAGAAGGCAGGTGCAGGAGAAAGTGCCCTTAAATTCACTTTCTACATTTATAAAATTGAAGAACATACGTAATAATCATACGCATATAGGTGTTGGTTACATGTGTCTTTGACATATTACTTTGGCAAATTTCTAATTTTTTAAAATTCTCAAGATCAAGGGAAACAGAAATAAGGATAGATAAGGATAAAAATTTAAGAGTGCACCCAAACACAAATGAGCATGTCTATTAGTAAAATACAACACCTATAACTGTTGAGGAAAACTTAAAGAAGACTATTAATATTGAGTTATTTGGGACCCCAACCTTAAGGAGCAGGGTTTTTAAAGTCACGCTTTTTCAACTTTCTATTCCTATATAATTCAAGTCACCTCTTATATCCCGAATGTTATTTACTGAAAAGGGTTTCCAATTAAAAGGATTCCCTTTTCTTTTAAAGCATTTAGTGTTTACCTTTTACCTGTATGGATTATTGCAGAATAGCAAATCCAAATGATATCTGATCCCCCAGTCAAGTTTCCAGTTAAGAAAAGACTGTGCTTCAGCCTGGCCCATGCCAGCTGCTCCTTTCTGGAAGTGTAGATAGATCACATTGATACCGATACTGCTTACCAAATAGCTGCTTGGCCCTTATTAGGGAAATACCCTCTTCTATCCAGAAGGAGAGAGAGGAAGAAAGAGTGGGAGGGAAAGAGGTAGGGAGAAGGAGAGGGTGTGGAGAGAGAGAAGGACAGATGTAGAGAATAAGGAGGCAGAAATAGTCACATTTCTGATCTCCGCCGTCTGGAATGTCTTACTTGACTATGCTTGCATGACAGTCAGAAGTCTTGGGAGTTTTAGTAAAGGGAGTTGGGTTTTCCAACTGCAAGGCCAGCTTTGTATAGAATTTGTTTTTTGCACATGCAGAAAGAATTGATAGTCCCTCGATTCTAACTCAGGATAATATTAAGGAGAGGATGACTCACTCGAGATGTACAGTTTCCTTCTATTGAAATGTTTTGAAGATGGAAGAAAAAAAAAACTGAGATCCCCAATAAGAGCACAAATTTCAAGGAGCACAGTATGCATATGGCTTCTTTACTTATGATTCAGAACCTGTGTGTATGAGTGGTGTTAGATCACTCCAAGATTTTTCCAAGAGGAAAAGAACCATACTGGATGAACAATATGTGCTTTTTCTTTCTCTCCCCATTGCATACTGATATAGTCCCCCAGTACTGTAAAATCACAGCTTTCTGGAGTGTGCACCTGTGTAAAATGACTCTCAATACCAAGAGCTCTGAATTCTTTTTGTTTCCAAAACCAGTGAAAGAAGGAAGGGTGAGATATCCTGAGATCAGGTCCTGAAATTTACCATTGCAGAGCCAGAATCTCAATCACTTCTAGCTTTAATTTCCTTTAATTTGCAAATGGAGGGCAAATTACCTAGACAAACTCTCTCATCCCCATGTCTTCTCATTAAACTAATGAGAAGCCAGAGCTGTGATTCACTCTCTCCTTCTCCCTGATAACCTGGCAGCAGTGTGAGTATGTGTGTATGTGTTTGTGTATGCATGTACATGGACTCTAATGTTTGTGTGTTTCCAAGGTTGGGGGAGTTGCTAATGTGGGAGTGCTTAGTTGCAAAAATCTTCCCTTTCTACTTTTCAGACATCGTGAGATGCAGGCTCTCACTAGGGGCCTTCTTGGTAAATGCTAGTTAAGGCTGTCCTTCCCATCGCTGCGGAGGCCTGCTGGGTAGGACATCTTTTACTGCACTGTGCTCACTGAGGTATTTGTAGCCAAGGGAAATTCGTTTGTGTGCTAGGAAATGTAAAGGAGCTATATTTCAGGGTAAATACCCCTGAAATCAGAGCTAACTTTTGTCTAACGCTTTACAGTTTGCTAAAGTACTGCCACATGGGTTAACTTATTTAATGAAGATCTGCCATAGAAGTATGTTTTTTTCCAAACTTCTCCTCTACCTTATCTTATCACTTGCATTTATTTACATAGTGGTATTTTTGAGGACCTGAAGAATAGATGAAAAATCAAGAGGTAAAGAGAATCCATCCATTTGTCCCCAGGTAGGGCTTTCTTTTAGATGAACCATCAACCAAGCAATGGCCTGCTTAGTATGGGGCCCTCCAAAGGAGTGAACATCCCCAAAATTGTTTTTGGACTGAGCCTAGAAGGAGGCCTTGGCACTAGTTTTATTTGAGGCTCCGACTGGAGTCTAATGCCTCTGCCTTATCAACCACCCACAACAGCGCAGAGAGACTGAAGCTAATATTTACGGCAGCCCACTGTATTTCACTTCTCTTATATTTATTTCATTTACTTTTTGCAGTAGCCAATAAATATAGCTCTTAACAATACTTTTCATAGTCAAGAATTTTATATAACTTATTTAAGACCACAGAGCAGTAAGTGTTAGAGCTAACATTTGAAACTCTATCTACCAGAATCAAAGCCATGTTTTCTAATCACACTGTATTATAATCAATAGGGAACATTATTATATAATAGCTTTTTCCCTTTGAGTAATGGTGTCAGAATAAGGAACACGTAGATTTTTGGAGTGAGATTTCTACCTATACACCCAAGATTCTTTCTTGTCTCATCTAAAATATGACCCTTTTCTATTCCTCTAACTTTAACAGAAATGAAGCACATCTCCTTATAGCATTTCATACAATTCTCTGAAAATGGAGTTTCTGAAAATTGAGGTTCTCTAAACATATAATAGAGGAACATGTTTAAGGGCACAGTCAGCAGCCAGAGCTTGCTTAAGAGCAGTAGGGAGATAGCTAAAAGCTACTCCATGCTTCTCTTAGTCAAGGACAAAATTCATTTTCCAACCCTCTAAGCAAAATACTTTATTACATAGTCTTTCTAGCATTAACCATTGCCAGGGGGCCAAATACAGTAAATGGATCAATAACCCTATGCTATTAAGCAGCTCCCATGAAGAAAAGAAATAACCTGCTGAGTCTCTTTGGCAATCAGACATCAATATTAGACCTCCTCCAAGAAAGTGTCCCGAGCAGAGTGCCTACACACTTTCCTGATCAATAAAGAATTAAACAAGGATAAGTGTACCATCTTGGCAAACAATGAACAGTCCTGAATCATCTAAATCCCCTCAAAATGAACCAAAGTTTAGATCATGTGAAATGGAAGTTTGAATCATTGTACCCAAATCTTGACATACCCTCCTGAGTGACTGACTAGTAAGTTGTACTCCTTGGTCAGTGCTAGAGTTCAAGTAGGCACTCATGCAGTACCTAACTGAGTAGCAGCTGTGGTAACATTTATATAGTAATAATAATGAGTAATAGGTAAAAACAGTGGTAAATAATAATTTCTAAATGTTGCACATCTATTAACTTGTTTAATATAGGTACCATTATAGGTACCATTACTGTGATCTCCATTTTAAAGAAAGAAATGGAGACATCACCCAGATGGTGACATAGGAGGCTCCTGAATTTCCCTCCTCCCACGCACATCTATTAACTTGTTTAATATAGGTACCATTATAGGTACCATTACTGTGATCTCCATTTTAAAGAAAGAAATGGAGACATCACCCAGATGGTGACATAGGAGGCTCCTGAATTTCCCTCCTCCCACAGACACAGAATAGATAGATAGATATAGATATAGATATGTACATGTATGTGTGTGTATATATGTGTGTGTATGTATGTATATATGTATGTGTGTATATATATGTATGTATATATATGCATACATGTATATGACTGTGCATAATCAATTCCCTCTGAAAAAAAGCCAGAAACTAAATTGGTGGCTCCTACACATCAGGCAACTGAGAAAATACCTATACTGAAGGTAGGAAAGGCTGAGACATATTCTCACCATAAACCCCACACCCCCACAGCACCTTACATTCAGGAAGGAACTCCCAGCTTCTCTCAGAAGAGTGAAAGGTTTACATCTCATATTTACCCCACTTCTAAGGCTGCTACCTGAGATACAGCCCTCCAGTCACCTAGATTGGAAAGCCAAGGAGGATTGTATTCATGAGTTCCACAGGACTTTAGCAAACACAGAAGTGGATTTTAAATGGATGTGGCATCACTCCTAGTGGGTATACCCTTGAGATCAGTACAGCTGGAATAAACAAAAAGACCTCCTAGTAGTCTGGAAGGGGTTTGACAGCATGCTTTCCCAGCTACTGCTTAAGGGTCCAAGCTTCTGATCAGCCTGCCTCAAGTTGCTGACTGCAACTCCCCATAAATCCCAAAAGAGCCAGTGGCACTCCCCCAACATTCTCCCTCTGGCTCACTCCAATGCTAAAGCCTTATCTCTAACTTTTCCTTGGAAGAAGCTTGTACACACATCTTTTATGTCAGCTTTTGTGGCTACTGTCTGAAGGCCTCAAATCACACAGACGTGATATCCAGTGGGGCATTCAGGAGTCCCTCAGGACCGTATTGAACAAACAAAACACCAGTTTCAAATGGGCATGCAAACACACCCTGCACCTATCCTCTTGGCCTCAGTAGAGGAAGCAGACAAAAACACCTGTTTCGTAGTTTTTCCCTGGAAAATATTTGAATTCATACTTTCCCAGCTGCTGCCTGAGGTTTTGGTCTTAATCAGGCTGCATGTGGAAGTTGACAGGGATCCTACTGGTTGTCTGACAGAGCCAATGGTCACATCCCCCGCTGTCTCCCCATGGCTCCATCCAGTAGTAACAAGTCTCCAGATTGTCCAAAGAAGGAGCTTGCGCACACATTTAGTACCCTAGTTGTTATGGCTGCCACCTAAAGGACTCTCAGTTCACCTAGCTCCAGGACCTAAGAGGCTTCAATACTCATGAGTCTCCTAGGACCGCATAATGGTCACAGAATTTAGGTGGAGGTAAGAAGTGTGGGACATTGTTTCATGCCAGGATCTTCCAATGGTATACCTCAACTACATTTTTTAGACATTAAATAATATCATGCCCTTATGTATTTACATTTTAAAATAGATGTTGCTGTGATTATTAAAATGCAAACTCATTGCATTAAAGTAATAGTTTATCTATAAACATCTTGAGAGGAAAGACTATGTTTATTCAGTATCATGCTTATCACATAATATGTACTTAATACATCATTTTAAATATGAATCTTTGATATGGATATATAATGTTTTTAAAAATGGGAGTTACTAAAAACAAAATTTTCAGAGAAATCAATTTTAAAAAGGTTCTCATAGCTTAAAGTTTGGAAACAGCTGGCTAAGACATATAACTTTTGTTTGGTTGACCCTTTCTTAACCATATATAGTTAGATGATACACACACACGCTAATAATATGGTCCCAGTACTGAATGCAAAATGTCAACAGAACTGTTCTTCATACCCCTGCAAGACAGAAACTGCCTTTTTTCTTTGTATAAAACCCATCAAGTTTATGATAAAATTTTAGACACCCAGTGAGAATTAGAAAATGTTAATTGGGTGGTAACATTGACTTTGCGGCTCATGTGCACCCCTGACATCTTTCTCTGTGTTAGAGCTTCCTTTCTTGAAAAATAGAGATGCTAATCTAGAGCTGAGTATAAATTTAAATCATTTTTATAAGACAAAGAGTTACATAATGAGCCATGAGTGGTGTGTGCACCTTTGGAATGAAGCATGACTTTCTAGATATATTTAACCAAACAATATCAGTCACTAATATGTCAGCTTGGAACAGACTCCTTATCGACTCCTCAACCTAACATTTACAGAGATTCCCCCCCACCCCGCCTATATCTATTTTTCCTAAGAACAGTTATCTCAGGTGGCAATGACATCACTATGAACTTGACATTCTACTCTTAAGTCAGCAAAGTGCTTTGAGAGAAAACCACATACACATTATCAGTAAATAGATGGAAGAGGAGACATTTCAGGAACCTCCTTGTCAAGCAGTAAGTTATTTGACTCAGAATTAGTTAACACTACTGGGTCTCCTTCTAATATGCATTTGGTCACCTTCAGCTCTCAGTCCAGATGTTCTAATACTCAGCACAGAAACAAACGGACATGTTTGAGTCCTGTGAATTGACACTGAGTCTGTCATGGGAAAGTGCTTCCTTAAACAAGGAACTTGAACACTAAACCCTAATTTAGAGTTCCTTCAATTTTCAGGCAAAACAGAAAAAAGTTAAATACAAGTCAAGCAGAGAGAGTCAAGTATCATATGGTTTCACTTATTTGTGGAGCATAACAAACAATATGGAGGACAAGGGTAGATGGAGAGGAGAAGGGAGTTGAGGGAAATTGGAAGGGGAGGTGAACCATGAGAGACTATGGACTCTGAAAAACAACCTGAGGGTTTCGAAGGGGCAGGGGGTGGGAGGTTGGGGGAACCAGGTGGTGGGTACTAGGGAGGGCACGGATTGCATGGAGCACTGGGTGTGGTGAAAAAACAATGAATACTGTTATGCTGAAAAGAAATAAAACATTAAAAAAAATACAAGTCAACTGCTTTATTCCTTAGTTTTATTTTTTAAAGTACTACCACATCCAGAGAAATGTTAAGATGTATACTATATACTTACCACTAATCCTATTTAGCATTTTGGGGGTTAAAGATTTTAATATCTCGAAAGGAATGTGCTTATAAACACAAATAAATTATGGGTATCACAAAGTTTGCAGGGTACAATTTTTTCTTTCATCTTTAATGTTATGCTTATTTCAAAGAAGCCCAGATGAATTTATGATGAGAATCTACAGTCACCAACTGTTTTTTCAGCTGGTGTTACTTCATTTTTTTTTCCTAAGAGAAGACTATTTAATTTCATTTTAAATTAAGAGAAGGTCATTGTGGTAGCCTCACCTGTAATATACATATAAGGAATAAACCTACTCAATTCATATTAAATAAATTATTTTGGAATTCTAAAAGTGAAGTGAATGTGGAAGGGAACTTAACTCATTTACTACCTCTAAGGATGGCAGCAATACCCTCCCAAGGCAGAGAGAATCTCCTGCCAAGAAGTTATATTGATGCTTCTAAAGATATAAGTAATAACACTGTCCTAGAAGGGTTCCTTCTGGCTCTAAGATACTTCCAATTCACAGATCTCAAATAGCTTCTCTCAGGTGAGTAAACTACATCAAAATGCCAGTACATTGTTTGGTAGGCCCCTTAACTTAATGGGAATAGTTGGAAGAAGTTAATGAGTATAATTAGGGCACAATTTAATAAATGAGTTGTAGTTCAGGTACTTCTAAATGCTATCTTAATCTTAGGAAATAGCTACTTTACCTAAAAAGATTTAAGATATATCAAGACTTGTTTGGACAAATCCATTTACACTTGTCCTTTTCTTGGTAATTGTGGTAACTGTGGCAGAGGTGGTAGAGAAGAGGGGGGTAAGGGGGAGAGGGGAAGAAAGGAGGAGAGAGGGAAAGAGGGAGCAAGAAGCTTCCTTCAAGGTGACTAGAACTAACATATATTTGACTCTGAACAGCAACCACTTTGTGCCATTAAGACTGGGAAAGAGGGTGATCTTTGCTTAGAAAATGGCAGCAGATCTATAGAGAGGAGCTGGGCTGATAAGAAGGTTCAGAAGTCTTCGAATTATTTCCCTCAGTGCTCCAGGCAGTGTTTTTTTTTTGTTTTTTTTTTTCATGAAACCCAGTTGGAATACCCAGCATCATCCCCAAAAGTTTCCTTTCTCAGCTTAAGTTAGTTTGGGTTTAAATTACTTGGAATCAAGAGAGTCTTTTTTTTTTTTTTTTACTTTCTTCTTCTTCTTTTTTTTTTTTTTTTTTTTACTTAACATATAATGTATTATTAGCCCCAGGGGTACAGGTCTGTGAATTGCCGGGTTAACACTTCACAGCACTCACCATAGCACATACTTTCCCTAATGTCCATAACCCAACCACCCTCTCCCTACCCACCCCCTGCCCCTGCAACCCTCAGTTTGTTTTGTGAGATTAAGAGTCTCTTATGGTTGGTTTGTCTCCCTCCTGATCCCATCTGGAATCAAGAGGGTCTTAATGAACATCATCATCAGAAATGGAAGCAGGAGAGGAAAGTACTTTGTTCAGAAATACACCAATGACCAGAGCAGATTCCTGTCTTCTTGTCTACTACTACTTAACTGTATAAAGAAAAGCTATTTTATTGGTATTATTATCAGTATTTCTCCACTCTTTAAAATATTGTTTTATAATTCTTTATCAAAAACACTTGAAAACTCTACTGTATTTACCATTAAATAAAATGTGTAAAATCTGCTGTTGATTCAGTATAGATGGGTGTTAGAAGGATGGAGTTCAGTGTCTGAATATCAGAACAAAAAAATCAAATTTTTGAAGCTAATTCTTAAACGAGGAGAGCACAAAGATATAACTTGGGCACCAACTCCTTTATTTCCTAATTAAGCTTCCTCATGCACCATTTCCCTCATGTATCATACACACCACCACAAACTGGCTCTCCTCCCTCTGGGTAGATCATTGTCTTCTACCAATCATCTGACCTTTGAAGGAGGCATATAGAAGAATGAGTGAAGAAGTCACCTTAATGACCCATCGGATAATCTTTAGTAGCTGAGATGACACCTGTTAGAGCCACATAATTCTTACCTCCAACACATCACTTTACTAAGGTTGGTCTATAGGAGGTATTCAAGATAAGGCAGAACAACAAAATAGAAAGGGTAGTGATTCAGCAATCTCCTTAGTATGATCAAGATAGACATTTTTGAAATCAAGATGGAATATAGCAGATAAAAAAGAGAAATCAGTCTAAATATTATGAATATATGTAAGCAGCAAATGGTATCTCACCCCTCACTTCAAACGCCACTGAATGTCCAGCCACATGAAGCAAGGAGGAAAGTAAACCAAACCTACTGACTTGCACCACATTTGGTACATGGCAACTGAGAGAAAAGACATACTTCCCCTTTCTCCTTTCCTATTGCCTGACCCCCAGATTAAATCATTTGGGAAAGTTTGAGTAATGTCTAGAGTCTTCAAGTTGTTCTTTCTTTGTTGCTGTTACTACAACCACACCATAATTCTCAAAATACAAATCCCATATTTGTCTATATTCAATACTCATTCCCTGGCAGAATGGCAGTTTAAGTTGGCACGAGATTACATTTATCAGGTACCTAACTTAGCTCCACTAATGATTCTTAATTCTAATATAATCTGAATTATACTATAGTACTATATAATATATATGTCATATATATAACATACACATATATGTATGTTATGACATATATGGCATACATATATGTTATATATAACACACATGACATACACATATATGTTATATATAACATATATGTATATTATAGCAGCATATAACATATATATTATATATAATATATGACATATATAACATATATATGACATATATGTTATATATAATATATATATATGAGATACTATAATACTATACCATAACAATCAGATATATGACCTATATTAAAGAACTATCCAATAGTTGGAATTTGGATATTATAGACCATTTTCACAGGTATGTTTCAAGTATGGCAGCATTTCTCAATGTTCTTAGACTTAATGAAATTCATTTTAAATATTCATGAGTCATTGAGCTGTCTCCTGGCCTCTTGATTAAATTTTTCCTTAACTGGTCTAAACACCAGGATGTCTGTTAAGTATGTTTATCTTGTCCTTATTTAAGCCAGTGTGTCTCACAGTAAAGCATTGCATTTGGAATATTTCTTTTGACCCTCCAGTGCCTTTCCTCTAAATTACAAACAAGTTCCTGATGTTGGCTGGAAAAAATTAATTGGAGGGTGAAAGAGACACTCAAACTAAATAATGTGAGGGCTCTACATTGTTTATACATCTTTAGAAAAAGGAATTCCATTAAAATAAGACCAGTTGAAAATTTAATCTCAGAACTTTTATTCTATAGACTTCAAGACTTGTGGATAAAACTGTGATCAACAATTGATTAAAATCAACTAATTGTTGTTCTCTGTTCAGTAAAGGTACTGGGCTATGCAACAAGACACCAACATCAATTAACCATTATTTTTGTGCACAAAGATTATAATCTAATGGGGAAAACAAGAATATAGGACATTATCACATGGTAGATTGGGATAAATATTAAACAAGGGCATAAGAACCAAGCCATGTGTACTCAAAGGAAACAGAAAATAATTTTTGACTGGGAGAATCAGGAGTTACAGAAGTCTTGCCGAGAGTGTAAAATTTAATTGAGTGCTGAAGACTAGGATTACTGAACAGGTGTATAATAAAGGTGGAAAGTACATTCTATATTGAAGAAACTGCAGGGACAAAGTCTTTGATGTCTGAATTATGTGGAATGTTTGGGAAATGGCATAATTTGTGGCAAATAGAATATGCTATTGAGGAAGAAATTAGAAAATTAGTTTGTATACAGGCCATAAAAGATCTTGACTCCCCATGTGAGTCAAATGGCCTTTCAACAGATAGCCTTTTGGTCTTTTTTCAGTAGAGGAGCTCCATAATCAGAATTGTGCTTTTATTTTTTATTTTTTATTTTTCATTATGTTCCGTTAGCCAGCATATAGTACATCATTAGTTTTTGATGTAGTGTTCAACAACAGAATTATGCTTTTAAAAATAGCCAGGGGCAATGTGGAGAGCATGCTGAAAAGGGAGGAAGCTATTTTGGTCTTTTCTAAAATAGGAAATCTTTGTGAGATTATTTTTTATTAAAAATCATGTGTTTAAAAGTGGTCTTAAAATAAGGAGGAAGCTCATATGTACAAATACAAAAAGTCCCATTTGAGGATAGATATTTCAGTGTTCCTGCTAAACAAAGGAGATAGTGTTATTTCCTGGTACACAATCATAATCCTGGGAATCAGGTGCTTTGGGACATCCCTTAGGTCATAGGCCTAATTTCTATGAGGCTGGTGAAGGGAGAGATAAAAAATTGTTTTACTTATCAGTTCAAAACATAATATAGGATGATATGAACTAGACTGGAACTACTGTAAAAAGAGTAGAGGCTGGTGGTGAAAATTGTTAGCTTTGGAGTTAACCACACCTAGTGCATACCCCGAGCTTTACTGTTCACTGGTCTCAGCTCCCTAAACTGTAGAATGGAAATAATAGGATTTATTCATTAGATTGTTTTGAGAATTACCTAAGATAATGCTTGTTAAATTCCTGACATATCAAAGCATTTAGTAGATTTAATTGTTACTATTCATTATATCACTGCCTGCCTCATGGTACGTATTTTCATTAAAGATCAATTCTGTTTCTTAAGTGATAAGTATTTGTGCTAAATATTTTTTCATGACATTTTTGTCCATTCATTAATTTATTCATTCATTCATTCTTGAATCTACTGTATGTTCGGCACCAGGTATTTTCACTTTGATTATCTGCATCATAGCCTTTACATAGAAGGTTAAAGATGGAAGGGTATTCCTCTTTGAGGAATCATTGATATTTTTCATCCACATAAGCAAAATCTTCAATGACTTCCTCAGGCTTCTCTCTTCACTGGCTTCCCAATTATCTACCTATCTATCTATCTACACACACACACACACACACACATACATACATACATACATACATACATTAATTCATTAGGTTGCTCCTCTTCCTTTCCTAGGAACCCAAACTACATAGCCCAGAGGATATTCTGAACCCTTCTGTAATGAAGTATGAGAAGTCAGCATCTTTGGCATTAAAAACTTTGTTTAGTTTTATTTATTTAGAATTTATTTATTTTACATGAATTAAAATGATAAATTTCCAGTCTAGTTTGTCTTGTGAATGGCCAAAATTATTTACATTGACATGGAAGGCCTACGTGACTTTCTCAACCTGTGTTCTTCATTTTGCATCCTGTGCTCCAACAAATATTCATTTCTTATTTGCACATATAATTCATTGACCTCTTCAAGTTCTTGATGAGAAGGTCTTCTATTGGCAACATCTGCTCCCTAATATCATCTCCTCTCTACAGTGTATTCACCCTTTAAGTCTTAGCTCCTCCCTACTTCTTTTGTGAAATCTGTTCTGACCACCTGAATCCCAGGAGATCCTTCTCTAGCTCTCCTTCTTAAACAAGAAGGAGATTTTAAACAATTAAACAATTAAGCATTTTATCACATCTTTATTTGTTGAGTATCTCCTCTAATTTTTATTTCCTAAGAGTTCTGTCAGCTTCCTTGGAGCAGAATACAGTTAAGTTATAACTTTATTGCCCTCAGTATTGAACACAGACTATGACAGAAGCTGTTGAATTAATTTTTTAGCAGATTGACCAAATTCCATATCAAAAATCACTATTCCCACTTTATATTACAACATAACTTCTTCACAAAATAATAGAAGTTGTATATGCAAAATCTAGATTATTTTTAGTCAAATATCAGAAAAATGTGTTCAAGGTGGGTCAACAGGGAATAAAAATGACTTAGTAGTTTTACTACTCTTCTACAATAGATTGGCCAGAAGTTTTGCATGAGACCAAAAATATGAATAAGTCTGCAAAGAAGAATGTAATGTGGGAGGTTAGTGACTGACATATGTGCTGCATTTGTGCTGCATTTGTGCTTTTTTTTAATTCTGAAAGCATGAAGTCATTTTTCTTTTCCACTTACATCTTTTGAATTAAATAAAATGTTTTCTTATATTTGTAAATGTTAACAAGAATATTTTCCATCAGCTCCAGGTGTGTGTATATGGGCTACACTTAGTATCTAAACTTAGGTTGTATTCTATGAGTACATCTTGTAAAATCACACCATGGAGAGGAAGAACAGTGACACATATGGTTGAGGGAGCCAAGAAGGTGGAAATTGATTTTTCCTTTTGAGACCGTACCATATCAGTGACACAGAAATACTGAGGTGCTTATCATCTTTTCTAACTCATTTCCAGGGACTGTTCTCTGACCTTGATATATGTAATAATAGAATCAATAGTAGAATAAGCCTTACTACCTGTCATTTAATCTTTAACTTCAGAAGGCAGACACTCTTTTCTCATTTAACAGATGAAGAAACTGAGGCAAAAAGAGATTAAGTGATCTGTTCAGGGTCATATAGATAGTGACAAAGGTGGATTTCAAACACTGGCTCCGGAGCCCACAATTTAACTGCTATGCGATAAGTGTCTCTTTGTCCATTATACTAATGTTATTATGTTATTATTATGAAATATATTATTACTTGGAGAAATATAATTTCTGTAACATACCATGACAGAATAATTAGAGTTTTATTCTCTTAAAATATACAAACACACATGAGATCTATCATACCCTGTCCTAAGTGATTAGCTACAATTTTATTTAAAAAAAAAAAAAAAAAAAGAATGATTTGGGAGCACCTGGGTGGCTCAGTGGGTTAAAGCCTCTGCCTTTGGCTCGGGTCGTGATCTCAGGGTCCTGGGATGGAGCCCCGCATCAGGCTCTCTGCTCAGCAGGGAGCCTGCTTCCTCCTCTCTCCTCTCTCTCTGCCTGCCTCTCTGCCTACTTGTGATCTCTGTCTGTCAAATAAATAAATAAAATCTTTAAAAAAAAAAAGAATGATTTGTAAGCTATGTGTCTATCACTAAACAGGAAATAGTATTTTTAAGTTCTGTATTAGTTTAGTAGAACTGCCATAAAAAATCACCCCAGGGGTGCTTGGGTGGCTCTGCTGGTTAAGAATCCAACTCTTGATTTTGGCCCAGGTCATGACCTCAGGGTTGTAAGATGGAGCCTAACTTCAGGTTCATGCTCAGTGCTGAATCTGCTTCTCTTCCTCGCCCTCTAACCCTCGCTACATTTGTGCGTGCTCTCTCTCAAACAAATCTTAAAATCACAAACTGGGTGGCATAAAACAACAGAAATTTTATTTCCTCGCAGTTCTGAAGGTAAGAAGCCCAAAATCAAGATGTTGGCAGGAGTGGTTCATTCTAGAGGTTGTGAGGCAGAATCTGTTCCATCTGTCTGTCATAGCTTCTGAGGGTTAACAGCAATCTATAGTGTTCCTTTGTGGTAGTTAAATCACTCCAGTTATTGCCTCTGTCTTCACATAGGTTGTTTCTGTATGTTCCTCTATGTCCAAATTTCTTTCTTCTTATAAGTGTACCAATCTTTAGCCTAGGCCTTACTCTGATCCAGTATGATTTCATCTTAATCTGATTACATCTGGGAAGACCGTATTTTCAAATAAGGTCATGTTCAAAGATACTGGGGGTTAGGATTTTAATGTGTCTTTTTGGGGAACACAGTTCAACCCCAAATAAGCACCTCTGACCAACTTAAGAGTTTCCAAGTAGTAAGCTTACGATGAGGCTTAGTCTAGGAGCTTAGTGCTGCTGCTTTTAAAAAGCAGCCCATTTAATACCAAACTGTGAAGGAGTAAAAGGTTTCCTTTTTAGTTTGTGGCTTAGTGTGCTTGTGTCTCAGATTTTAAAAGTATCACCTGTTAAGGAGGGCACTTGTATAGATGAGTGCTGTGTATTATATGTAAGTGATGAATCACTGCATTCTGCTCAAGAAAAATGAATGAATGAATGAATGAATGATCTAGGAGCAAGCTAAACCCAAAAGGAGTACTAACCACCATTTTCCTTGTGCTAGCAAATGTCTACTGTGTGCAAACAGTGTTTGTGAAGAATGTACATGTTCTTCAGTCCTCGCTTTGGCCTAACATATATCTAATATTAACTTAGTCCTTATCTAGTGGTTTGCTGAGCACATTTCCATCCATGACTGCTTTTGACCTCAAAATGTAACATATCTCACGAAAAGGAAATTATCCCACTTCACTGTATCTTTAATTATATTGGGTTTTCACAGCATCTATTATTTTACTCTGTTCTCTTCCCCAGTTTTCAAGTCTATTCCTTTCCACTACTAATAATCATTTACCCATTTTTACTTTTTTTCTAAGTGATTACAATTTAGGAAGTCAAATATTTATTCCCACAATTGTCACAGTAAAAAAAAAAAGTAATTTACAAAAATATAGAAAGGACATGACAGTACTAAAGATATTGTCTTGATATATTGCTGTATCTTCTGTGACTATGTATTTTTACATAACTGCGATTCAACTGAATGTAGATGTCTATATCATATACTTATTTAATTTTATCAGCATATCATAACTTGCTACATTTTTAAAAACTCTTAAAAATAATTTTAAGAGCTGAATAGTATTTTTTCATGTAGCTTCACTATTATTTTTTTTTTTAAATGAATAATGAAATAGAAATCTATTCAGCTTTTTTTTTTTTTTTTTTTTTTTTTTAAGATTTATTTATTTATTTATTTGTCAGAGAGAGAGAGAGAGGAGCGAGAGTGAGCACAAGCAGACAGAGTGGCAGGCAAAGGGAGAAGCAGGACCCCTGCTGAGCAAGGAGCCCGATGTGGGACTCGATCCCAGGGCACTGGGATCATGACCTGAGCCGAAGGCAGCTGCTTAACCAACTGAGCCACCCAGGCGTCCCTAGCTTCACTATTATTAAGCATTCTTCCTCTGTTGATGATTTGGAGGGTTTCCAATTTTTATTATAAATACTACTGTGATTACCAGTTTTGAACATAAATAATTGGCTATAATTGTGATTATTTCCCTAATACTTATGCTTAAATGGGGAAATAATCAAAAGGCATGAAAATTTTAGAAGTTCTTGATATATAGTAACTTAGTAAAAGATAGATTTCACCAATTTATATAACCTCAAAAATGAATGAGAGTGTCTCTTTACTACAGCTTCACCTTCATTTAAACCAGTTGTGCAGATGAACAATGCTTTTCATTAACTTTGAGTTAGGATATTAGAAGATGAAAAACATCTTTGCTTCTAAGGGAAAAACAAGGGGAAAAAAAGTAAAATAAACATCATACTTTGTATTAGATTGTCAAAGAGCTGAGGTCTCAAGGAAACGGTGGTGAACGGAATTCTTGAGAAGGAAGAGCACATCATAGCTGAGCAGAGAGCTATGTGAGCACCCATACATGCGATCAGTCACCTGGTCTGAGTAGGTAAAGAAACAAACGCACAATAGGTGCCATTGCAGGAAAAAAATAAAACATACTGAACTTTGAGAATAAGGGTAAGATGGAAGAACAGATTGATATCTAGAAGACCCCAAATGCAAAATATAAATCACTCAGCTTAATAATTCTTTTTCATCTACAAAATTTTACAGAGAAGGCAACAATAAAAAAGATGGCCAAAAGCAGAGAGAATGAATGGTTCTAATGTGCTTAGGTTCTAGAATTCTGCTGGGGTTGAATCCAAAAATTGATCCAACCTATCTGAAACTGCAGCACAATCCCCTTATAGCTCAAATACTCTAGAGAATAAAAAGATCAAAACTTGATATAGTGACGGGAGAGGTTGGAAACTGTGTTAACCAGAGTTGAATCAAATATATTAAAGCTGTGGACTAGTACCAGCTAAACTTGATCCTTTTTGTAATCTTAATAAGCCCTAGTAGTCAGAGAACACAGGTGTACTCTCTAGGAAAAACAAAGCAAAATGAAAACAAACAATTAGAAGTCTAAACTATTCCTTAAAACACAATATCCAGAACAAAACCTAAAAACTGTTGATACACATTTAAAGAAAAAAACAGGAAAATGTAATCCATTACCAAGAGAAAAACAAAAACAAAAACAAAAACAAAACCAGGAAGGAGACATGAACATAATCCAGGTACTGACATTGACAGGTAAATATTTTGAACTATTATGTTTAGGGGTGCCTGGGTGGCTCATTCAGTTGAGCTTCTGACCCTTGGTTTTGGCTCAGGTCATGATTTCAGGATCTTAAGACTGATCCCTGCACCAGGCTCTGCACTCAGCATGGAGTCTGCTGTCCCTCTCCCTGCACCTCTGTTCATCCCCTTGATCACACATGTATGTGTACACACACTCTCTCTCTCAAATAAATAAATAAGGAAAATCTTTAAAAAAATGGGAAAAAAACTATTATGTCTACCAATTTAAAGGAAGATGGAAATAATAGGTAAAAAGGTGGTGATTTTCAAGAGAGAAATAAAAACTTGTAAAAAATGGAAATTACTACTCAACCATAGGAAAGAATGAAACCTTGCCATTTGCAACAACATGGTCTGACCTAGAAGGTATTGTGATAAGTTAAATATGTTAGAGAAAGACAAATACGTGATTTCATTCATGTGGAATTTATGAAACAAAATGAGTGAACAAAGAATAAAAGAGATTAAAAAAAATCAGGGGAGACTTTGTGGCTCAGTTGTTAAGCATCTGCCTTTGGCTCAGGTCATGATTCCAAGGTCCTGGGATCGAGCTCCACATCAGGCTCCCTGCTCAGCAGGAAGCCTGCTTCTCCCTCTCCCACTCCCCTGCCTGTGTTTCCTCTCTTGCTGTGTCTCTGTCAAATAAATAAATAAAGTCTTTAAAAAAAAAAAATCAAACTCTTAAATACAGAGAAAAACTGATGGTTGCCAGAGGGGAGCTGAGTGAGGGATGGGTGAAACAGATAAATGAGATTAAGAGTGCACTTATCTTGATGACACTGAGAAATGTATAGAATTATTGAATCATTATGTTGTACACCTTGACCTAATATAAAACTGTATGTTAATTGTACTCTGATAAAAAAAAGAAACAGGAAAATTGGAAGTTTGAGAACTGAAAATACAATATCTAAAACAAGTGTGCTAAGAGAACAAAATAAAAAATAAAACCAATGTGCTAGATGTCTGCAATGATTACAAAACATGACTGAGACAAACTCAGCAAGATATAAATAAATGAAGATATAAAGTATGTTTATGGATCAGATTACTTATTTTTAAGATATCAATTTTTTTCAAATTGCTGAATGAGAATGAATAAAAATTCCTTAACAAATAGATGAACAACTCAAATTTTGTTTAAAGATTTTATTTGACAGAGCACAAGTAGGCAAGACAGCAGGCACAACAGTGGCCAGAGGGAGAAGGAGAAGCAGACTCCCTGCTGAGCAGAGGGCAAAAGTGGGGCTCAATCCCAGGACCCTGAGCCAAACACAGATGCTTAACCAACTGAGCCACCTAGGTGCCTCTTAACAACTCAATTTTTAAAATGAAATTGGATTCTGTTTTAGAACAGATGTAATAAATGAATTCCTCTTATTCCTCCCACTAAGTTCCACTGGAAAACCTGGACATTACATATAGGAAAATGTTACAGTACTCTAAAAGAGGCCAAGAAGGAGGCACACTGACCAGGGACTTCAGACCTTGAGTAACAACATAGCTGTGAATTCCCAGGGTTTTCTCTCTGCTTCATATACCACAGAATGTGTACTTAAATACTGGAAATGCCAATAGATTCAGTCAGAAAAGACTTAAGAAAAGTGTACTCTTTTAAATCAAAGGATCAAGAGAAATTCAGTGTAGCAAGAGAGGAAATTTTCAGACAATAACTGTCCTATTTTAAGCAAACACTACAGAAAAAACTGTGACTTTGACTAATCACAATCAGCAAAGACCAAGTGAGAAGAACTTGACTTCTATTCTTGTCTGGCTGTGCCTCATTACAGCCAGAGTTGAGTGAGAGAAGTTTGAAGGCAGGGGCGGGGGGTGGACAGGACTTTCATGCTTACTGGGCAGTAACAAGTACTGTCCTCACCTTTCCATATCAGTGAAGGCAATGTGGAGAGAAGTTGTAAGTTGTAATCACTCTCAGGATATAAAAAGGGACCATGTGAGGAACCTGGATTCTTCTCCAAGCCTGACAATAATGAGACAGCAAGGAAAAAAATTGAAGGCAGCAAGAGAAACAATGCCATAACTATAGAGAAAAAATGATTTGAATAACAGGATATCTCATAAGAAATTATTGAGGCCAAAAGAAAGTGACATAAGACTTTTTTTTTTTTTTTAGGATTTATTTATTTATTTGAGAGAGAGAGAAAGAGAGAACAGATAAGTGGGGGGAAGGGCAAAGGGTGAGGGAGAGAATCTTTTTTTTATTATTATGTTCAGTTAACCACTGTATAGTACATGATAAGTTTTTGATGTAGAGAGAGAGAGAGAATCTAAGGCAGACTCCCCATTGAGCAGAGAGCCTTATGTGGGGCTCAGTCCCATGACCCTGAGATCATGACCTGAACCAAAATCAGGAGTTGGATACTTAACTGACTGAGCCCCCCAGGCACCTGGTACAAGATTTTTAAAGGGCTGGAAGCAAGGAACTATCAACCCAGAATTCTGTACCCAATGAAAATACCCTTCAGAAATGAAGAGTAAATCAAGATAATCTCAGATGAAAGAAAATTAAGACAATTTGCATCCAGCACAACTGTCCTAATATAATTGCTAAAGGAAATTCTTGAATATTTATTTTTTTATTTATGTAAGAGAGAGAATGAGTGGGGAGGAGGGGTAGGAAGAGAAGCAGGCTCCCCAATGAGCAGGGAGCCTGATGTGGAACTTGATCCTGGGACTCTGGAATCTTGACCTGAGCAGGTGTTCAACCAACTGAGCCACCTAGGTACCCCAAGAAAATTCTTGAAACAGATAAAATGATGAAAGAATCTTGGAATATCATAAAAAGAGGGGAAAAGAAGAAAAGAGGAAAAACATGGGTGAATATGATGTAATTTTATTGTCATCTTGTATTTCTAAATTATCTTTGATAGTTAAAACAAAAATGGTAACACTGAAATATTTTCAGTGTATGTAGAGAAAATATATAAGATATAAATGGGGAAGAGTAAAAAGACTTTAAAAGGAAGTATGACCTCTAAATTCCATTTAAATTGGTAAAGTGTCAATACAAATAGACTGTAATAAGTTGCATATGCATAACATAACACCTATAGCAACCACTAAAAATGTGTATACAAAAAGATCCAGATATTACAGAAAAAAGTCTACAGAAAAATAAAAATGAAATTCCAAAAATATTCAAGTAACCCACAGGAAGGTAGGAAAAAGAAAAGAGAAGGAAAAATGGAACAAACAGGAAAACAACATAATGTTAGATATGTTATTACATTAAATGTAAATGATTTAAATACAACAATTAAAAGACAAAGATTGTCAGAGTGGGGGGGAAATTATGTCAACAAGAAACTCATCTCAAATATAACAGTATAGGTTAGTTGAAAGTAAGATCATGTAAATATAATGTAAACAGTAAGCAGAAGGAAGCTGAAGCCTCCACAATAATACCAGGTAAAGTGGAATTCATAGCAAAAGAAATTATCAGGAAAGGAAAAGACATTACCTAGTAAGATCAATCTGTGAAGAAATAGAGTTGTAAAATATGTAAAACAAAAACAAAAAACTAAAAGGAGAAATTGATAAGTTTATAACCATAGTTGGAAAAGAGACTTCATCAACATTAACAGAATACAGAGAGAAATCAAAGATTTAGAAGAATTCAACATTATCAGCAACCAATCAATTTTATAGACCACTACACCAAACAATATAAGATTCTCTTCAGGCACTTATAGAACATTTACTATTTGCAATTTACAATAGACTATCAGGCAAATTTAACAAATTTGGAAGAATTCAGTCATACAGAATGTGTTCCCTTACCACAATGTAATCAAACTAGAAATCAATAGCCCGGAAATCTCTAACACTTAGAAACAAAACTGGATACTTCCCATTCATCCATAGATCAAAGGGGAATCCTCAAGAGAAATTTAGAAAATTAAAGTGTATTAAATTAAAAACACATATCAAAATTTGTAGATGCAACTAACATGGTGCCGAAGGCAAAATTATAGTACTAAATGCTTACATTGGAAAAGGGGAAAAGTCTCAAGTCAATAATATCAACATACTAAAAAAAAAAAGAAAACAAAATTAATCCAAAGCAAACAGAAGGAACTAATAAAAGATAATTGCAGTTTTCGTTGAGATAGAATATAGTAAAACAGTAGAGAAAATTGATTAAGGAAAAGTCTGGTCCTTTGAAAAGATCTATAAAATTGGAAAACTTTTATCAAGACAAAAAAAAAAGCCACAAATTACCAATATCAGGAATGAAACAAGATTACAACAGGCAAGAGATAAGATTATAGACATCAAGGGATAATAAAGGAATAATAAGAACCAACTCTGGGGCACTTGGGTGGCTCAATGGGTTAAGCCTCTGCCTTCGGCTCAGGTCCTGGGATCAAGCCCCGCAGGGCTCTCTGCTCTTCAGGGAGCCTGCTTCCTCCTCTCTCTCTGCCTGTCTCTCTGCCTATTTGTGATCTCTCTCTGTCAAAAAAAAAAAAAAAAAAAAAAAAAGAACCAACTCTGTACACATAAATTTAACAACCTACATCTTTCTGTGAATCTACAACTATTTCAAAATAAATAAATAAATGGGAACAACCTTTGAACACTTTACAGCAATAGATATTCAGATGACCATATGACCATGAAGTACATGAAAAGAGGCTCAAAATCATTAGGCATAAGCAAAATGGAAATTGAAGTCACTGTTCATCCAAATGATCCCAAATATGTTTACATTATTTATTTATATTATTATTGAAATGACTTTGAGATTTAAGTAAACTTGTAAATTTTTGTGGATTACTGATAATAGGAAGTTTTGAGGAATATTATTCTTCTCTGTCCAACCACTCCCTCAGCCTTTAATTTCCTAGCTCCCCTCAGCTCCCATTTTTTACATACCCTTTTGGAACGATGGGTTATTATGGATGTCTTACCTAAACTTCTAGCTTAACAACTCTCTAGGAGCCTGCCCTCAGAATCTGATTTAAGGCCTTATGCATGGGGACTCTTGAGGAAGAAGTCTCTGCCTCAACCTCCTGGCAGTTATTCTTAAAACATGGCCACTCTCCACCACTGAAGCCTTCCTTCCATCATTCCTCATGGCCAGCACATCCACAACGGCTAGCATGCACAAGCTTTTAACATATTAAACACTAGGGACATGCTAGTAATTAGTCTGAACCTTCTTATATCTTAAACCAAGAGAAGGAAACAGAAGCAAGGGAGAAAAAAAAAAAAAAAAAAGCCTGGAAGGTAGTTTACGTTTACATCAGAGAACATATGAATATGATACTAAAATGTCTGACATACTCTTAGGAAGTGGGGGACAATGGATTTGTTTTGGAGAATATTATGATTTGGCTTATATTTTAGGACTATAACTCTATGGACAATTCCACCAAATCATGAATAGGCAAGTAATGTTATTTGTGATAACTAAAAAGCATAACCAGATATATTCTGAAATTGATTCAGATTGCTATTCCTAGAGAAGCTTTCCATAAAGAAGTAACTATTCCGATCCAGATGTCTGTGTCATAAGCACATCCATCCTTGATATTTATATCACTGGAAATTATAAGTAAATGATAGACACTTTAAAAGTATCAAGTTAGAAGATTGATAGGAATGATAAAAATTAGGATGGATTTGAAGGAGATATTGTCACAGGAAGGACACATTAGTCTCATCTATAAAATGAATGAATGTGAGAGAATTCTCTCTTCCAGCATTTTCCAAAGCCATTAAGAGCTGAATTAATTGGCTCAGTTTGGGTGGCATATTCTTGCTTTTAACAGTATAACTTGAACAGCAAGATTTAAAATATCCTTACTCTGTGATGTCTCTTGAAAGCAAATGATGGTAAAAATGACATGAAGGTTAGTTTGTAAGTATTTGCTTTGTCATTTGCTTTATTATGGAAGAAAGATTTCAATAGTTGATAAATATATTCACAAACATTTTTCAGGTTCAGAAAAATAAACTCATCTCTTTTCTGTTTGAACTTGGCTTTGAATATTTCCAGCATTAATATATCACTAACATTACTACAAAATTTGGGGGCCTGTTGGGCAAGGGTTTTTCAATCTCAGGACTATTGTCCTCTTGAATCTAATGCTTTTTTGTTGTGGCACCTCCTTGTTCATTGTAATATAGCTAGCAGCATCCTTGGTCTCTAAACTTTAGAAACCACCATCACCCCCTCCCAGTTACGACAACCAAAATTATCTTCCAGTATTGCTCCATGTCTCTCAAGGGACAAAATTTCTCCTAGTTGAGGATCTCTGTGCCTGACCAATCTACTGAGAGTAAGAGAGCCCCAACTAGGACTGAAGTACAGAGAATTGGGTCAGAAGGAGATTTGACCTGAAGAACTCCTTCATGAGAACAGGGATCTTTCTGCCTTCTACATTGCTTTACCCCCAGAGTCTTTTAGTAATGCTTGGTAGCCTGTAAGTGCTCAATAATTATTTGTTGAGTGAATTAATGACCCCTCTCAGAGAAGATGTTGAAAGAGAGGACTGGGTAAAAAAGTGAAATAGTTTTTGTTCATAAATTGATATCAAAATTCTCAGTAGATAATTACTTAGAAGAAAATTAGAGACAATCTAATTTTAAGGTCAGATTGATGAAGAGATTATCAGATGAAGTTTTCATAGGGGAAGTTGAAGTATTTTAACAACTGACCTTTAAAAGTTGGGAATCTTCTTTGCAAACATCCACAGACATCCATGAATAGAGTATGTTCCTACTTATTCACACTTTGAAGGGTTCTGGGATTGTAATCAACTTTCACTGCCAAAAAAGTTGGGGGATAATGTGGATAATCTAATGAGCCTACTTTGTTAGAAAGACTGCCATGGAAGATCCTCATTCTAGTCAATATGTCATGATAAATTAAGAAAGACAAGATGTCCAAAACATAAAGATAGTAATTTCAAAAATCTGCCATGATATGAGGTACATCTGTGCATTCAGATTTTTTCTAGGAACAGGGACCTTCTGTAATTCTTTCCTTAAACAAAAACAAAAACAAAACCTTAATTGCCTTTTAAAATTAATTCCTTGTACCATGTAAATTATTTCCAACCATAGATTTCTCAATGGCACTTTTTTTTTTTTTTTTGAAAAATGCCTTTTTTGTGACTTGAAATGAATGTTATTCTGAAATGATCTAATTCAAAATTCTGGACATTAACAATCATAATGTTATACTCTTCTAAGTCAATCTACTGAATCCAATTAACTGTATGAAATGTGGAGTCCAATATTTAGCATAAAATATATGCTAGACCAAAGTTCATTAGTTCATCCAACCGTATTGATTGCTGCCCAGTCTGTGCTAGGAACTATTCTAGGTGTTTGGAATTCATCAATGAACAAAGAAGACAAAGAATCTAGCCTTGTTTATATTCTTTAAGGAAAGCAAACAATAAAAAAAATCAAAATAAATAATTTATATCGTTTTAATTAATAATAAATTTTGAGAAAAAAAGGAAAAATCAATGAGTGAACCTGGACACAGAAAACAGTAGAGAAAACTAATGATATCAATTCTTGTTCTTTGAAAAGATCAATAAAATTGATGAAATTCTTGTCATAAATAGCAAGAAAAAAAGATATAAATTGCCAATATCAGGAATGAAAGAAGAAATATCACCCAGATCCTCAGACATGTAAAAGCATAGAGAATATGACTAAAAACTTTACATTTACAAATTCAACAACTTAGAGGAAATGGACAAATTTCTTGAAAAATGCAATATTCACAATCTGTTCCAGGAAATAGAATAAGGAAACCCTTCCCAGCATATTTTATGAAGCCAGTATTACCTCGCTACCAAAACTGAACAAAGATATTTTAAGAAGAGACTACAGATCAACATTCCTCTTGAACATTGATACAAAAAAACTTTAACAAAGTATTAGCAAATTGAATCTGGAAATCCATTAAAAATGATATTATCACATCAGACCAAGTAGGATTTATTCCAAGATGCAAATTGGTTCAGTGTTCAAAAATCAATTAATGTATTTTATAGGTTAACAGACTAAAAATAAATCTGATCAACTCAACGTAAAAGCATTTAATAAAATTCAGTATCCATTCATGCTTTAAAAATATATCTCAGCAAACTAGGAATAGGGTGAAACTCCTCCAATACTTGATAAATAGTATTTATGAAAACCAGTAGGTAATATACTTAATCATAAAAAGTTGAATATTTTCCCCATGATATTAGGGAGAAAAAGCAAGGATGCCTCTTCTCTCTGCTGAGCTGGATATTCTATCTAGTACAATAAGGCAAGAAACAGAAATTAAAAAGACATGCAGACTGGAAAGGCAGATGTAGACAGTATGATCACATACATGAAAAAGCCCCCCCCCAAAAAAAACCTACTTAAAATGTTAAGTGATTTTGACAAGGTTGTAGGATTCAAGCTCAATACACAAAACCAATGGTATTTATATAGACTATCAAATAGCAAGAGGAAATAGAAATTTTCAAAATAATCACATTTATCAGAGTATCTGAACCACAGCATACTTAGGGATAAATCTGACAAAAGATGTCCAAGATTTATGTGCTGAGAGCCACAAAACATTGATGAGAGAAATATAAAAAAGCTATTCAATGAAGATTTATTTACGGATCAAAAGACACAATATTGTTAATATGTCTATTTTCCTCAAATTGATCTACAGAACCAACAATGAATCCCAATCAAAATCTCAGAAAACTTTTTTTTAGCTGACAAGCTTATTCTAAATTTTGTAAAGAAAATGCAAAATGCTAGAATAGCCAAAGCAACTTTGAAAAAGAAAAAAAGCTAGAGGACTTACAGTAAAGCTACAGTAATCAGCGCAGCATTGATATAAAAATATACAAATGGATCAATGGAACAAAGTAGGAAGTCCAGAAAAAGATGAACGAATGTATGGTCAATTGATTTTCGACAAATGTGCCAAAACAACTCAATGGTGAAAGGAAGATTCCTCCAACAAATTGCGCTGAATGACCGGGATATCCATATGCAAAAATAGAAATCCTTACCTCTAACAACATACAAAATGCAACTCAAATCGTAGGTCTAAATATAAGAATGAAAGCCATAAAATTTCAGAAGAAAATGTAGGATAAAAACATAATGACCTTGTGCTTAGCAATGATATTTTTTAAGAGTTTGTTTATGTATTTGAGAGAGATAGAGAACTAGAGAGAGAGCATGAGCTGTGGGGAGGGGCAAAGGGAGAGGAAGAAGGAGGCTCCCTGCTCAAATGGCTGGCTTCATCCCAGGACCCTGGGATCATGACCTGAGCTGAAGGCAGATGCTTACCCAACTGAGCCACACAGGCACCTGTGCAATGATTTGTTAAATATGACATAAAAAACAAACGATCAACAAATTGGATTTTATCAAAATTAAAAATATTTGTTCTTCAGAAGACAAGGTTAAGAAAAGGAAAAGACAATCATAGACTTTGAAAAGTATTTCCAAAACATATTATCTGGCAAAGGACTTACACTTTAAATATACAAAGAACTCATAACTCCAAACAAACAAACAACCCAGTGCAAAATGGGCACAAGGTTTAAGTACATTGTCACCAGGAATTGATCTGGGGGTAGAATAGGAGGTAGAAGTCAAGAAATCTTCATGACTTTGGGTTGGGGAAGATTTTGTATCAGAATAGAAAAGAGCACTGGGGCACCTGGGTGGCTCAGTGGGTTAGAGCCTCTGCCTTTGGCTCGGGTCGTGATCCCAGGGTCCTGGGATCGAGCCCCACATCGGGCTCTCTGCTCAGCAGGGAGCCTGCTTCCTCCTCTCTCTGCCTGCCTCTCTGCCTGCTTGCAATCTCTATCTGTCAAATAAATAAATAAAATCTTAAAAAAAAAAAAAGAATAGAAAAGAGCACTAATACTAAAAGAAAAGTTTGACAAATCACATTCAGATTAAGAACTTTTTATCAAAAGACACTATTAATGAACTTAAAGATCAGAGCATTGAATAAGAGAAAATATTTTTGGTACATATACATGTTTAGTAGCAGAGAACACGTTTCCAGAACATGTGAGGAATTCCTATACCTCAATAAGAAAAAGACAACCCTGGGCACCTGGGTAGCTCAGTGGGTTAAAGCCTCTGCCTTCGGCTCAAGTCGTGATCCCAGGGTTCTGGGATTGAGACTCACATGGGGCTCTCTGCTCAGCAGGGAGCCTGCTTCCCCCTCTCTCTCTCTGCATGCCACTCTGCCTACTTGTGATCTCTATCAAATAAATAAAATAAAATCTTAAAAAAAAAAAGAAAAAGAAAAAGACAACCCAATAGGAAAATTTTCAGTAGAGTTGAACAGGCACTTTCAAAACAGAATATCCAAATGGTCAAGCATATAAAAAGGTATTTAAACTAATTAGTGATTATGGAAATAGAACTTAAAATCACAATAATTCACTAAACAGCAAAATGGCTAAAATTAAATATGAACAATACCAAATATTGCCAACAAAAAAATTGGAACTTAAGCCAGTGAGCATGTCAATGTTTGACAGTATACATTAAAGCCCCTGTCCCCCAATGATTCCATTCCTAGAAAGATGTGTATGTGTTCCTTAAAATATGTTCATATGTTTGTTAAACAACATAATGGTCATAACAGCACTATTCCTAGTAACACTAATCTGAAAGCAACTTAATTGTAACAATAAATACATGATAATGTAATCATATAACAGTATTTTATGACAATAGGAATGAATGATTAGTGTATGGATGGATAATTTCCTGCTGTAATGTTGAGCAAAAGAAGATAGACACAAAGTAGTAAGGACTGTATCATTCCATCTATAAGAAGTTTAAAAGAAGTAAAAAGTAATCAATGCTAGTAAAAGACAAGGGACTATTTATTTTTGTAGCGGGAGTGGGATAATAACTAACCAAGAGCACACATAGGGTATCTGGTGCTGCTAAAATTCTCTTTCTTGTGATAATAGGTGGCACTTACATGGGTATATTCACTTCTTGAATATTCATCAAGCTGAACGTTTACAATTTGTTCTCTTCTGTATACAGAACCTATCTGAGAAAGATTGACCTTTCTTTGGAGATGGCAAGGGAGCAGGGGAAACACAGGCATCAACCAGACTTATTGTTTCCTTTCTAGTATCATAGACATCATATTGTTAATCTAGGTCCACTGTACCCCGATCCTTGAAAAGTTGTCAGAATTTCTTTTCCCTGTAGTTTCAGTATATGCTGGCAAATTTATCTCACTCTTTTTTTTAAGATTTTATTTATTTATTTGACAGACAGAGATCACAAGTAGGCAGAGAGGCAGTCAGAGAGGAGGAAGCAGGCTCCCCACAGAGCAGAGAGCACAATGCAGGGCTCAATCCCAGGACCCTGGGATCATGACCCAAGGCGAAGGCAGAGGCTTTAACCCACTGAGCCACCCAGGCACCCCTCTCACTCTGTTTTTAATAATACATACTAACAAGTTGTACTTGAATATGGTCCTCTATGCCATCCCCAGTTCCCAAGTTCCAGGTCCTTGCCTGTGGAGCCTCACATTAACAGTCTCCTCTGGCAGGTTCCTTTCCCTCTCAAGTTCCATCCACCCTAGAACAGTGTCTATAGTGCACTTGTAAGAACCTTATTTTCCTCCTCCTCTCTCCTCCCACACCCATCTGAGTGTTCTTCAGGGAGAACAAGAAACCTTTATTCTTTCCTGCTACCTGCTTTATTCTCTTGGGAGAAATTCCTTCTTTTTCTAAAACATTTCCCTCAGGAATCAGAAATGAATCCTAATTCTTAAACATTGATTACTTACTGAAGTTGCTAGAAGAGTGGACATGGACATTTCTCCTGAGGGGAATTTTTTATTGGAGTGAAATTACTATATGACTCAAAAATGTTTTTGTCTTATTTGGTTTTTCAGAAAAAGGGATGGGGAGGTGGAGAAATACTTATTTGTTCAAATATATGATATAAAGGTTTTGTTCCTGCTTGCTGTTTATATAAATGTAGAGTGATTTGTATGAATGTAATATTGCTCTCAAACCTGAAAGGGAACCTGACCTTCTAGGCAAAGTATATTGGTAAATAAATATTGCTACATCCTACAACTCAATTTAAATGGTGCTCAGATAAGCTCAGAATGTAAAGGTGCTTTCTTTTCTCTTTCTTTTCCCCATCCCTCTTTTCTTTCTCTTTTTTCTACTTCCACCTTTTCTTTTTCTTTGTTTCTCTCCTTTCCTTCTCTCCCTTCCTCCTTTCCTAATATCCAAGCGGACCAATATCTAACGTAGACTCATATATATTTCTGATGAATCAAAGAACCAGATGGACACAGATCAATTTGAGCAACAACCATGTCTACAGGCAGTTTGTTATTTCATTTTGAGTTGAGACCCAAGATCCTGAAATAAAAATGTGAAAACAAATTTCTGTTTAGTATTTGGAGAAGGAGAAATTCAATTTAATTATCTTAAGAATCCATTAGCTAATGCATAGTTTTATCAATATTCCCAGAAAAGTTTGGCTCCAGTGCCCTGGTGGGCAACTGCTCAGTTTCAAAGAGACCAAAGAGGGGGTGTACCAGGAAAGATATGACCTGTAGAAACTTATATTGTGAGTCAGAATATATCATTTGGTGGGGATCAAACACTGGAGAGTTGAGCTGCAGAAAATATGGCCATAAATTCTGCCTGAGCATGAGGCTTCTGAATTTGTAACTCTTAGCTTGGAAAAATGAATGAGTGATTTAATTCATTGAGAAACTGTACAAATTGCATACTTGTGCATAAGAATTGATTGATAAAAGTGGTCTATTTATTGAATCTATAAATGCCTGCTTCTCTAATTTATGCCCTAAGGCTGAGTCATTTGCATCATAAATTCAGAAGGGCAAATTCACAAGTACATAAAATGAGAGTTCAACTATTTCTTCCTCAAAGATGCCTTCCTTGACTTTCTAAGCAATGTAACCCCTTCCTGGCTGCCAGTATACCTTAATAACCTATTTTTTGTTAATCTTCCTTCCTCCATCAGAATGCAGGTTTATTCTGCTTTGGGAGCAGGAACTCAGTTTGTCTTGTATCTCCACAACCTGTACCAGGTTTCACATTAATCATTGGTTTTTAACTGGATGTTGAACACACTAATTGCCAAGCATGCTGAAGGATGGTACAGTAGGAAACAGTGTTCAACAAATGAGCATGATGTGAGTCCTCACCTCAAGAAACTTACAGGACAGTTGATTCTTGACCTTCCACATGGAGTTAATTGTCCACGCCTACATACCACTGTATGCTCCCATTATACCGTCTAATTATCACAGCGCTTACATTCTCACCCAGGACTTCACCTTCATTCCCAGTCCAATGAATCAGCAAAACATCAGCCTTGCTTGGAAATGTTTAGTTCCTCCACATTCCTACCATACACAGGCCATCTTCTGTAGACTGGCATGTAGTAAAGCTTTTTGTTACATTAGCTCTACATTTTTAGTTATATCTGTCTCTCTCCTTATTCTCCAAAGCTGAACCAAATGCTCTAGAACACCCTATATGTTCCTATTTCTGCACTTTCCATGCCACCTCTGTTGCCTAAAATCTTCTTTTCACAGTATCTATTAGACGTGTATCTTTCCCTCAAAGCACAGGCTAAAAACAATTGTCCTCCAGAAGGGGAACCCACCATCAAATTAAGTCAATCAATCTTCCTCTCTTTCTCTCTCTACCTTTTTTGAATTCAGCTATTTATCCATCAGTTTATTCAACAAACATTTACATAGAACTTCTGTGTGCCAGCTATCAGACCGAAAGAAATGATGTCTCTCTCACAGTGCTTACCGTTCAATGAGGGACGCAGAATCGCATAACTAATCTTGAAATGACAACTGTGCTAAAAGTCTCAAAGGAGATATACATAATGCTGTTACAGCACACGGCTCAACGAACTAACCTGCTTAAAAAGGCCAGGGGAGGCTTTCCTGACCGATCTGCCGGTGTTGATGAGAGCTTGGTGAGGCTGAAGACAGGGGATAGTCTAAGGAGAGGCTACAGTCTGTGCATAGCTTCAGTAGCAGCAGTGAGCATGGGGCGTTTTAGGAAATGGAAGAAAGTAGGCATGGCCAGTGCACAGTGAGTGAGGAGCAGCCTGGGGCTAGATAAAACAGGAAAAATGTCAGTGGGGCATCACAGACGGTAGTGTGAATTTGAATGTTTATCCTAAGATGAGTTACTGAAGTATTTTAAGCAGGAAGGTGAGATGATCAGATTTGCAATTCACAAAGATCACTCTATGCAGGGTGGAAATTAATTGTAAATGATAATGACATGAGTGGATGCAACAGCTCATTTGAAGTAGTCTAGGTAGGAGTTGATGGTAGCTTGGATTTGAGGGGTGATTGTGATAGCAGGAGTGAAGAAAGATTAGCAGATTTGAGACTAGTTTAGTAGGTAACATCAATAGGACATAATGCAAGATTACATATGGCGGCTAATGGGAAGAAAGAAGATAAGGACCCTCCTGGCTTTCTGACTTGAATAATAGAATAGAAGAATGGCAGAAACATTCACTGGACGAGGACCCAGGTTTGGTATTCTGGGGAGTGTAAGACACTAATTACTGTGATTACTTTATGTGGTGTCTTTCAGAGTCAACCTTGTGTTGTCATTTCAGTATATGCAGCATCCCTGCTTTCTAGTTTTCACGCACAAGAACTAAATCATAACTCACACATGGTCACTACTCCGTAAAATATTGCTTAAATGACTGAATTCACAGAAATAATGGTAAACCCTTGCCATACTTACAAAACAGATGACATCAGTGCTATAGTGATTTGCAAACAGTGTAAGTACAATAAACAAATCATAAACTTATATCCTTAATCTTTGTGTAAGATTAAAATGGTTGGAATAAAATAAATAAATAAAAGCTCAAATTGTAGGTATTTATTCCATTTTTTAAAGATTTTATTTATTTGAAAGAGAGAACTGAGGGAGTGAGTGGATGAGCAGGGTGGAGGGGCAGAGGCAGGGGGAGAAACAGGCTCCCCACTGAGCAGAGAGCCAGACATGGGCTGGACGCCAGAACCCTGGGACCATGACCTGAGCTGAAGGCAGACACTTAACCAACTGAGCCACCTAGGCGCCCTTGTATTTATTTCAATAATTAAAGTGGTTAATCTGTTTATTTAGCATCTTTAGGGGTTATAATCACTGACAGCTTTTATTTAAATAGGTCGTCTCAGCTGTCAAACTGTGGTATAAATCCTTACAGCTGAAGTTTTATAGTAAGGAGAGCATCTGGCTCCTACAACTTTTGCTCTAGGCCAGACACCGTTTCTAGAAAGTTTATGTCCCAAAGGACTATATTCCACTCTTGGCTTGGGGACATGTCATGTCTTCGTGACACGATACCTTCCTGGGTGTCTGCCTCATGAAATTAGAGAGGCAATTTGGTTACGTGAAGAAAGCTCTGGTCTAAGAGCAGGGAATCATTGTCCTGGCTTTACCACTATTGAATTATCTAACTTCTATTAAGTCAATTAACTTCTTAGATTTTCAGTTTTCTCATATATGAATTGGGTTCACTCCCAATTTAAAGAGATGAATACATGGAAAAAACCTACAAAGATCAAAAGAAATAGGTTCTTACAAACGATGTGTTTGGTGGCTCTGCGTGTTAGAAGTCTTCGTGTTCATGTTTGGGGGTTGGTTTAGTGGAGAGAATTTAGATTTGCATGTAACGATTCCATTACAACTGCATGATACTTAGTATTATCACAGTGAAGATGGTGCTGACCTTAGGAGATGCTGACCCTAAGAGGTAGCAAGTAAAAATTTTACTAGCAGCTCTGTATGATATGGTGTGAGGACACACACACACACATTCAGAAACAAAAACAAAACCTGTCCTCAAAAGCCTTGCCGTCCGAATAGGTAATGGATCTCCAACATGAGAAAGACACAAAAAATATTCTGCAACAAACAAACTAAATGATACCCTATAACAACAACAAACATGACACTTACCATGCAGTAGGAACTACTGAAGCACTTTGCATGCAAGATGGTATTCATCTCCCATTAACAACCTTATGGGATAAACGCTATTATTATCTTTATTTTATAAATTAGAGAAGTAAGGCACAGAGAGGGTAACCTGTCCAAGGTCACAGAGTTAGTGTGGAGTTCCATGCTATCAACCCCTCAATGCCTCTTAATGGGAGGCAGGCCATCTCATCTCATCTGAAAATAGTTTTGTCCTATTTCTTGCTATAATTCTGAGACTAGATTTTATGTGAATTAGAATTCTTACTTCCTATAACTTGATACTACAGAGTTCTTATTTGCCAGACAATTTTTCTAATGATGAATTTACTTTACTTTCTAATGATGAATTTACTTATTAGAAGAAATTTAAATAAAACTTGAGACTAACCATCTTGGTTTTTATTAAAAAAAAAAAAACACAAAATAATTGGATTGATCCAGAAGATTCAGAAATGTATCTTTCAACAATACTATTTTAGGAAAAGGATAGAAATGAAATCTGAAAAATACTACAAATTCCAAAATTCCACTTGTATAAGGCATTCCATTAACCTAGAATACTTTCTTCCTGCCTTTCCTCCTGGTCCTTATTCCCATGAAGATTCATCTAAAACTTCACTTCCTACCAGGATGCCCTACTTGGCCATCACTCTTCTCTCTCCACTCCAGGTGTACTTAGAGTTCCTCCTCTATGTTCTATGCAGTCATGGCACCTATGTGTCCTCTGTCATGATACTTGAACCCCTCTACATGGGTATGTTTTCTGTCTCATCATCTACATTTGAAACCTTTTGAAGAAAAATGCCCTTTATCTTTATAACCTCAGCTTTTAGCATAGAACTGGGATTTTAGCATATGTGTATAGAATGAATGCCCCCAAACATTTTTACTGTTTTTCATGGCAGATTTTATATAAGTGCCGTCAGTCTCTTTGATGGAAGATAGTTAATGCGAGGGATCAATGGTAACATGATACCTGGTCAATTCTGTGGTTATTATAGTTGTGTATTGTCAGAGAAGAGAGGAAGGGAGAGTAATAGAAGACTAGCGAGGTGAAATATATTTTGCTTTCTCAATTTTTGTGAGTCATCCATGAAGACAAGAGAGGCAAACCCATGTCCTTGAACCCTTGCAGCTCTCTCTTCTTGCTGCTGTTTTGGCAGCAATCACCACCAGCCCCCACCCCGACTGGACTCATTAGCCAGAAAATACAGTGCAGCTAGATTACTTTCACTAAGTGTCTTTGTCACCATTAGCAAGTGTTTTGCATTAACAAAAACCACTCTTTATGAAGAGAAATCATAATCCCTCTGGATTTTATGAGAGAAAAATGTGAGAGATTCAAGGCTGAGTGAGATGGACATATACTCTCTTTTTTTTTTAAATTAAATTTTTTATTTATTTTCAGCGTAACAGTATTCATTGTTTTTTCGCCACACCCAGTGCTCCATGCAATCTGTGCCCTCCCCAATACCCACCACCTGGTTCCCCCACCCTCCCACCCCCGCCCCTTCAAAACCCTCAGGTTGTTTTTCAGAGTCCATAGTCTCTCATGGACATATACTCTTTCTTCTGACCACAGTTTGGAGGCCGAGGAAGCTCTTTGAAGTTTAAGATCGCAACTTCTCTAAGCAAGAGATTACTCTGTTCCAAGAAGGGTAGTGCAGGGGCCTACAGTTAACAATTCAAGAATAATCAGTTTGTAAATTATAAAGTGGGCAGATGGGTGATGGGTATTAAGGAGAAAACTTGTTATGATGAGTCCTGGATGTTATATGTAAGAGATGAATCACTGAATTCTATTCCAGAATCCAGTATTACACTGTATGTTAACTACCTAAAATTTAAGTTAAAAAAATAAATGACAATGAACAATAACAAAACAAAGTGCTCTACAGATTTTAATATATTTTTAGTGCCCTCTACAGTTCTGTGTGGCGTAAACACATATGTGTGAGGAAGGATGAATGAAAACTTAATTCTGTTGGAAGAAAAGAGAAAAGGAAGGGAATGTCCAGGGGCCAACTCAATTCAACAAGCACAGAGTGCAGATCAGGCTCCATGTAGGATTCAGGGCATGTACAGATGAGTCAGGAAGCTCTTCTGACCAGTCTATTGGAGGAGGAAATGGGAAATGAGGCCAGACATGCAGAACTCTGGAGAATACATCTATCAGGATATGAAGACAGGACAAGGAAAGGCTTGGGAGAGTTTACTGCATATGGTGACATACACGTAGACTGCAGTGAAATCTTCAAAATTAAGGTTTAATTACTGTAATGATTTAAACCCAAGTAGATCTAGATTCTAATATTTAGATTAGAAGATTAGAACCAATGTCTTGCTATAGCTTTCTCCTCTATCTCCTTCTATATCCTTTTGTGTTCCTAAGGAACAAGGAAATACAGCAAAGGATTATTATTTTTTGGCTTTTTGAAAATTATGCTGTTTTTGGTGAGGTGGGGAATGATCATCTTTCACTATAGACCCCTCATGTGGAGCTTTAATGTGACTCCCTCTGGGTTACAAACTTTGGTTTTTGTATGCTTGTTTTCAAGACCCATATAACAGTGTTTACTCACAAGACACTAGACTGTCTTTTCTTCAATTTTTATTTTTTATATTTTTTACTTTAAATTCAATTAATTAACATATAACATATTATTGGTTTCAGAGGTAGAGGTCAGTGATTCATCTCTGATTCGTCTTACATAACACCCAGTGCTCATTACATCAGATGCCCTCCTTACTGTCCATCACCCAGTTACCCCATCCCCCCACACCCCTCCTCTCCAGCAACCCTCAGTTTGTTTCCTATGATTAAGAGTCTCTTAATGGTTTTTCTCCCTCTCTAGTTTCATCTTGTTTTATTTTTTCCTCTCTTCCCCTATGATCCTCTGTTTTGTTTCTTAAATACCACATATCAGTGGGATCATATAATTGCCTTTCTTTGATTAACATTTCATTTAGCATAATATCTTCTAGTTCTATCCACAACATTGCAAATGGAAAGATTTCATTTTTTGATGGTTGAGTAATATTCCATTATATATATACCACATATTTATCCATTCATCTGTTAATGGGCAACTGGGCTCTTTCCATAGTTTGGCCATTGTGGACATTGCTGCTATAAACATTGGGGTTCAGGTGCCTCTTAAAATCACTACATTTGTATCTTTGGGGTAAATACTCAGTAGCGCAATTGCTAGGTTATGTTAGGTAGCTCTATTTTCTGCTTTTCAAGGAGTCTCCATACTGTTTTACAGAGTAGCTGTACCAGCTTGCATTCCCACCAACAGTGTAGGAGGGTTCCCCTTTCTCTGCATCCTTGCCAAATCTGTCGTTTCCGTACTAGTTAATTTTAGCCACTCTGACTGGTGTGAGGTGGTATCTCATTGAAGACACTAGACTGTCTTAAGATGTTAACTGAGAGGAAATACCTCTTTCTGTCTCTGTGCCTTTATGTCTTTGTCTCTGAGTGTGTCTCATTCTCTCTCTTCCACATACAAATACACTCACATATATGCATGTGCTCACAAAAGATACATGGTCCTGTCTGGTGTCCAAATTTTTATTTCTAAGTACTTCATAGATTTTCATTATTTTAACTAAAATATTTATGGAATCCCTTCTTTGTTCCTCATAATATGTTAGATGCCACAGAAATATACTGATATATAATCTAGTTGAGGAGAAATTTATATATATAGGTTTTAAATGCTTAAGGAAATACTATCTTAGAGTATCTTTTGCTGCTTTTAATGAACTTCTTTAATATGTTATCTACTTTGACCTTCAAGCAACTATTAATATCCTTTTTATAAGGATAAGAGAGCCAATGTAGGGAGTTTAAACCACTCTGCAATCACACAGTTGGTTATGACTGGTCAGGAAGATGAGCCACATATTCTGAAATCTGATCCAGTGTTCCACAATTGCTTCTTTTGTCCTCTGGACAAGACCAGGTAGAGGCAAATGCTCATATTTCAGAACAGAACTCTGGATCACAGAACTGAGAACCAAGCCATTCTCTTAGGAGAGACAAGCAGAGAATCTAAAAATGAATGGGGCACAGGGCCAAAGTAGAAGAATGGCTCAGTGGGAATGAAGCCAAAACAAGAATGAACAATGCTGAGTGGACATGGGAAAGGAACCAGCTGGGGTGTGTGTGGGGGGGTGTAAAATGGATAGCCATATCTGCCAAATTGTTATATGATTGTAACAGGGTGATCAGTAATTGAAAGATGAAATTTTCTTCCAGGAAAAGACTTCACATCTCTGTCTTACCAATAATAAGACACAATAGAGGCCAAATACTAATTAGATGACTGGGTACATGTTGATCTATCTAAACCTTGGGCAAGCCAAGTTTAAGAAAGGAGCGATTTCTTCCTAAATTAATTGAACATAAAAATCTATGAAAATGCCAGCAGAAATCAAGAAACTAATTCAAACATTTATATGGAAATATAGAGAACCCAGATTAGGCAAACAAACTTGAAAAGAGAATAAAGTTGGATTTTCACTTTCAAATTTTAAAAATAACTATAAAACTACAGTAATCAAAACAGTATGGTGCTGGCCTAAGGATAGACAAGTAGATCAATAGAACAAAATTGAGAGTCCAGAAATAAGCCCTTATATTTAAAATAAATTGCCATAACAATTTATTAGGAGAGTGGATAATCCTTTCAACAAATGGCATGGGAACAATTAAATATCTACATACAAAAATATTAATTTAGATCCTTACCTCACACCACACACAGAACTCGAAAGTGATCATGGACCTAAATGTGGGAGATAAATTTATAAACTTTTTAGGTGAAAAGAGCAGGGTGGAGTTAAGATGGAGGAAGAGTAGGAGGACTCTGAGCTTGTCATGTCCCTCTAACACAGGTGGATAGTCATGAAATTGTTCTGAACACCCAAGAAGTCAATCAGAGGTGTGAAGGAACAAAAATTGCAAGGCTACAAGTAGAAAAGCAAACATCTTTGGAAGGTAGGAGTTGTGGAAGTTCACTTGCGGGGATACATAGCTGTGGACGCAGTGGTGGGGAAGGAGCCTGCTTACGGAGTCTACTGCAGAGTGTTAGAAGCAACAGAGCACAAATCTGAACTTCTAAGTTTGCTACCATGGAGGATGTACCTGGATTAAAGGTGCTCATGTTGTCAGAGAGGGACAGAATCCCAGTAGTGACAGGGTGGTCTGATGATCCCCTGGGTCATAGGAAGAATGGGTAGTGCCAGCGTGCCTCACTGTTTCTAAGCATAGGAGCTGGGAATCCAGCAGAGAGTATTGGGTGTTGGTTACAGCTTTCTGCTGTAAACTGCGAACCTCTTTGTGGTCACACTACCGCTTTCCTGGGACAGGATGGCAAACATGGTGAGAACCTCTCCTGGAGGAATAGCATGGGTCCAAACTTCTGGCATCCCTAAAATTTGGAGTTTTGAAACTCATTCAAGCACCTTAGATAAAAAGGCTGGTCATGGGCAGGGTGAACAGGATTCAGATGGACCTGGAAAACAAATAGGGTGATTGATTGCTTTTCTCTGAGGACTCAATGAAGAGTAAGGGGCATGAACTTACAGCTCTGAGGCTAGAGAGCAGGGAGCAGCCATTTTCATCTTGCTCATCGCTGAAAGCCTTGGTGAGCAAAACAGTGCCACCTAGTGGAGGCTGTTGCCATGTACACCAAGCCCCACCCCCCTGTGCCCAGTAGAAGCATTCCACTGAAACAAGTTAGCCTGATAATCAACCCAGCAGACCCCTCCCCCAGAAGACCAGCACAATCAATGCACTAAGACCAAGTTTATTAATCATAGAGTGCCACAGAGCTTCAGCTCTAGGGAAAATCGGATTGAGTTTCCACTTTACTTTAATCCTTTATTTCTTTTATTTTTCATTATTCATTTATTTTCTTATATTTTCCAATTCCTTTTTAAAATTTTTTTCTTTTTTAACATATATGTATATACACACTTTTCATATATATATATGTGTGTGTGTGTATATATATATATATATATATATGTATATATATATAATCTTTTGTCTACTTTTATTTTGGGATCTAGATTCTTTTACAAAGCAGACCAAAACATACCCAGGAGCTAATTTTTTGGGGGGAGGGGAGGGTGGAGTCTTGTTTTATGTTTTTTTTCTTATTTTTTGTTCTTTTTGTTTTTTGTTGTTGTTTTTGCTGTTCTTTTATCTCTTCTTTTTTTTTTCTGGGCAAAATAACAAGATGGAGGAATTCATCCCAAAAGAAAAAATATGAGGTAGAGCTCATGATCATGGATTTAATCAATACAGATGTAAGTAAGATGTCTGAATTAGATTTTAAGACAACAATTATAAGAATACTAGCTGGGCTTTAAAAAAGCATAGAAGACAATAGAGAATCCCTTACTACAGAGATAAAGTAACTAGAATCTAGTCAGGCAGAAATTAGAAATGCTATAACCAAGATGCAAATCCAAATGGGGTCCACAAAAATGAAGATGGAAGAAACAGAGGAGTGAATCAGTGATATAGAAGATAAAATTATGAAACTGAAAAGAAGAGGGAAAGAAAAGTAATGGACCATGAAGATAGACTTAGAGAACTCAGCAGCTTAGTAAAATATAATAACATTTGTGTCATAGGAGTCCCAGATGATGAAGAGAGAGATAAAGGGTGGAAGACTTATTCAATCAAATTGTAGCTGAAAACTTCTCTAATATGGGGAAAGGACACAAACACCAAAATCCAAGAAGCACAGAGAACTCCCATTAAATCCAACAAAAGCTGGCTATTGCCAATGCATATCATAGTCAAATTCACAAAATACACAGACAAGGAAAGAATCCTGAAAGCAGCAAGGGAAAAAAAGTCCCCTACCTACAAGGGAAGACAGATCAGGTTCACAGGGGATCTGTCCATGGAGACCTGCAGGCCAGAAAGGAGTAGAAGGAAATACTGAACATGCTGAATGAGAAAAATATGCAGCCAAAAATTTTTTATCTAGTAAGGCTGTCATTCAAAATAGTAGAGATAAAGGAGTTTCCCAGACAAACAAAAACTAAAGGCGTTCATGACCACTAAACCAGCCCTGCAAGAAATTTTAAGTAGGACTCTGAGTGGAGGAAAAAAAAGACCAAAAGCAACAAAGACAAGAAAGAACCAGAGAACATCACCAGAAACACCAACTCTGTAGGTAACACAATGGCACTAATTCATATCTCCCTATAATCACTCTTAATGTAAATTGACTAAATGCAGCAATCAAAACATAGGAGAGGCACCTGGGTGGCTCAGTGGGTTAAGCCTCTGCCTTCAGCTCAGGTCATGATCTCCGGGTCCTGGGATCGATCTCCACATCGGGCTCTCTGCTAGGCAGGGAGCCTGCTTTCCCCTCTCTCTGCCTGCCTCTCTGCCTACTTGTGATCTCTCTCTCTCTCTCTGTCAAATAAATAAATAAAATCTTAAAAAAAAAAAAACAAGACATAGGAATCAGAATGCATAAAAAAAGAAAAAAACAAGATCTATTTATATGCTGCCTACAAGAACTTATTTTAGACCTAAAGACATATGCTGATTGAAAGTGAGGGGATAGAGAACCATCTATCATCCAAATGGACATCAAAAGAAAACCTGAATAGCCATGTTTATATCAGACAAACTAGATTTTAAACCAAAGACTGTAACAAGAGATGAAGAAGGGCATTATATCATAACCAAGGAGTCTATCCATTAAGAAGATCTAATATTGTAAATATTTATGACCCCAACTTGGGAGCACTCAAATATATAAATCAATTAATAACACACATAAATTCATTGATTATAATAAAATAATAGGGTACTTCTATACCCCACTTACAACAAAGGACAGATCATCTAAGGAGAAAATCAACAAGGAAATAAAGGCTTGGAATGACACAGTGGACCAGATGGACTTAATAGATATATAGTCAGAACATTTCATCCTAAAGCAGCAGATTACACATTCTTCTCCAGTGCACATGGAACATTCTTCAGAATAGATCACATACTTAGTCACAAATCAGCCCTCAACAAGTATAAAAAAAGATCATACTATGCATGTTTTCCGATCATGATGCTATGAAACTGGAAGACAACCATAAGAAAAAATTTGGGAAGACCTCAAATACATAGAGGTTAAAGAACATTCTACTAAATAATGAAGGGATTAACCAGGAAATTAAAGAAGAATTTAAAAATAATACATGGAAGCAAATGAAAATGAAAGCATGACAGCCCAAAATCTTTGGGGTACAGCAAAAGCAATCCTAAGAGGGAAGTATATTGTACAGGCCTACCTCAAGAAGCAAGAAGAGTCTCATATATGCAAGTTTACCTTACACCTAAAGGAGCTATAAAAGAAATAGCAAATAAAGCCTAAAGTCACCAAAAGAGGGAAATAATAAAGATTAGAGCAGAAATCAATGATATAGAAACAATAACCTCCCCCCCCCCAAAAATGTAGCAGGTTAATGAAACTAAGCTGGTTTTCTGAAAGAATTAATAAAATTGATAAACTCCAGCCAGACTTTTCAAAGAGGAAAAGAGAAAGGAACCAAATAGATAAAATCATGAATGGTAGAGGAGAGATCACAACCAATACCACAGAGATAAAAACAATTATAAGAGAGTGCTATGAAAAATTTATATGCCAACAAACTAGGCAACCTCAAAGAAATGGACAAATTCCTAGAAACTTACAAACTACCAAAACTGAGACAGGAAGAAATAGAAAATTTGAACAGACCTATAATCAATAAAGAAAATGAATTAGTAATCAAAAATCTCCCAACAGGGGAGCCTTGGTGGCACAGTTGATTAAGCATCTGACTGTTGGTTTTGGCTCAGGTTGTGATCTCAAGGTCATGAGATTGAGCCCCATGCCAGGCTCCACATCAGTGCAGAGTTTGCTGTCTCTCTCTCAAATAAATAAATCTTTAAAAAAAAAAAAAAACTCTCCCAACAAATAAAGTCCTGAGTCAGATAGCTTCCCAGGGAAATTCTACCTTCTATATAGCTTCTACATAGAAAAATAACTAAATAGTTATTCTTCTCAAACTTTTCCAAAACCTAAAAACGGTAGGAGAACTTCCAAACTCATTCTATAAATCCAGCATCACCTTAATTTCAAAACCAGACTAAGACCCCACTAACAAGGAGAATAACAGGCCAATATCTGTGATGAAAACGGATGCAAAAATTCTCAATAAAATACTAGCAAATTGAATTCAACATTATATTAAAGGAGTGATTCACCACAATCAGTTGGGATTTATTCCTGGATTGCTGGGATGGTTCAGTATTCACAAATCAATCAACATGATATACCGTATTAATGAAAGAAAGAATAAGAACCATATGATCCTGTCAGTAGATGCAGAAAAAGCATGTGACAAAATAATGCATCCTTTCCTGAAAAACAAAAAAAAAAAACCAAAAAAAAAACAAAAAACAACAACAAAAAAAAAACCCTCAACAAAATAGGGATAGATGAAACCTAACTCAACATTGTAAAGGCCACATGCAAAAGACCCACAGCTAATATGATCCTCAGTGAGGAGGAACTGAAAGCATTTCCCTTACGGTCAAGAACAAGACGAGGATGTCCACTCTCCCCATTACTATTTAACATAGTACTGGAAGTCTTAGCCTCAGCAATCAGATAATACAAAGAAATAAAAGGCAACCAGGGGTGCCTGGGTGGCTCAGTCTTTTAAGATCTGCCATCAGCTCGGGTCATGATCTCAGGGTCCTGGGATTGAGCCCTGCATCAGGCTCCCTGCCCAGTGGGGAGGCTGCTTCTCCCTCTCCCCCACACTCTGCTCATTCTTTCTCTCTCTCTCTCTCTCTCAAATGAATAAATAAAATCTTAAAAAAAAAAAAAAAAGAAAGAAAAGGCATCCAAATCAGCAAGGAAGAAGTCAAACTTTCACTATTTACAGATGTAGAAAACCTGGAAGACTCAACCAAAAAATTGCTAGAACTAGTACATGAATTCAGAAAAATTGCAAGATATATACTCAATGTGCAGAAATCTGTTGCATTTCTGTACACAAGTAATGAAGCAGCAGAAAAAGAAGTCAAGGAATTGATCCCATTTGCAATTGCACCAAAAACAATAAGACACCTAGAAATAATTCTAACTAAAGAAGTAAAAGATGAACGTATTGCGTGGAGCACTGGGTGTGGTGCATAAACAATGAATCTTGGAACACTGATAAAACAAAAATAAAAAAGATGTATGCTCTGAAAACAATAGAACACTTAACAAAATAAAATTAAGGAGGACACAAAAAGAAAGAAAAGCATTCCATCCTCATTAATTGGAAGAACAAACATTGTTAAAATGTCTATACTACCCAAAGTAATCTACACATTTAATGCAATCCCCAATCCCCATGAAAATACCACCAGCATTTTTTTTTATAGAGCTAGAACAAACAATTCTAAAATTCTAAAATTTGTAGGGAACCACAGAAGATACCAAATATGCAAAGCAATTCTGAAAAGGAATATGTATATGTATATGTACACACACACACACACACACACACACACTGGAATATATATATACTTGATGAAGTATCAGTAGTTTTGGTTACTTTTGTTTCCCTTGCCTGTGGTGAGATGTCTTATAAAAAGTTGCTATGGTAGGAATGCAGGTGGTCTGTAGAAGCTGGAAGAGACCTAGAGCCTCCAGAAGGAAACCGCCCTTCTGACAACTTGCCATTAGTCCAGTGAGGCTGATTTTGGACTTCTGACTTCTAGAATTATAAGATAATACATTTTCCTAATTTTAAGCCACACTTTGTGATCATTTGTTATAACAGCCATAAGAAACTACTACAATTACCATTGTCAGTAATTGGAATTACTGAGTGTAATTACTGGTAATTACTGGTCCAGATCAGAGGATGAACAAAAAGATTACTGACACAAAAAGGTTTCCATTCATTCAATATACACCAGTTCTCTCTTCTGTCTTTACAGCACTGCTTAAATAGAATCCAAAAGTACGAGATGAAGCTCATTCTGTTTCCTTCCTAGTTCATGTTTTTAGTGTCATATCAAGAATATTTTGCCTAACCCAATGTCATAAACATTTTAGGGACTTAACATACAGTGCAATATTGGTTTCTGGTGTAGAATTCAATGATTCATCACTTACATGCAACACCCAGTGCTCATCACACAAGTGCCCTCCTTAATACCCATCACCCTTTGTAACCCATCCCCACCCACCTCCTTTCAGCAACCCTCAGTTTGTTCTCTATTGTTAAGAGTCCCTTATGGCTTGTTCTATCTCTCCTTCTTTTCTTTTCCCGCTTCCCATGTTTTCATCTGTTTTCTTTCTTAAATTCCACATATGAGTGAGATAATATGGTATTTGTCTTTCTCTGACTAATTTCACTTAGTATAATATACTCTAACTCCATTCATGTCATTGCAAGTGGCAAGAATTCATTCTTTTTGAAGCCTGAGTAATATTCCATTGTATGTGTGTACATATGTATGAGCATGTGTGTGTGTGTGTGTGTGTGTGTGTGTGTATGTGTTTGTGTATTCATCAAGATAAAAAGCTTCTGTGCAGCAAAAGAAACAATCAACAAACCTAAAAGGCAGCCTACAGAATGGGAGAAGATATTTGCAAATGATATATTTGATAAAGTGTTAGTATCCAAAATCTACAAAGAACTTACCAAATTCAACACCCAAAAAACAAATAACACAGTTAAGAGATGGGCAAAAGATGTGAGTAGACATTTTTCCAAAGAAGACATACAGATGGCCAACAGACACATGAAGAGACCCTCCACATCACTCATCATCAGGGAAATAGAAATCAAAACCATGATGAGATACCATCTCACACCTTGTCAGGGTAGCTAAAATTAACAACACAAGAAACAACAGGTATTGGCGACAATGTGGAGAAAGAGAACCCTCTTACACTGTTGGTGGGAATGCAAACTGGGCGCCCCCTCTGGGGAACAGTATGGAGTTTCCTCAAAACGTTAAAAATAGAACTATGCTATAAATCCAGCAATTGCACTACTAGGTATTTACCCAAAGGATATAAAAATATAGATTTGAAGGGGTACATGCACCCTGATGTTTTGGGTAGCATTATCAACAATAGCCAAACTCTGATGAGAGCCCAAATGTCCATCAATTAATAAATGGATCAAGAAGATGTGGTACACACACATACACACACGCACACATTTACAAGGTCCTTTTTGTCATGTAAAGTAATATTTTACAGGTTCAGGGGTTAGGAATGGGCATCTCTAGGGGATTACTCTCCAGCCTACTACAGTAATTAACAGTATCATCAAAAATATTAATTATGAAATTATGTAGTATATTGATTCTTTTGGAAGATACAATGAAACCAAATATAATAACATTTTAGATATGTTTTAATCCTAATAAAATTTTCTGTTTTGAAGCAATAGTGTGTGTGTGTGTGTGTGTGTGTGTGTGTATGAAGGTATCTGTCAGATTTCAAAGTTGACTCTGCACTTTTACTTTGATACTAAAAATACCACCAAATGCAAAATAAAGATATAGGGATCATGGTATGAGCAGACCATCACATTCCCAGTCTTCAGTGTGTTCAGGAAAGGGTACATTTTCGGATAATTGAAGGACACAAGCTGGTAGACTGTTTAGAAGGACGTCTTTAATTTTTATGGTTTCCTTAAACACTTGGTCTCTTCTAGTAGATTTACAGTCAGAGAACTTTAATTTTCTTTTTAGTTCTTAAAATAATTACTCTTGTCATACTTTTGCAGTTTCTGCTTGATTTCTCAGCTAAGTGTTGAGATTATTTTAAATCCAAGTGTTAGATTTTGTGACTGTCTCTAATGTAGTAGGATCCAACAGTATTGACATTTCCCCCACATTAATAATTTCACAGTTTCTTATTGAACAGAATAGGATTTACCTTAGAAAGATGACATTTATCCTGATTTGAGAAATTTGATATTTTAACATCTGTATCCTGGTATTCTACTCTATAGTTCTTATTTTCCAAGGGAAGATATATCATCTATTCATTCTTATTTGTGTTTTGCTTTGTTCTATAAAGGCTTTATGAAATTTTGTTCATTTGAAAATAATGTGTCTGCAAAAACTTAATGTATAAATCTCAATGGCATTTAAAAGTTTCCCCTTGAAACTCTCCAACTCAGTTGTGAGAAAAGCATCCAGGATTCTTTTGAGCCCTATTTTTAATTCAGGGGTCTATAATCCATCTCAGATGGTGGACTGGAGTTGGCACACCAATAGCTAATACCATGGAGTGCTCTCCTGGATACATGCCTAGGACAGTGTAAACTCCCTCCACTGTCCCTGAAATCTGATTTGTGTCCTAATATGCTTAGTGTCCCAGGTAAGTCTCTGGTTAGGGTGGGTGCATGTGCCCCTAGTTGGGTAAACTTGTTCAGCCAGGTGCTGAAAGGTTGATACATACTCTGTTATTGGGGATCCCATGTGGCTCAGGTGTGAACTTCGTTCTCGTGTTGAAGCAGTTTACTTAAAGTATTGTCTTGGTTAATTAATCTCATAACATTCATAGGAAGTACAAATCATAGTTATCCCAATTTTATCGGTGAGGATGCTGAGATCAGAAAAATAATTCTTCCATCTTCTCTGTTCCTTTGGCACTTGTTCTGTCTATAGTTTAAGATATTGTTTAAAAGGTATTGCTTAAAAGCCTCGACTTAGGGGGTCAATCAGAATTTAAATCCTAGGCTTAGTACTTATTAGCTTAGTAACCTTAAGCCAGATAGTTAACTTCTCTGTTCCTCAGTTTCCCTACCTGTGAAACAAAAGGAGTATCAGTGCCTTTCTCAAGGGGTGACCACAAGATCACCTGATACAGGATCTATAAATTATTTGCAACAACGCCTGCCACGAGTAGATATTAACTAAATCTCAGTTCTTTTTTTTTTTTTAATGTTTTTGTTTCATTCTTTGTATTACAGCATTTTGTATGTAATTTTTTCCTCTGTTAGAGTAAGCTCTTTCCCCAAAGAGTAAGCTCTTTGGGGTCACCTGGGTGGCTCAGTCACTTAAGCTTCTGATTCTTGGTTTCAGCTCAAGTCATGATCGCATGATCTTATGTTCCTGGGTTTGTGCCCCACATTGAGCTCTGTACTTGGTGCAGTGTCTGCTTCAGATTCTCTCTCCCTCTCCCTCCAGCTTACTCACTCTCTCTTTCTCTCAAATAAATAAATAAAATCTTTTAAAATAAGGAAGCTCTTTCCAGAAAAGCTTACTTCCCTGCTTTAGTCATCTTTTTAAAAATTTTATTTTTTTTTATTTAATTTTATTTTTTTCAGTGTTTCAAGATTCATTTTTTATGCACCATACCCAGTGCTACAAGCAATATGGGCCCTCCTTAATAACCACCACCAGGCTCACCCAACCCCAACCCCCCCATCCCTCCGCTCTGAAACCCTCATTTTGTTTCTCAGAGTCCACAGTCTCTCATGGTTCATCCCCCCCTCTGATTTCCCCCAACTCACTTCTCCTCTCTTTTATTCATCTTGATTCCCTTGGAGTACCTAACAGAATAGTCCCTCAATAGTTATTCAGTTTGTGATTTACTTAAACACAATTGCTGTCTATATTTATTGTCATCAGAAAAGGTCCAAACTTGTTTTCATACAGCAGGGAGACCAAATTAAATGATGTGGTAACTGTTAGACAAATAGACACATAGTGCTAGTACTGATGGCTAGCGTGAACAGTTTCCACAGGAAGAAGGGACTATTTCTCTTGTGACTTGCTTTTATTCACTCCTGCTATTGCTGGTTACACTTCTCTTGCATAATGAATGCTCACTAATTATATCCAAAGAACATTTCTTTTTCTCCTTAGCTGCTATTTCATTAATTTGTGTGGAATTCCTTTTTCAAAATCTGTCTTAGGCAAAAGAAAATAAGATTTGAGGAAAATTGCAAAGTAATTAAGGCCTTGTTGAAACAGCTTGGTGTTAGAGGCAGAATACATTGAAAATGTTTAGATATATGGATTGCCACATCTGAAGAGTGTATATATATCCAAAGAACCCATGCCAATTCAACTAGTTAATCAAGTTACTGCTTGTTGTTTTCTAAGGTCAACAAACAATTAGAAAAGTGAGAAGTGTTTTTAGCATTTGAAAGAACTCAAATCCAGTGCATAGCTGTACCCAAGAAAAGGTTGATCCGAGTAACTTGTTCAATAAGTTTTAGCATGAGGGTTTTTGGAACCTCCCATTTGGTTTGTACACTGGAATAAGATTTCATCCTTCATATGCAAAGTATTATTATTAATGGAAGAAATCAGCTCATAAACTCCAACAATGATAAAACTGATATTATGGACATGTTTAAGTTCATCAAGATTAAGTGGGCAACTTACATAAGCTCTTATAACCTGTGAATCTATAACCACTTGTGCTCGTAATAATAGCAGTAGTCATCATTTGTTGAATGCTTACTATGGACTGGTTTCTTTATATTTCATATCTGACTTAATATTTACTGCATTTCTAAGAATTCTGATTTCCATTTCATAGGTTAAGAGAGATTAATTGGCTTGTTCAAGATCACACAGCTCATTAAGAGGTCTGTGTCTCTTAGACTTTCAGCCCATCTCTAGTTGACTCTGGAACCTTGCTCTTGACTTTAAACCACAGTCTGCCCTGTTTTCTGTACTGCCTCCCACAGAGATTCTTACTTTCCTGGAATCCTGGTGCCATCCTTAGCCTTCTGTATTTCTTGTACACTCTCACTTTCAGTACTTTACAGTGTGTTTAGGGGAATCAAAATGATCTGAAGAATATGACTCTTTTAAGTACATGATAAAGTATAATGATGCAAGTTCTTCAAAACTCAGTAATTCTGGTATCATTACACAAAAGGATGATATGAGCAATAACCATACTCTGCTCTCATGGTAGTGGATCCTCAAGGGTTAATGGGAAAGCAATATTTGATGTGCTATGATACCCTCAGGCCACCTCCTTATTCTCTGAAAATAAACATCCTATTCTTCTTCTCAAAAGACATCAATAACTATTGCCATATTTGTTATTTTTCATAAGACACAGATGTCTTACTTGAGTACTTAAAAGAATCTTAAAGATCAGGATAACCTTGTTCATTTTAAAGACAAGGCCCAGAAGAGTTGTAACAATACAGGTGTATTCATGTGCACCTGCATCGAGCAAGCACAGCTACAGTATGATTCCTATTCATGCACACATTCCTTTATTCATTGGTTCCATAAATACTTACTAATCACTGACAGAGTGTCATGCACTGGGTGAATTCCTGAGGAGTCATTGTCTCATTCTTAAAATACCTAGAGTCCAAGGAATGGATGCTGACAAGAAAACAGACAATATCAAATCTGGGCAGAAGTCGTAAGCAGGGAAGGATAGGGTCCTTGTGGAGTATACTGGAGGAGCATCTTACCCACCTAGAGGAGGTGATGTCAAAGCTGGACTTGAAGAATAAGTGGAAGGTGGTCAGGAGAGTAAATTCATGTGTCCCAATTCCCATGATGATAACTGACTCAGAGAAGAGGAAGTGCTCATTTCAGGCTTCCAACCTTGAGAGACGTGCAGAAAGGAATGCTTGTCCACTGAGAATGTGGATTTTGGTAAAAATATATATTTCTTGAAAGGCATAGTAGGAGTTACATCATTAATTTTGAGATGGAAGGAATCCAGGTGAGAAAAGCTTCATGGACTTAGGCGGATACTTCTAGCAGGTGGGTAACTGATGAGAGTAGATGTTTTAAGGGTTACTTCTGAGACAGGGAGCAGCATCCTAGTTTTAGCTGAGGGTATAAGATCTTTTGGTAAGACTGACTCCTCGGGATTCACAGCAGTCAAAAGTAACAGTGAGACCCTCACAACGGGAGGCAAAAGTTATCTTCACTAGGAGATAGTCTCCCATCCTTGGTACATTTTTCTGTGGTGAATGTGCTGGTGAAACTTGCACATTTGGCCCACCCTCAGATGCATTTTCTTCCCCTAGCGGGCTTATTCTTACTAGCTGTACCATCTGAACTCCCTTTCTTTCTGTCTTCTGATCTAATTCAGTGAAAGAAAATATTGCTAGGTGATTGCTAGAGTGAGAAGAGAAGAGTGTTTGGGGTACCCTCCCCCCGCCCCCACCACTCTCTCCCAGCCTTAGCTCTTTTGTGTTCCTCTGTGGGCAGCATCTGCTGGGGAACACTTCCTCTATCGCTCTGGCTCCCACTGAGCTTCTGGAACACTATTTCTTCCCACTACTGCATCAGTCTCAAGTTGGCAATGCTTTCCTAGGGTTATTAGTCTTTGGTTCTTCCACATCTGCTGTTTTCCCCTTATGACTGTCCATATCTCTATAGCTAGTCCATCATTAAAATCTGTATTTTCTGCCAGGCCCCTCATTGATACAATGACTCAACAGTGTTAACTATGCTTTCTGTTTTATTTTGAGGAGTGGGAACATGTAATTCTCAGCACAAAATACCCAATAGCTGTGAAGATTTTACACAACAATATGCCTGTAATCTGAATCACAATTCAGTTTTGATCTTCTAGAAGAGAAGAGAAACAGACTGGGTCCCTAGTACCAGGTGCTGTAATAGGTATAAAGAGTTAGCTTTTGCCACAATACCATGCTGTCCCTTGCACCCATTGTATAGATTATTATAGGGTTGGAGAAAATTAGAAAATTTGCTTAATATCACAGATACCTGGTAAATGACACAGCTGGGTTTTAAATTGGTTCTGTCTGACTCCAAAGCCTATGTTCTTTTATATGAACTCTTCCCACTTCATTTACAGACAGACTTTTCTGACTTGAAATACTCCTTGCTTTCAATTCATGTGATTACCTGTATCTGAATATTTCTCTGTCACCTCAAGGTCAAATCTCTTGCTCGCACTCTCCCCTTTTTTCTCTACCCCAGTGTCCCAATCCAGCAAGGGTTTCAGGTCATTTGTTCCATGACCTCAGAAGCTCAGAGAGCCACTCATCTCTCCCCTTAATGAAACTCTCCATACACAATGAATCACAAAATGTAGCATGGTCTCAGCATGCTGTGAAATCTGAAATGAGATTAGAGAGCTAGGGAGCCAGGATGAAGACAATAAAAAAGGTTTTCAGACAAATAAAACCTAAGGAAATTTGTTGCCAACAGGTCTACACTATAAGAAAGACAAGAACAGGTTCTTCAAGTGGATGATGCCAAATGGAAACTCAAATCTGTGAGAAGGGATGATGAGCATTACGTTTAGTTAATACATGGGTAGTTTTTTTTCTTTTTTAATTTCTACATAATTTATTTAAAAGTCTTTAAGTGCTTAAAGCAAAATTTACAAAAATAGTTTGGGAATTTAAAATAGAAGTAGAAGTATAGAATAACAATATAAGGTAAAGGATAAAGGGGGTTATATTTTTGGATAGTTCTTATAAACCATGATAAGTTAGAAGTGTTTATTATAATATCTATACCTATATAATATCTATGCCTAGCTACCATAAAAGAAGCCAGTAAAAAGATTGATCAAAGGGTTATAACTAGCTTGTAGAAAAGAGTAACAAAATGGACCCAAGGCTGTTTGGTACCCTGTTAGAAGGTGGAGGAGGGCCAGTAAAATATCCTCCAGACTGAGAAGATAGTTAAATACGGAAAATGAAGCAAGCCACTCCATACTCCCTTTACACAGAGACTTATTTAGGGTAACTTATTAATGGGGGGATCTGGCAGACAGATGATCCAGACAGTGTATAGCTATTCTCTGGCCCCCTTTCTCTGCTGCATTAGGAGCTTAATCTCCAGCTCTTAGAAAGTGAAAGGCATGATCATGTTGTCACAAGGTAGTTATCTAAAGTGGGGCCATCTGTGCACCAGAGAATCTCTATTGCTTATTTAGAGTGACACCTTTTGTCTGCCACTTTAGGGAAAATCAGAACAAGCGTTCCCTCATTCCAATAAGAGCATACATTAACCTCCATGGGACCTAGAACATGTAGCCCAGACGGAGATCATTGTATGGACATGAACAGGATAGAAGTCCAAAGATAGAGACAGTATTGTCAGCATTCATACATACCTTTAGAAAGTCCTGCTTGCAAGTTTGGCCCTTGGCTTGTCTTGGAATTTGGATTTTGTTGGCATTCTCACTGTTCCCTGAGAGTGAAAAACAAGGTTTATGCTGAACAGTTGCCTTTCTTCTGGGAATCTAGAGTTTTGGAACACATCAGGCAGAAGGTGCCTACATAACCTGATCCCAGTAAAATGCTTTGGTACTGAGACTCTAAAGAACTTCCATGGTAGACAGCATTTCAGAAGTGTTGTTACATTGCATTGCTGAAAGAATTAAATGCCTTTTATGTGACTCTACTGACAGAGAACTTGCCCTATTCAAACATCACTCCATATATCTTTTGCCTTGCTGACTTTATATGGTATCCCTTCACTTCAGTAAATCATAGCTATGAATATGACTAATGACTATATGGTAAGTCTTATGAGTTTTCCTAGCAAATTGTCAGACATATGGTGGTCTTGGGGACCCTAACACAACCAGTAAGGCAATAGTGAAATTTAAAAAAAAAATAAAATGCTTGATTAATATAAAAGAAAACTTAAGGGAAGAACAATTGACTAAAAGTATATAGGTGAGATATTAAAGAGTAAGATTATAGACTTAAACCCAATATCCATAATTTTATGAAATATAAATGGAAGAAACACTTCATTAAAAACAGATTCAAAATTTCTGGGACTAGGACTATACTTTTTTCTCATTCTGAATTTTTCAATGTGGCATAAAAGATGTTTACTGGTGTCTTAAATTTGTTTGTAGTAAGAAAGCAAAAGTGAATAAGCCTGTGTTCAGTGATGTTTCATTATTTCCTCTTATTTAGAATTGATCTAGATAGTCAATGACAATCCATAATTTTACTTAGCAAAACTCTCAAACTTCAGTTTCTAATATCACTCATTTTACTCTCCATAGTAGGGATAGAGGGAACATACCTCAATATCATAAAAGCAATTTACAGGGCACCTGCATGGCTCAGTGGGTTAAGCTTCTGTCTTTAGCTCGCATCATGATCTCAGGGTCCTGGGATTGAGCCCCACATCGGGCTCTCTGCTCAGTGGGGAGCCTGCTTCCCCTTCTCTTTCTACCTGCCTCTCTGCCTACTTGTGCTCTCTCTGTCAAATAAATAAATAAGTAAAATCTTTTTTAAAAAGTGATTTACAAAAAGTCTGCAGTAAATATCATTTTCAATTTCCCCATTCTCAATGGGGAAAAACTGAGAGCTTTTCTCTTAAGTTCAGAAACATGAAAGGGATGCCTACTCTCACCACTGTTATTCAACACAGTACTAGAAGTCCTAGCCTCAGCAATCAGACAACAACAAAAAAAAATACAAGGCATTCAAATTGGCAAAGAAGAAGTCAAACTATCACTCTTCACAGATGACATGATACTTTATGTGGAAAACCCAAAAGGCTCCACCCCCAAATTTCTAGAACTCATATAGGAATTCAGAAATATGACAGGATACAAGATCAGTGCACAGAAATCAGTTGCATTTCTATACACCAACAAGATAGAAGAAAGAGAAATTAAGGAGTAGATTCCATTTACAATTGCACCCAAAACCATAAGATACCTAGGAATAAATCTAACCAAAGGGCAAAGAATTTGTACTCAGAAACTATAGAATACTCATGAAAGAAATTGAGGAAGACACAAAGAAATGGAAAAACGTTCTATGCTCATGAATTGGAAGAACAAATATTGTGAAAATGTTTATGCTACCTAGAGCAATCTACACATTTAATGCAATCCCTAGCAAAATACCATCAACTTTTTCAAATAAATGGAAAAAATAATCCTAAAATTTGTATGGAACCAGAAAACACCCCAAATAGCCAGAGGAAATGTTGAAAAAGAAAACCAAAGCTGGTGGCATCACAAACCATATTTCAATCATCAGGACATTATGGTACTGGCACAGAAACACACACATAGATCAATGGAACAGAATACAGAACCCAGAAATGGACCCTCAACTCTATGGTCAACTAATCTTTGACAAAGCAGAAAAGAATATCCAGTAGAAAAAAAAGACACTCTCTTTAATAAACAGTGTTGTGAAAATTGGACAGCCACATGTAGAAGAATGAAACTGGACCTTTCTTTACACCATACACAAAGATAAACTCAAAATGAGTGAAAGGCCTAAATGTAAGACAAGAATCCATCAAAATCCAAGAGGAGAACATAGGCAGAAATCTCTTGGACCTCAGCCATAGCAACTTCCTGCTTTCTTGCTAGACAGCTCTCCAGAGGCAAGGGAAACAAAAACAAAAATGAACTATTGTGACATCATCAAGATAAAAAGCTTCTGCACAGCAAAGGAAACAGTCAACAAAACTAAAAGGCAACCTATAGATTGGGAGAAGATATTTTCAAATGACATCAGATAAAGGGCTAGTATCCAAAACCTATAAATTAGAACTTATCAAACTCAACATCCAAAAAACAAACAATCTAGTCAAGAAATGGACAGAAGACATGGGCAGACGTTTCTCCAAAGAAGACATCCAAATGGCCAACAGACACATGAAAAAATGCTCTATATCATGTGACATCAGAGAAATACAAATCAAAACCACAATGAGCTACCACCTCACACCAGTCAGAATCGCTAAAATTAACAAGTCAGGAAACAACAAATGTTGGCAGTGATGTGGAGAAAGGGGAACACTCATCCACTGTTGGTGGGAATGTAAGCTGGCACAGCCACTCTGGAAAACAGTATGGAAGTTCCTCAATAAGTTAAAAATAGAGCTATTCTATGACCCAGCAATTGCACTACTAGGTATTTACCCCAAAGGTATAAATGTAGTGAGCCAAAGGTGCACCTGCACCCCATTGTTCATAGCAGCAATGTCAATACCCAAACTGTGGAAAGAGCTGAGCTGTCCGTCAACAGATGAATGGATAAAGAAGATGTTGTATATATATATACACTGGAATGTTACTCACCCATCAGAAAGGATGAACACTACCAGTTACATTCATGTGGATGGAAGTAGAAGGTATTATGCTGTGTGAAATAAGTCAAACAGAGAAAGATAATTATCATATGGTTTCACTCATATGTGGATTGTAAGAAACAGCTAGAGGATCATAGGAAAAGGGAGAGAAAACTGAATGGGAAGTCATCAGAGAGGGAGAAAAACCATGAGAAAAACCATTCTTAACTTTAGGAAACAAATTGAGCATTGCTGTAGGGGAGATGGGTGGAGAGATGGGGTATTTGTGTGATGGGCATTAAGTAGGGCATGTGATGTGATGAGCACTGAATATTATACACAACTGATAAATTGTTGAACACTACATCTGAACTAATGATGTAGATATGTTGGCTAATTGAATTTAAATAAAAAATAAAAATAAGAATAAAATTAAATAAATCACGTGTTTTAAACATATTTAGATTACTCATGAAGTAAGTCATGCTGAAAAAGAAATATTGAGAAATATTTCTGAAAAAGAAATGATCTCACTCATGTGTGAAATAAAAAATAAAAAATCCATGTTCATAGAAACAGAATGGTAGTTGCCAGGGTCTGAGGGGTGGAGAAATGAGAAGATGTTGGCCAAAGGGTATAAACTTCCAGTTACAAGAGGAGTAAGTTCTGGGAACATAATGTACAGCATGGTAATTATAGTTAACAATACTCTACTATATGTGTGAACATTAAGAGAGTAGATCTTAAATATTGTGCCCCCATACAAAACATTGTAATTATGTGAAGTGATAGATTGTTGACTATTTTGGAATTGTTTCTCAATAAATTAATTATATCTCAATAAAGCTGGGGGAGAAAATTAAAAAATAGCTGAAGGTATACTTTTGTGAGGCAGATTATGCATTAACTAATATAGCAGAATTCATTGTCATTTTATTGTTAACTATTTCCAATTCATCTGCTATAAAATTTTCAGTATTTTAGTTTTCTAGTCAATACGTGTAGTTGGTCCACCAAATATTTAGATTAAGTCTCCATTTTATGAACCTGAATTTTGAATAGTTGTTATTGAAAATGATTTGTATAGGAAGGAGAAACACTATAACCCTCCAAAGTAACATAAGTGGAGATATAACAGATCCCTAGATTTGTGTGTTTCTGTGTTTATCATGAAAGCCTACATTCAAGAAAGCTACCCAGATTCCTATTTTTTCACACTTTGTTATGTATTTAAATAGTCCATATGTTAATAAAGAAGCAAAATTATTACCTATTTTTAATTGACAATCACCAAATATTAATTGAACACATATTCCAGGCCCTGTATAAGCCTGTACACCAAGTGTTGAAGAAACAATTTCTTAAATCTTTTTCAAAGTCATCAGCTCCAAAAACTTTGGAATAAAAAAAATTATAATATCTATTATTTGGTGACCTAATGCTCTACACTGTGCATCATTTTCTGTAACAGAAGGGAATCTAGTTATGTTGTCAATAGCAAACAATACAACAAAAACAACATTCTGGCTAGCAGGCTGGAGTCATGCCTGAAGAGACAACTTAATGATTAAGAGCAAACAAATCCTAGACTGTATTGTTAAGATTGTTCATTTGAAGAGGATGGGTGGCAAGAAGATCATAAAGGCAATTCTAGAATACCAATCTATATAAAGAGAGTGAGGGGAGGTTGGGGGAAGGGAAGGGAAGTTAATTAGGGAAATGCCATTGAAGCAGAACTTGAAATCCTAAAACATAGCTGTCAGTCATCACTTACAAGACAGGAAGGCACAGTTGTTATAGGATTCAATAGTTCTGTTTATGTGAAGCCTTATAGCATTTTAACACTGAGTCACTAAGTTAGACACATATTTAAGTAACAGTCGTTGTCCTTTAGACAGTGCAACCAGGGATGGTGAACTCTGTCTGAAGCAGCCAGTTGTCTCTTCAGGCATGACTCCAGCCTGCTAGCCAGAATACCTAGATTCCCTTCTGTTACAGAAAATGATGCACAGTCTAGAGCATTAGGTCACCAAATAAGAGATATTATAATTTTTTTTATTCCAAAATTTTCAGTACTCCAGGTCCAGTGGCAGCTCCTGCTTAGAGACCCCTTGAATTTAGGAAAGTCGTAGCTGGCATTTTAAGTACATCTTCACCATTTGACAGAGTGGGAGTCCAACAACACAACTCCCAATCTGAGCACCCTGGGGTGGAGTCTATGTTTACCATAAGTGGAAGCTCAATTCTTAGCACAGAATTATAAAACGTTCTGGGGATGTGGTTAATAAGACTAGATCTATATATAAAGTTAAATTCTATTTTAACATTATGCCTGTGGGTAAAATTCACTTTAAGAACGTCAAATGATTGTCCTCCAAGCAGGCAAATGAAAATTATGTTCTATTCTTCATAAAGCTGACAAGAGGAGAATGTGTCTCTGAGCCATAGAATATGAACAAAAGCAGGATTGGCTATGATTGCCAACCTGCCTGTCTTTTGAGAGACTGACAGTGCTGATGCTGAGAGTTTAAAAATCAAATCTGAGAGATGGCATACACATGAATAAATCAGCATACCTTAATACCTCTTTAATTCAGCACCCTGAACCCCATTTCCTCTTGAAAAAAATAAAACCTAGATCATTTACTTGGGTAGGTTCTAAGTGTTGTAATTATTCATTTAAAATCTAAAAGAGGCTTCTTGTTAAATATTAATATTTGGTGATAATGGAGAGAATTATGCCAGTTTAACAAGCTCACAGCAGTGCTATAAGCAAGAAGGTATTCAATAGATGGTTTTGATTAGGGTTATAATAATGAGCTACTTATTTTGTAGATGAAAATGAAGAGCCAAACAACTTAGCCAATATGATGGTTATTATTTCTACAGTGGTAAACATTCTGATTTTTCTATATTATCAAGATGTAGATAATTACCAGCTCTTTCTATGTTTGTGAATTTTGTCTTAGAAATCTTCTCCAAAAGTTTAATATTACTATGGACAACCAACTTATCTCCTAGAGAAAATAAACAGATTAATAAAGTTTCTGAAAGTGTTCAGAGCCCTTCAGAAATATTTGCTCTGAGTATGTAAATGCTATGAGTTTACATAAGTGATTTCAAAAATGAGGAGATAAATTAATAGGCAAGGCTCACTTTCCTATGACCAATTTGTAATTCTTAAAGTCAGATTCCATTATAATTCAAGTCCTCAGAGTTATTCATTTGACTCTGTTGTTGGTAGAGCTAGGAGATTCATTCAAGTGTGAAAATTGCTGGTAGATTATAATGGGCTGAAGAACCAGAGTAAACTGTTCATTAACTTAGCATCATATCACCACAGACAACCCAGGACATTAAACTGATGTGTTTTACCAGGATTCATATCCCTTACAGAGGATTATATGCTAATAGCACATGTAAACCAATCCTGGTATCATAGAATGAATGCCATTAGCCTGGTCTCCCCACTGAGGAGACCAAATGATTGACTCACTGGGCACAAAAAATCAAGGAGAATAGGCCCCAAATCATGGAATCAGTCCATAAATAGCTTTTTTTTTTCTTTTCGCTTGCCCAGTCTACATTCAGTAAGAGGAGTACTTTTTATTTCCTTTGAAAAAATACTTTCCCATTGCATGCAGTATTGATGGGGTTGATAATTACAGAGCCTCTTACCCTACCTACCCTGGACATGTGACCCAAGCTCACACACTAAGCCTCTCCTTCTTGGTAATGAAATATTTGAGAAAAGTGTTCTTCCTAAAATCTGATTATACAGCCTTTCAAGTTGTCTTGGTTATTCCGTTTCTTCCCAATAAAGCTCTACTTTGTTTAAATTAATGGGGGCAGGGACCTTAATGGAAACAACCAAACAACTAAACAAATGTAGAAAGCCCAAGGAAATATGGAAACATGAAAGAGATCATGTGAGAGAAATCCACAAGCCACATTAGGCTGGATACACAGTCCTTAGAAATAACAAAGGAGAGCCTGAGATTGGTGTAGTGACATGCACATTGGAGCAAGAGGCAAGAAACCTGAGATAAATTCATTTATTTCACAGAAAAAGTCATGGAAACTCAGAACTTACTGAAGTTATTTACTGTAGAACCAGCACTTCAGTTGACGTGTCCTGAATTCCAATTCCAATTCGCTATATTTATTTTTGCTATATTTATGTCATATTCTAACTTTTGCTTACTCACTTTTTAGGCTTTTGATGTATACTAAATCTATGGCTGCTTCCAGAATTAGACTATATACTCTGAGTAATCAGATATATTTTCCAAAAGCTGAACTTAAATTGAACATAAGAAACTGGAATATGCTTTTCTCTGACTTGCACTTCCATCCCACCTTTGCATCCCATTCATTTTCAATTTCATTCTCACATTGCAGTTTTTTTCTTACTTCAGACTTTTCTACTTTATCTCTGTCCCAACGGAAATGATTGATCCTGGAAAAAGTAACCTGGCCTTCTGGCTGATGCAGTTAAGCCTATGACTCATGAAGTCAGACCTGTTGGCAAAGAAGATAGGAATAAAGCAGATTAGACAAGATACTGGACATTTATTCTAGTTTGGTAGTTGAATTGAAAATCAAATCTAACCGGAGTCAGTAGGTACTTATAGAATATCTAATATGTTTCCAGCACTGTTCTAGACTTTCTGAGAACTAGAAAAACAAAAACTATTCTTCAAAGAAATGAAGAATAGTTTTTTATATTTTATATTTATATACAATATATATTTATATTTATATATTATAAATTATATATAATAAATTATATATTAATATATTATATATTTTATATTTATATTTTCTATATAAATGAAGAAAGATTTTTATAAGGAAAACTTGACTATATGCTAACAACAAAAGGCACCATGTAAGTAAGAGGTAGGTTGTATTTGGCATGCCATAGTTTTATATTCTCTCTGAGAAAGTACTTCTCTAATCCATTGGTCATGAAACCTCAGTCACAAAATGAAAACCATTAAAAATTAAAGTTGGCCATACTCCAGTGCTTATGAGTATCCACCATGGAATTTAAAACAAAACAAGAATTGAAGGAAAACAAAACAAACAAATAAAAACTAAAGCCAAAAAGAAGTCATGAAAGCTCCACATCTGATTTCCTTCTAAGAAACTTGAAGTCATTTAGAAATAATCTTTTACTTTTCCAATCCATTTCTCTGAGAGAGAATTGAGGTAAAATTCTGAATTCATACTTTATCCCACCCCCAGACTATAAATGGGAGAGGTTAATTGTGAGTTTAAAAATGTTTGAGACAGTATAATGAAATATAGTTTCATGGACCCTTGCAAGGCCATGGAAGAATTTAAGTACAAAAGTTGGAACATTAATACTTTCTTCTAGTCTGGCTGAGAACCCATTGTTCTCCAAGTAGAGTAGTAAAACCGAAGGAAGACCACTCCCATAGCAAATTCATCCACTTTGTCCAATCGCAGACATAATTTTAGCAGAAATAAAAGCCAGTACATCAGTAGGCTGTATCTTGAAATCAGGAAGTGTGATCGCCTCAGTTTCTTCTTGCTCAAAATATTTTGGTTATGCAGTGTTTTTTTGTGGTTCCATATGATTTTTTAAAATTTCTTTTCTATTTCTATAAAAATGCCATTGGAGTTGATAGGAATTGTATGGGATCAGTAGATAACTTTGGGTAGTATGAACATTGCAATGATATTAATTCTTCCAATTATTGAACATGGGATATCTTTTTACTAATTTGTGTCTTCTTCAGTTTCTTCCAACAGTGTTTTATACTTACCAGTATACAGATCTTTACATCTGTGGCTAAATTTATTGTGAAGTATTTTGTCCTTTTTTGATGCTATCATAAATAAGATTGTTTTTTTAATTCCTTTTTGAATAGTTTGTTGTGGGTGCATAGGAACAACATAGAAACTACGTTGATTTTGTTATCCTGCAACGTTTCTGAATTTGTTTATTCTAACAGTTTTTGGTCAAATATCATGTCATCTACAAACAGATTTCACTTTTTTCTCTCCATTCGGAATGCTTTTTGATCCTTTCATGCCTAATTGCTCTAGCTACAACTTCTGCTCCTATGTTGAATAGAAGTGGTGAGAATGGCATTCTTGTCTTATAACTGATCTTAGATGAGGACTTTTGAGCTTTTCAGCATTGAGTGTAATGTTGCCTGTGAGCTTGTCATATATGCCTTACCTGTAAGCTTGTTGTATATGACCTTTATTATATTGAGGTGCGTTCCTTCTATGCCTCCTTTTTTTAGTTTTTATCATAAAAGGATATTGAATTTTGTCAGTTATTCTACATCTGTTGATATGACCATGTGATGTAATGTATATGCTTCATTCAGTTAATATGGTATATCACACTTACTGATTTATGTTGAATCATCTTTGTATCCCAGAAATAAATCTCATTGATCATGGTGTATGATTCTTTTAATGTACTGTTGAATTGGTTTATTAGTACTTTGTTGAGAGTTTCTACATCTTTGTTAATCAGGGATATTGGCCTGTAATTTTATTCTTGTGGAATCTTGTCTGGTTTTGGTGTCAGGGTAATGGTGGTCTTAAAAGATGATCTTGGAGGCATTCCCTCCTTTTCAATTTTTCAAATGAGTTTGAGAAGGACTGGTATTAATTCTTCTTTACATGTTTGATAGAATCACCAGTGTAACCATCTGCTCACATGTTTGTTTGTTTTTTCTTTTTGGGGAAGTTTTTGATTACTAATTCAATCTCCTTACTAGTAATAGGTCTGTTCATATTTTCTAATTTTTCATGAATTTGTTTTAGTAAGTCATAAAGCCTTAGGAATTTATCCATTTCTTCCAGGATATCATATCCACTTGTTGATATATAATTATTTATGGTACCTTCATATTATCCTTTGTATTTCTGCAGTATAAATTGTTATATCTCCCCTTTCATTTATAATTTTATTTGAGTGATTATTCTTTTCTTTAAAGATTTTGTTTATTTATTTGAAAGTGAGAGAGTGCATACTAGTGGGGGAAGGGGCAGAGGGAAGAGAGAGAACTGGGCTTCACTGAGCAGGGAGCCCAATGTGGGGCTCAATCCCAGGACCTTGGGATCATGACCGGAACTGAAGGCAGATGCTTAACCTACTATGCTACCCAGGTGCCCCTTGGGTGATTATTCTTTTTGTAGTGATTAATCTTATTAAAGGTTTGTCAATTGTTTGTATTTTCAAAAAATTAGCTCCTACTTTTAATAATCTTTTCTATTGTTTTCTAGTCTACTTCATTTATTTCTGCTATAATACTTACTGCTCCTTTTTTCCCCTGACTTTGGGCTTAGTTTGTTTTCTTTCTCAAGTTTCTTAAGTGCAAAGTTGGATTATTCCTTTGAGATCTTTCTTAATGCATTTATCACAAAACCTTCCATCTCAGAATTACTTTTGCTGCATTCCATAAGTTTTGGTATGTTGTACTTCCATTTTCTTTTGTTTCAAGATATATTTTTATTTTCCTTTTTTTATATGTATATAATTCTTTTTTTTTACCAAGATATCATTAACATACATCATATTAGTTTTAGACATAAAACATAATGATTTGATATTTGTATGTAACCAAATGATCCCCACCATAAGTCTAGTTAACATCTATTACCGTACATAGTTAGGTAAAATTATTTTTTCCTTGGGATGAGAACTTTTTTTTTTAAAGATTTATTTATTTATTTATCAGACAGAGAGAGAGAGAGAGAGTACACAAGTAGGCAGAGCGACGCAGAGAGGGGAGTGGGGGGAGGGGAAGCAGGCTCTCGGCTGAGCAGAGAGCCCGATGTGGGGCTCGATCCCAGGACCCTGAGGTCACGACCCGAGCCAAAGGCAGAGGCCCAACCCACTGAGCCACCCAGGCTTCCCGGGATGAGAACTTTTAACATTTGTTCTATTTCCCTTTTGATTCCTTCTTTGACTCATTGGTTATTCAAGAGTATGTTTTTTAATTTTGTATTTAATAATTTTGTATTATTCCTCCGTTAATGACTTCTAGTTGTATACCATTCTGGTTGGGAAAGATATATGAACTTATTTTAATTTTCTTAAATTTATTAAGACTTGCTTTTTTCCTAACATATGATCCATTCCATGTTTGGTTAAGAAGAATGTGTATTCTACTACATACACTCCATATACCCCTCATATATCCATAGCCTCCTCCATTACTAAAATTACTCACCAGAATAGTACTTGTGTGGTCAAGGATAAAACTACATGAAGACCTCTTAATCCTCAAAAGACCATAGTTTGTCTAGGGTTTTGTATGCTTTATGGATTTGAACAAATGTATAGTGATATAACTATCATTAAAATATCATACAAGATAATTTTACTAACCCAAATTGCTCTGTGCTCTCCCTATTCATTCTTTCCCCATCCCCACACCTGGTTACCACTGATTTTATTGTTTCCATGGTTTTGGCTTTTCCATAATGTCATAGTTAATATCATACAGTATGTAGCCTTTTCAGATTGGCTTCTTTTATTAGTAATATGTATTTTAGGTTCCTCCTTGTCTTCTCATAGCTTAAGAGCTCATTTTTTGAGCTCTTAATAATATTTTATACCTGTATATACTACAATTTACTTATTCGTTCACCTACTGAAGGACATTTTGGTTGCTTCTAAGTTTTGGCAAAGATAAATAAGATGTTATTAACGTTTACATGTAGGTTTTTTTTTTTTTTAAAGATTTTATTTATTTATTTGACAGACAGAGAGAGATCACAAGTAGGCAGAGAGGCAGACAGAGAGAGAGGAGGAAGCGGGCTCCCTGCTGAGCAGAGAGCCTGATGCGGGGCTTGATCCCAGGACCCTGAGATCATGACCTGAGCTGAAGGCAGAGGCTTAACCCACTGAGCCACCCAGGTGCCCCTACATGTAGGTTTTTGTGTAGATACAAGTTTTCAACACCTTTGATAAATAACAAGAAACATGATTGCTAGATTGCTTGGTAAGAATATATTTAGTTTTGTAAGAAATCACCAAACTGTCTTCTAAAGTGGCTGTATCAGTTTTCATTCCCAGTAGCAATGTATGAGTGTCCCCATTTCTTCACATCCTCACCAACTTTTGTGTCTTTTATTTTTGACATTTTGACCATATCTTGGTGAAAATCTTTTAATATTCAGATTAGTCTGGGTACTTCAGGTATCATGAGTCTGTATATTTATTTCCCTTTCAGCTTTGGAAAGCTTCTGTCATTATTTCTTTGAATAAACTTTCTGCCCTTTCCTGCTCCTTCTGGGACCCACATAATACATATACTATTGTTTTTCAATGTGCCAAAAGCCTCATAGGCTCCCTTCAGTCTGTTTCATTCTTGTTTGTTTGTTTTTTTTCCTTCTTCTGATTGGATAATTTCAAATGATCCCTTTGAGTTTGCTGACTATTTCTTCTACTTGATCAAGTCTGTTGTTGAAGCTCTCTGTTGATTTTTTTCAGTTAAGTAATTGTGTTCTTTAGCTCCAGAATTTCTCTTGAGTTCTTTTTATAGTTTCTATCTCTTTGTTGAAATTTTCATTTTGTTTATGTATCGTTTTCCTGATTTGTTTTTAGTTTTCTTTGTTCCTTGTAGCCGAGTTTAAGACAATTATTTTGATTTCTTTGTAGAGCAATTGGTAGATCTCCTTTTCATTGGGGTCAGATAGTGGAGCTTAATTTTGTTCCTTTGTGGTGTTATGTTCCTTGATTCCTCATATTCCTTGAAGTCTTGTGTTACTTCTTCACATTTGAAGAAGTAATATATTCCACTGGTCTGCTGACTGGCTTTAAGAGAGAAAGAACTTCAGCAGCCAACTTAGCTAAAGATTTTGTGGTCTTTCTTATGGATATTCCCACCCTACTCTTCCTCTTTTCTATCAGGTAAGAAGTCCTAGGATTGCACACCATCTCTTGATCCCACAGAATCAGGCCTATGCACAAAGCCTCTCATTTATATTCCCCATGGCATTGTTCAAGGTGCCTTCTCTCCCATTCTTCAGAGTCAAGCCAGCTACTGATGTCCATGTGATATCTCTGCAGACTTTGATGTGCCTTTTGTGGAGGTTCATGCTCACCATCTGTTGAGGATCACATATCTTATCTACAAGAAAACAAGAAGACTTTCTGTGGAGATTCATATGTATGATCCTGGGGTACATTTAGAGAGCTATAGGTATGTGTCTGCCAGTTGTGGGTGAGGAGCTACAAGTAAGGTTTCCCATGGGTTAATGGGTGGACCTCTTGATGAAGTCTATAAGCTGTCAGTGGGATCTGTGGCCAGTTTTTGAAATATGTACATGATTGGTCTGAGTTCCTGCTACTTTTACTGCTCCTAGCTCCCCCAGACTACTGAGACATGCTGATCCCCTCCATGATCTGGGTGAGACAAGAGAGAAATGGACCTCTTAGGCAATGTTCCACAAGCCTGGAAAAGCTGGCCATTCAACATACTCTTGCTTTCCTCTGTGGGAGAAATCATGGGCTGAAAGGGGTCTCTCTCACTGATTATAGGGTGCGGATGACATGGGAAAGGTGAAACCATTTTTTTTTTTTTTTTTTTACCCTCTTCAGTGCATCTGTTTTCAGGTCTTTTTGCTGATACAGAGTGCTAGAACCACCACTGAACTCCCAGATTGTCACAGAGGTATTCCCATCTATGTTCTGAGTACTAGATGTGCTCATTATTACTGGCATATTATTACTTCTAGGCACTCTCACTCTCTCACTGACATAACAAAGAAATTATGTATTTATATTAACTCCTGTATACACATACATATGTTGTTTTGTTTTGTTTTGGTTTTTGGTTTTGGTTTTTGTTTTTTGAGAGAAAATGCATGAACAGGAAGGGGCAGAGAGAGAAGGAGAGAGAGAATCTGAAGCAGGCTACTTGCTCAGTGCAGAGCTTGATGTGGGGCTTCTTCTCACAGCCCTGAAATCATGACCTGAGCTGAAATCAAGAGTTGGACACTTAACTGACTGAGCCACCTAAGTGCCCCTACACACATGTATTTCTGTATGTGGTGATCTGTATCTCTATTAAGCTAAACAAGAGTTCATACTGTCTGCAACTCTAATCCATTACCGTATTGATCTTTTCAACTTCTCCGTCTATTTATCTATAATCTTTCACTTCAACAGTGAGAAATATCTGGCTTCTGCCATAACTATACATTTGCTTAATTTTTCAGTTTCACTGTGCATGTACAATGGTTTCAAAATTGTTAACCCATACCACCATGAGAAACAACTTTAAAGAGGACAGTGCTGATGTGCAGTTCCTTTTGCCTTTAGTTATGCAGAATACATTCATTTCCAGAGCTTCCAGATAGCTTCTTTTTTTTTCCCACCCTTTTTCTTTTCCAACTTTTTTCAGTGAAGTTGTTTCGTACATGCATCATAGTTAGATTCTTTGCTTACATTCTATGTTCCATCCCAAGATCCCTGAACCAACTCAGTGAGTTTTTAAAATTTCTATAGATTGTTTATTCTTGCTGCTATAGAGCTCTTGGGTTTTAACAAACATATGATGCCATATGATGCCATATATCCATCATTATAGTATCACAGGGAATAGTTTTGCCCATAAAAAAAAGAAAAAAATCCCCTGTGCTTCACCTATTCAATCCTCCCTCCCAACCCTTGACTCCTCGTAAGTACTTCTCTGTTTACTATCTCTCTAGTTTTTCCTTTTTACAGAATATCATATAATTAGAATCTTTCAGTATATAGCCTTTACAGATAGGTTTCTTTCACTTAACAAAATTCATTTAAAATTAATCTATGTCCTCATGTGGTATGAGAGCTCTTTTTTCTTTTATCATTGAATAGTATTCTGTGTATGACCTCAGGTCCACATACCTATTAAGGGACATTTGGTTACTTCTTGTTTTTAAGGATATGAATAAAACTGTTATAAACATGTATGTGCAGGTTTTTGTGTGAAAATAAATTTTTAAATCACTTGGATACTAGGAGCTCAATTATCAGATTATAGGGGAAGATACTAGAGATCTCCATATAAAACTAAATTACAAACATTCAAGGTTTGTAGTAGAGAAAAGCATGTAAAGCAGCGCTTAAGAAACACTGCAGGGAGAACTAAATAAAGCATGCTGTGGAAACCTTGGAGAAGGGTAAAGGTATTTATTCCATTAAAATCATAACCTGTCTTGGTATGAAAAGGAGGAATGAAAGGCCAAACTTATTTGAGAAAATTGTTAAATTTCATTTGGTTCTTGAGTTCCACAGAGGGCTAAAAAATCTAAATATGAATGATATTAATAATGTTCAACAAGGACAGGATAAACTGGAAAATTCAATTTTTACATAAGCAATTTTTTTATTTTACATTTTCTTTTCTATAATATACATTCAGATTAGCTACTTGAGTAATAAAATATTTAAAACTACATTCTAAAAATATCATTTTCAATTCCTATAGTATCATTTTCATTTTCTTTATTTTGTAGGGACTATGTATTTCCCACTTATATGAACAATAATTTTTGTATTCAAGATTTCTAAATGTGTGTGTTTTTTAAAGCTTAAACAATTGCACATAGCATTCAGTTTTCAAATACACACAGGTCCACTGCTGATGCATCTGGCTTACTCTTTGACAGTAATGGACAGATGGTCTAGAAGTACAATACAGTATTCTGAAGAAGGAATGGAAGAGCAAACAGGAAAGTGGGGGAGCCTGGTGAAATTTCAATAGTGAAATAAATTGTCAAAGCACATATTCTGCAGCTAATCAGAATATTTAAGTTAGCAGTGTAGTGTCATAAAACTGACTCAGTTTTAGGGTTAGATCTCAGTTCAGAATCTGCTCTGCTACTGTGTAGGCTTGGGCAAGTTACCCTGAGTTTCACCTGTAAATTGGGATAGTAGCTGAAATATGTAGAGTACTTATGGGCCAGGCACATACCAAGCATTTCACTTAGATTAGCTTTTATTAACCTTAATATCAGCTCTGCAAAATACATGCTAATATTTTCCTCATTATGTAGATGAGAACCATGCCGTGCAGAAAAAGATCAAGAGATTCGGCCAAGATACAGAACTGGTAGGTGGTTGCATCATGGCCATCTGGACAGTGGTCACGTGATTCTAGTTCTAACCTGCTTCAGTGTTTTCTCAATAATGGGAACTCTTCTCATGCCTTCAAGAATTCCAAAGGCTTTGAGCAAAGCTTGGTGGAGTTCCCTGCACATATTATGGGTCTTCCTGTCATCGCAAAGACTGATGAGAGGACAGTTACATTCAAGCTGTGTTCAAACAAAATAAACATAGAGAACCACTGCTCTATCTGTTTCTCCTCTCTTCATTCCCTATCTCTTCCCATGACACTTTGCTTCAGTAAAGCACTTACTTTTCCTACCAGAAAGAGGATTACCCTTAATATCCTTCCCACAGCAGCCACTTTTTCAGCCAGAAAGCAGCATTAGATCCAGGAAGAAATGAAGAGAGATGAGGACACATTAAAAAACCAGGACACCGTTGAACTTGGAGAGAAATTTATGATCAGCAATAGGTATTTTGTAAACCAGATCGGAGAGGCACAAATTCAACCATAATGCAGATGGAGTAATCAAAAATATTCTTGAAACAGTTTGACTCAATCACTGAAGTGGCCATCCCAGTGCAACTATATGTTCTAAGAGAGCAACATGTGGCATAGATAAGATCAGTAGCCTCTGGAGTACTCCAGATGAGAGCTACAGACCAGACCACTACAGAAATATGTGCTTGGCTAAAGTTTTTACACATTTCTGGCAAAGAGGAATTGGAAGCTTATAACACAGCACATACTTTTACACAGTTGTTGCAACTCCTCAAAATAAGCCTTTTTATGGAAGTGTATAGATAGAAAATAAAAGAACTGGGATTTGAACTCAGAAATGCTGTACATCAAATATATGTTTGTTTGTTTTTTAATACAACCCCTTGTTGTGGCTCTTAATTTACTCTTTTAGTAGTCTTTTTAAAAAAATTGTTTAAATTCAGTTAGCCAACATATAGTATATCATTAGTTTTTGATGTAGTGTTCCATGATTCATTAGTTGCATCTAAGAGCCAGTGCTCATCACAACTTTGTAAAGTGTTGGGTTAAGAATTCCCCAAGTACTGTTATAAATATCTAGGCTGTATGTACCCTAATTAAATACTACAGTAAAAATGCTAGTGTCCAGAGTAGGCAATGCAGGTAAGAAATGCTTCTTATAAAAGATAAATTCCAGAATTAGTTCTCATTGCAAAGGCCTCTGTCTCTCTAAATTTATCCTTCACTTGCTGTATATAAATATTCTGCAGCGGTTAGGCTCTCTGTGTAACGTGTTTAAAATACTGTCAGCTATAATTTTGGTCATGCTTTCCCCCTTATCCATAATGTTCATTTTCCTGCATTCTTTTTGTTCGTATCTTACAAAGGAGTCCTCTTCTGCCACTGCGAGACATAATTGTCATGTATCTTTGGCACTGTTTACCTGCATTGTCCATATGACAGAAAACACAAATCCTTTTTCATTGGTATTTGCCCTTTTTAAAATATGTATGCCCTGGCTCCTCAGTTAGATTGTCTATATCTGAAGAGCCATTTTATACTTGTTGCTTTTTCCAGTATATTCCCCATGTCTGGTTCTCAACAAGCCTTCAATTAATGTCGGAGGTTGAGGATAGTGAAGGATGATGATACTAAAGAGGGTGACTATGATATTTATGTTGACTAATGTCTTCAAAACCCACCTGTCCACATAATTGGATGATAGAATGAAAATAAAAATAGAAGGATAACATTGAATATTTGTTAGATGTTAAGCACCATTCCATTCTTATTTAACTCTTTCCCAAATCTTATAGGTACTATTAATCTTCCCATTTTAATGAGTGTAGAGGGCCTAAAAAACTTTTCCAAGGTCACACACAATAAGTAGCAGTGCAAAATTCTGGTCCATCTGGGTCCCAAATCTCTGTTCTTCCACAGCGAGCTAAAGTATCATCGGAGCTGAAAAGCCTCCATGAGAAAACCAGCTGGGGGCATCAGGGCCCAGCCCGGGTATGATGGGCCAATGACTGCCATCTGGCAGTACAAATTTGCTTTTGAGAGCCTGTAGTCATTGACATTCAAACCGGTATTTTGAAGGCATTGTAACTTTTCAACCGATCCTTTGTTACACCTCAGTGTATATGCCACTTAAGCTCTGGAAGTGTACGCAGGCACAACTTAATTTCATAAAAGACCTTGGTCCTGGTAAGTACAGCCCTATGCAGGATAATGAGTCACATCAGGAGGATAGGAAAGGATATTATATCCTAAGAATTTTGGGATTTTTACAAAAGAAAGAAGATACAATTAACAAATATAAAACGTTGTTTTAAAAAATGTTCTTCTCTTGATTCCAAATTATTTTTTCTTCCAAGATGATGGAAATTTTGCCCTTTCTCTTTTGTCACCAGAAGTCTCCAGCAACCTTTTTGACCAGAAGAAATGTCAGCTTGGGATATAATAAACCCCAGGCACTTGGCTTCTCTGTATTGCCACAAGTTCCTTGGGACATGGTTTGCTTTCTCTTGGCTTGTTTTTTCTCAATTTTGATGAAAACAAGTTAAACATACTACTATAGAAATAAATTTTTATTATTCTGTATTTTTCACTGTGATAGGTCATTACTGATAATTGGAAACTCTGAACATCTGAAGACTACATCTTTTGCAATGAAAATAATAAAAGAAGCGCGTACATTCAGTGGTCTCTGGGCTATTTAGGAGTTACGCCCTCAGCTGAAATAGAATGAAGATAACTTTGAGGAAAAAACAATATTTTCTATATAGCAGAAACATGCAAAATGGTTACTCAAAAACTAAGGAGGTTTGATTCGCTAGATAATGCTTTACCTATATTTTATTTGATTTCTTAGTTGTTGAATAGAACACCCCCAAATCTAATTGAAACCCTCCTTGTCTCTACCTGTGTAATTACTGTAGCAAATGAGGTACCCATGCCAACCAAAAGTTTCAAAACAATAGCCTGCCGTTGTCTTTACTTTCTAAAGACCTATTCATCTCACAGGCCACTCCAATGAAACTGCTCTTGCTGAGGTCATTAATGATCTGATAATTGTATAACTTGATGAGCATGTTTTAGTCTTATTCTCACTAGACAATTATGATATTACTGTGATTTTTTTGGCATAGTTTACCTTTTTCACATCTTAAAACCCTCTCTTCCTTGGATGTCTCTTGTTCATCTTATACCTCTTTTTCTTTCCTATCGTCTTTGTGTGTTTCTCTTATTTTTCCTATCTTTACTTGTTGGTGTTACTTAAATTTAATCTTTGGCTCACAGCTCTTTGATGTCATGTGTGTGTGTGTGTGTGTGTGTGTGTGTTTACTCTTGCTTCATCCTGTGTGATCCACATTTTTTTTCTCTCCCTCTTTTTAAGATTTATTTATTTGAGAGAGAGTGGGTGCAAGCACATATGTAGAGATCAAAAGTGAGAGAGCATGCATGAGAGAGAGAGAGAGAGAGAGCAAGAGAGATCGAGCGCATAATCACAGGGAGGGGCAGAGGTAGAGAGAGAAGGAGACTCTCTGCTGAGCAAGGAGCCCTATTCTGGGCTGGATCCCAGGATCCTAGGATCATGACCTGAGCAGAAGGCAGATGATTAACCAACTGGCGCCACCTAAGCTCCCCAGTCATGTAACTTTTTATGGTTAGAATTGCTACCGATATCCTGATGTCTCCAGGACCTACATTTTCAGCTAAAAGAACATCCCCATCCAAGAGCTTCAGACTCATAAATCCAAATACGTTTTAACTGTTTCATAAAAATATCAAACTCATCATGGCCAAACTAAATTTGTCATACTCTCCTCTAAACCTGCTTTTCTGTCTCCATATTTATTTTACTGTCACTAGTGCTTATCTAGTCACTCAAGCTAGAAACCCAAAAAGTAATCTGTGATTCTTCCCTTTTACATCTTAGACTCAATAGATATTTGGCCAGTTTTACCACACAAATCCATTTCCTCACCTTTTACTTGACCCATTTACCACACCATATTTCAGACCCTTGTTGTTTCTGGTCTACACTATGATAACAAACTCCCAACTCATATCTCCATATTTGTTGCTTTTCCCAAGCTTTGTAGTGACCCACTTAAAAGGGACAAAGATGTCCCTTCCATGGCTCCTCTTTCCCTCTAAGATAAACCAGAAGTTCCACTATTTTACCTATGAGACATTCATGATTTGAACCTTTTTATACCTCTCCAACTTCACCTCTTGTGCCTCCCTCCACCTTCCTCTTTAAATGAACTGTCTATTCCTTCAATATTAAGTTTTCTGGAAGACAAAGGCTTTACTGTTCTTGATCTTTTCTTGGAAGGGGACAATTGAGAAAAATAATTCTTTCTTTTGTACTAAATACATAAAGTATGTATTTTAAAAAGCAAGGATTAGTTTTCCAGGGGAAAATTAGCCATAATTTGGGATTATTGAAACTTTAAAAATACATGTGGGGTGCCTAGGTGGCTCAGTCAGTTTGGTGTCTGCCTGCAGGGTCAGGTCATGATCTTGGGGTCCTGGGATCCAGCCCTGTGTCAGGCTCCCTGCTCAGTGGGGAGTCTGCTTCTCCCTCCTCCTCTGCCCCTCCCCCCATGCATGAGCACTCTCACTCTCTCTCTGTATCTCAAATAAGTTTTATATAATATTATAATATGTATAATTTATATATGATATATATAAATTATGTATATTTTGTGGAGTGTGTGTGTATAGGCTGGCTGTGTTGTCTTCAAGATAATCAGGAAAGTAGCTTTTATCTTTTATTTCCAATTCCTCTGCAGGGTGGTCTTTTAAAGGTATCTATTGTATTCACTGACCTTTTAATAAGAAATAGAATATGCACATGTGTATTTGTGTGCATATGTACAGGCATCATGACACATGAGTAACAGTGGGCTCGAAGGTTTTTGTGTAGGGTGATGACAAACATTGATTGAGTTTCATGGACTATGATGTGTGAGCTACTTCACTGTTTTTGAAAGAAATTGGTTATAAAACAAGAGCTTTTAATGCTTAGTTCTGTAATTATTATGATGTCCTTTCTAGGAGGTACATTTTCTATGTGTATTTTTAGCAGGAGTGCTTATAAAAGCAGAACTACATGTCCTTCTGCCCAAAGCCCTCTTTACCTGTATCTGTGAATTTTCCTGTCTTAGTCACCCAATAAACAGTCATCCCACTTACCTCGTAGTGAAGTGTTGATTTTAAGGGAATTTATTTTAGATGGCTGGATATACTTGCCTTTTCATACTAAAACCACTTCTGGACAAGTGTTGCATGGATATTTGAATTTTAATGGATATTCAATGTGATGGATATATTTAGGATTATATTGCTAGGAGACATCCGATGTCACCAAGTTTTCTTAAGGGCCTTCACTTCATCCCTGCCAACCTAGTCCCACTTATTCATCCATCAAGCATTTATAAGATACCCATTTGCATAAGAAATAAAGTCATGAGTCATTCCCTCACTGTGATACAGTGTTGTATAGTGTAGTGGGGAAGGCAGAAAGCCCACTGAAATTGTAAGATATTATATGGTGAATACCACTGTGTAGTTGTAGAGTACTAAGGGAGCCAAAAGGAAGGTACTTAATGCCCATGGAAGAAGGGTCAGAGGAGGCTACCTGGTGGAGGAACCATATGGGTAGAGTGTTTTGAAATCATCACTGTTCTTATCACCTGATGCTCCATTCAACCTATCCTTTCCAAAGTTAGTTCCACATGTTTCCATAACTCCCAAATGATTGCTTAATTCTGTCATATTGAGTTCTGTATTAATTCTGTTTTGTCATGTTTTACTTTAAAAGAAAAGTTAATAATAGTTATCCAATAAACATTTACTGAGCACCTGTTGTATGCCAAGTATCATGCTAAGTGTCTGGGATATAAAAATAAATAAGACAAAGTTCCTGTACTGAGAAACTAAAACAAAACAAAACAAAATATAAATGCTTCAAATAATTAGTAATTAGTCATTTCCATTCTGGAATGTCCTCTATACTGCTCCTTCTACCAGGAACTCTCTTAGCTTCTCTCTTCATCTAGTTCGCTTATACTCATTTCCCAAGCCTCAGATCAAATGCTGCTTTATCCAGAAATCATTCCTGACCACTTCATCCATATTAATTTCTTCCTGTTTTTTTTAATAGAAAACCATTCTTTTACTTCATTGCACTTATACAATTTCTACCTATGCAGTTTTTTGCTATTTGTCTCCACCACTAGTGCCCTGTTCTATTAGGGGAAGAACTTGTGTCTGTTTTACTCATTCTCATATGTCTAGGGTCTAGCATAGTTCTAAGTAGTAAGTTCTCTACAAATATTTGTTGAATTGGAAGGTTTTTTAAAATTTAAATTCATTTAGCCCACATCAATAGATTTTGTTATAGTGTTCAATGATTCATTAGTTGCGTATAACAACCGGTGCTCATCACATCGCGTGCCCTCCTTAATGCCCATTATGTATGAGGAAACTTGTTCTCTGAGAATTTATATGATTTTGCTTATGCATTAAAACTTTGAGGTAATCATACAGTGTTTTAATTATAGTTGAATGGTGTAAGGATTTTGAGAAATTTTCATTACACAAATCAATAAAGTCAAAGATTTACATTACTCCACAAGACCCAGCTGGATCCTGGCTGTTAAAAATTACCCTCTTTAGCTCTTGTTCTATGGGTTTCCATCCCTACAAGGAAGCTTCATTCAGACTAGGCAGCTTTGGCCAGTCCTGCCCCAAGACTTTTGGGTCATTTAAGCCTTAGAGCACAAGACATACTTGGAGGAGATCTATTGCTATCCCCACCAACAACACCATTAGATTCCACTGGTTTTTTTTTAAAGTTATTAATTAAATTCTAGTTTGTTAACATATAGAGTAATGTTAGTTTCATGTGTACAATATAGTGATTCAACATTTCCACACGTCGTGGAAATCACACCACCCCATGCTCATCACAAGTACACTCCTTAATCCCTACCACCTACATCACCCATCCCTCCACTTACCTCCCTTCTGATAACCGTCACTTTGTTCTCTCTAGTTCAGTGTCTGTTTCTTGGTTTGCCTTCCCTCTCTTTTTTTTTTCCCCTTTGCTCATTTGTTTTGTTTCTTAAATTTCACATAAGTGAAATCATATGATATTCGTCTTTCTTTGACTGAATTATTTCACTTAGCATAGTATTCTGTAGCTCCATCCATGGTGCAAATGACAAGATTTCATTTTTATGGCTGAATAATATTCCATTGTGTGTGTGTGTGTGTGTGTGTGTGTGTGTGTATGTGTGTATACACACACATACTATGTCTTCTTTATCCATTCATCAGTTAGTGGACACTTGGGCAGCTTACATAATTTGCCTATTGAAAATACTACTACTATAAATGCCTGGGTGTACATATCCATTTGAATTAATGTTGTTGTATTCTTTGGGTAAATAGCCAGTAGTGTGACTGCTGGATCATGGGGTCATTCTATTTTTATCTTTTTGAGGACCCTCCATACTGTTTTCCACAGTGGCTGTACCAGTTTGTATTTCCCCCAACAGTGCAAGAGGGTTCCCCTTTCTTCACATCCTCACCAACACCTGTTATTTCTTGTGCTGTTAATTTTAGCCATTCTGACAGGTGTGAGGTGTTATCTTACTGTAGTTTTGATTTGCATTTCCCTGACGAAAGTGATGTTGAGCATTTTTTGATATGTCTGTTGGCCATCTGTATGTCTTCCTTGGAAAAATGTCTCTTCATATCTTCTGCCCATTTTAATTGGATTATTTGGTTTTGGAGTGTTGAGTTTTTAAGTTCTTTATATATTTTGGATACTAACCTTTTATCAGATATGTGATTTACAAATATATTCTTCCATCCTGTGGGTTGCCTTTTAGTTTGTTGACGATTTCCTTTGCTGTGCAGAACCTTTTAATTTCGATGAGGCCCAATTATTTTTGCTTTTGTTTCCCTTGCCTCAGGAGGCATAACTAGAAAGAAATAACTATGGCTGATGTCAAAGAATTTACTGTCTGCTTTTTCTTCTCTTTTTATTTTAATTTTTTATTTAAATTCAATTTAGTTAAAATATAGTGTATTATTAGTTTCAGGGGTAGAATTTAGTGATTCATCAGTTGCATGTAACACCCAGGGCTTATTGTATCAAGTGGTCTCCTTAATGTCCATCACCCTATTTCCCCATCCCCCCACACACCCCTCCAGCAACCCTCAATTTGTTTCCTAGCGTTAAGAGCCTCTTATGGTTTACCTTCCTCTCTGTTTTCATCTTATTTTATTTTCTCTTCCCTTTCCCTATATTCACTGTTTTGTTTCTTAAATTCCACATATGAGTAAAATATGGTATTTGTCTTTCTCTGACTTAATTTTGCTCAGCATGATATGTTCCAGTTCCACCCACATCATTGCAACTGGCAAGATTTCATTCTTTTTGATGGCTGAGTAATATTCCATTGTATATGTATATAAATATATTAAATTAATTACTTAACTATTAATGAATAAGTACATTTGGTAGAGATTGCATAAATATAGACACTACCCCTTCTTTATCCATCCATCTGTCAATGGATATCTGGGCTCTATCCATATTTTGGCTATTATGGACATTTCTGCTATAAACATTGGGGTGCATGGGCCCCTTTGAATCACTATGTTTGTATCCTTTAGATAAATACCTAGTAGTGCAATTGCTGGGTCATAGGGTAGTTCTATTTTTAACCTTTTGAGGAACCTCCATATTATTTTCCAGAGTAGCTGCACCAGTTTGCTTTCCCACCAACAGTGTAGGAGGATTCCTTTTTCTCCACATCCTCACCAGCATCCATTGTTTCCCAAGTTCTTTATGATTTTGGGGTCTCACATTTAGGTCTTTAATCCATTTTGAATTTTTGTGTATGGCATAAGAAAGTGGTACATATAGTTTTATTATTTTGCATGCTGTTATCCAGTTTTCCCAACACCATTTGTTAAAGAGGCATTCTTTTTCCTATTGGATATTCTTTCCTTCTTTGTTGAAGATTAATTGACCATATAATTACAGGTTTATTTCTGGGTTTTCTATTTTATTCCATTAATCTATTTTTGTACCAGTACCATACTGTTTTGATTACTATAGTTTTGTCATATAACTTGAAGTTGGAATTGTGATGCCTCCAGCTTTGCCTTTCCTTTTCAAGATTGCTTTGCCTATTCAGGGTCTTTGGTGGCTCCATACAAATTTTAGGATTCTAGCTCTGTGAAAGATGCTCTTGGTATTTTGATAGAGATTGTATTAAATGTGTAGATTGCTTTGGGTATTTTGGGGTAACAGTATTTTTTCTTCCAGTCCATGTACATGGCATGTCTTTCCATTACATGGCATCATTTTTAATTTCTTTCATCAGTGTTTTATTGTTTTCAGAGTGCAGTCTTTTACATTTTTGGTTAGGTTATTGCTGGTTATCTTATTGTTTTGGGAGCAATTGTAAATGGGATTGATAACTTAATTTCTCTTCTAATGCTTCATTACTGGTGTATAGAAATGCAACCTGAGGGGTACAGTCAGTTGAGTGCCCAACTCTTGGTTTCAGCTCAGGTTATGATCTTGGGGTCATGACATTGAGCCCTGTGTCCAGCTCCATGCTCAGCATGGAGTCTTCTTGAGAATTTATCTACCTCTCCCTATTTCTCACCCTCAGTTCCTTCCACTCATTCTTCCCCAACCCTGCAAATAAATAAATAAATCTTAAAAAAAATAAAAAGGAAAGAAATGCAACAGATTTCTGTATGTTGATTTTGTATCCTATGACTTTACTGAATTCATTTATCAGTTCTAGCAGATTTTTGTGGAGTCCTTTGGGCTAGCAGATTTTTGTGGAGTCCTTTGGGGTTTTCCACATAGAGTATCTTGTCAAATAGAAAGAGTGAAAATTTTCCTTCTTCCTCGCTGATTTAGATGGCCTTTATTTCTTTTTGTCTGGTTTGCTGTGGGTAGGACTTCTAGTACAATGTTGAATAAAAGGGGTGAGAGTGGATGTTGCTGTCTTGTCCTTGACTTTGGAGGAAAAGCTCTTCAGTTTTTGCCCACCTAGGATGACATTAGATGTAGGTTTTTTATACGTGGCCTTTATTATGTTGAGGTATAGTCCCTCTAAATCTACTTTGTTGAAGGTTTTCATCATGAATGATGTTGTACTTAGTCAAATGCTTTTTCTGCAAATTAGATTCCATCTTTGAGTCAGAACGTACTGATTCTAAGAAGGCAACAAGGAAAACTCTTCTATACTATAAAACTTAAAAGACATTAACATGAACAATACCACTGTTATTTTACTATGGCATTCTCTTACAGGGAGAAAGAGACACTTAAGAAGCTAAAACAAAAACCAGCATTTAAAAATGGAGAAGGGAGTTGAGGGAAATTGTAGGGGGGGTGAACCATGAGAGACTATGGACTCTGAAAAACAACCTGAGGGTTTTGAAGAGGCAGGGGGTGGGAAGTTGGGGGAGCCAGGTGGTGGGTATTAAGGAGGGCACACATTGCATGGAGCACTGGGTGTGGTGCAAAAACAATGAATTCTGTTACGCTGAAAAGAAATAAAAAAAAAATAAATAAAAATCTACTTTTTCTTTTTTTTTTTTTTTTTTTGGCACGGGAAGTAGGACAGAAGAAAACTGTAAAAGAAGTTAAAAGAGCAGACTTTCAAATTATTTTTTATCTTGGCGGGAAAGAAAAAAATCCCTGGGAGCTTTTTCAATATAGGAAGTGTGGATATTCTTGGCCTAATTCCTGTCTAGCACTTGTCTGTACCGTTCCTCTCTCTGACACACCTCCCCCAGCCCCTCTGCTAAGGAGTGCTCATTTGCATAATTAAAGTGCTTGACAGGGATGCTGAGAAAGTTGAACAGCCAAGCACAGAGCCAAGTATTCTTCAAATACCATCCTTACCCACGTCCCCACTCTTCAAAGGAAACTGTTAAACTATTTGAAGAGAAAGTGGAAGCTGTATACTGATATTCAAAATGTCAAAAACAAAACAAAACAAGATAAAAACAAAATGTCCATGGCATACACTTTATGAAATGAAGAATTTTATCATGGGCCTCCTGGCCCAAGGGCAGAAAAAAATGGCGTTCCACCAAGGAGGAAATAAATATGTGAAAACTGAAATGGAAAATTTAAATGTGTTTTGCATCTTGCAGATGGTCAAGGCTAACCCCATATATGTGAAGGGTGAATGCTCTCCATGGTAGGCATGGCACACCCCACAAAATTTCAGGCACTAGAGTCAAGAGTTTGCTTAAATTACCTTCAGGATTCTAAGATGCACATAGGTTATCTGATGGTTGATGACTACTAACAAGCATACATGGCTACAAGAATTGAAGAATTTTTTTTTTTTCCAAGAACAACGATGAATAAGACTAAGGGCTATTTCTCAGTAGGGGAGAATATTGGAGAATAAAAAAGAAAGCCTCAAACTGGTTAAGTTTGACTTGAAATGATACTGTTACATGATGACTCTGCCGTGAAGGTTAGATGTAGGAAGGAAGCAGGAATTTTGCCTTTCTTTGAGTTTTGCCTAAGGCTATCTCTGCTGTTGCTTCCAGTCACCAGATGTTTAACTATTATTAATAATGTTAACTGGGAAAATAAATTAAAATACTTATGAGTTGAAGCATATGTGGGTTTTGGTATATCTTAGCTAAAGACTGAATGAAGGTGTTGGCCAGAATCCAGGACACCAGATTTCTTTTTTTTTTTAATTTTTTATTTATTTTCAGCATAAAAGTATTCATTGTTTTTTCACTACACCCAGTGCTCCATGCAATCTGTGCCCTCCCTAATACCCACCACCTGGTTCCCCCAACCTTCCACCCCCCGCCCCTTCAAAACCCTCAGGTTGTTTTTCAGAGTCCATAGTCTCTCATGGTTCACCTCCCCTTCCAATTTCCCTCAACTCCCTTCTCCTCTCCATCTACCCTTGTCCTCTATATTATTTGTTATGCTCCACAAATAAGTGAAACCATATGATACTTGACTCTCTCTGCTTGACTTATTTCACTCAGCATAATCTTCTCCAGTCCTGTCCATGTTGCTACAAAAGTTGGGTATTCGTCCTTTCTGATGGAGGCATAATACTCCATAGTGTATATGGACCACATCTTCCTTATCCATTCATCCGTTGAAGGGCATCTTGGTTCTTTCCACAGTTTGGCGACCATGGCCATTGCTGCTATAAACTTTGGGGTACAGATGCCCCTTCTTTTCACTACATCTGTGACTGTGGGGTAAATACCCAGTAGTGCAATTGCAGGGTCATAGGGAAGCTCTATTTTTAACCTCTTGAGGAATCTCCACACTGTTCTCCAAAGTGGCTGCACCAGCTTGCATTCCCACCAACAGTGTAAGAGGGTTCCCCTTTCTCCACATCCTCTCCAACACACGTTGTTTCCTGTCTTGCTAATCAGTGCCTTTCTTATACACTAACAATAAAAATACAGAAAGGCAAATTAGAGAGTCGATTCCATTTACTATAGCATCAAGAACCATAAGATACCTCGGAATAAACCTAACCAAAGAGGTTAAGGAACTGTACTCGAGGAACTACAGAACACTCCTAAAAGAAATTGAAGAAGACACAAAAAGATGGAAGACCCTTCCATGCTCTTGGATCGGAAGAATAAACATTGTTAAAATGTCTATACTGCCCAGAGCAATCTATACTTTTAATGCCATTCTGATCAAAATTCCACTGGTATTTTTCAAAGAGCTGGAGCAAATAATCCTAAAATTTGTAAGGAATCAGAAGAGACCCCGAATCGCTAAGGAAATGTTGAAAAACAAAAATAAAACCGGCGGCATCACGTTACCTGATTTCAAGCTTTACTACAAAGCTGTGATCACCAAGACAGCATGGTACTGGCATAAAAACAGACACATAGACCAGTGGAACAGAGTAGAGAGCCCAGATATGGACCCTCAACTCTATGGTCAAATAATCTTCGACAAAACAGGAAAAAATATCCAGTGGAAAAAAGACAGTCTCTTCAATAAATGGTGCTGGGAAAACTGGACAGCTATATGTAGAAGAATGAAACTCGACCATTCTCTTACACCGTACACAAAGATAAACTCAAAATGGATAAAAGACCTCAACGTGAGACAGGAATCCATCAGAATCCTCGAGGAGAACATAGGCAGTAACCTCTTTTATATCAGCCACAGCAACTTCTTTCAAGATATGTCTCCAAAGGCGAAGGAAACAAAAGCGAAAATGAACTTTTGGGACTTCATCAAGATCAAAAGCTTCTGCACAGCAAAAGAAACAGTCAACAAAACAAAGAGGCAACCCACGGTATGGGAGAAGATATTTGCAAATGACAGTACAGACAAAAGGTTGATATCCAGGATCTATAAAGAAGTCCTCAAACTCAACACACACAAAACAGACAATCATATTAAAAAATGGGCAGAAGATATGAACAGACACTTCTCCAATGAAGACATACAAATGGCTATCAGACACATGAAAAAAATGTTCATCATCACTAGCCATCAGGGAGATTCAAATAAAAACCACATTGAGATACCACCTTACACCAGTTAGAATGGCCAAAATTAGCAAGGACACCAGATTTCTTGCTGAAAGTTGCTAGAACTTCCACTACAGCACGAACTCAACTCCAACCATGGCATGCATCTCTCTTGAGCAACATCTGCTGGCCAGAGATATTTTAGTCCACCACCTCCTGGGGTTTAATGTTAGTCATACAATGTGGGGTGAACCTCAGCATCCAAGGGCCATTATTAGTCCAGGCTAAGGGCCCTCCTGAGGAATATAACTTTATGATAGCAGGAACTTTATCTGACTTATTTATTGCTATGATTCCGGTATCTTAGCCAGCGCCTGTTATATGATAGGTGCTAAATAAATATTGATCAACAAATGAATGAAAGATAAAACAAGAAGCTAAATCAGAAGTTTAGTAGCATGACTTACTTGAGTGTTTTATAACCAGGGAATCTTCTCAGTCCCAGGCAACCAGGATGGTTGCTCATTCTAATGTCCAACCATATGGGTGAGAACCACATTGTGGGCATGAGAGATTATTCAGCCAACAAATGTTTTTTGAGCATGTAATCTGTGCCAGACACTGTTCTAGGTGCTATAATTAGGGCAGGGAACAGGATACAAAATGCCTACTCAAATGGAACTTAACATTCTGATGTGACAGTCCTTAAATATACAGACCAACAGATACACAGATAATATAAGGTTAGGGGGAGAGATGTTCTATGAAGAATGTAAGACATCATAAAGAGAGACATACTAGGGGCACTGTGTGAGATATGGTGATCAGCAAGATATGTGTGAGATATCCTGACTGGAGAACTATCCTGAATAAAGTAAGGGAGTTACCTTTGAGGATGTGTGGGGAATGTGGTCTAAGAAGAGGAAAAGCAAAGGCAGGTATAGGTCCTGACACAGGAAGATGGTATGCCTGTTGGAGAAATCAAACTGCTGTTGTTTGAACCACCCTCTGGAGTTTAAAGCTACAGGAAAACAAATCTGTATGACCACTTCTTTTCATTGGTGCATTCATTTATTCATTCACTTATTTCAATAACATTTCTCTAGTTGCCTCCTGTATACCAGGGGCTACACCATATACAAAGATGACATTGCCCCATTCTTTTTGTTTTTATTGAAGTATAGTTGATACACAATGCTACATTAGTTTCAGGTGTGCAAAATAGTTATTGGACAACCCTATACATTGTGTTATGCTCACCACAGCATAGCATTTATGACCATCTGTCACCATACAGTATGAGGGAGTATGATTGATTATAAATACCTATGCTCTGCCTTTTATCCCCATGATTTATTCATTCCATAACTGAAGGCCTGTTCTCTACTCCCCTTCACCAATATTGCCCATAACTCCACTGTCCTACCCTCTGGCAACATTCAGTTTATTTGCCATAGTTAGGGGTCTGTTTCTGCTTTTTGTTTCATTTGTTCATTTGTTTAGATTTTTGGATTCCACATACAAGTGAAACCATTTGGTATTTGTCTTTCTTTATCAGACTTATTTCTCTTAGCATAATACCCTCTATGTCTATCCATGTTGTCACAAATGGGAAGATCTCATTCTTTTTTATGGCCAAGTAATGTTCTATTTTACGTATATATCATATCTTCTGCATCCATCCATCTATTGATAGAGATTTTGGTGGCTTCCATATCTTAGCTATTGTAAATAATGCTATAGTAAACACAGGAGTGCATATGTATTTTTTCAAATTATTTACCTTTGGGTAAATACCCATAGTGGAATTAGTGCATTAGATGGTATTTCTACTTTTATTTTTTGAGGAAATGCCAACCGGCTGCACCAGTTTGTATTCCCACCAACAGTGCATAAGTTTCCTTTTTCTATATATCCTCACCAACACTTACCATTTCTTGGGTTTTTTTTTTTTTATGTGTTTTAATTTTTATTTCCCTGATTAGTGATATTGAGCATCTCTTCTTGTGTCTACTGGTCATCTGTATGTCTTCTTTGGAAAAATGTTTATTCATGCCATCTGCTCATTTTTACATCAGATTTTTTGGTGTTTGAGGTGTATAAATTCTTTTTTTTTTTTTAAAGATTATTTCTTTATTTATTTGACAGACAGAGATTACAAGTAGGCAGAGAGGTAGGCAGAGAGAGTGGAAGAGAAGCAGACTCCCTGCTGAGCAGAGAGCCTGGATGTGGGGCTCAATTGCAGGACCCTGGGATGATGACCTGAGCCGAAGACAGAGGCTTAACCCACTGAGCCACCCAGGTACCCCATCTTTCTGCTATTTTGATATTAGTGTGGAAACACAATTGATTTCTGTGTATTCGTGTTGCATCTGGCAGCCTTACTGAATTCATTTATTCTAGTAGTTTTTGGTGGAGTCTTTAGCATTTTCTGTGAAATAGAAATGTCACTATGTAAATAGTGACCGTTTAACATCTTCTTTAACAATATGGATATCTCTTACTTCTAATTCTTGTCTGACTGCTATGACTACAACTTCCAGTACTATGTTGAATTGAATAAAAATGACTAGAGTAGACATCTTGTCTTGATCTTAGAAAAAAAGCTCTGTTTTTCACCATTGACTATGACGTTAACCATGGGCTTTTCATATTGTGCCTTTATTATGTTGTGGTATGTTCCCTCCAACCCCACATTGTTGAAAGTTTTTATCATGAATGAATGTTGAATTTCATCATATGCTTTACTTGTACCTATCAAGATGATAATGTGATTTTTATCCTTTGTTTTGTTAACGTGTTTTATCACGTTGATTGATTAGTGAATATTGAACCATGCTTGCATCCTTGACAGAAATCCCACATGATTGAGGTGAATAATCTCTTTAATGTATTGTCAAATGTAGATTGTTATATTTTGTTGAGGAATTTTCCATCTATGTTCATCAGAGGTATTTTCCGGAGTTTTGTTGTTATGGTTGTTGTTTTGTTTTTTTAGCATCTTTGTCTGGTTTTCGTATCAGCATAATGCAGACCTCTTAGAATATATTTGGAAGCTCTCTTTTCTTTTTTATCTTCTGGAATAGTTTGATGAAAATTGGTGTCAGTTTTTCTTTAGATGTTTGGTAGAATTAACCTGTGATTCCATTTGGTTCTAGGCTTTTATTTGTTGGGGATTTTTTGGTTACCAATTCAATTTCATTACTAATAATTCATCTGTTCAGATTTCCTATTTCTTCCTGATTCAGTTTTTAAAGATTTTGTGTTTCTAGGAATAATCCATTTCTTCCTGGTTGTCCAGTTTGTTGGCATGTAATTTTTCATAGTAGTCTCCTATAATTTTTTTTGTATTTTTGTCATGTTGTTATTTCTCCTCTTTTATTACTGATTTTATTTATTTGGGTCATTTTTTTACTTGATGAGTCTGGCAAAAGGTTTATCAATTTTGTTTATCTTTTCAAAGGATAAGCTCTTGATTTCACTGATCTTTTCTATTGTTTTCTTAGTCTTTATTCCATTTATTTCTGTTCTGATCTTTATTATTTCCTCCCTTCTACTCACTTGGGGCTTTGTTTGTTCTAGTTCCATTAGGTGCAGGTGCATGATATTAACATTGCCCCATTCTTGCCCATCCTTTCCTCTGAACAACAGGGCCACTTCCCAGTATTGTCAGGAAATGTCTGAACAGACTAAAAATTTTGAGCAATGCTGCAGTCAGCCTAACTTCTACCTTTGCCATAACCTGGGATATCCTGCTTTTAGGTCTCATCCAGGAGGTTCATCACTGCAGCAATTACACAGAGTTAGATAATTGAAAGGACTCATGCACCTTCATAGGGTATACTCTTTCCAGGGCTCCAGTAAAAGTAAGGATACAGTTCAGCAGGAAAAGAAAAATGCAGGCAAACATCTAAGAGTTCTGAGACTTCCAGACAGAGTTCCCAGGATCCTCTCTCAGTGGCATAGTCTGTGCTTCATCTTTGGATTATTGGCCTCTAATCAGTTGCAGAGATGCCTTGCTCTCAGAAGAGTCAACAGACATGTTTACTGAGGGTCTTTTATATCACACTGGTTTTGTGGCTAAAACCAAGCTGCATAACCAGTTAAGTCAGGGAAAACCATCAAGCTATATATTTTCAGTTAACAGTACAGAGAAAGTTCTAACAAGGGGCATGCAGTGGAGTCTTGGTTCTTCTCAGCATGTTATAGATCACCAGCTACTTCTTTTGATCCTTATCTTGGCTGAAGGTCAGTACGGGCTTCCGGGTGCCTCTACCACTGTGACTGCCACTGCCCCCAGCACTAAGCTGCCAAAACTGTGAAACTCCATCTGTGCCCAGCTGTTCCTTTCTCTACCTGCTCATCTCATCCAGGTCCGTAAATTGAAATACATTTATTGCCTACAAAGCCTGAATTTGCAGCTTCCACCCATATATCCAGTTCTGTACTTAATATCTCTGCTTAGATATCTAGCAGCCATCCCCAACTCAATATATTCAAAATGAGACTGTTATTTCCCTCCATTCCCTTCCCTCCTGCAGGCATCTCCAGCTCAGCCTGTGGCACGAAATCCACGGATACTATGTCGTACCAGTCATGCATCCCTCATGTGAGAGGAAATGTTCTTATTCCTGATTATTCACTTTCCCTTACCATTCACATCCATCTCTTTCCAAAGACTCCAGTTTTGACTCAAACAAGCTTATACTAGACTTGTGCGTATAGAACATACAAAGAGAGCAAGTAGGAGCGTGGGGAGAACCTAGTTAAGCCCAAGAATTTCCTTTCCCATGGGGAGTAGGAAGAGGTGAGACTAGAATTTGCATGCTCAGAAACCAGGGACCAAAAAAGAACATCAACTGAGGATTAGATGGGCACGTACGGGTCAGGAAGCCCATTGATCTTTAATGTTAAAATGAAGAATTCTGAAGCACTATCAACAAGAAAACTTTGAAATTAATGCTGTTCTTTCCTGAGATAGGAAACTGTGACAGTTCCTGTTGGGCGGGGGGGGGGGGGCGTGTAATCCAGAATAAAGCCAGCTTTGTTCTAAATAAATATTAAGAGACTAATAATAAAGACTAAGAGAAGGAGGGAAATCAGCCTACCTGAGGTGGAATTGTGTAAAGTTGGATAAGAGTGGATTCTGATATAAGAAGAGAGTGGGTGGGTTTATTTTGGTTGAGGTGGGTACTGTCCAGTCAGAAATAAAATTAGTTCCTTAATGACTGAGAGGACAGTTTGTTTATTCTTTGAGTTGATCTGTAAACAGAGTTTGCTATTTCAGAAGACTTGAGGTTTTATCAGAGGCTTCAGAATTTTAAAAGGTTTACTGAATTTGGCTTTCTGATATCAATGCAAACAAAACCAAACAATTGTTTATAAGCAAATATACCTGTATTGAGAGTCACAATTGTCATAGATAAACAAGTAACTTTCTCATAAACAAAACAGTTCATGAGGATATTGCTAAACAGACTAAATACTGGCATCTTATGTATTAAAAATAAATCACTTAGGTTTGTTTTTAGGCTTCTAACAGCAGTGTTATTTGTGGTGGTACTTACAAGTATAGGCACTTGGCTTATTGCCTTCTCACTTGAGAAGAGAGTTCACTTACTAATGAGTGTAGTGAAGTAAGAATGGGTGCAGCAAGAAAGGGAAACATCAGAGCATCTTACAATTAAAATTCCATTCGGGGGCATCTCAGTTTTTAAAAAGAGCAATAGCCTCCGTTTCCCTATGTTCATCTGTTCTGTTTCTTAAATTCCACATCTGAGTGAAATCATGTGGTATTTGTCTTCCTCTGACTGACTTATTTCTCTTAGAATAGTACTCTCTAGTTCCATCCATGTCATTGTAAGTGGCAAGATTTCATTCTTTCTGACAGCTGAGTAATACTCCATTGTGTGTGTATGTATGTGTATGTGTGTGTGTGTGGGTGTGTGTGGGTGTGTGTGTATATATATATACACACACACACATACCACTTCTTTATCCATTCATCTGTTGATGGACATCTGGGCTCGTTCCATAGTTTGGCTATTGTGGACATTGCTGCTATAAACATTAGGGTACCTGTGCCCCTTTGAATTGCTGTGTTTGTATCCTTTGGTTAAATACCTCGTAGTGCTATTGTTGGGTCATGAGGGTTGCTGAAGGGGAGGGGAGTGGGGGGATGGGGTAACCGGGTGATGGGCATTAATGAGGGCACTTGAAGTAATGAGCACTGGGTGTTGTATGCAACTGATCAATCACTAAATTCTACCTCTGAAACTAGTAATACAGTATATGTTAATTAAATTAAATTTAAATAAAGAACTTAAAAAAAGAACACTAGCTAATAACACTCACAAGAAAAACAGTTGTTGAAATATGCCTTTAAGCCTTATAGGAAAAATAGCTCTGGAAGTTCTTATTTCCATTCTATATAAACAAGACTTTCACAGTGGAAAATAGAAGAATATACATTATCAAATATAAAGAAACAAAAATAAAATAAATTTAGAGATTGAGTGTGTTGGCCTTAGAAGTTGGGCTTACAAACATGTGATTTACTAACTAGCTTAGTAGCTTAAAGTATTTTTAAAAGAGGGTAATAATGAAAAAGTATAACTCGATTACATTTACATTTTAAAATGTTTAGAGCGAGATAAAATGCAAGGATTTTTAATATGAGAGTATTATATAAATGATAATAAATCCTCAACTATAACAAACTTCTATATGCGTGGGTAGATAAGTGGTGAAGGAAGAAAAAAACTACCAAATAAAAAGAATCTGTGTTGTGATAAAAAAAATTTAAGTTGCTATGTGCTTCATTTGTATTACTGATTTGTGTGAAAGTAAATATTAATTGGTAAGGAAACCCCCTAAACCAGACCAATGTGGTGAATCTTAAAGGCTAAATTACATGGCATTTTAAATGCAACTTTATTACACATTTCTTTTTCTCGGAGTTTAATTAAAAATATAATCTTTTATAGGTATGTGTAATCACTGTTGCTATAAAAGAGGCTTAAATGTATGATGATACCACAACTAAAAAGAAAAAACGGTTTTCATGAGTCATGAGACAGCTTGATGGTGCCGTATTAAACCATTTCAGATCAATCCTGGAAAGCTTCTCTGCCCTAAGGAAGAACACTACAAGCAGATTAAGTTAGAAAAGGCAATAGCCAGCACATTTAAAAGAATCTCTTTCTAACTTTCCTACATTTTAACATTATGTGGTTCTTCTGTTATGGAGAAAAATTTTCAAATAGCCTTCAGCCTAAATAAAGGAACTAAAACAGTGCTGTTTAAAAATCACAAACAATCTAGGTTCGTGGTGATGGTGGTAGTGGTGATTTTTCTTTTTCATTTAAAACGGGTTGGAAGTTCTGTTGGGTAAAGTGTACAGAGAAACCGAGAGAGAAAAAACCCACAATCACTAGTTTTATTTATTATACATTCAAATTCCTTAGTAGATCTGATGGTATTTCTTTATCTTTGAATTTCTGGTGCTTTTAAACATCTTCCAGAGAATGTATAGTCAACATTTCTGTATCCCAGACTGAAAGCCTGCTTTTGAACTTCCAAAGCACAGTGAAGAAGCAAAGTAGATAATTCATCTGCATAATTCAAGGCCTCATTGGTTTAGCATTAAAACATCATTCTAAATAAGTCAAATGTGATTTTTTTTAAGATTTCATTTATTTATTTGTCAGAGCAGAAGCATGGAGAGCTGCAGGCAGAGCAGGCAGAGCAGGCAGAGGGAGAAGAAGACTCCCCGCCGAGCAAGGATCCCGATGTGGGACTTGATCCTAGGACCCTGGGATCATGACCTGAGCCAAAGGCAGATGCTTAACCAACTGAGCCACCCAGGTATCCCCAAATGTGATTTTTTTTGGTCACCCCTTCATTTTGAGTGTGTTGACAAAGCTCTTTATAAGTCTTCTAAAGTGGACAATGGCAAAACTAATTTTGGCAGAATCTGGGGAGTATTATACTCTTTCTATGCTCTCAAAAAAAATTTCAAATCTTGGTAATCTATCTTTAAAGAATGTGATTACCTTGGATCTCTATCTAAAATGGCAAAATGCTGGCATATTGAAGTATTTCTCACATTTCCTCAAACTACTGACTTATTTTAGTACTGTCTCTTTAACTTTGAGTCTTTAAGTTTTACTGCGATATTTTCTTATATTAACTGTAATATCTCTTAATCAAAATTTTCCAAGGATACCCAAACACTTCTATACAGTGGTTTATTGAGATGATTTTGTAGAGGTGACCCTTTCACTTTTCTGCTTTCAATATCTAGATATTTGTGTTTGCTTGTTTTTTAAAAGTTTCAGAGCCCATGCTTTTATTTCAGGAAGTCTTTGCTACTAAGGGTTCAAACAAATGTAAGAAAGCTAAAATGTAACTTCAAAAAGTAGACAGGGAGGGAAACCCAAGCCTTCTTGTCAGTTTTGTAATAATTACAGTTCCTGCCAGGAGGCCTAAACAAACAAACAAAAAAAGTGTCTCCAATTTGAAGCCACAAGCTGTTTTCTGAATCCAAAATGAGACTTGAATTTACATTTAAGGAGGAGGGTCCATATCATCTAGAAAAATATTTCAAAACTGAGTTTTGTAATTAAAAAAAAAAATAAAGTTCAAAAAGTTACCTAATAAGTATTTCTGAGGAGGAATACAAAGTCTTCATTAGCCTAATGTCCTTATTTTATTGTACTTTATTTAAAAGTTTATTTTTAAATAATCTCTATACCCAACATGGGCCTCAAGCTCACAACACTGAGATCAAAAGTTGCATGCTTTACCAACTGAGCCAGCCGGGTACTCCAACCTAATGTCTGTATTTTAGAATGAGAAGTTAAGGGTTTCATTAGTAATGTGCGCTGTGCAATGTGAGCCAGAGTTCTGTATTCCTCAGAGAGATTTGGAGGGAGAACAATACATCTTGACTATATGAATTTGGAGTGGTTGTGCTAAAAATTATTGCTTGTTCTTAGGGACCAATTTGAGAGCCTCCTTGTGCATGCACATGTTTGCAGTAGAGGTAGCACACATGGAAAACACTTGTGCAAGGTATTTATCTCATGCTGGCAAATAAATTAGAAATGAAACTCATTTAAGGCTTGACCTGGCCTGGACAGTTATCCTGAACATGTCATTGTTTGAGATTGGTCATTGCAGAATGCTAGATATTGGCCAATCTCTTCCGAAGTTACTGTCCTGCTTGAAGCCTTAGAGCGAGATGATGTTCAGCCTCAGGAGGTTCATGGATCTCAGGAAGCCTTCATCCACAGACCTCCAAAGCTGAGAATGGATCATAATACTTGCAAGCACTTCAGACAGGTTCCTTTCTTGGTCTAGAGCTACCTAACCTGGTTCTCTAAAGAGAAAGTAATGAGAAAGAAGCAGAACTAGGTTTCAGTCCAACATGGGATAAAGGATAATGTCCCAACATGAATTATCTAGAAAGCCCCATAAACAGAAAAATGAAACTAATTGTATTGGGGTCTGGCCACTCTCCTTCCTTCATGAAGTGGGCAGATCAATCTTTTTTTAATATCCCTAACCAATGGTTATATGAGGTGTTTGAAGTCTTACAATTCAGGCTACATATATGTAACAGAAAGGTTGAGTGGGACTTTGCCTATATTGGTTTCCACTGTGATGCCAGTTTGACAGAGATCAGGACACTAAAGTGAATGTAAGACAGACTCTCCCATCCCATGTGCAAATTAATTGAAGAAACCTTCCCGAGAGCCTGCTCCATGACTCCTGGTTCTTCAGCCTGATCAGAAATAGAAAAAGGCTTCAGAGAGGATGGGCAGATTAATGAAAGGATTTGTTTGGAAATAGCTGTTGTCAAGCTGTGAGTTATCCCCACTCCTTTGCAGGAGAGGCTGGTACTTCTGTCTAACCAAAGTGAGGGGGGCTTCACTGGGACCTTTCAGAGGGGTTTGACATGGCTCCATCTGGGGAAATCGAGGGGCTGAAGGAACCTTGAGGGCAGAACCAGGAGAGGCTATGCTGTTGGCATCAGCCTCCATGCTACTGATGATAAAAACAAGTGATACATGGGTATTTGCTTAGATCAGAAGTCGGCTTTATTGGAGAGACTCCCGTGTGAAAAAGTTTTGAGACCTGCCTAAAAGAATCACTTAAAGAAAAGAGTAGTTCTTTGCAAAAAGAGACTGTAATCTGTACTGGATGCCCAGGGCTGTGGGTGGGGCATTAGTGACTGCCCAAAGTAGAGAAACATCTGTTCAGGTCATAAGAGCTACAGCAGGGAGGGTCCTGTAGGGAAACTTTCAAGAGCCCATGAAAATTTCACATTGATAAAGATGCAGAGCCACCATCCAGGCCCTTCCAGGTCTGACAGTTTTAATTAGCTGCCAGGATCAATGAGCACAAAACCACCCAGCCAGGTGGGAATTTGCCATATCCCTCACCTCTGCTCCCCACCTGAATTTAGAGAAGTTCTAAACAAAATAAGCATATAGGGGAGGGAGGAAGCAGGCTAAGAGGAGAGATCTGGAGGGCAAGCCCACCTTCCCTATATGCAGACTATATTCCCAGACTGGGTGGAGGGAGAAGATGTATCTCAAAGTTATGTTTAGAGCTTTGGTTATTATGTGCAGCTGGACATTCTGCTTCCAAACTGAGGTCGTGTTTGTCATTTAAAGTAACCACAGATCACATAAGAGATCAGAGAAGCCAATGGGAACCGCCAAAACTCTCATTAAAGACCGGGGAAAGTTACCCCTTTTGAAGAAAGAAAGTTTAAAGGGATAGTAGGTTTTAAAAAAAATAAAGGTACATATTGGTAATTATCCATGCATTTTGTTCATTGTATGTTTAAGTTATAACTACATAGGGAAAGTTTTGGGATGTGGTCCTTAATCAGAGCTTTGTAGCACAGTCACCTAAGGAGATGCTTCAGAACACACGTGCCCAGATTTAATCCTGGGTATTCTGATTTATCAGTTTGTGATAGAGTACCAATTATATTTGGGGGGGGTGATCTCCAGAGAATTCTGATGCTCACCCCTGAGGCACAATTTACTTATATAAATTGTGGATAACAATTTACTTATATAGATCCATGGATTACATTTCATTAATAACAAGTCATTGAAACAAAACAGGTTTGGGAGGAATGTGACTAACTTGTTGAATCAGAATTAATTTTGAGCTAGATGGGCCACGTTTTTTATATTGTGGAATATTTTTTCTGTTCTACCAAGATTGGTACCTAATGCCAAAAGAGTAATTGTTAATGCTCTAAAGAACAATTTATATGTAATCATGGGAAGCAGGAGGTCGTTGACTTGAACACTGCATTGCTGAATGCAGAGTAGCCCAAGAAGCAATTCTGAGGAAAAGAAGGCAGTGTTGCTCCTGCAGGAGGATCATGGCTGAGGGAGGCCCTCATACTGAGTTTCTGAATCTCCTATCTCATCTCTAGCTTCTTCAGTTGGAATGAATGCTAAGCAACTGGAAGTGTAAAAAAGCTTATGCAGTCTTCATTTCAAGTTCAATGATACAACAAATTGTAGTTAAGAAGGTTCCGAGGGGAAAAAAAATCAATGTTTCATATTTTATAGAGATACTAGAATCAGTTTTCTTCTTTTGAAACATTGTTTGGGTTCACACTTATTTTGCCAATGAATCAGTACAATCTGTAATATCGATAGTCGATCATGTATCTATGACAAAATCAGCCTCTAAAATTGGTGTGGTAAGAGAGACAGAAAATGAGCTATATATAACTGATTATTCTTTTTTTTTCCCCCTGTCTGAAAGTATGTTTGAGAATTTAGTTATCAATTCCTTTAAAACAATCACAATAATTTGTTTGGTGCTTTACAGTCTTCAAAGTGTTCTCACAAATAATATCTCCTTTTTTACTCATAATAATCCAAGGAAGAAGGTATGACAAGTTCTAAAATTCAACCAAATATCCTACCAACTGAAAGTAGACAAAACCACTAAATGATTAAGTCCCCTTTTGCTTTTCTCATAGACTTTGTAGACATATAGACCATAACTCTGAACAGTTTCATGGTTTACATATACCATTCAGTAGAAAGCTTTTTTTAAGTTTTTATTTAAATCCCAGTTAGTTAACATAAAGTATAATATTAGTTACAGTGTATAATATAGTGATTCAATGCTTCTGTACAAAACCCAGTGCTCATCATCACACATGCTCCTATTAATCCCCATTACTGATTTAAGCCTTCCCCTATCAACCTCCCAATGGGATATTACTCAGCCACAAAAAAGAATTAAATCTTGCCTATTTGCAATGACATGGATGGAGCTAGAGAGTATTATGCTAAGTGAAATAAAGCCAGCCAGAGAAAGATAAAAACCATACGATTTCACTCATATGTGGAATTTTTTTTTAAAGATTTTATTTATTTGACAGAGAGAGATCACAAGTAGGCAGAGAGGCAGGCAGAGAGAGAGGAGGAAGCAGACTCCCCACTGAGCAGAGAGCCCAGTGTGGGGCTTGATCCCAGGACCCTGGGATCATGACCTGAGCCAAAGGCAGAGGCTTAACCCACTGAGGCACCCAGGCGCCCCTCATATGTGGAATTTAAGAAACAAAACAAACAATGAAGCAGGTTCTTCATGAGGTCATTTCTGCAGCATGGTTTTCATGATTGGTTTTGGAAGATTAGTGTAGAGTCTGTTTGTCTAGCCCTTTCCTGCAAACCAGAAAAGCTTTTGTACATGTCAAAAAATCTGACTAATTTGGTGCCTTTACAGAGGCTGACTTTATCCAAACAGGAGCTTTGTGAGAGACATTGACGGTTAACATTGGAAGGGGACTGTCATGAAGTGGCTCCAGACCTCCAAGACCATCCCAGACCTGTAAGAGTTAATTTTCTGAATCTGTATGTCATTTAGAAAAAGTGAACCTAGTGTGTAAGGTCTCTCTCTCTCTTAAGACTTGTCATTTGTTTTCAGCTTAGCAGCTGAGTCATAAAGGAAGGAAATATTTCTGAGGGTTTAAAGAAGTTGGTCTTTCTTATAATTAGCAAGCACCTGCTCTCATAGGTGAAGATGGTGTGGAAAGGGCTAAATAGAGCAAAGTCTGAAACAAAACATCCCAAAAATCATTTAAAGTGCAAATCCTAAGTTCCATGATTCTGGAGTTGTCAATCAGAACCCTAGAGAAAATATTCATGAGATCAAATTTAAAGCATCTCCGTGTAAGCCTATGTAAAGTCAAATTAGTAAAACTCCCACAATACATTTGTCTTCCCATATTTCTGTCTAGGATCTTTTTTTATTGTGTTATGTTAGTCACCATACAGTACATCATTAGTTTTTGATGTATTGTTCCGTGATTCATTGTGTATAACACCCAGTGCTCCATGCAATACATGCCCTCCTTGATACCCATCACCAGATTCACCCATCTCCCCAAACCCTCTGTTTGTTTCCTGGAGTCCATACTCTCTCATAGTTTGTCTCCACTTTTGATTTCCTCTCCTTCATTTTTCTCTTCCTTCTCCTAATATCCTCCGTGCTATTTCTTATGTTCCACAAACAAGTGAAACCTTACCATAATTGACTTTCACTGCTTGGTTTATTTCACTTAGCATAATCTCCTCCAGTCCCATCCATGTTGATGCAGAAATTGGTTATTCATCCTTTCTGATGGCTTAGTGATATTCCATTGTATATATGGACCACATCATCTTTTATCCACTCATCTGTTGAAGGGCCTCTTGGCTCTTTCCACAGTTTGGCTATTGTGGATATTGCTTCTATGAACATTGGGGTACATTTGACCCTTCTTTTCACAACATCTGTATCTTCGGGGTAAAGACCCAGTACAATTGTACTAGTAGTAGTACAATTGTAGTACAATTGCTAGGTCATAGGGTAGCTCTATTTGTAACTTTTTTTTTTTAAGATTTTTTTTTATTTATTTATTTGACAGACAGAGATCACAAGTAGGCAGAGAGGCAGGCAGAGACAGAGGAGAAAGCAGGCTCTCCGCGGAGCAGAGAGCCCGATGCGGGGCTCGATCCTAGGACCCTGGGATCATGACCTGAGCCGAAGGCAGAGGCTTTAACACACTGAGCCACCCAGGCGCCCCTATTTGTAACTTTTTGAGCAAACTCCACACTGTTTTTCAGAGTGGGTGTACCAACTTGCATTCCCATCAACAGTGTAAGAGGGTTCCCCTTTCTCCATAACCTCTCCAACATTTGTTGTTTCTTGCCTTGTCAATTTTTGCCATTCTAACTGGTATAAGGAAGGTGGTATGTCAATGTGGTTTTGTTGTTGTTGTTGTCTTTAAAAGATTACTAAATTTTTTCTAAATTTTATTTTATTTTTTCAGTGTTCCAAGATTCACTGTTTATGCACCACACTGTTTTGATTTGAATTTCCCTGATGGCTAATGATGTTGAATATTTTTTCATGTGTCTGGTAGCCATGTATATGTCTTCTTTTGAGAAGTGTCTGTTCATGTCTTCTGCTCATTTTTGATTTGATTATTTGGGGGGGGGGGTGTTGAGTTTGAGAAGTTCTTTGTAGATCTTGAATATTAGCCCTTTATCTTTATGAAAATGTTTTGTTGACTGCTAGCCACAGCTCAAGTTCCTAAATAAGAATGAACCTCTAGCTGGAGTCCTGATTCCACAGAGTAACCAGGTAGCCTTGGCCAAAGCCACTACACTTCTACTCACCATCCTTTGACATCTGTAAAAGTAGGATATTACCAGTTACCTTACCTTTGTATTATATGGTATAAAATGTGAAAATATTTTACAAACTCCAGACCACTGTATGAATGGACTATTATTTCTATAAGATGTCCTATCCACCTGGGCAGCCCATAATAGAACACACTTTGGCCTTCAGAGTTACTCTTTTGAGCTCCTTATTTCTATCATCATAGCCCACTGCTTTCTACTTTCTTATATCAACTTGGCCCTCATCCTTTTAGGTAGTGTCTCATGTTCTGGCCTTTCCTTGATAACAGAGTTGACTTACCTGTCTTGACCCTAGGCAAACCACCTACTTGACCAAGTTTTGATCCCCAGAGTTCCATCCTAGTGCCATAAGTCCAGGTAGTGCCTCTCCTAGGATATATGCCTGAAAGAGGAAAGGAAAACAGTCATCTCTCTTACCTCATTCCCATTTCCTTGGTGCTAGCAAAGTGACTCTGCACGAGGACAAAGAATTATCTTGTGGGACACAGATAAGGGTGAAAGAAAACTTGTGCATTCTCTACCTGCCTTACATTTTTTTAATTCCCCATGTCATCACTTCTGCCTTCCAACAGCAGAATTGATTCAGGAGAATTGGCCATTCCAGCCTCCCTTCTCACTATTACGCTTATAAGAGACCTCAGTCAGGTCCACCAATCAGATACACCCACATGAGATTTCTATTCGGAAGTGAGGAATGCAGGTGTAAAAGCTTGCCAAGGCATTTATTATTGATCTAGGTGGCCATGAAGAGTCCAGTTTTGAAAGTAGTAATAACAGTTATATGAAGGTCAATTTCCTGGAATAGACAGCAGTTGAAGTTAGATTGGGTTCTTGCAGCATGTGGAGGCAGCAGCAGCAGGTTCTTCATGAGGTCACTTCTGCAGCATGGTTTTCATGATTGGTTTTGGAAGATTAGCGTAGAGTCTGTTTGTCTAGCCCTGTCAGCAATTCTGAGCCACCTAGTGTACTTTAATAAATTCCCTTTGTATGAGAAAACTGACTCACAGAAGCTGAGCTGCTTTCCAAGGGTCACACAGTTAGAGCTGAGGTGAAAAGGGAAACACTGCCACTAAACACTGCCATTAAACACTGTTTAATGAAACTTGTTGATCTCAATTTACTCATCCTCTCTTAATACTCTCTAATATTTACCTATTGATTTAGGCTTCTTTGGTCCTGGATAGAGCCTACAGACTGAGAATGTGACCATCAAAACATCATGATCTTTGGAGTAGAGAGGACAGTTTGCAGAGAATTACAGTGACTTCCTTTGACACAAGCATTTAAGTACTATGACATGCTCTCAACTGAAATGACCCTCAGTGACTCAGATGTGTTTCTCTAGTGGAGGGTTATGCACTCAGTGACGCTCTCTGAGTCATTTCAAGGCAACAGAATCCACAGCTCTTTATCAGATAGAGACACAATGTTGAGGATGATCAGGGACTGCAAGTGCCAGTGGGCTCATTTGTGACTCAGAAGGGAGCCAGAAGGGCGGAAGTGAGACCTTTTACCGTGATTTGTTTTACTGCTCCTATGTGGTTTTCATATATGCCTTTTGGTACTCTGACCCAGACATCTCAGTGATGACAAAGCAGGTGATCCTTTTTGGAACATGCATTGGGAGGTATAAAAGGAGATGTATGCAATAGATGGGCTGGCAGAAATAAGCAGTCCCCAAGCTGAAATATGTTCATTGTGGCGCTTGTGAGTTATATAGAGGAAATAGTCAATTCTAGTCTCATTTCCCACTCATTTGCTTGTATGTTCAGGGAATGAAATTAGCTTTGATATTCTTCTAAGGAATACTACTGAGAAGCAAATCTGCTGGGAAAAAATGATCACAAATCAAAGAGTAAACATTTCAAATTACAGGCTTCTCTTTATCTGTGACTTCCATTATACATGTTGCATAGATCCTAGCACATTGTGGTTTAACTTTAGGTCTGAAACAATAATATCTACTAATTCCCCTCCTCACCTGCCTCATTAGAATATCCCTGACACAGAATTACATTTACATTTTATTTTGGTTCTAAGCTACTGCAATTGATAGTAGATTTTAGCCTGATTCCAAGTCTTTTACTATAGGAATTAAATAAAGTTGTCTATTTTTGGAAATTTCAAGGTATAAATTCTATATATATGTTCAAAACTGTGAGGCTAAAAATAGGATGGGTGCAAACCACTGACCTCCTGAGTCAGATATTTTAGTACCAGATATTTAGTAGCAAAATTCTTAGCTCAAAGGAAGTTTCACTCAAAATTCCAATATATAAGATAGAAGGGATATTTGATTACAAAGTTTATGTTTAAAATATGCAAAACATCCTTGTTTTAACATCATTCAGTGAGAACACTGGAATCATCTTGACAAACAAAAATTTGAAATCAGAGACGTGATTGACAGTTATAGTCTTATATTAAAATCCACATCCAATATATTCCTGTATACTTTGGGTTGCATAGTAATGAAAAAAATGTAATTCACACGGATAAGCATTATAAAAGTGAAAATTTAACAGCTTGCTTTGAAAACTCAAGATATTATTTGGCAATCATGATTCTAAAACTTTAAATAGGAGTACTATGAAATTATGTTCCAAAGGTTGAAACTTATGAACATGAAAGTTAGACAAGCACCCAAAATTTTAAAGTCCTCAAAATTAATTGTAATTCAATTAACTTTAATTCAATTTCACTGTGATGCAACTGATCATATATTCATTTGTTATTATAAAATTCATGATTATTCAATGGCAGGGGCACCCACTGAGAAGATATGTCTAAGTACTCCATGACATTTAATTTATTGAGGCTTGTACATAACATAAATATGTACTTCCCTGTACATTTACCTATAAAAAAAATGTACAGACCTGAATTTGCGTGAAAACACTACAATTTCCCTGATCTCACTTTTACAGAAAGTGGAAATGGTAGAAGACTTAGTCCAAGTCTTAAGTGTGAAAACATACACACATATATACACATTCAAACACACAGAATTTACTAGCACCACACGTTAACAAATTAGAGGTTCTTCTCATGTTAAAAATGCAATATATCACCTATGAGTGGATGATGTTTTCAAATTGTGATTTTAGGATAATAGATATAATCAAACACTTATAATCCCTTCAAAACTTCCAGAAAACCTAGAGTCTCTGAGCTCTGAACATCGCTGTCATAAATTACAACCCATAGCCTGAAATAGAGGGTTAAAAAGAAAAACCAAACTCTTCATCCTCATTGCCATGACTAGCACAAAGTGTTACTAATAAATGCCTCTGTCCAGTCCATCAGGACTGTTCAAATACAGTTGAGAGTCGTGTGTCCAGTGGATCCATGTAACCCACCATGTGAGATCTGCCATGGCAGACACCACCGGATCCTGGGTTTCAAGTTACCCAAGTTCATGTACAGATATCCAAAAGATGCAATTACCTGAGTAGAAATTCTTACCCATAAAATGGGAAAAATGAGTATTTGGCCCAGAATCTTGGTCCCATTTTGTTTCTAAAGAAGTCTAAGAAGGGGGCATACATTTTGAGAGCTCTCATGGAGGGAGGATATATCCACTCTGTGCATGGAACACAAACTCTTCTTTCTTTGCCACCCAAGAGCAATTTCTTTACTCAAGTTATCTTTAGAAGAGATTTTCTTAATAAGGTCTTTTTTTTTTCCCTTTGAAATTGGATACAAATCAACAGTTTGTCTAGTAGGCCCATATATATAAGAGATTGAATGTATTTCAGATGTATTTGTCCTAGCAATGAGTACTGAACATATGAGACTGATCAGAGGCGAGGACGTGGACAGGAATATGTAGCCCTGGGTAGTCCACCAAATGTTTGCTGTCTAGCAACCAGGGCGGTATTTTGCTATTGGTAGAGGAACTTTGTGGTGGAGGGTACATAAGTCATTTGATACCCTGACCATGTACAGTGTGCAAACAACACTGACTTTTTATTTTGACATTTTTAGTGGCTACAAAGATAATGTCACAGTACCCTTAAAAGAGTTCATTTCCCCTGGAATTCGGTTTGTTTTCAGTACATGCAGTGTTTAAATGAATTCCTGACTCCATATCCTTGCCGCACTTACTTTTGGCAGCCTTAAATATGATTTTACCATGTTAGAACCTGTAAATCATTAAATCAATGGTTCTACCAAGGGATATGAAAGTTGCTGCTTCAAAGTTTTCCTGAGGAACCAGGCAGAATGCAATTCCTACAAAATTTGCAACGTTGGACATATCTGCTAAAAGAGTTTATGATATCTAAAGATGGGGTGGGATTTCTCTGGGAACATGACCATGCATTTTTGGTCCAATAGCCGTGACTGTAGGAGGACTTAATCCAGGCTCAGATTTACAGGCCAGGACCAAAATGGGCCTATGAAGGAGAATGGAGTTTTTGCTAGATTGAAGTAACTAGAAGATTTATACACTGGGAACTTCCCATTTCAGAAGAAAACCCCTGAAAACGTGAGGAGAAAGGGTAAAACTCTAGTTAGAGATTTGTGACTTTCAGGTAGGCCTGATTAACCTAGAATAACCTCAGAAACTCTCAGGATAGCTTGGCAAATTCCCCTGAAATTCTAGGAGCAACTGTGATCTTAAACATAATGCTATAGTATACCTTCAACTGACAATAACTCACAAGGCACAATATACAGAAAGCCCTTGATGGATCCTATTGAGAACAAGGAAAGTGGACTTAGTTTTTTCTTCAATCATCTCATGCATGAGTAAAAAATATATATATAGATAGAATACAAATTTTTCATGGGGCTCATAACTGAATACCAAAATTTATTTTGCTCTTAATGGAACAAGGAATTTGGGATCTTTTAGCAACCCAAGTCTTTCTAATGAATATAAGTCCATTATCTCAACAAAAGCATCTTAAAATCTTAAATATTCTTAGGAAAAGCTAATTGTTGAGAGATGTCAACCAGAATACTCAAGTCCTATGATGCACAAGCCAATCTGTGTTTGTCTCAATTGAATTTGAACCTTCTCTTTTTTAATGTATCTTTCTTTACAAGCTTGTCCTGGTAATGCTCTCAAGAAGTAACTTTGAGTTACTCAATATCCCTATCGCAAATTATCTTTCTAAGTTTTTATTTAAATTCCAGTTAGTTAACATACAGTGTACAATTAGTTTCAGGTGTACAATACAGAGATTCAGTACTTCCATACAACACCTGGTGCTCATCACAATAAGTCAAATTAAATTTTTTAAGAACAAAGGAGAACTTGGTCAGTGATGGCACTCTGGTGCAGTTGGAGCACTGACCCTCTTTGGTCACTTACCTGAGTGGCCTTGGACAGATTCCTTAATTTCTCTGATGCTTGATTTTCTTATCTGAATAATGAGAAGATTGAACAAGATGGGGTTTTAGGTTTTCCCTAAGTTTAAAGTTCTGTGCCTCTTTGACTTACAGTAAGTATATTTCCTCATTTGAAAAATGTAGAAGAAAATGGGGCGATCCTGATTGTCTCATAGAATGTTTTGAAAAAAATAAAATGCGGAGGGTAGTATAGCCTGCTTACATTCTGGAACAGTTACGTAAGCCAAGCATTATGTTATGCATTTTATATACAGTATGTCAAAGAGCCTGGCCAATATTAAGTGGAATATGTTCTTTACCTACCATCTTGATCTACTCTGCAACCTACAGTGTTTCTTTAGAAGTCACTGCCTCTTTCTTGTGTTGGAGTAAGGAATGGAAGTCCAAAGGCATTTATGAATGTGAAACACAGTCTGTTGAATGTAAAAATGCCAGAGTACAAAATATAATTATGATGTGTCTAGAAAGACAATAAGAAATTTGCATATCATGGATCCAGTAGTAGGGAAATTTCTTTAAATTAGAATTGTAATCTTTCTTCATGAATAAATCCTTAGCCTTAGCACATATTAAATTACCATAAGGTCAGTTCTTCCCCTACCTCAACATAGGATGGTTTTAAGCTAAAAGAAGCCAGGAAAATAATTTAATTCAATGCTCTCATTTTGGAAATAAGTGAATTGAGATTTGGAATGCATACCACCACATGCACAAGATCATAGGACTGCAGTAGTGGTGCTGGGACTCCTACCCCACTCTTCTGATACCCAGTCTGTTACTCAATCCACTATACTGTAGCAGTCACCAGCAAAGAGTATGGAGTATGGAGAGGCAGGGGAGAATACTAATTTTGTAATATACCACAGTTTTGGTTCCCTGTGATCCAATCCTCTTTGAAAACTTAGCTAATACCAACTCTTTTCCCTCTTTGTCTTTAGCTGTCCCTTAGAGCACTCAAGAAGGGACACTGTGGTTCCCAGTGTTCCCTCATTCCTGTGTTAATGGGTCCTTTGGGACAGAACCCAACCTTATCACAGCCTGACATTTAGATGAGCCCAGACTTCTCCCTATTCTAGCATTAAAATCATTGAGAAATGTCTAAATTTGCATTGAAAAGACTGTCGGTAAAGTCCAATGCTGGGACGAGCTAGAGCTAGCTCAAAGCCTCCCTTTTCCCTTGATTTCACTATTTTAAAAATAAAAAGAAACCATCAGAGGATGGATCTATATCCTAGGCTTTTTAGGAAAAAATACAGACTATTTACCAAAATACTTCTATTAGCCAGATTCTTCTGGTTGTATCCATAAGCTATTCAAGCATGTATTTAAATGAAAAACTGATCAAAATTTCTAGTGACTATACTTCAGTCTGCTCTTGCAACCAAAGTACACCTGATAAGTCTTTGGAAAATTCTGTATGAGGGTGAGATTTTACCATGGTTGGGAAGAGAATTTTCCAAATGAAGAATATTAATATCTTATTCACTGAAAAGAAAGAGGAGGAAACAGTATCTGGTAAGCTTGAAACAGTAACTGTAGTTTTCAGATGACAAGAAAGAAGCTGAGATGGCTAATTATTATCCAGGAGGTGTCATTAAAATATTAGCTCATGAAGTGTGATTACAGAGTGCAAGCCTACGCAAAACTGCCTATTTTTTCTACACACTGAGACTTGAAAAGTTACTTTTCTTTATCATTAGTGTTATTATCATTGCTAGAATGATCAGAGGACATTATATAACCGTGTCAAGTGAGTCTCAGCACTTCCACAATTGATTGAGTGCTGCCTTTCATGGAAAAATTCTAGAACAACACCAGGTCATTAGAGCAAATTTCTCATATTAGAGCATATTCCTCAAATTTATGAGTAATGCAATCATTATCTTAAACTTTCACAATTACCAGAACATTAGCATTTTTTAAAAATTTGACTTTAAGCTCTTTCCTACTGATGCAAATTGTTCTTATAAAGCCCATATTAGAAATGATTATACAAGTTATCAAAATCTGATGAGGAATAAAAAAGGTGGATTTGACACCCAGATATAGCCCATTAACCACAGTGGAGTAAATAACTTTATTTCATTGTTAAACATTTGAAAATATAGTAAAGATGATTTTCACGTGTGGGGACCAAATAGTTACTGAGAGATAAGTAAAGATGATTTTTCACTGAAATGTGGATCAGCCCGCAAAGGTTTAAGTCACATTTGAACTATTATGCCTACTATTTTTAAAAATCATGTTTATTGAAGTATATTTCATAGTTAATAAAAATAACTCTTTTTTAGTGTACAGTTCTGATTCTGACCATGCATTCAGTATATAACCACCACCACAATCAAGACATAGAACATATCCACCACCCCAAAAAGTTCTCTTATGCTCTTTTGTAGTTAGATCTTCTTTTGTAACACCCACAATTTTTAGTTCCTTCTGAGCCAACTTCTTCTCAGTTTAGCTAAGCTAACATTAACTATTTTGCCTTTTGTGTCCTTTGGTTGGCCCTTCCAAGCACCGCAGAATTAGAAACTGTTATTTTCAGTACAAGTTTTGATTCTAATCTTTTTATGGATTCTTAGTTTTGATGATGTCCACTATATAATTTTTTCCACAAATTGCATTTTTTGGGCCTTGTCTAAGAAACAGTGTCTAAGATCACAAAGATTTTCTCCTGTGTATTCTTCTAGAAGTTTTATAGTTAAAATTTTTCCATTTAGATTAATGTTGAGGACCTAGTTTTTGTACCTTGTGTAAGGTATGAGTTATGGGTCATTTATTTTTTGCATATGGATATTCAATTACGTGTATACCGCTTTTTGAAAAGACCATGCTAACATGTTTTCATTTGAAACTCACCATCAGCTGGGACCTCAGCTGGTGTTTCTGCTATGTCAACTGTATGTGGTCTCTCCACTTGGTCTGAACATCCTTAGAAGCCCAGATGCCTGTGACAAGGTGGCCAGACTTCTTCCATGGCACCTCAGGGCTCTAAGTGTCCCAGCCAACAAGGCAGAAGCTGCACCCCATTAATGACTTAGTTGCAGCATCTCTTCTGCCATGCTCTACTGGGTCATGTGGTTACGAACCCACCAAATTTCAAGAGAAATGGACAAGAGGAATAGGTTACATACAATGACCACACTGAATAAATGTATGCAGGATGAGTACTATCATTGAGGCCTTCTTTTAAAAAATACAGTCTGCCAAAGCAAACTCTCTTTATTTTACTCTGCCTAATACAAGGAACTCATTGTAAATTGTCTTCTTTCCAAAAAAAAAAAAAAAAGTCAGAAAAGAGACTTTTTGGATTCCTGGATAGCCATGAACTTCCATGCCCCAAGAATGGCCATGTAGGCTCATCTACATGACTGAATCATGACAGAAGAATGAGGTATCTCAGGAAAGTTCACCTTAATTGTTTTCCTTAGGGTAGCTTTATATGGCTACAGAATTTTATATCTCCTCCCACTCTGGGCATATTAGAGATGTGGAAACTGGGAAAGGAAGAGGAGAAGTATAGCTAAGTGATCCCACCCATTTCTCCCTTGACAACTCTCCCTCAGTGTTGCACGGTTGAGAAAAGCTCTCTGGCCCTGAGGCTTTTGGTCCAAGACTCACATGGATATGCAACCTGGCCAGAAGACCACTGACCTAAATCTGCCAAGGTGCCCTTGCTCAAGAGGAAAAGGTTTCATGACTTTATATACTGAGATGCTGTGTCACCTGAGTCTGAGAATAAGACTAGCTGGTTAATGAAGTAGCAGAGGATGTTAGGATTGGGGCTAGGAAAAGTAGAGTCCCAGGATATCTGAGTGAGTAAATTTTATGTTATATATATTTTGCCACAATGTTAAAACAGATGTATGCAAGAGTAAAAAAAAAAAAAAAGCCAAAGTATCTAAATTAATATCATAAGTACATTTTAAAGTAAAGTTATTCAGGATATAGACTACAAATATGCTAAAATCTACTCATTCGTAATGGTACTAAGAAAAGACAAACTAACTGCTCACCTTTGAAGATTGTTAGGACACCATGTTATTATCCTGAAAACTTAGAAAAATCAAACCTTTAATATCTACTTTCCTGTACAAACTATTTCAAAATAACCACCCATTTATTTAGAGAAAATCTGTGTCTAAATAGGAGAAATTTAGTAAACCAAAGCAGAAGACATAGAATTAGGAAGTCACTATTTTGAAACCTCTAATGAAAGAATAGATCTAAGCAATTACCATCAATAACTGTTTAAACCATTAAGCCTATGAGGAAGCTTTATGATGAATGGATTAGGCTGGCATCGTCTGAGCTCTCTGCAATGTTCTATCATCACTAGAAGGCCAGATGTCATGGGCCTCCTGCTGTAACGCAGTGGGAACTACATAATGCCATCGATGAAAGATTCTTGGCCATAAACAAAACAAAAATCTGAATTTAACCAAGTGTCTCCATATATGGAGGATATAGATGAGTGTGTTAAAGGGTACCACAAGGATGCAAAGAGCCAAATTCAGAATTTGAGATAATCAACAAGATAAAAGATTTAGTTCCACCAATAAATGCCATGAAAAAATATTAAAAGGCCTACCAACCAAAAGCAACATGTGGGCCTTGCTTGGATCCTGATTCAAGCAAAACAACTATGAAGGGACATTTTCACACTGGGAAAAATAAGCAGGGACTAGATATTAGATAACATTAAGAATTAATATTAACAGTTTTCAGGGTGATAATGGATGTTTAAGGTGTCAGTATCTGTTAGAGGTACATACTGGACATACTGGTGAAATTATACAACATCTGGTGTTTTAAATATTCATCAGGGAAAAATAGTATGATATGACTGAAACTAGACTGGCAAAATATTGATAATTATTGAAGCCAGGTGCTGAGTAAATAGGAATTGATGATACTATTCTCTTAGCTTTTAAATGTTTTTAATTTTTATAATAAAAATACTTCAAAAATATTGCTTTAATTATTATGCACTATGAGACCTGTAAGTAATTACCAGAGTTATGTAATTAGTGGAAAAGTCTGAGTGAAACACTGAGAGCTTTCTTTTTCTTTGTGTCCTGATTTTTTTCTGGTTTATTAAAAAAAAAATAAGAGTAGTCATCCTTTGAAAAATGGGTTGGGTATTATTAAATTTGCTATCACCCAAATGAAATTTTCTTGGCTATGTTACTAGTTAATAGAGAATCTATTAGCCCATAGGTTTTGTTGCACATATTCAGTTCCTTGGAGAAGCAGAATGAGTCTAGAATTTGAGACATGGAGACCTCATCTCATGTCCATGCCATGCTATTAACTGTTATTTTTCTGATTTTAATTATTTTCCCCTATATGTGTATATGAGAGTCAGGGGAAGTACGATATGTAAAGCATTCAGCCATGGTGTAATACCAAATACACTTAAGTTTTCCTGTATTCATCTCTGTATTCCCCACACCATTTTTCATTCTATGAAAATTTGGTCATAAATGCATTTTTTAAAAAATTGGCCATGTCTGCTGAGACAAATACAAAAGGCCAAAAAAGACACCTTTCTGTAGCTCAAACACACAATTTAAAGCACTCTTATAGTCTTCATTTTCCTCTTCAGTCCCTCGTCCATTTCTCCTAAAATACATAATGAGGTCTCTACCCCCAAAAGGCTTTTGAAAATGTCATTCTTCTTTATTTTCCTTGGTGAAAGAAATCCCAATTTAACTATACTGAAGTCTGTTTTGTTTGTTTGTTTGTTTGTTTGGGGTGTTTTTGTTTTTGTTTTTGTTTTTGTTTTTTTACCTCACCGGCTTCAATCACTTGCACTATGTGTAATGGGGGGTATAATGTATATAAGTGTATAGTCACCAACTTTCAGATGCCAAGAGAATTTGAAAAACCATGTGCCTTTGTTAGATGAAGATCAGTTCATTTAGGACATTATATGAGACAATTATATAAACAGTTAAGACAAATAACAATTCAGTATCACTACCAAATACTTCAAAGTAGCATTGAGGGTTGTTTTTTTTTTTAATGATTATTTGACTATAGTTGACACACAATGTTGCAGTAGTTTCAGGTAGACAACATAGAGATGCAACTTCTCTATCCTTTAAACTCTACTTACCCCAAGTGTAGCTACCATCTGTCACCACAGAGTACTATTAGAATATCTTTGACTATATTCCTTATGCTGTGCCTTTTATTCCTAGACATCTATTCCATAACTGGAAGACTGTATCTCCCACTCCACTTCACCCATTTCACACTCCTCCCCTGTGGCAACCTTCAGCTTGTTTTCTGTATTTATAGGTTTGTTTCTGATTTTTGATTTTTGTTCATATGATTTTTTTTAGATTCTATATATGAGTGAAATTATATGACTTTGTCTTTCTCAGGCTGACTTATTTTACTTAGGGTAATACCCTCTAGGTCCATCCATGTTGTCACAAATGGCAAAACATCAACCTTTCATGGTTGCATAATATTCCAGTGTGTGTCTAGGAGAGGTGTACCACAACCTCTTTATCCATTTGTCAAAGAATGGATGTTTAAGTTGCTTCCATATCTTGGCTATTGTAAATAATGCTGCAGTTAACATAAGGGTGCATATATCTTTTTGAATTAGTGTTTCAGTGGTGGAATTATTGGTTCATATGGTATTTATATTTTTAATTTTTCAAAGAACATTCCATTTTCCACAATGATTGTACCAATTTACATGCTAACAGTGCACAAGTGTTCCTTTTTCTTCTCATGCTTGCCAACATTTGTGGCTCCTGCAATTCTCAAAACCCAGTTTTGTAGGCACAGTTATTCCATTTTCTAACTAAGTATACGGAGATACAGAAACAAAGTTATTTTCCCAAAATAATACAGCCAAAATTCAGAAAAGTCAGGTCTCAAACCCCAGTCTACTATTGCAAAATCTTCCTAATGTATATTGGGCAGTATAATTCCATTAACTAGGGTGAGCCTACACTGGGGAAAAAACACTCAGCTACAATAATAGAAAATTCAGTAATGTCTAATTTTTTAAATATCCTAGCATTACTACTATAAAAAATACGTATCAGATTCTATGATATTGAATAGAGAGTAGTAGCAAACACACTATAGCCATTTGAGGTAATTATGTCACCATTGTGTCTGGTCTGTCAAAGATAATTGGGTTCCCTAGATGCTCTTATCATTGTCATTGATGCATGGTATATGAACAACTCATGTATTTCAACAAAGTCCAGCCTAATTTTTTTTAAATATGCAAGCTAAGCTAGGCAAGCTTGAAATCTTTGTCATTTTGAGCATTTGGTTGGAAATATTTTGTTTATCATTTAAAAGCATGGCTATACAAGGAGTCTATTGTTATCCCTCCCAATCTCAGGTAGTAGCAAAACAGACTGAAGGTACCCTTGATTAGTGATTACCCTTCCCAAGTAGGTACACAAGTGGGTTGCAGTTGGTATAATTCATCAGTATTCTAATGCTCATGAGGAACATGACAAGTACAAAGCTCACCAATACCAAGTTCTTAATTAAACAAGACAATAAAGAAATACTACAAATTTACACACAGATTTTAGTTTCTGAAGTAAGGCAGCTAAGGATATGTCAGTATTTTAGACATACTTGGTCTCTGATTTATATATCCCCCTCTGAAAGAAACTTGAAAGAAAAATCAAAGGAACTCCTTCCTTGTTTTCCCCTTCATTTCTCTTTTGTTCTTCTTCTGAATACTTAATGGGAATCTGGCCTTAAGTTTGTGGAAAAGTACACTTGAAGTCCCTACCATCTCTGGAGAGTATACAGGGGAGGCATAATTGCCCATTTATCCCATATCAGCAAAGGCTGTCAAGGACCCTTCCACCAGCTCCACAGAGTGTTTCTTCTCCCTTCACCAAATAGTCATCACAATTACAGACCTAATGATTCTTTAAGACCTCACTGAAATCATAATCATGTCTTTCCATAAGGCTTTTCCAGATTCCCCACCAAAATGAACATCTCCTTAAATTACTATCTAATGTCTTTCTGTATTACAGCCTTGTAGTAGCATGAATCTGTATCTATAGCAATGGCTAGATCTTCATCTCTTCTACATCTGCATCTGTGTTTCCTATTTCACTTGACTGTAAGTCCCTAAGAATTCCTATACCTCTAGTTGTATGCAGCATAGTGCTTGGCACATAGTATTTGTCAAAGTGGACTGAAAGTCAAATAGGCTGAAATTGTGGGCTGTCTCCCTACTTCTTCCTTTCAGTTGCCAAATATATTGGGTTCTGTGAACGCAATGATTGATAGCTAGACTTACTGAATCAAGCTGGATATATTCCAAATTCAATCAGTGATGTCATACCATTAGATTTCACATTGCAAAATTATTTATACCAAATAATCTTAAGTATATAGAGTATTTTTGATGTAGACTGCCCCCAAGTTACTTGGAGATCCCAAATCTCTAGGTGGGATTTTAGAAGCTCTTGTAATGGGGTTTTCCTTCTTCTTCTGCCATTTTTCTATGTGAATACAAGCAAGTTACTTAGAATCCCTGTGCAAAATGGAAACAATCACATAGTACTTGTAGCCTAGCAACTTCTCAAAATTATTATGTGATAATGTCTATAGAGTGCTTTCTGCTTGTGAGGTGGAGAGAAGCTTTGTAAAAACAAGTCATTACTGGTATCATTAAAGCAGTACCTACTGGAGCAGGACTGTATTATCCAACATCTGCCACTAGTTCTATAATTCTCTGAGGAGCTAAACTATCCATGATTGAAAATAATTTTAATAACAGGTATGTAGAGCAGCCTTAGTTAACCAAAACAGAACTGTAGCCCTCAGGCAACCAGCACTTCTCCAAACAGAAGGCCCACATCCTTTAAGCAACAATAATAACAATTAAAACAACAATTATTATTTAGAGCTTACTATGCACCAAGAATATATCTAAATGTTTAACATGCAATGGTTTGATTCTCACAGCAGTCCTGTGAAATAGGCAATACTATTATTCCCATCTGATATATGAGAAAGATGGAACCTGGAGAAATTAAGTAAACTGACAATAGCAACTGAGAAATTACAGATGAAGGTTATAGACATGGGCAATCAGATTCAAGGCCCAGAGCTTAACCACAGTCTTTATCCAGTTAAAAGGGAAAAGTGTGAGGACTACGAGAAGAAGAGAATCTGTTCCTCTTCACCTTGTGACATCAGCAGAAATGTTTTCATGTGATTTATGGTTTTAAGGTACATAGTACAAGTTATAGAAGGGAAGGAAGTAGATGCCACAGCTGTGGTTCTGGAAGAATATGAATTCCAGGAAGATCTGCTGTGGCCATGAGAAGCCTAGGTGGAAAAGTAGACACATCTCCAGTCACCTTCTGTAAGATGATGACCGTGTGCTTCCCAGAGTTTAACTAACACTGCTAATATAACACTTAGCACAATCATGGGATCAGCGTAATCGCTGACTCACCAACAGTTTCAGCTCAGTCTATTATTAACTAGGAAAAGATATGACAACAGAATACACTCATGCGTTCACAAGTTATCCAGACCAATCTCATTTATTTTTTAAGAAGACTTCCTGAATTGGTAGGTGAAGAGAATGACATAAGGTGAGAATACCTGAAATTAAGCAAAGATTTTGGACAAGACACTCAAATGTAGGCTGACAATATAGGTAAATGGACTTGGATCTTGTTGAAGGACAAGTCAGGGCTCATGAATGAAAAGCAAGGTCAGTGTAATGGAATTATCTAGTTACCGGCTGCAGAGGTTTTTCCTGTCATCATCAATGTTTCTGTCAGCAATTTGGATGAGGATACAGAAAGGAAGCCCATCTAATTTGCAGATTTCAAGAAGTTGGAGAATTTCCTGGTAGGTACATGACAGACTCAGAAACCAAAGACTTTAGCTGGCAAGGATGAGGGATTTCAATTAACAAGGTATAACATAAACAGGACTTGACTGACTCTACATTGCTGTGGAAAGCAGACCAAAATTAGCCAGTAGAAACTATTTAAAAGCAAATTTTAGTTTAATGGGAAAAATGCCTTTATAAGAATTAGTACTTTTAAAAGATATTATTTTTTAAATTTTATTTGTTTATTTGACAGAGAGAGAGAAAGAGAGAGAGAAAGCCTAAGCAGGGGGAGTTGCAGAGGGAAAGGGAGAAGCTGGCACCTCATCAAGCAGGGAGCCCCACATGGGGCTCAATCCCAGGACCCTGGGATCATGACCCAAGCTGAAGGTAGACACATAACCAACTGAGCCACCAGGTGTCCTAAAGATATTCTTAAATAAGTATCTTAAGACACAAGTTAAATAAAATACCTAGGCTAAAATACCTAGAAAATTTTACGTTAGATATTTAGTTGCCTAAATGGTTCTATTTTTTTATTATCAATGTATGTCTGTCTGAGTATGGTTGACACACAATGTTATAATAGTTTCAGGTATATAACAGAGTGATTTCACAAGTTTATGCTATGCCCACCACAAGTGTAGCTACCATCTCTCACTGTACAGCTCTGTTACAGTATCATTGACTCTATTCTTTATTCTGTGTCTTTTATTCCTGTGACTATTCATTTTGATAACTGGAAGTCTATATCTCTCATTTTCCATCAGTTTTGCCCACTTCTTCCCTCTAGCAATGATCAGATTATCATTCTCTGATAAGAGATTATCATTCTCTGATATCACTCTCATTTATAGGTCTGATTTGGATTTGAGTTTGCTTATTCATTGGTTTTTCTGGATTCCACATTTGAGTGAAATCATATATTTGTCTTTCTCAGTTTGACTTATGTCACTTAGCATGATACTCTCTAGGTCATCTGTGTTGCAGCAAGTGGCATGTTCTCACCCTTTTTAGTGGCTGCATAATATTCCTGTGTGTGTGTGTGTATATGCATATCTTCGATATCCATTCATCTATCAATGGACACTTAGGTTGCTTCCATATCTTGGCTATTACAAATAATGCTATAATAAACCTAGATGTGCATATATCTTCAAATTAGTGTTTTCCTTTTCTTTGGTTAGGTACCCAGTAGTGGAATCATTGGTTCATATGATATTTGCACTTTTAATTTCTTAAGGAACCTCCATACTGTTTTCCACAGTGGCTGTGCCAATTTACATTCCCATCAACAGTGTACATTTGTTCCTTTTTCTCCACATTCTCGCCAACACTTGTTATTTCTTGTCTTTTTTATATTAGCCATTCTGACATGTGCAAAGTGACTTCTCTTTGTGGTTTTGATTTGCATTTCCCTGATGATTAGTGATGCTGAGCATCTTTTCCTGTGTCTGTGCACTGAATGGTATATAGTTTTATAGGAATGTATCGTGTATTTTTATATGTCCAAGTATGTCATTGGAAAAAAGAATATGACCCTCTCTTTAATTCAATGAATTTCTTTGAAGAATCATCTCAAATAAAAGAACCAACCTGTACCATTTTCAGAACACAAGAAGACAAACTAGTTATACAACCCAAATAGCAAATATTCTACATAATAGAATTGCTTGTGTATGACTGTTGAATCATGCTTTCCTTTATATAGAGATATAACACTAAATGAGGAGGAGGATCCAGAGGAACCCTAAGGTCAAAAGGACCTTGGCTGTCCTTTGTTTGAGTTTCACTTAATGTGGTATTCCTTCAATTGCATATAAGACCCATAATTTTTTTTAGCTATGTTTAAATCTGTTTATATCACTAGAAAAAAAAAAAACAAGAAAAGATAGAACACTTCAGTGATAAAATTTAGCTTTTTAAGTCCACTTTATCACTGCCAACAGATTTGTTTTCTGTTTATTTTTAACTTTAGGCCATGTAACTTCTCAAGAGATTTTTCTTTTTCTTTGTTTTTTTTTTAATTTTTAAAAATTTTTATTGTGTTATGTTAGTCATCATGTAATACATCATTAGTTTTTGATGCAGTGTTCCAAGATTCATTGTTTATGTACAATGCCCGGTGCTCCATGCAAGAGATTTTTCTTGTCTTGATTTATTTTAATTTAAAAGCTGTTGAAGTTTTATTATTATTATTTTGTTGTTAGTAAAATTCTAATATTTTTACTATACGTGCTTTGTAAATAATCTAAATGGGCACTAGGGCTTAGAAAATACTAAGTTATATTTAAAATTACTCAGGAGTAGATTTCTGCTAGTACATTAGAACTGATTTTTAAAGAAATACAGTAAACATCTAGGCATATCTAGGCATGGTTAATAATTACCATGAATTTTCAAAGACACAAAAATTCTAGTGTTCTCCAGTGGGAAAAATACAAAAAGTTATTTTATTTTTTTATTAACATATGATGTATTATTTGTTTCATGGGTACAGGTCTATGATTCATCACAAAAAATTGTCTTAGAAAATGCACTCTAATGTATTGTTAAATTTGGTTTGCTAACATTTTTTTGAGGATATTGGCCTGTAGTTCTCTTTTTTAGTGGTATCTTTATCTTGTTTTGCTATCAGAATTATGCTGGCTTCATAGAATGAGTTTGGAAGTTTTCCTTCCTTATATATTTTTTGAAAAGGTTTGAGAAGAATAGCTATTAACCCTTCTTTAAATGCTTGGTAGGATTCACCTGTGAAACCATTTGGCCTTGGACTATTTTGGTTGGGAGTTTTTTCAGTACTCATTCCGTTTCTTTGCTGATTATAAATCTATTCAAGTTTTCTCTTTTTTCTGAAGTATAGTTGACACACAATGCTACATTTGTTACAGGTGAACAACGTAACGATTAGACAAGTCTGTATGGTAGGTTTTGCTAACAAGTGTACTTCTCATCTGTCACTGTGCAACACTACTACTACAATACCATTGACTATATTCTTTACCTTGTACGTCTTATCCCTATGATTTATTCATTCCATAACTAGAGGCCTGTGTGTCTCACTCCCTTCACCCACTTTGCCTATCCTCCAGCCCCTTTTCCTCTGGAAGCTATCAGTTTGTTCTCTGTATTTACAGGCTCTTTCTGTTTTTTGTATGTTTATTCATTTGTTTTTTAAAGTCCACATATAAATGAAACCATATAGTATTTATCTTTTTCAGTCCGGCTTATTTCACTTAGCATAACACCCCCTAGGTTCATCTATGTTGTCAGATATGTCTAGATCTCATCTTTTTTTAATAGCTGAGTAATATGTCACTGTATATATATATATGCCACTTCTGTATCCATTCATCTATTGATGGACACTTTGGTTGCTTCCATATCTTGGCTATTGTGAAAAAAGCTGTAGTAAACAAAGGGGTATCTTTTCAAATTAGTGTTTTTATTTTCTTGGGAAAATACCCAGTAGTGGAATTACTGGATCATGTGGTATTTCTACTTTTAATTTTTTGAGAACCTCCATACTGTTTTCCAATAGTGACTGCACCAATTTACATTTCCATTAACAGTGCACAAGTATTTCTTTTTCTCCGAATCCTTGCCAACACTTGATATTTCTTGTCTGTCTGATTCTAACTATTCTGGCAAATATAAGGGGCTATGTCATTGTGGTTTTGATCTGCATCTCTCTGATGATTAGTGATGTTGAACACCTTTTCATGTATCTGTTAGCCGTCTGTATGTCCTCTTTGGAAAAATGTCTGTTTGTGTCTTTACCCATTTTTTAATCAAACTGTTGTTTGGTGTTGAGTTGTGTAAGTTCTTTATATATTTTGGATATTTAGTCCTTATCAGCTATATCATTTGCAAATATCTTCTCCCATTCAGGAGGTTACCTCTTCATTTTGTCGATGGTTTCCTTCATTATGTAAATGCCCTTTTTTGGGATAGTCCCAATAGTTTTTGTTTTGTTTCCCTTGCCCTAGGAGATCGATCTAGAAAAATGTTGCTAAGGCCAATTTCAGTGATGTCAGTGTCTATGTTTTCTTCTAGAAGTTTTATGGTGTTGGGGCTCACACTGAGGTGTTTAATACATTTTGAGTTCATTTTTGTGTATAGTCCAATTTCATTTTTTTGAATGTTGCTGTCCAGTTTCCCCAACACCATTTGTTGAAGAGACTGGCTTCCCCATTGAATATTCTAGCCTCCTTTGTCATAGATTAATTCACAATATAATTGCAGGTTCATTTCTGCTCTCCCTGTTCTGTTTTATTGATCTATTTGTCTATCTTTGTGCTAGCACTATGATATTTTGATTACTGTTGCTTTGCAGTGTATCTTGATATCTGAGATTGTGATACCTCCAACTTTGTTCTTGTTTTTCAAGATTGCTTCGGCTATTTGGGGTCTTTTGCGGTTTCATACAAATTTTAGGATTATTCTAGTTCTGTGAAAATTGCTATTCATATTTTGATAAGGATCGCATTAAATTGGTGATTTCTTTGCGTGGTCTGCATTTTAGCAATATTCATTCCTCTGAAAGATATTGAGCATGCAATATCTTTTCATTTGTTTGTGTTATCTTCAGTTTCTTCCATCAGTGTTTTTTAGTTTTCAGAGTATAATTTTTTTGCCTTTTTGGTTAAGTGTATTTCTAGGTATTTTATTCTTTTTTGGTACAATTGTAAATGGAATTGTTTTGTTCATTTCTCTTTTGCTAGTTTGTTATTAGTGTATAGAAATGCAGCACATTTCTGTATATTAATTTTGTATCCTACAACTTTACTGAATTCATTTATTCTAATGGTTTTTTGGTGGAGGCTTTAGGATTTCCTATCTATAGTATAATGTTATTTGCAAATAGTGACCATTTTACTTCTCCTTTACCAATTTGGATGTCTTTTATTTCTTGTCTGACTGCTATGACTAGAACTTTCAGGACATGTTGAATGAAAATGACAAGAGTGTACATCCTTGTCTTTTTCCTGATTTTAGAAGAGAAAGTATCAAGGGTGCCTGGGTGACTCAGTCCTTAAGTGTCTGCCTTCAACTCAGGTCATGATCCCAGGGTCCTGGGATTGAGCACCGCTTTGTGCTCCCTGCTCAGTGGGAAGCCTGCTTTTCCCTCTTTCATTCCCCTCTGCTGTGTTCCCTCTCTCACTGTCTATCTCTCTGTCAAATAAATAAAATCTTTTTTTTTTTAAAGAAAGTTATCTCTTTTTCACCCTTAAGTATAATGTTAGTTATAGGTTTCTCCCATATTGCCTTGTTTATGTTGAGGTATTTTCTCTCTAAACCCATTTTTTTGAGAGTTTTTAATCACGAATGGATATTGAATTTTTGTCACATTCCTTTTTTGCATCTACTGACATGATCATATGGTTTTTATCCTTCCTTTTGTTAATGCTGTATATATTGTTGATTGATTTGCAGATATCAAATCATCCTTCCATTCCTGGAATAAATCTACTTGATCATGGTGAATGATCCTTTTAATGTATTGTTGAATGTGGAGTGTTAATATTTTCTGAGGAATTTTGGATCTGCGTTCATCAGGGATATAGATCTGTAATTTTGTTTGTTTTTTTGTAGTGTCTCTCTGGTTTTGGAGTCAGGGTGATATTGGCCATGTAAAACTTATTTGGAAGCTTTCCTTCCTCCTATTTTTTGGAATAGTTTAAAGAGAATAAGTATTAACTCCTCTTTAAATGTTTGCTAGAATTCACTTGTGAATCCATCTGGTCCTGGACTTTTTTGGGGAGTTTTTCATTACCGATACAGTTTCATTACTAGTAATCAGTCTGTTCATAGGAATGTTCTTAAACTATGACATACTTAAAAACATTTAGTCTAATGCAAAGACCAATGCAATAAAAATGCCTATATTCCATTATTTAGTCCATTGATATTCCAATACTTTGCCACCTCTGCTTCAGATCATTCTTTAAAAATAAAAAAAATAAAAACACAGAAATGAAGCCCTTTGTGCTGCCTTAATTTTTCTTTTTTGGCTCTTTCTCACCATATAAGTGAACATTCAAACATAATTTGGTGTTGTTCATTCTAATTCATATTAGAATCTGTTCTAGAATTCTTTGGCAGGTGTATTCCTTTACATAGATGCTCAAATGAAACATGAAGTCTTTATAATGCTTTTCCACTCAGTAACATTTTTTGAGATTTAGCCACATTTATATGGGTACCACCGGCTTATTTATTTTCACTGCTGTAGAGCATCCCATCTTCTGAACATATTATAATTTATTCACCCATTCTCCTCTCAGTGGACACATAGATTATCTCCATATTTTTATTATCACCAAAACTGCTGCTGCGAATATTCTTCTATTTGTCTTCTAGGACATATCCACCTGAGTTTTTCTAAGATATATTTCTAAGAGAATTACTGAGTCACAATATAAACACCCTCAACTTTAAGATATTGCCAAATTGCTCTGCAAATGATTGCATCTTTCTTCTACTAGAAAGATGTGGTAGTTTTTATATCTTGACATTCTTTCCAGCATTTAGTTAGGTCAGATTAATTTTTTCCCATTTTACTTGTATGAAATATTTCATTGTGGTTTTAATTTGCATTTCTCTGTTAATGAGCTTCAGCATCTTTTCCTGTGTTCATTGGCCATGCATGTTTTCTTCTCCATGAAGCTGCCTGATGATCTTTATTTTCAGGTTACTATAATATACCACTTCAGAGAAGATGTTTAGTATTCATATTCCAAAGGGTTAAGGATGATAAATAGTTTCAGCTCCAGAATGTCCTTTCAAATGCCCTTGAAATATTGGGACCCTCTGCCTCATACTATTATCAAACTATATGATCTTAAGATATTATCTCAAATAAAACAAGAAGAATAAGAACAAATGAGTTATTATTTGAAAGTACTTTAGAAGGTATAAAATGTATAAATGAACTAATTTTTAATTATTCTTCTGAGTGTGGGAAGCAGCGATAATACAAAAGGAATTAATAATTCGTTTAAAATACATTTCATGATTATCTTTGTTAAACAGGAATAGTATCCATCATCAATAATCTGTTCTTTCTTGGAGTTAGGCAACATGGCAGACTTTGTATCTTTCATACTTATGCTAAAAATGACCCCTCCACTAGTAGCACCATCCAAGATCCAAGTTAGAAGATGTGGAAAGCATAACGGGCAAAATCTGGGTGCCACTGAATGTATCCACTTGATAAAATAGCTTTCCAGAGTACGTGGGTAGCTCAGTCAGTTGAGCAACCAACTCTTGATTTCGGTTCAGATCATGATCTCAGGGTTGTAAGATTGGGCTCCACATGGATTTTGGGATTCTCTCTCTCTCTCTCTGCCCCTCCCCTCACTGCTCATGGACTCTCACTTTCTCTCTCTCTCTCTAAAAAAAAAAAAAAAAAAAAATTAATAATTTAAGAAATAGCTTTCCATGAATCTTTACTTAAGAATGTTTCACTTAGACCTTATCAGCCAGAACTATGCCGCATGGGTTCCATAATAGTCAATAGTGGACATGTATTACCTCCTGTATCTACTGCATGCCAGGCTAGTTCATATAGATAGAAAATAACTAAGATATAGTTCCATCTTTCAAGTTACTTAGGACCAGTGAACTCTGTCTCAATAAATCCACTTTATTAATTTTATAAATGTTTTTATGTAAGGAAATATCCATAGAATTATAATTGCAATAAAGTTATACAGTATAACTATTCATTTGTTGGACATTTAGCTTTTCTCTAGCTGTTCACCATTATAAATAGTGCTTCTATGAACATCTAATTTTTTTTAAAGATTTTATTTATTTGACAGAGATCACAAGTAGGCAGATAGGCAGGCAGAGAGAGAGAGGAAGGGAAGCAGGCTCCCCGCTGAGCAGAGGGCCTGATGGGGGGCTCGATCCCAGGACCCTGAGATCATGACCTGAGCCGAAGGCAGAGGCTTTAACCCACTGAGCCACCCAGGCACCCCAAACATCTAATTTTTTAAGTAGAGGGCCATTTTTCCTTAAAGTATATAGTCATTCACAGTAGTTCACGTTCTTTAAGGTGTCTCTGAACTGAATTAGCAAATACTGAGCCATTGCTCTGGGTGGGGGGAGGGGCAATACAGGATTAGTTTGCTGCAATCCTCCATTCACATTTATTTGGTCAATCAGTGCAAATTTTGTTTCATTTATGTTTCTGTTAAAAGACACCTTATTTATTACATATTGTTGACTTAGTAACATTGATTTCATGGTGAAATTGCACTGTAACTCATGCCTGAATGAAGCTTATCTAATACATGTGTTTTTTCTGTAAGTCACATCACACCTCCTTTCATTTAAGAATGAGAGACAGCATTTTAGCACCACGCTTGGGGCCATTTTAAACAACAAAATGATGAACACAAAAACACAAAAGCACACACAAAAAAGTGGTAAAAAGAACGCTTGCTTACATTATGGCAGGCTCAAATTTTTCACCCCTTTTCACATGTCTGTAAGTGATCAGGAAATGTCCCAGGTATTAATTTGGGTGTTACAGGTAAGTGTTAGTGAATAGTCTAATTCACAAGTACGGAATCTGCAGATAATGTAAATCAACTATATTTCTAAAAGTAAAATTATTTTATCTTTTGGTATAAATAGTCTTTTTAAATTCATACCTCCATTTAGAACACCAGTGATGTGGGTTAAGTCATACTGCTAACGGCAGAAGCCAAACCTTGACCAAGCAGATTAATTGGCTCTGGAGTAACCAAACAATGAAGGAGATAAAATGTCTATATTCAAAAGCTAAGTTTGTTAGAACCCTCTCTGGGTATCTTATCTCTGCTTTGCTTTAAGATTGCTACTTTCTCTGGGCACCTGGGTGGCTCAGTGGGTTGGGCCTCTGCCTTCCGCTCAGGTCATGATCTCAGGGTCCTGGGATCAAGCCCACATCAGGCTTTCTGCTCAGCAGGGAGCCTGCTTCCCCCCTCTCCCTCTGTCTGCCTCTCTGCCTGCCTCTCTACCTGCTTGTAATCTCTCTCTGTGTCAAATAAATAAGCGAAATCTTAAAAAAAAAAAAAAAAAAAGGCTACTGTCTCACACCAGCTTTACTCCATGTTGCAAGGCACACAACTATACTCAGCTCTGGACTCACACTTTATCACCTAGTCCAGAAAGGAAAGAAGTGTCTCTAACTTTCCTCAATTTGAAAAGTCCTAAAGAAGCTTTTAGGTAGACCTGGCCTGAGTCCTAAATTACCACAAACTGGGATATAGGAGGTGGAGTGTTTTACCAGAAGGGTGGCTTGCCTAGTTAGGGCCTCTCCAGAGGTTCGGTTTGCTGTGCACGTCATCACATCTGTTCACTTAAGCTCCTTCCCTAGTGGACTCTGAGTTCTTTAAAAGCAGAAACCATGTTCACCTTAATATTCTCACCACCTGGGGTGCCTGGGTGGCTCAGTGGGTTAAAGCCTCTGCCTTCACCTCGGGTCATGATCTCAGGGTCCTGGGATCAAGCCCCACATAGGGCTCTCTGCTCCGCAGGGAGCCTGCTTCCTCCTCTCTCTCTACCTGACACTCTGCCTGCTTGTGATCTCTCTCTGTCAAATGAATAAATAAAATCTTAAAAAAAAAATATTCTCACCACCTAACAAACAGCCTAGAGCTGATGCTTAACATTTATTAAATAAATATTTCCAAGTGAAAAATAAATAAAAATAAATGCTTATTTCCAGATTGCTCTTTGGAAGGACAGTTTCTTAATGTTTACTCAGAATCCTGCCAACAGTGAGTTTTATCAGTTTATTTTTTTATTAAGTGTTTTATTTTAACTCCAGTATAGTTAACAGTGTTATATTAGTGTAAGGTATGCTATATAGTGATTCAACAATTCTGTACATTAGTCAATGTTCATCAGGGTAAGTGTAATCTTTAATTCATTCCCATCATCTATTTCACTCATCCCCCCACCCACCTTCCCTTTGGTATTTAAGACACAAAACAAATGAGCAAAGGGAAAAAAAGAGTTTCATCATTTTAATCCAAATTTTCTAGATACTAATAAAGAATGCCTTAGGATACATTTGAAAAAAAATTATATGTATGTGTGTGTACGTATGTGTGTGTGTGTATATATACACACACACACACATATATGATAGACATATCACAAAAGGATCATGCAGGAAGAAACAAACTTTAGAAAAGTTTTCTACCTGTGAAGGCTTAAGTTATTACTGACTTTGTAAAGCTTAAAAATTCTTAGCACATGTGGAAGAAACAAACAAAGCACAATACCAGTTTATTTCCCAGATGTTTCAGTGCAGTAAGAAAATATTCCAAAGAACTTTAAGTAAATCTAAAGCTTTACTGTTAAATGGACTTCCCATTTTGGAAACATTGTGTACATAATCAATCCTTGGATGTGTTTGATCTATATGTAGCAAATTATATTAACAAACTACCCTCAAAATCATCAAGATTGGCCACTCATTGGTGAATACCCAGGGAGAGCAATTAATAATGAATGCTATTCTTGTCCAACAAAGATAATCATGAAATGTATTGCAAACCAATTATTATTTTTGTGTTATCACTGTTCCCATATTAGAATAATTTGAAATTAGTATATTTATACAGCATTTGATGCTTTCTAAAGTACTTCAGATAGTATCTCATTTGTTCCTATTATCAAGGAGAAGCCTAGCTATTGTTCTAATTTTATTTGAGATATGTTAAGGCCACATGACTAGTTAATAGCATAAGGTAGAGCGTCCCCAAACCCTCCATAATGTACATTTCAAGGCCTGTAGCTGAAACTATCAGCCTTAAACAGCTGAGTGTCTTCAGTTTCTCGGTCATTGTTTTGTCAGCTTATCCCCTGGTCTTTATTTTAAAAAGAAAGGCATTGTCTAGGAAGTTTTCCTTGGAAACATAGTGAGTACAGTCATTGCATGGTAGAATGAAAAGGTCACAGGGTTTGAATTAGAGGCCTTTCGTCCTTGTTCATGCTCAGGATTGTCAGCTGGGTGACCTTGACCAAGTTCCTCAGCTTCCCTGGGGTTTCATTTTTCTTTATACATAAGTGGGGAAGTAGTAATATATATTTCAAATTTTAGTGAAAATTAAATGAGATACATGAAAGATGCTGCAAAAATGTTAAGTTATTATATATAATTATATGACATAATTTTATTTGTTTACCTGACTGAACGCTATGCAGAATGCTGCATGAGGGCTGAGTCCGCATCTCTTTTATTTTAGTGATTCCCGTTAAGAATATATATATTATACATTAGAAATATATATTAGAAAGATTAAATGTATATTGAAATAATTATGTAAAAGGAAGTTATCTAGAGATATGAAAAACTATATTTTCCAGTATTTTACATTTATTTCCTGAGAAGGTAGAGAAAAAAATTTGGAGAAAGAAAAGGAGTTAAAGTTTATTTTACGCACTTTATGTTCCAAGCTTTCTAAGTCCTTGCAGAATATTTAAGGTAACCATCTGACTATCCCCAACAAATGAGAATTATTACCACTTTTATAAAGAAATTTTTATAGATAGATAGAAGAAATGAAGGCACTGAGAGTTAATGAGTTTACTAATCTCACTCAGTTAGTACACAGTTCAAATCCAGCTCTTATTCTCTTCAAAAGTCATTCTTCGGATTCTACTGTCCTTCCTAAATATATTTCACTGTCCTGAGTCTCTTGGTAATTCGTGATGAAACACAGGGAACCTACTTTCTACTGGCCAAAAATAGATACCTGTCATTTGTCATTATGATGGTAATTGCCACTGTTTGAAGTCTCTAGAGTAGTGTGTCCCAAATTGTGTTCCGTGGAATGCTGGTCCCGTGGAATGCTACAGAAATGAAAGGTCACATATTCTGTCCCTCCACGGAGATTCTGAGTACTAGAGCAAAATAAGGACTCTGAGAAGTCATAAGCCAAGGAAATCTGTTAAGTTTTCTTTAGCTAAAAGTGTCCTTTGACCAAAATATCTTACACATCGTACCAATTAACATTCAGGAAAATGGTATTTTATATATTGGGAAATATTGTATTAAGACCCTCTAGGAGCAAGTGCTTTTTAACGAGATAAAACATTACCATTTTACAAGACCTAAAATAGGTCACTCTGCAATAGAGTTTGTTTCATTGTTCAGCCCAATGGTATACCCTCTTTAGTAGGAAGTAAACCAGAGAACAGAGATAAAAGCATGCAGTGTTTCTCAGCATAGCAAGTGCCTTAGAGAAAGGTTCTGCCCTACAATGAGCCTTGGTTCCCTGAGGAAGGGTTTGCTGAAGCTGAGGGGCAGACAGGTTTTCCCTGAGGACAAATTTACCTTCTTCATGATTTTATATAAAGTCATTCCTATGTGACTAAAGGAAGTATTTTAAAAACAGAAAATAAGTATGAGTCTACTATTATATAAAGTTGGGTTAGCATTTGGGTATAATGGTATATATGGCTTGTTGAATGCTTATGAATGAGATTCCCTTATGGAGAAATTGCATGTAAGGCCTAATTGGGTAGTAGACATTGGCCGATGGTACATTGTTTTGTATTTATACTAACTTCTCCCAGAGCGGGGTGATGGGATAGTGTTGTAATTTTTTATAAAGTGTCATGGAAAAAGAAGGAAATTTATGAGCTAGGGATGAACCTGAAGAATGTAGCACAAACCTACATTCACTGATTCTGAAATTACAGAGTAGAAAGGGGAAACCCTCCATTCTTCAGAAGGGTCTGTCATAACACCTAGAAGAGGAATTTCTACCCCAAGCAACCTGCCCTTGTCAGGGAGAACTGTGATGATACAGTTCTGCCTGAGCCTGAGGAGTAGCACTGTATTAGGAAGCTTGATTCTAGCCATTAATATTCCTAACCTTCTTCAATGTAGCTTCACTAGTAATGAAGCTAATATTTCAATCTCTAGATACAGGGTTCCTGCATCTATCTCTTAATCAGTTGTTAATTTGGGGGGAAGGGTAGATAGGCATTATTATTATCCCCCAAATTCATCACAGTAGTTTGCTTGCATTCCCTTGTAGTGCCCCTAGCAGGGCTTGGGGAGTTAGCAGGAAGGACTGCAGGTGTCACTCGGGTATAATCCTCCTTCCCTCACAATCACTTCCCGCCAGCCCTTGAAATCCACTCCAGCTGGGGAAGAGATCTTTCTCTCTCTTTCAGCAACTTGTTTTCTTTAACTGATTTTGTCAGTCTTAGTCTATGTTCTGGGAAATTGGACAAGTAAAATAAAGTTGCTCAACTAGAATGACATTGTGGTTCTGCATACTATTTTTAATGACATTATTGATTGTTGACTCATAGGCACCAGAAAAGGCTAAATATCCAAAACAAACTCAGGGTATGTTCATCTTCCCTAGAAGGACAGAGATCATACCTGATTTCTACACTCTACCTCGGATGCCACTACTTAGTAGGCACAAAGGTATTTTTTGAAAAAAATGAAATAAAGGAGTTTTATTGGGCACCCCAGGTCAGTTAGTAGTGAGAATTTACTACTAACTCCTGTCAGTCATATCTTATATGTAGATAAAATAAGTCTGTAAATTCTGCCTGGTTCTCTTCTATTTTTCCCTAAAGGGATATTCCCAAAGGATGAAGCCAGGAAAATGACATTGCCTATTATAGAGTTTGGCCTCAAATCCCATGATAGTCTCTTGCAGAGATGAGGTAGCTTCATTTAAACCATGAAGACTATGTCTGCCTAGATGGAGGCTGGCCTATTCACTCTGACTCATGCTACATTCCCATTGATATGACCTGTATGCAACTTAGCACTCTAAAGGAATTAGTTTGGGGGTTTGGGGCACAGAAGTCAGGGGAAAGGTGGACTATAGTATTAATATTTTCACAAATGTCAGTTAATTCATGAACTATCTTACAGTACCAACCCAAGGAGAGGAAAGTATTCAAAAGTAGGCTGTGATGATTAATTTTATGTGTCACTTGATTGGTCCATGGGATGCCCAGGTATTTGGTTAAACATTACTCTGTATATGTCTTTGAGGGTGTTTCTGGATGAAATTAACATTTGATCAGTAGACTGAGTAAAGCAGATGGCTCTCTGTGGTCTTGGTGGGCCTCATCCTATCAGTCGAAGGCCTGGATTTAAAAAAAAAATAAATAAAAGCTCAGAAAGAGAGAATATGCTTTCTCTGCCAGTCTTCAAACTGGAACACTGGTTTTCTCCTGCCCCTGGACTGAGACTCGGACTGGAACTTAGACCATCAGTTTACTGGCTTTGCAGCTTGCAGATCTTAGGACTTCTCAGCCTCTGTAATCACATGAGCCAGTTCCTTAGTAACTGCATCTATACCCCTCTAGATGGGTAGATGATAGACAGTTACACAGACGACACATTTTTATCTCCTTTGGTTCTATTTCTCTGAAGAACCCTAGGGATTCTAAATGAAAGAACCCAAAGAGAACATGTCACAACAATGCAATTTTTTTTTACCATTATAATGTATTACTTGTTTCAGGGGTACAGGTCTATGATTCATCAGTCTTACACAATTCACAGCACTCACCATAACACATACCCTCCCCAATGTCCATCACCCAGCCACCCCATCCCTCCCACCCCCTCCCCTCTGTTTCCTGAGATTAAGAGTCTTTTATGGTTTGTCTCCCTCCCCGGTCCCATCTTGTTTCATTTTTCCCTCCCTTCCCCTCATGAACCCTTGCCCTGCCTCTCAAATTCCTCATATCGGAGAGATAATATGATCACTATCTTTCTCTGATTGACTTATTTCACTCAGCATAATACCCTCTAGTTCCATCCACATTGCAAATGACAAAATTTGGGGGTTTTGATGGCTGTGTAATATTGTGTGTGTGTGTGTGTGTGTGTGTGTGTGTGTGTGTGTTTACATACATATATATGTATGTATTTACATACATATATGTATTTACATACATACATATGTATGTAAATACGTATTACATGTATGTAAATACATATATATATATATCACATATTCTGCAAAGAAGATATCCAAATGTCCAGCAATGCAAACTTTTTAATCTATAATAATCACAAGAAAAACACCACGGCCAATTTATGTTGATATTTTTGACCCAGACGATAGTTCCTTATCTCTAAAAATGTTATGGGTGTTGGCCTAGCAACTGAAGAGTGAACTAAAATCTACCATTCAGCCATATAAAATTTCAGAAACAAGCTAGGCAGTAATTCTATTAATTCTATTCTGGAGAACAAAGCTTCTTCTTCAGATGACTGATTTGACCCCAAGTTTGCTTAGGAGTTTTGTCCAGAGTGAGGAACTTCACTAGGAGAACTGATTGTCAAATTCTTTGCACTGAGTGGACTTGTAACACGTATACTACTTAGGAAAAGACAGGTTATTTGCTAAGAACTTGCAATTCAAAGTGGACTCTGATCCTTAGGGGTTTCCAAAGCACATACAAGAGAAAACAGAAGGAAAACATCTGTCTACACAATGGAAGTTAAAATAAAAAGTGGGAAATATCATGGAAATGGGAGAGGCTGCCTAAGTTTAGTTTTGGTCTTACAGGAACACTGCCTCTCTTTATAGATAGAAATAAAGGGAGGGAAAAAAGTCTTTAAAAATACACTGAGACTTTAAAAATAATTAAAAGGTCTGAAGTGAAAGAGATGTGAAGCTTAAAAGGAAAAGGAGCAAGAGAAAGTAAATTAACAACTACCAAAAAATGACTTAAAGGTTTTTTTTTTCATCTAGAGAAAAATCTCAAACCTCTGACTACATAGCTGCTTTAGAAACACTTCACATTTTTTTTCATAAATGAAAATCTCTAGACCCCATCGCACATCTACTGGGTCAAAATATGTGGGTAATACTCAGGAATTCACATTTTGAGCAAATGTTAGGTGGTGTTTATACATTCTAAGTTTTGAGAACCCCTGGTATTAATGCATCTTGAGTTACTGTAATGTGTCCTTGCTCCTTATCCATTTGCACGGATGCCTTGAATCTAGGAGAACGTCTTTGATTAATGGGAACTTTAAAAACATAATGTTCCTATACAGAAAGACTGGAAAACCTTTCTAATCTACATTTGAAACAGTATGTTCATTACCAGAAAAGAAGGAGCATGTTTATTGTGGAGAAACAGATCAACCCTCTGAGTCCTCTGAGGACTTTTTTTTTTTTAATTGCAACTTTTGATATGTGTGGATCTATCTTTGTTAGGACCTCATACCCTCACACTGACTCAGCTTTCATTTTTAGCCTCCAAATGAGGCCCAGACGAGTTGGACTAAAAACTTGTCCTTGAAAAACTGAAAAGATCTTTTCTAAACATATATTGTCTTCACTTCCATAAAATAAATATGCAGCACTGAGGGCTCATTTTCATGCTAAAAGGAAATATGGAACTGTGCAGAGGGTCTAGAGATTGGGCTCTATAGCCAGAGCATTCTGGAATCTCAGGCATTTCATTCTCAGACCATTCATTCCTAATTTGTAGAAGTAGACAGTTGGACTTAAGGACTCTTAAGAGCCCTTCAAACATCAACAAAATGTGTGGTTTTTCTTGGTGAAGTTAAAATTGATTTATTTTGCAGCTGTTAGTTCTGGTAGAAAATTACTAATCCCCTTATATTTCGAAGCTCAGATTTAGCACAGAAAATATATATTGCAAAGTATTTAGCCCATATTTGCAGTATAGATTTTGCAAAGCATTTTGATGCCTGAGAGGAAGTTTGGAGTTCTGAACACCTTTGATAGTATAAATGCGGATCCATGTCTTTTGAGAGATGTGAGGAATTGCCAAGATTTCACTGTGCAAAAAAACAAATCCGTAAAACAGCATTTGGGGAGTCATTTCATTTCAGTAAGAGAGTTTTCTCTGAGCTATTTTGATAAATAAAAGTCTTAAGGAATATCCATTTCAACATTATTACCTATATAAATCATTTGCTAATAACTTCTTGACCCTTAGTTCTTGCACTACATATTATTAAAGAACCTTGACTTTATATTCCAGATTTTTTCTTTGCTGACATCATTTTAGAAAATCTGTGATATGCTATCCTACAACCTGTATGTCTTCTAAATTATCTCTAACCTTTAAACTTTGAGAAGGATTATATATTAGGAGACAAGGTTTATATCTCAGATACTAAAGCATCTGAAGTGCATATCAAGTATAAACTGTCTCTAGGATCTCAGGATGAAAAGAAACCCAAGTCAGATTGTCATTCATCCTCCTGCTGGAGCCCACTGAGCCATCATAAAACATGGGGATAAGGAAGATTTGTAATTATCCTATGTGATAATTGTTAAAAATTTTATTCATTATGCAGAATTTCCCCCTAGATTTCACCCAAGTTCCATAGAAGGTGATTTAAGTCTTGAATTCCTTTTACTGTTTGTTGAATTCCTTTTACTGTTGGTTGAATAACTCTCTGTGGGCCAAAGCCCAGGAAGTCCTTCCATCCTGAAAGCAAGAACACACTGGCCTTGGGAAGTTAAGTCACACAGCCACTAGGCTGCAGAGCCCATCTCTTTCTTAACTTTATTTTTTTCCCTTTTTAAAAAATTTTTGTAATTATTTTTTTATTTTGTTATGTTAATCACCATACAGTCCATCATTAGTTTTTGATGGAGTGTTCCACGATTCATTGTTGGTGTATAACACCCAGTGCTCCATGCAATACATGCCCTCCTTAATACCCAGGACTGCGCTAATCCATCCCCCCACCGCTCACCCCCAAAATCCTCAGTTTGTTTCCTGCAGTCCATAGTCTTTCATGGTTTATCTACCTCTCTGATTCCCTCCCTCTTCATTTTTCCCTTCCTTCTCCTAATGTCCTCTGTGCTACTCCACAAATAAACTATATGATAATTGACTCTCTCTACTTGACTTATTTCACTCAGCATAATCTCCTCCAGCTCCCTCCACGCTGATACAAAAGTTGGGTATTCATCCTTTCTGATGACTGAGTAATAGTCCATTGTATATATGGACCACATCTTCTTTATCCATTCGTCTGTTGAAGGGCATCTCAGCTCTTTCCACAGATTGGCTGCTGTGGACATCCCCCAGAGGTACAGATGTAGTAAAAAGGAGGACCACATGCACCCCAATATTCATAGCAGCAATATCTTTGTTAACTTTTTTTAAAAATGATAACTATATCTTAAAGAATTCCAGCCTCACATAATTCTAAATAATTATTATACTTTCTATACAATTAAAAATTAAAAAAAATCTTGGAACTAAACCTTTCCTTCTCTAAAACTGCCTATAGTGGTAAAATTAGGGCTCTGTGAACATTTCTTCCCAGCTCAACTGATTACACCATCTTTCCTTTCTATAAAGCGGGAGCAAGAACAACAACTAAGCCCTTTGCAGCTGCATCATTAGCAGTGCACGTCATTATCCAGCCCATACAGTGTTATCAGAAATCTTCCATCTTAGATTGTGAAGGTACTTTTTTAAATTTGCACCTGTGCATATTTCGGTAAAGCAATCAACTTCAAATTAAACAATGCCAAGGTTCCAATTGCAAAGTAGATGGGACTTATAGCAGCCACTCTCTCTGGCAACTCTGCCCCCCTGTGGCCAATGTGCAGCAGGTATTAGGGCCAAAGAGAAAAATGTAATGAAAACGGATTGGTTATTGCAATATGCTTAAAAGGTACACAGGTTTTCTGTTCTGCATTGAAAGAAAGGTAGTTACAGGTTCAAATAAGCTGGGTATTATACCAGACTTCAAAGGACATCGTTTGAAATTTCTACTCTGCCACCTAGTTGCTGTGTGATTTTGAGTTGATCATTTAGCTTCCCTGAGATGATTTCTTCATCTATTAAAATTGGGCAAAACCACAAAAGCATACACCCATAAATAATGAATCAGAATGGAGAACCCATAACTAGACCCACGCAATTTTAGTCAACTGATTTCTGATAACGAGCAAAGGCAATTCAATGAAAAAAGGACAGTCTTTTTTCAGCAGATGGTATAGGAACAATTGGACATCCACATGCAGAAAAATAAACCTAAGCACAGCCTTTACACCTTACACGAGATTAAATAAAAATGAATCATATACCTAAGTGTAAAATGCAAAACTGTAGAACTTTTGGAAGAAAATGCAGGATGAAATCTACATAAACTGGGATCTGGCAATGGCTTTTGAAGATATAACATCAAGAGAACAATTTGTGGGAAAAAATAAGTAAGTGTGACTATACTAAAAGTAAAGATGTCCACTTGATTACAGACTTTGTTAAGAGACTGAAAAACCAAGCCACAGGCTTGGAGAAATTAAAAAAAAAAATCTCTGATAAGACTTGTATTTAAAATATAAAATTGGACATGATGAAATTTATTTTTCATTGGTGTTAAATTAAATGAACTGTCAATTTTTGAAGTTCCTAACATACAATTCAGTAGAGGGTTGCTTAATCTGCAGGCAAATGTGTAATAGGTTATAATGCAAATGGATATTTAATTTTCCAAATGCCTCATACACAAGCTCCTAAAAACCACTTCCTTGTGATCATGTCGGTGAATTTTAACTCATTGTCTCACTCATGTAGCCCTTATTTCTGAAGAAAGGAAACAGCCCAAAAGAATGCTCAGTCTACTTCCATGTCTGTTCTGAGAGGAATAAATAACAATTCATGCTTTCTTGGAAGGACAAAAGATGACCTTCGTAAATGCTTATGAAAAAGATGTTTAAGATGACACACACAAATAAAGTATTGGATCTAGACACATAGCTTTGTTCCAAAACCTGAAGAAAATCAAATTGTCCTATCTTTAAATGATATAAAAGGTCTTATAAAAAAGATTTATTTATTTTGAGAGAGAGTGAAGGGAAGGGGAGAGAGAGAGGGACAGCAAGATTCTCAAGCAGACTCCCTGCTGAGTGCAAAACAGCCCGATGTAGGGCTCAGTCTCAAGATCCTGAGAGCATGACCTGAGTTGAAATCAAGAGTTGGACACTTGACCAATTGAGCCACCCGGCCACACCCACAGTGTGTCTTTCTTATGTTTTTATCCCAAAGCACAAAGTTATGGGGAGCTTTTATTGATATTTTATTTTTGTAGTAAGATGGGCTTCAAAGTGTTGTGTTGTATTGAGTCCAATCAACAGAGGCTGATTGATACAAAGAAGCCTCATCCTCTCTACTCCTCCCTTCTCTGAACACGAATCACTGACTCAGAGTCACACCAGTTAGATCGGACCTTTACTATTTAATGTGCTGCTTTTCCCTTGCTAAAGTACAATTCTAACGACTGGAAGACCTTGTTTCACTTTTTGTCGAAATGTAGGCAGGGACCAGAAGACAGTTAGATCCAGAGAGAATACAAAAGAAGAAATTAATGGACACTGTGGGAGGAAGTAACATGGGTACCCAAAACAGTGAGGGCACAGCAGGAAACCACTTAGAGCAAAGCTATTGTATAGAATATACATTGTGTCCACTGAGGCTGCATAGATTCCAATAGATAATATGTTAAGAAAACCTTCTGGTGGGAGCTGCTGACACTGGAGTTGAGTCCTAAAGCAGGAGAGGACATGGGAGGATGATTCAGCAGATGGTGTAGGGTGAGGCAGGAGGTGGCAAGGAAATTAGCATGAACAATGGTAAAGTGCTTGGTATACCGCTGAGCTAGAATGGAAAGGCTGTTTTGGTAAATAAAAAGGGAAGAGAATGGAAAGAGAGAAGCAAGGGTACAGGGGAGTTTGCAATTTGTTCTGTCTCACAGCATCCCTTGAACTTTCCTCACTTTCCTGGTCTATAAGAGATCTCGAAGGTCCCTGTCAATTGCAATGATTGTTAAATCTAGAAACTTAGCTTAAAAAGACTTTAGAATTACCAGCTTCTTCTATCCAGCAGCTGTGAGGAAAGGCCTGAATTTTTTACTAGGTAAAACTGGGTAAAAGAGGAATTGAGTGAGGCCTCCTATGATGGAGGAGGCTAGAAGAGGCTGAAATTTACACTAAGGGCACATAACTGCTAATCCTTTACCCAAAATTGCCCCCACAGACTAAAAGTAGGAGAGTCTGTGCTGGAAAAGATCTTGGGTTTGAAAACGGGACAAAAATAGATATATCTCTTCAAAACTCTGATTAGCATTCTAGACCTATATCCAGGATGGGTTGATTCTTTTCTTCTAATAATTCCTCCTAGTCATGATACTGTCCAGCAGAGGAGATGAAGTTTGAAGAGGGCTATCTTTCCTACCAGATGATTGCGGGAAGTGTATATGCTCCAAGTATAATCAGCCTATTATCCAGCTCTAGGAGTAAAGTGTTCTTTTGAATTTGGCTATCATCCCCCCATCAGAAGAGCACCCTCCGTCAGCTCGAGTGCCGTAACCTGTGGGCTGCAGCTTGCTTTTGCACAGCAGATTTTTCAATGTAATTGCATGTAACACTTTATTTATAGTAATGAAAAAGTACTTAAAATCCAATTACATAGTTGGAAATTGCATATCTCTAAACAGATGTAGAATAATTAAAAAGAAATCCAGTGCATATCTATAGAAACTTTTTGAAATTACCAAACTGATTCATTTCAGTATCCTCCAAGCAGTTCCTCTGGTTAAATTGCTAGCCTATATTAGTTTCCTGAGCCTAATACACCTTTCATAGAGCTTAATGGGGAATTAAAATGTAGTTTCCATGCATTTGCTTTTCTTTTTATGACCCAAATAATTCATTTGAGAGCATTATGTTTCTATAAATTTCCTTTGCCCAGAGGTTGTATTGGTGAGTAAAATTCTTTGCTGGAACATCTCTTGAGGTGCTTACTGGTGAGCAGAGGGTAAAAGGATTGTGTTTCCAGTGGGAAGGAAAGTGTGGCTTTATGGCACTCTTCCGTCAATGATGGCCTCAAACCTTCCCTATTACATTAAATAGAAGAGCCGTGATTGGAAACCCACCACAACTGAGAAATTCCTGCTTAATCTCCATTCATCGTGAAAGCAAATAGGGATAGCAAAATCATGGAAATCCATCCCTCTTGTTTTTAATATTCTTTATTATACATTTGATACATTTTATATATGTTATACATTTCCTTCTGAGCCATCCCCAAACAAACAAATACATAGTTTTTCAGTATAGAAAGATGATAAGATCTTTCTCTTTGGTAATAGAATGATTGTTACACCCTAAAAGCTAAATACAACATGAATCTAACAATTATAAATGAGGCTCTTTTGCACAAAGGAAGATCCTGGTTTTACTTTGGAGTTAAAAAAAAATTACTCGAAGTTAGGACTCCTGGGCTTACAGAAAAATAATCTCTTTGAAAACTCACGTAAATAAATTCAATATTGCATTAATACAATTTTCAGTCTTTAATATATCAAGCATAATTGAAAATATTTTCAGTAATAAAAACACACACAGATTATTTATTCCTAGCATAAAGAGAGGTTGAACTTGTTCTGAACTTATTTGCTACAATTTTTTCTTCGTAATGGGAATGATAATCCTGAGATTTCTTAAGTCCCAACAATTCGTACGTTGTTTGGAAGCTCTTCCTCTAGGGTAGCATGCCTCTTTTTCTCATCCTCATGTTCTTTAGTAGCTTCAACGGAGACTTAGAAACCTTTTTTTCTCCAGCAGTTATTAAGGTGATTCTGGATCATTCTGTTCCTTCTGTCAGTCCTACCACACGAGGCTCATTTTTCCCTTTAGTTTGGTGCCCTCTTTCTCTCTCTGCTGCCTTCTTCCTTATCAAAGCATGCACTCAGAAGCAGACCTGGTATCAGTCATTTTCCTAAGAGTATGACTCTCAGTTGCTGCGCTGTCTTGTTTTTAGGCAAGGAAGTTGCAGGTATCAGGAAATGGACAAAAGAGGTGAATTGTGCAAGTAAGCACTTCGTAACACTTTCACCTTATTAGTCCCAATGTTTAGTCTGTAAGGGAGAAGGAAGTGTGGTCCTCTCAAATACATGGGTCAAGTAAACCTGCTGATGGGCTCCAGGATCTCCACAATCCTTGTTAGCACCCCATCCCACCCCCCATGTGGCTGGCAGGAGAACACACTGCTCTTGAGTTTTGTGACTGTGATTCAGGTTTGTGACCTCTCAATTCACTTATTACCGGTCTGCATCCCTTTTGTTACTTTCAATTCTTTGATTAAAAGACTTCTCACACTTTGTTATACCCTGTTCGTTTCCATTTTTTCCAACTATATTCTTCTGATGTTTCATTTCAAAAGCGATAATTAAACCTAATGCTCCTGATGACCAGCTTTATTATCATATAAGATAAAAGGTCATTTTTAAACAGTGGACTAACCATATGATTTGCATCACATTTCCCTAGCCCAGATGAGGAAGTCCAATCAGGGAAGGGGTGAGTGACTTAGGTAAGATCACGCAGTAGGTGGCAGGTGGTCGGCAGCATTTCCCTTGACTGACCAGTCGATTACTTGATCAACTGGACTGTCATGCACCTGGGCATAGAAGGCATGAGAAGGGTGGATGGCCAGACCAAGGCAGACATTAAGTGCCATGAAGAAAAAGGCATTCTTGTGCCAGAGGTTGTTGCCTGGGTCAGGCAGACCTCTCACTCACTGAAAAATTTGCCATTCAGGGTCTTCTCTTTCCACAAGGAAACAGAAATGGAGGTGAAAGCAGAGAAGGACAAGAGCGGCAAATTCAAGAGTAAAAAAATTTCATAAATGTCCATGCTGTCTGCTACCTGCTCTTTGACTCTATCTTTAAGGAGATGTTGAAATCAGTAGGACCAGGAATCAGAGAGTAGACTCCAGAAGAAGAGATCTTTCACAAACCTCAACCTCCCTACTGATGCTATGCATGGTGTGAATTCAGCCCTTGCCCTCTGAGCCTATGGAAAGGATAGGGGCAGATCAAAGAGAGTAAAAAGAGACCACGCTTGCCCAAAGAGGTGAGTCTGGCTGAAGCAGCTGGTCATAGTCTAGGTTCCCACTCTCTAGCACCAGTGTGCGCAGTGCCATTGCCTTGATATCTTTTTAAGACCGTGATACTCAGAGTTGGAACATCTCTCCTAATAAGCCAAACTACCGCAGCCTACAGTTTCCTCTTAGAAAGCAATTAATTACTTGCTGCCCTGAATCTCAAGCTACTACTAGAATTGAGAGGCTTCTATAGTCCCTAAAGAAGGTCATTCCATGAATCTGATTATAAAGGACTGAACCACAGATGAGCTATTCCTGGTACTCACTATGTCATTGCTTTACTCCAGAAGTGCCAACTCCTCCCCTCCCTCTCTGCTTCCTCCTGCACTCACTGCTCCCTCCCTTGGTCTCTGTACCAATGTGGAGTCTTCAGAAATTGTCCTCATTTAGGAAACTCTGGGGTCAGCTTTAGTCACTGTATATTGTTTCATTTTTAAGGAATTGAGGAGAGACCGCGAGCCAGTTCGTTGGTGAACACCGGAAATCTATTCCGTGGAACTGACCAGGAGGAAGTTCATGTTCCCTTCGGTTTGTCTGAACTTCAGACACGCTTTTTCCCGACTATAAGCCCCTGACTTCCCTTTCCTTACAGCAGCTACTTTAGAACACTTGCAATTTCTCTGCTTCTTTGAGATGTCAATCTTATTCCCACTCTCTTGCTAGCTTCACAACCCAGGAACATCTTTCTCAGGCACTGGGAATCATCCCTTTGAAATGTAATCATCAAGGATATTCCTGGCCCCTTTTTTCTAGTCTCTGAGGGAGCATAGGAACTTAACATAGGTAATCTACTATTAGCAAACACAGATGGCCTAATCACATTAAGGAATTCCCTTAATTAAAATTAAATTCCCTTAATTAAAACTCCCCCTTAATGTCCTCCAGTACTTTTCTATTACCTCATTTCAGCACTTAAAAACTCTCTCACCTTTTATTTCAATGGAGGAGAGTTGAATCTCTCTCTTCTACTGTAACTTTTATGACCCCTATTACAATAGTCTTCAGTAAAGTCTTCCTTGACTGTCTCACTTGCCTTGTGCTATTTTTCTTTCACCAAAGTTTCAAATTTGTGGATCTGTTCCTTTTTTTAAAGATTTATTTATTTGATGGGGGAGGGGAAGAGGCAGAGGAAGAGAGAGAATCCTCAAACAGACTTCCTGCTGAGTGTGGAGCCCCACACGAGGCTCAATCTCCGGACTCCAAGATCAGGACCTGAGCCAAAAATCAAGAGTCAGACATTTAACCGACTTAGCCATCCAGGTGCATCTGCAGATTTGTTTCAAATTAATTTCCTGCATATTAGAACTAAAAAATTTAATTGCCAGATGCATGTCATTATCCATTTGTCAAAACCCATAGAATGTACCATAGCAAGAGGGAACCCTGATGTAAATTATGGACACTGGGTGATAATGATATGCCAGTGTACATTCACAGATTGTAACAAATGTACCACTCTGGTGGGGAATGATGATAGTGAGGGAAGCTGGGAAGGAGTAGAGTATATGGGAGAATTTTGTGGTTTTTGCTCCTTCTTGCTGTGAATTTAAAATTGCTCTAACAGACTCTGTTACTTAAAAAAAAAAAAAAAAATGGTGTTGGATTACCTTCAATAGATGCTTCATGGTTCTGTGAAGAGATTGGAACCGAATCTGCTAAACATCTCACTGAGAATCCAGAGCCTGAATCTAGTTGCTCTCTCTTGAATCGTGTGTAACTATCAACAACTTTATATAAAACCAAAAGTTGTTCAAAGGTTAAACGTTAATTCTATTTCCTGAGTATGTTTTACAAGCCTTGAAGGTGGGCTAAGATCTGGGTGTCTTAGAACTTTCTAGAGACTGAGCTCCTGATCCTTGCAGTGCAGGGCAGGCAGGATCAACTTCCGTTTCACTTCCTTTCAATGTTTTAAATGTGAAAATACTTCAGACGTGAGGCTAAGCATAGACAGGTTTGCTTTAAATTTATGTGACCACACATCCTTGCAAAATGATGATTCTTTAAAACTTTTCAAATTTGTACCTTACAACTTTTAATTTCTTCTCATAGAGCCTGATTTCTCTCACTTCCCAGTTTAATTTTTTAATCAAATCTCTGATTGACATTTATTCTTCTACTCCAGGGTCCAGTTTATTATGGTTTCGTTTTCCTAATGTAAGTACTAGGAAATTGAAGGCTCCTGTGCTGATCTAGACATACAGCCAAGTCCACATAGAGTAAGACTGGTCACTCCTTAGTGACCCCCCCACCCCGCCACATCGCAGACCCCTTTGCCCTAGATAAAGAAAGAGAATTTCATAGGCAGTTTCCTTTTTTGTGGCCTCTTATTTAATTTGCCACGTAAAGGGCGTATAACTAAGCATTTTCTAAGGAAAAGGAGGTTATGTAACAGAAAACTAGATCTCTATGAATTATTAAATCCTTAGGGGTCGCTTTGCGTTCATCATTTCACCTTTAAAGAAAGGTTGTAACATTTACAGACTGCTGTGTGACTTACATGAGTCAGAACACTGCTTTGCTATTTACGTACCAAATTGCCTTGAGAGAGGGGAGTAAGTCCCCTTCACATTAAAATTCTCAGAAGCAATTAGCTGTGATGTATATGGTGTGATCTAAGGAAGGTTATAAAGGAAAGGAAGAATTATGTGCAAAGTGAATCAGATTGTATCCTAAATAGAGGTAGGTTTATGTTTACATAAACAAAAATATTTTGGTAGATGAATTACTTGATTTCTAGGCTTTTAAAAAAATACATAGACTGCATTTGCTTAAAAATTCATGGAGAGTGTTGAAAACACCTTCTTCTCAAATTCGTAAGGGCCCACTGAGGAGAAGTCATGATTCAGATTAGTTTTAATTTCCTTTTAGGCTAATCACAAAACAAAAATTCAGTTAATTAGCATAAAAATTCCTCTTTTCATTCTCATGTTAAATATCTCAAAATTTTAACTTGTGTGCAATTTTTAGACAGCATATAGTTTCATCTGCAGTGCCAGCACCCATGAGGATACAATCCAATTAAACTCATTTTGACCATCGAGTTTGATCCATTGTACAGTGTTGCTCACATGATGGGAAAGGCAGGGAAGACCAACACTGTTTCAGTGCTAAGCTGTCTTCTGTGTCCTCAAGTCTTACCTCATTCCCCCCCATCCTATTTCCTGAGCTCTGTGGGAATAAACTATACTTAAATGATTATACTTTGTATTATAGCTACATACATGGTTGTTTTTCTCCACACAGACCATTGCATGTTTGAGTGTAAATTCTCAGAAATCAGAATGTAGATCTAAATATCCTATTGTATCTAGTTCAGAACCTCATACATAGCAGGCTTCTAGGGAATTAATAAACTATTTCACATTTCAGGAACCTGTAAATACATGGAATTAATTTTATTACCACATAAGCACCCTATCTTCTACTTTCTCCTTTTCATCTTCCACAAAACTCACATAACAAATTGCGATACTTTAAAAACCATTTTCCTGGGATGCCTGGGTGGCTCAGTCGGTTAAGCATCTGCCTTTGGCTCAGGTCATGATCTCAGGTTCCTGGGATAGAACCCCGCATCAGACTCATTGCTCAGCGGGGAGTCTACGTCTCGCTTTCCCTCTCCCTCTTTCTCGCTCTCTCAAATAAATAGCAAAATCTCTACAATCTTTAAAATAAAAATCATCTTCCTTTGTTCTTTTTCATTTTCTAAATTTCATCAGCTACAAAAGATGAAATGTTGACCATAAAGATGTTGAAAACACCAGCATGCCCATGACACAGCTTATTCAGCCACATCTACAGAGAAATGAACTCTCTCTCAGCAGTCCACGTAAATTCACTATATCCCTACAGTATGCTAGGCACCCTGAGGTGGCAGTGGTGAGCAAAACAGACATGGCACCTGCCTTGTGGCATTTGCAACCTGCCTGGGGAGATAGACACAAAGTAAGCAACAACAACAACAACAAAAATGCCGCCATAACTGTAACTGTGGTAAGTGACACAGAGGAAAAGAAAGTGACTCTGGTGGAAAGGATGCTGGGGAGGAATCGCTTCAGAATAAATGATCAGGGGAAACTTCTCTGAAGAAGTACTATTCAAGGTGACATTTGAAAAATGAGCAATAACTAACTGGGGAAACAACATCTCACACACACAGAACAGCTTGTACAGAGACCTACTGAAGAATGGGGTGTGTTTTAGGAACAGGAGTTTAGTGAGAGATGGACAGAGAATATTCTTTAGACCGGAGAGAAAGGCAAGGACCTGATCCTGCTGAGCCATGCTGAGCTTGGCTGAGGTATTTGAGAAGGTGAGGCTGGCTACTGTGTAGAGAATGGATTAGAATGGAAAGTTTAAGAGAGGAGTGACGTTAAGAGCCTGACAGAATAGGAAACCCTGGAACTTCCAACCCCCAACCCCCAAACATATCAGTTCAGCAACAATGCATGGACACATTCTTTTGGGGAGAAACCAGGAACAAACTGAAAGAATGCTGCACTCTGGGAAAAGGCAAAACCAGTGAGGAAGAGAACCCCTAGCTCACAGCTTCTCCTATCAACAAAGTTTTAAATGGAAATATATTATACTCCCCCAGTGAAAACATACAAAGTGGCCAAATGCATGAAAAAGAAACAAGATCCAGCTGTCTGCCTGAGGCTCGCTTTAGCGTGAAGGACACACACAGGCTGAAAATGAGGGGTTGAGAGAAAATATTCCAGGTAAATGGTAACTAAAAGAGAGTAGGAAACTTTGAGTTACTTCTGGGAAGAAAATGGGGTTTAGGGGATGTGGGACAGGGGACTCATGGTACATTCTGATATTTTAACTATATATGTAAACTTGGATAACAAAAATTGTAGTCAGATTTTAACCACTCCCTTTAAAATTGATAGATCAAGTAGCCAAAATAGGTAATTAAAAAATCTCAGTAATATGAAAAATAAACTCAAATTAATAGGTGTGCATATATATGCATTTGTGTATATACATATATATGTACATGTGTACATACATATTCATATTTCTTCATGCTCACACTGGAATAGTGAAAAATGTAATAACAACAAAGAAAACATCAATACAGAGTACATTATGCAATAAAATTGGAATTCAGTTATAAAAATGTAACTAAAATATAACTAAAAAGGAACATTTATCTGGGAACTACAAAACATGCTACCAAATAGAATTTCTGGTATGAGAAGATAATAGCACTATTAGAGAATATTTAGGATCAAATAAAAATTAAATAAAAATTAAAAGGCTATATGTCAAATTCTGGGGTATGCAGCTAAAGAAATACTTAGAAATTTATACTTTTAAATACATGTATCAAAAAATAAGAAAAGGCAGAAAACAAGTATGTTAAACTTTCAGTTGAAGCTAGGAAAAAAGAGGTATATAACTCCACTATAGTCATAGACATAAAAATTCTAAATAAAATTTTAACCAATTTCAACACTGTATTAAAAATGCATCGTGATCAAGTAGGTTTTGCCTCAGGAATGGGAAGATAAATTCACATAAAAAATTGTTTAATATAATTCACCTTAATGGAATAAAGAATACAGAATTATACTATCATAATAAATGAAGAAAGTCATTTGGTGGTAGGTCAGTATCTCTTTATGATGCAAATTACTTGAAAGAGGGAAATAAAATTCCAGAGGAAAAATAATGACAGTGTATTACGCTCTCATTAACTCAACCTCTTATCAAAAACAAATAAGCAAATAAATGTAATGATACTTTAAAAAAGAAAAAGATACAATTCTAGTTAAGAACGTGAAACATTGGAGACTGACATAGAGTCAAAACAACTAGTTTTTCTTCCAGCACTGGTACAAATTATCGTTTCTTTGCTTGAGCCCAGAGAAAATAGTTGCCCGCTTGGATAAAAGAAGACAGATGTGTACAAACTAATGTTTTACCCAGGCCATCAACAAATGAAACATGTGCATCTGGGAACCTCCTTTCTCCTGTTAGACAAGAGGGCTTTTAAGGGGTAGACATTCTGAAGCAGACCTCGTACTACCCATTTCAAAGGCACTCAGATTAAATGGAATCATTCCAATATTTAAGTGGCATTTTTATAAAAGGCAGTGTCACATTTAATCTTTTCCTGTGTCATCCACCTACTTCACATAGAGAACATATGCTGTGTTCCCTATTCCATCATTTGGGAATGGCCACCAAAAAGCTACTATGTGCTAATCAAAGAGAAAACTGAAATATTTAGATAAAGTCTAAAATACACATTTCAGAGCACCACCACCACCCTGCCACCAAATCCTAGTAAAATTGTAACAGAAAATGTTAAGAGGCAACAGAGTAAGGATTGCAGGCACCTATCTTAGAAAATTAGGGAGAAGACATAGACATGCTAGACTCATATCCCCCAAGCACTGCGTTCCAGAAAAAAAAAAGAAAAAAGGGGGCAGAAAAGTGAGACAGGCTATTGTTACCTAAACCTATTCCACTGAAAACAACAGTACCTATAGTTTATATACATTTAATGTATGTATATATACACACACATATATTTATGTGCATATATATTTATATGATTCATATGATATCCATCTGTCAGCAGTCCTGAAGTTGTATCTTTTAGGAAGACAGAGGTGGCTTCATAGGTTAATTTGACCGGCAAACTCCAGGTTTCTCTTCAATATATGATCCCATTTGTCTCTATGTTAGATCATCTGGTATCCCATACGAGAATCTCACTGAAGTCCTGATTTTTTTACATTTGGGTCACTGGATTAAAAACAACATTGTTGTCTATTGTCTGACCTTTCTACTACCCAGAATTCATGGCACAGCATCTTGAAAGCTCAGGGCCATTGGACTTCAGGGCATTTGGAGATAGGAGTGAAACATTTGGTTTGATTTCACCATTCTTCCACCAACCTTGCAGCGGCAACTGCAAAATTCCTATTGAATGGATTGAGAAGCTGTCTGGTTTGATTGTAGTTTCAGTGAATTTGTGCCTCTGACCTCCACTGAATTGCTATTTCATTGCTATTTACAGCAATGTTCCCCAGTAAAACACAACTTCTGTCCCTATGGCAACCACATACCTGAGATGTTACTGCCTCCTTTTCTGCCAGTAGAAAAACGTAGTTGAAAGAGAAAATAATAAATATGACTCGTAGCCCTTTCTACATATCACGCCTGCATATTACTCTGAGTTCTGCATTTTCAATTAGGAAACCCCTGAACTGAACTCAGTTGCATGCACAAGCATGCCATTCCTTCAGCAGAAGCAAATGAAAGACAAATTTATAAATTGTAGATGTGACTACTTGCTTCTGAGGATGAACTGAAGACTACAGGTCGTGTATGCACAGGACAGATAAAGTTAACATTTTCCAGTCAGGTGTAATTGCTGGCAATTCTGTGATACAATATTTCGTTTTGCCCTGTTCATCATCGTTTCTCTTTCTCACCCTCCTTCCCTCCCTCCCTCCGTCCCTCATTTTTTTTCTCTCTTTCATTTTAACATTCCTCCCTTTAGCTCAGCACATTACAGAGTATATCTTGAATGGAATCACTGAGGAACACTTGTGAAAAAATGTGGAATCCTAAATTCTACCAGCACCTGGGATAAAGGGCAATAATCCATATTCTAAACAACTTTCCCTTTGATTCTTATGAATGCTAAAGTTTGAGAACCACTGTAGTAGACAGCCTTTGAGAGAAAGGGTCCCATGTTATCGAGCTTCGTATTCCTAGCACCTTCACAATGCCTGTCAGGTTTAAAATAGGGTATGGCCTGTTCTTGGGATACTGGCCACCCTCATGTTATCACCAAAATCTCTTTAGAGTCTGCTGATCTCTGTCCTCTCCAAGAGTCTACACACCATGTTCCAGGGGTTTCAAAAGTTAGTGAATGGGAATGGAATGGGATGGGGTGTAGCTTCTCAGATTGGTTCTGGATGTAACTATAAATTCAGCAGTAATTGATGTTGGAGAGGTCATCTAGAGGATGTGACCACGGGTTGCCTATGAGCTGTACCCAAGCAATCAGAGGCTCCTTGGAGAGTAGGCTCCACTTGCCTTTCCTGCAGTGGGGTATGGCCACGAGATAATGTGTTGTTGAGCCTATCTGAACAGTACATGTGACCGAAGCCAGTTAAGGCTGTTACATACCTTTAGGTATTCTGGTGGGTGGGTGTAGAAATCTAAGCATGCTGCAGTCATCAAAGACAAGCCTCTTAAAGTCCCTTGCTCGTTAAAACTGCCACCTACAAATTTGGAGTGACTTATTATTTCCTTTCACCTCTCTTTCTTTCCTGAGTACCGGGGCCAGATTATAAAGCAACAACTGGTCTTTCATCCAGAAGCATGTGTTTGGGAGCTTGTAGTCCGTATCTAAAAACTGTAATGTTGGACCTGAAGGGGAGGAGAGTTCTCCCTTTCATCTTTGCCTTTGATGACTTCAGATGGAAACTGTAAGTCACTGGAAGGTGCTAGTCAAAGACTCGGCAAGACTCTGCAAACAGAGATGAACCTCTTTGTAAAGTGTCCTGGATCTCTGGTCCATTACTGTATCTAGCTAAGTGGGACTACCCTCCCTTCACAGATGCCCTCCCAGAACTTTGGACAAGAAGCACAGAGTCAGAAAGATGACACCTAGAACACACTTTCAATGGAATAAGTTTATTCTCCCAGAGAGACAAATTTTTTTACGAATGTTTATTATTTTTTATTTAAATTCTAATTAACATAGAGTTTATTATTAGTTTCAAAGGTAGAGTTCAGTGATTCATCAGTCTTACATAACACCCACAGCTCATTGCATTACATGCCCTTCTTTTTTTTTTTTTTAAGATTTTATTTGTTTATTTGACAGAGAGAGAGAGAGATGACAAGTAGGCAGAGAGGCAGGTAGAGAGAGAGGAGGAAGCAGGCTCCCTGCTGAGCAGAGAGCCCCATGCGGGGCTCGATCCCAGGACCCTGAGATCATGACCTGAGCCGAAGGCAGAGGCTTAACCCACTGAGCCACCCAGGCGCCCCTCACATGCCCTTCTTAATGTCCATCACCCAGTTACCCCATCCCCGACCCCTTCCCTTCAGCAACCCTCACTTTGTTTCCTATGGTTAGGAGTCTCTTATGGTCCGTCTCCCTCTCTGATTTTATCTTATTTGATTTTTCCTTCCCTTCCCCTATGGCTCTGTGTTTTGTTTCTTAAATACCACATATGAGTGAGATCATATGATAATTGGTTTTCCCTGATTGGCTTACTTAGCTTAGCATAATACCTCTAGTTCCATCCACATCATTTCAAATGGCAAGATTTCATTTTTTGGTGGTTAAGTAGTATTCCATTGGATATCTATCCCACACCTTCTTTTTTTTTAATTTATTTATTTGACAGACAGAGATCACAAGTAGGCAGAGAGGCAGGCAGAGAGAGAGGAGGAAGCAGCTCCCTGCTGAGCAGAGAGCCCGATGCGGGGCTCAATCCCAGGATGCTGGGATCATGACCTGAGCCGAAGGCAGAGACTTTAACCCACTGAGCCACCCAGGTGCCCCCCACATCTTCTTTATCCATTCATCTGTTGATGGGCATCTGGGCTCTTTCCGTAGTTTGGCTATTGTGGACATTGCTGCTATAAACATTAGGGTGCATGTGCCCCTTTGGATCACTATGTTTATATCCTTTGGAGAATTACCTAGTAGTGCAATTGTTGGGTCATAGGGTAGCTCTATTGTTAACTTTTTGAGGAACCTCCATTCTATTTTCCAAAGTGGCTGCACCAGTTTACCTTTCTACCAATAGTAGAAGAGGTTTCCCCTTTCTTTGCATCCTCGTCAACATCTGTTGTTTCCTGACATTAATTTTAGCCATTCTGACTGGTGTGAGGTGGTATCTCATTGTGGTTTTGATTTGTATTTCCCTGATACTGAGTGATGTGGAGAATTTGTTAATGTGTCTGCTGGCCATTATGTATATCTTCTTTGGAGAAATGTCTGTTCATACCTTCTGTCCATTTCTTGATTGAGTTATTTGTTCTTTGGTGTTGAGCTTGATAAGTTCTTTATAGGTTTTGGATATTAACCCTTTATCTGATATGTCACTTGCAAATATCTTCTCCCATTCTGTCAGTTGTCTTTTGGTTTTATTGACTGTTTCCTTTGCTGTGCAAAAGATTTTTTTTTCCCCCTTGATGAAGTTCCAGTAGTTCATTTTTGTCTTTGTTTCCCTTGCCTTTGGAGATATGTGTCTAACAAGAAGTTGCTGCAGCCGAGGTCACAGAGGTTGTTGCCTTTTGTCTCCACTAGGATTTTGTTGGATTCCTGTCTCACATTTAGCTCTTTCATCTATTTTGAGTCTGTTTTTGTGTGTGTAAAAGAGTATGGTCCAGTTTCATTCTTCTGCATGTGGCTGTCCAATTTTGTCAACACCCGTTGTTGAAGAGACTGTCTCACCGCCCTCCGCCCCCCCCAACATTGGATGTTCTTTCCTGCTTTGTTGAAGATTAGTTGATCATAGAATTGAGGATCTATTTCTGGGTACTCTATTCTGTTCCATTGATCTATGTCTGTTTTTGTGCCAGCACCATACTGTCTTGATGATTACAGCTTTGTAATATACCAAAGAGAGAAATGAGTAGATGTCAAATATTGGAGACTTAAAAATGTCTCCATGTAATCCCTATCAAGGGTGAAACTTGTTTTCTTTTCATGTGATCTTACAAAGGCTACAAGATGATTCTACTTGTCTTTTATAATTTTAATATGTTTTCTCATATGGGAACATAGAGTTCTCTGAGAATAAAATAAAACTAAAGAAAGAAAAATAAAGAAAGAAAATAAAACTGAAGAGACTCTCACTGTTATATTATTTTTACAGTGTCCATTGACTAAAAATAGGACAACTATTTCTCTGTGTTTATTAATATATGGAGGTACAAGGAGAAGAGAAGGGAGGAAGGAGAGAAAGAAAAGAAAGAAGCCAAGCAGTTGTTTTTTAAAGTTCCAGGCATTAAGCCCTACTGATTATAAGAACTTGCAAAGTTAAGCCCCTCTGGTTTTCAAAGCCATATGTTATGGGGATTTGCCTCCCTGGGTGTGGGTCCCTCATGCCTGGGGTAATGTGTGTGTGGTCTGTTTCTCCTTCTCTGCTCCTCTGGTGGCCCTCAGATAGCCTCCCACAGATAGCCTCATGGGTCAGTTTGGTTCCCAACCACATTTTTGCCCTTCTTAGCACTCCTAGTACTCAGGATAGCAGAAGAGGCAGGAGGACCCAGGCTATTGAGGACAATGACCAAAGAGCCACTTACACATAGGTTGTACCACCAGCAGCACTGAAAGGCACTTCGGGCCAAAAATTTTCAGAAGTCCTGTCTTGAGACAAAGGATGTCCTCTCCCTGGTATTTATAATGTGGAGGTATTTTACCTTCCAGTTTATTTCTGACCTTCCATTTTCTTTCTCCAATGAACAACACAACCGCACGATATCCTACCATGAAAGTGAATTTCCAATTTAGTGATGCTTACTTTGCAGTACTTTTCTGCATTTACTTCATTTGGCTTCAAGGAAAGTGATTCCACTATCATTATGGAGTAAAGGTAGATGGTTTTACCACCATGATCCTGTATAGACAAACTGGTGCAAAATTCAGATATAAGTGAGATTTGTCTTAATGCCACTCTCCTCATTGTCTTCATCCACTGACTCACAGCAAAATGATAAAAACAATGTTGTGTTTGATATCACACCTCTAAAAACAGAAATAGCCCCCTACAGCACAAGAGACGATGTTACTATTTATTATTTCCCATTATGCGCCAATGTCTTTGAAATAGGATGGATGAGCTATATTTGCACGTTTGTTGGATTTACTTCATCATGTAAAATCATTCTGTTTTTCTTTCATTGCTGTCTCCTGTGGCCTTCAGGAACAGATGTTTCTTTTGAGCATCTGGCAGCTGTTGTCCTGCAGTGTCAACTTAGAGGAACATGGTTTTGTCTATCAGCTTAGACTACTGCAGACATCCGGCCTGAAAGGAGTGTATGTGCATGTGGGACACAAAGGCACATGCACACACACACAAACACTTACTTATAAGCCATAAGCATGGAGCTATATATATGTATGAGTCACCCAATAGAGTAAGAGAAACAATAAGAAAATGTAGAAGCTGTACTTCTATTAACATTTCTATTTTCAAAAGTATTTGTTTTCAATAATGGTTTCAGCTTTGGGTATTATTGTCAACAAATATAGCAGAACCAGGTGATTCAAGGTCACTTGTGCCATGTTTGTCTAAGACTAATGTTCTATGCTTTGTGTTCAGGATTTTTAGCAATGATCTTCAGCAAATTGGAGCATTTTTGTCCTAGCTATCTACTGTTCTGATGATGTTAGAAAAATAAATAGACGTTTCCTGAAGCATGAAGTTTAATGCCCATTATCCTTTGAGTAGACACTGAAATACTTTTTTCCAATACACCATTTCATGTATTCCTGTACTGAAATATTAGCTCCCATGGTCTGGCTGACTCCAGGGCTCATTCTCTTAATTCATACAGGATACTGCTTTTAATGGAGTTATTTTAAAACATAATATTACCCAAAGGTAGTGGATCATTTTTTCATGTAATAGTTGACATTTAACAATATCTTAGGTAAACTTATGAGCAAATAGGTCTTCTTGCATTTTAATTCCAGAAAATATCTTCCCATGTATTAATTCCACAAATAAGAAACTAGAATATCAGAAATTATTTTATACTACTTACAGACTTAGATATTTCTGCACATTCTTTCCCTGATTTTATTTTTTAAATTTTCTTATTTTTTAAAAAGATTTTATTTGTTTATTTGAGAGAGACACAGAGAGGAAACATAAGCCAGGGGGGAGGGAAGGGGGAGAAGCAGGCTTCCTGCTGATCACGGAGCCCTATGTGGGGCTTTATCCCAGGATCCTGTGGTCATGACCTGAGCCAAAGGTGGACACTTAACCACTGAGCCACCCAGGAGCCCCTCCTCAGTTTATTTTTTAAGTATGTAATGAGACTAGGGCTAATGTTCTTTACAGGTAATGCCTTTGTTTACTTTGAATTTAGAGACTTCTTTTTAAAAGCTTCTCCCCATAAGGAGGCTACATTTCCCAACTTCCCCTATACCTAACTAGGACCTAAGCAGCAGAAATATGCTTAGCGAAATGTGGGTGGAAGAATTATATCCCACTTTCAAGTCAATCCATATAGACCTCCTATGTGATCTTCAGTTTTCACTTTTATCCTAATTTTAGCCTGGATTTCAATGCCCAGGGTGACTTTAGAAGTCCTATATTTTGGATGCAGATCTCCATTGCTTGAGCGGCTGCATGACTGCGTGGAGCATGACCTCTGCTAATGATTGACTGGATTTAGCTTGACTGGATTTAGTGTAAGCAAGAAATAAAAATCCAGTTAGCCTTTTTGTTGTCTACAAAAGTTTAAGACAAGGATCTTGGGACATTTTGTGGTTTTCGTATATGTTTTAACCTCACAATGATCCAATCATATTTGTAAATATTTATATGCAAGGTTGCAAAGATGAACTCATTGCCATGAGAGTTATCTTCAAGCTACTTGGCCAATCCTTAAGGTACTTATTTCCTGTGTTATAAACATCAGAATGTAGTTCTCTACATGTCTGGAGTCCAAAGAACTTTCAACAAAAGCATCATGAGGTGGGAATGAGAAAAACACTTTTTCAGTTATTAAAAATGTTTCTGGATTATTAAATGAAAATTACCAAGAGCTACTAGCCTGGACCATTCTTACTCTGGATAACAGAATATATTCTAAATATGTTGTAATTGTCTTAAAAGTGGAGGCAAACACACACACACATACGCACACACAGACACACCCCTACCTCTCTCTCTGTCTTCCTGCATTTTTATCTATAGCCACCACAAAAAGACACACAATACCTCATCCTCTTATAGTTCTCTTGAACATTTGTTAAAATGTTAACCATTAGGGGTAAATGATGTACGACACAATGTGTGTTTTCAAATAACCCCATTAGGGTAGTGTGGTGAATTGATTAAGGACATAAGCCTTGAAGTTATAGACCAGGGTTTGAATAATGTTGCTGTCGCTTACTGTGTGACCTTGGCCAAATTATTTCATCTCGTGGAGCCTCACATTTATTTCCTGAAAACCAAAGTAACTTAATCATTGGATCACTGTGAGGTTTAAATCAAACAATACTTCCAAAGTGCCCAATAAAATCCCCAGTACTGTTGTAAGCACTTAATAATGTGGTTATTGGTATCCAAATGGTTTGAATTTTGTAACTATAGATACAATATCATATACATCACAGAAGAGCATCCCAGTATTTGTTTTTCATGGGCAAAACCAAAAAGTCTATCAAGGAAAGAAAACCACTTTTCCGAAAATGGAAGCAGAATCCAAAGACAGAACAAAGGAGCCCCAAAGAATGTGCAAACTAGAAATATGCAATTCTGTTACAAGGTCTGTGATTTACTTTGAAATATTGCCGCATAATCTGTGTCACATTATGTTTGCACCAGTTAAAGTTTAATTTTAGAGAAGTCAGCTGGCTTTATACCTGAAGGGCCACACTCCAGATGCAGCTCCTACAAGTCATGTCTCAATCAAAATTTGGTAGTTTGATAATTAGCATACCAGGAGACAAAATGGATTTTTATATATAGAAGCAGCGACTTATTATTAAGCATGGTGAATATTAGAAGTGGGTTCTCATTAGAAGAAAATAAAGGTATTCTAGTTGTGTGGATGTAGTGATCATATGTGTTGGCTAAAATTGCTTAAGAGATGCTCTCTATTCTTATAAGAAAAAGGTGTAGGAATCCACTGTGGTTGTACCCCTCACCTTTGTGGCTGGAGTCCTTGGCTCGAATCCTCATCAGTTCTGTGTCTAGTCATCAGTTTAGGAGAATTCTAACTACAGGGTACCTATCACTTAGTGATGCAGAATCCTGCCTCAGAACTTTTGTTGGTCTGTTTGGTGAAACCTTCACATGAGGGCAGAAAGCTGAAATTTCACTGAGGTTATCGAATATGTTGTAGGAAATTTTTCTGCATTCTTTGCTAATGAATATTTATCTAGTAAATATATCCATGTGTAGAAGAATTTGATTAGATACTCATTTTCATTATCAGTAGGTAGGAAGATTGTAGGCAGTAACTAAATACCAAAAAGGACTGCACGTATGTATATGACAAATGGCTAAGGTCACTTCACAACAAATAGTTCACAACCACCTCCTTCTTTTAAGGCCTCTCTATGATAGCCAAGGACTTGTGTAATGATTATCCAATCTCCTATATGGTTGCCCATTTACCAGATTGAAATATAGCAAGCAACATAGTGTAGTGGTTAAGAATGCAAGCTCTGCCACTTATTAGTCACACGATAATCAGCAAATTAGCAAATTGTTTATCTTCCTGTGTCTGAGCTCTTACATTGGACATAGATCATAGATCATGATGATGACTAAATAATATATATACAAAGCACTTATAAAAGCTTCTGCCACATCTTAAAAAGTGCTAGCTATTATTATTTCCAAATTCCCCTCCAGAGACTTGTTTGTGGACACTCTGTTTCTCAATTAAGGTCACTAAATTGTATCATGTCACAATTTTACTTGTGCCTTAAAAACCATCCAAGGGATTCTACTTGAACTCAGCCATGTGCCTTCATTGAGTTCATCATTTAGATGCATTTGTAGCTTGATCTAGAGTAAATGATCTTCAACTTGGAGGCTGGAGAAGTTGCAATTCCTTAGTTCCCTCCTTGGTACAGAAACAGCCATTCACTCATTTTTTTTTTTTTTTATAAAATTTCCTTTTCATTTGGAAATGTCCCTCTTGCACTTTAATCACGGAATGGCCCCACTTCTATGGTCTATCAGACTTCCTGTTCTCAATGAAAACAAAACAGACAATCTCGTCTCCCTGCCCCTACCTTGGACTCAGGTAGTGGTAGGTTTCAGGAGAAGAATCAGGGGTGAAGGGGAAAGAATGTGTAGTGAGAAAGTATATGAAAGGAGGTGTCCCTCTCCTCCCTTGGATTATAGTTCCATTGATTGGCAAGTTGCTCTCTTTCCTTTCCAGCAGGCTCTTTGAATTTGTTGTTTTAACTTCAAAGTTTTGGATTACTGGGTTTTGACCTATGTATGGCTTTAATAGGTGATCTTTTTGATACTGATAGTTATTTCAGATTCTGATATAGTGTTTCTTGTTTTATTCAAACTTAAAAGATTTTTGAAAGTAATTTATACTCATGGAAAAAATTCTAAAAATCCAGGAAATTAATACAGTGAATTTAAGTAATCACCAAGTCATGCATTTATTAAGGATATTTTTCTTCATTTACTTGACTGGTAAAGGGAAAGTAATGTGTATTGTACTTTGTGAATCTGCTGGGTATGGATGAGCCTCATGACATCCCTTTGAGATAGGTATTAATATTATCCCCCTTCTATAGATGTGAATACTGAAGTCTAAGAGTTTAATTTAAAGATGTTATTAATTAATTAATTAATTTCATTATTTGAGAGTGAGACAGAGAGAGCACGAGCACGAGGAGGAGCAGAGAGAAAGGGAGAAGGAGACCCCTGCTGAGCAGGGAGCCCAACACAGGGCTTGATCCCAGGACCCTGAGATCATGAACTGAGCCAAAGACAGATGCTTAACTAACTGAGCCACCCAGACACCCCAAATTCTGAGAGTTTAATCAGACAAAGACACAAGCTGTAAGTGACAAAGGGATTGTTTGAACTTTGAGCCCGTACCCCTACCATTGGGTCATGGTGCTTCCAAGAGGTCATGCACTCACACTTTGCATCTGGCAACATTACTTTCTCTAATATTAATTAATCCTACACTGGGTTTTCCCATTTTTCCTTTCCCACCCATTGATGAAGAGTCTGACAAAATTAATCACTCACTGTGGCTTCTGACTCAGCTGTCCACCTCTGAACAGCCCAGCAGAGATTTTAAAACTGACTGCTCAAGATAGCAGCAGTGTGTCCTCACCATAGGGCTTTCTGCCATACTCCATTCCAGGAGGCACAAAACCAAAGCCTTGAAACCCACGGGAAAAGGCCAGTATTCTAAAAATACATCGTCAACTGAAAGAGTGTGAGCTGTTTTTCAGGTAGTGCTGAAATGGGCTATTGCAAGTATTTGTTAGGAATGTCAGACTTTCAAAAATGATAAAAATGCAGACTTGAATTTTGCCAGAGAGAATTGGGTTTAGAGGATTGTGGGAATTACTAAGAAAAAGATACGCTTTAAGTGACCAGCTTTTCACACATCCTCTTTGACAGTGATTGGTACTTCAGCTTCTAAAGTAGTTAACCAAAAGTCCTCAGTTATTTTTAATACAATGAACCCTCCAATCACTGATTTGTCAGAACTGAGGGAAATAGCATGGTGTGTTGATTTCAGGCAGCTCCAGAACAATACAAAAATGTCTGAGCTTGCAGAGCTGCTGTATGTCTTTGAAAATTTTTGATTATTTTATTCTTCTGTATATAAATGTGTTTATCATGGAAACATCAAATAATACAGAAACATACAAAGAAGAAAGTAAAGTTTATCTGAAAACTCACTACAAAGAGATAGCTAAAGCACTGTTTACATTTTGACCTATCTCAGTGTGAGTTTTATCTTTTGGAACTTCCTAATTCCCCCTTTGTCTGCTATAGTACTCATTAATTTGTTCAAGAAACATTTATTTGGTACTTGTTATGTGTGAGTACTATCAGGTCCTGAGAAGGTAACAACCACATGATAGACTAAGGAACACCGACCATTAAATACAAATCAGAATACAAAGCTGGGATAAATGTTGTCTTATTCATGTTTATATCTTCATTTTCTCAGAGTAGAGGAGGCAGGAGGAAGATGGTAAACAGATATTTGCTGAATGAACAAATGACCTTTTGAATCAATGGATTAATAAAAATGTGTTAAGTACGAACAGAAGTAGCTCATGGAAGCACTAGAGAGGAGCACATAAATATGGCCAGCAGAAGTTTTTGGATGTCATGTCCAAACTACAGATTGAGTGAGTAAGAATTAATCTAGCAGCTGGAGTAGCATATGCAAAAGCCATGGTACATCAAGGGAAATACAAGGAATTCAGTGACTGGAGCTTAGCGTTATTGTAGGAATGTGGCAAGAGATGAGTCTTGAATGATAATTGCGGTAAAGTCATGATAGGCCGTCTGTACCATCCATCTAACGAGCCTAGAGTTTATCTTGAAGCAAATGGAAATCCAAAAAAGGCTTTAGTTATTTTTTTTAAAGGCTTTAGTTATTAGAAGAATGGCAGAATGATTCCATATCAGGATTCTAAACTATGCCCTATTTTCCTGTGCCTTCATCTCTCAAAGCTCAAGAAATTACCTTTTTGAAAAAAAAAAATTTGTCTCAATCTCTTATAAACATAAGCTTAGTTATCTGAATCTACTGAAAATAAATTAGTTGGATGTAATCACATATTCTTAGACACATCCAAGTATAGGTAAGCCAGCTGCCTGAGGGGTTCTGAGGGAAGTCATCTGTGAAAAAGCGCCATAGTATTCATTGGGAAATTGCTCTCTGAGGGGCCTGAGGAAGTTGCCCATGAGCTGGTGCTACCAAACTAACCAAGCTAACCAAGGGAATATCGGGCAAAACTTTTGATGTGTGGGGCTTTGAAAAGATTCATGGGGGCTGCCAGAGGGAGCTGACATAGGATACTCACAATTCCTACCATCCTCTGGGCTCTGCTGAAGGTAGATGCTACTGCCAAAAATATTTTAGAAACACAGAAGAAGCCTTCTTAGATAAACACACCAGAACCAAAAAAAAGAAACTCCGTCCTCTTCCTATATCACTCCAGTACTCTCTATCTACAAAACTTAACATCATGCCACTTGGCAAAGAAGTATGTACAACTCTATTGTAAATAGAGGTTCCAATTCTACTATTGCAGAGCTAGCAATAAAGGATATCTGGAAATTTAGAGTCCACATCAGTAACTGCCACAGACAGCTTAAAAAAGAGATAAAGACAATTTGAAGAATTTAGAGGGGATATTGCAATGAGGATTTGTCCATCCTGAAAAGTTTTTATTTTGTTGATCTTATAAAGTAAAAAAATCAGAAATCAATGTCTAGGTCAATCATAAAACATATAAACTACAGACCTTCTCTGAAATAAACTGGACTCAAAAGTTACAAGATCAGTGTAAAAGTGAATGAAAAGTAGGTAAAACTTGAATAAAATTAAAGTCTAACTAGGCTTGATTTGCCTGGATCATTCAAGAGATACTTCTACCCTTGACCTTGGCATAAGGTGATTTCAGACTGATTGTATACTCAAAGAAACTGGTCATATATATAAAGCCCCTTAACTCTTTAGTGTTTTCACCCCATCCTCTTAAGACCATTATGGGCTCTCTTAGATTTTCCATCTCCCAGCAATGAACTTCATCATGTACCTAGGCAAGATTCTCATCCTCTAACTTATGGCAAAATCTGCAAATGGCCCCAGGAACAACTACATGCATGCATCTAACCTTAGAAAGATCCTTTCTAAATGAAAAATACTCAGAATGGTGCTATCCACAAACCAGACATTGGTAAAAGATAAGATCAGAGAAATTGAACATATAACAGTAGAAACTACTCAAAATCAAGCTAACAGAGGGGGAAAAACCTAAAATGTGAACATAGCATTAGTGACCTGTAGATAACAATTTGACCTACTTGAAATTGAAGTCCCAGAAGAAGAAGACAAGGTGGGGGAGAGGGAAAACTTGGGGAAAAAATGGCTTAAAGTTTTCCAAATTTGATAAAAACTATAAACACAAAGATCCAATAAGCTGAAAGAACTTCAGGCAGAATAAACTGCACTGGAGAACATTATAATCAAGAAACAGTTACTGAGAAAAATTAAAGAAGACCTAAATACATGGGAGAGAAAAAATATTCATGGGTTGGAAAACTCATTATTAAGACATTAGTCCTTTACAGATTGATCTAGAGATTCAGTTTAATCCCAAAATCTCAAAATACTTTCCTTTAGAAATTGACAAACTAATTGTAAAATTTGTGCAGACATGCAAATCAGCTAGAATTGCCAGAAGAATTTTGAAAAAGAAGTTCCAAGTTGGAGGATTCAAGCTTCCTGATTTTAAGACTTACTATAAAGTTAGTTGTAAATACAGGGTTATATTGGCATAAAATAGATATATGGAATACAATAGAAAAAGTTGAAATAGATACATGTAGGGTAAATTAACTTTGACAAGTTGCCAAGGCAGTCCAATAGAAGAATAATAGTCTTTTCAGCAAATAGTTCTCTAACAATTGTTAGCTTTAGACAAAAACATGAACCTTACCCTTTGCTCACAATATACACAAAACTCAAAATGGAATATAGATCTAAATGTAAAAGTTAAAACTATAAATCTTCTAGGAGAAAACAGTAATTTTAGTAATGTTGGTTTGTGGAAAGATTTCTTAAATACAAAGTACCAAAAAAACGTGAACTATCAAGAAAGTTCAAGAAATAGTGTTTCAACAAAATTTAAAATGTTTGCTCTTCAAGTGGTACTTACAAAAATGAGAAGGCAAGCCACAATCTTAGGGAAAATACTTGCAAAATATATATCTGACTAAGGCTTATACCTAGAATATACAAAGAACACTATGACTCAGTAAGAAGTATTCAAATAAGTCCATAAAAAATATGCAAAGACTTCGACACTGCACTAAAACAGATATGTAGAAGACAAGCATATGAAAAGATGCTCAACGCTATTAATCATCAGGACAATGAAAACCAAAACCACAATAAGGTATTACTGCATACTTTTTAGAACGAATGAAGCCAGACCAAAAAAAGAGTGCATATCTATTGATTCCACATATAGAAAATTATAGAAAATGCTAACAATTTGATAATTACAGGAAGCAGATCAGTTGCTCTCTAGAGTTGTGGGAGGAAGACGGGTAGGGAGCAAGGAGGGAACTGAAAGAGAAAATATAAAACTCACAAGGAAACTTTGGGATGATGGATATGTTTATGATGATGATTATGGTGATGGTTTCAAGGGTGTGTACCTATGTCAAAATGAATCCAATTTACAGGGTATGTGCAGTTTATTGTATATTAATTGTACCTCAATACACCTGTAAAAATAGACAAGACTAAATTATATTAAATACACAGATGTGCCCATAGATGATAAAACTATGAAAACGTTACATACATAGATAGTGAAACTAAAAGAGTGAGTTCATGATGATTCTGACAATTCAGGACAGTGTTTAGCTTGAGTGGAGGCAGACTGGTGGGTGCAGTGAAGGAGGAAAAGATTTATGATCAAAGAGCAATACATGGTAGCTTACAGGAGGCCAGTGATACTGTACTACTTCATGGCTTGGATATGATTCATGAGCGCTTTCCTTGTAAGGTGTGTTTATTTGTGTGCATATTAAACATATTTCTTTTTTTAATGTTTTTATTTAAATTTAATCACCCAACATACAGTACATCATTAGTTTTAGATGTGGAGTTCAGTATTCATCAGTTGCTTATAACACCCAGTGCTCATCACATCACATGCTCTCCTTAATATGCCTTTACTTTAGTTATATTTCATATGCATAAGGGTTGAAGAATGAAAGGAAGAGTAAAATGAGGTGAGGGAGGATGGGAGATGGAGCAGAAGAAGGAAGAAGAAAGAAAGGAGAGGATGAAAGAGAAAGAAAAGAAAGGAAGATAAGAAAGGCAGGCAGGCAGGCAGGTAGGAAGGAATAAACAGATGGCGAAGTGGAAAGAACACCCAATTAAGTACATGGAGACCTGAGTTGCAGTTATGTTTCTGCCCATGACTGAAAGGAGTATGGGAAGTCAGTGAAAACCCCAGGCCTTGTTAGTTTCCCCACTTAAGGTTTATTAGACACTGAATGAAACAGTCTGAAAAAAGTAATTTCTAACAGCTCTTCCATCATTTTAAATCTTTAAGATCAATCCCCCAGCAGATAATGAAAAATGGGCTAATACTGCTACTCAGATCAGAGGCAAAAAGCCTCATAAATACAAAGGAATTAGTTATTGATTATAAAAGCTTGTCACCAGCGAAGGGCAGAGGCCCCCCTCATCCATGTGGTGTAAGAGAAGGGCAATTTCACGAGCCTTTGCCTCTGTTCTGTCTTCAGTGCTGCAGTTGAAAGAAAATTTGGAGCATCTGGGACCAAGCCATGGCTTCCCTTCTCAATAGTTGTGTGGTCATTCTAAGCCACATTTTCTTCTTTGCAAAGCAAGTATAATAATACTAACACTTTCATAGTGCTTTCTATGTATAAGCACTGTTCTAAGCTCTTTACATACATGTTTACTCATTTAATTCTCACAGCACCTTTGGGGTAAATACTATTATTATCCCCATTTCACAGGAAAGGAAACTGAGGCTAAACTGGTGGTGTGAGATTATTGTGAACATTACATAAAATTATGTATGTAAAACTACTTTCTGTACTTAAAACTGTATGTATATATATTTATAGAGTACTTTAAAAATATTCTAATATCAAGAGAATGAGAAAACAAGCCACAGACTGAGAGAAAATATTTGCAAAATATGTAGTTCATAAAGGACTATTATCCAAAATATATAAAGAATTCTTAAGGAGGGCACTTGTAGTGATGAGCAGTGGGTGTTGTATGTAATCACTAAATTCTATACCTGAAATATTATTATACTGTATGTTAACTAACTGGAATTTAATTAAAAACTTTAAAAAGAAAGAATTCTTAAAACTCAGTAAGAAAATAAAGAACCTGGGGTACCTGGGTGGGTGGCTCAGTAGTTAGCATCTGCCTTCAGCTCAGGTCATGATCTCAGGGTCCTGGGATTGAGTCCCACATTGGGCTTCCCTGTTCAGTGGGGAGCCTGCTTCTCCCTCTTCCTGTGCCCCTTCCCCTGCTTGTGTGCATGCTCTCCTTCTCAAATAAATAAAGAAAATCTTTTTTTTAATATTATTTATTTATTTTTTATTTATTGGACAGACAGAGATCACAAGTAGGCAGAGAGGCAGGCGGAGAGAGAAGGAAGCAGGCTCCCGGCAGAGCTGAGAGCCCGACGTGGGGCTCGATCCCAGGACCCTGGGATCACGACCTGAGCCGAAGACAGAGGCTTTAACCCACTGAACCACCCAGGTGCCCCATAAATAAAGAAAATCTTAAAAAAGACAGAAAGAGCCAATTAAAAAAAATACACAAAAGCTCTAAATGAACAGACACCTCACCAAAGAGGATAAGAAATAAGCATATGAAAAGATGCTCACCACATGTCATTAGGGAAAAGCAAATTAAAGCAGCAATAAGATAGGGGCGCCTGGGTGACTCAGTCCGTTGAGTGTCTGCCTGTTGGTTTCAGCTTAGGTCATGATCTCAGGGTCTTGAGAAAGCCCCACATCAGGCTATGTGCTCAGCACAGAGTCTGCTTGAGCTTCTCTCTCTCTCTCTCTCCCTCCACCCCTCCACCCCACTCACAATCTTTCTCTCCAAAATAAATAATTAAAAAAAAAAAACAGTAGTAAGATAACACTATACACCCATTAGATGGCAAAAATCCAAAATACTGACAACACTAAATGCTGGAGAGGATGTAGAGCAACAGGAACTTTTACTCTCTGTGGGTGGGAATGCAAAATGGTATGGTCCACTCTGCAAGATAGTGTGGTGACTTCTTACAAAACTAAATATATTCTTACCATATACTCCAGCAATCAAGCTCCTTGGCCCAAATGAACTGAAAATTTACACTTACATAAAAGCAAGCACACAATATTTATAGCAGCTTTAAAAAAAAAAAGATATTATTTGTTTATTTGAGAGAAAGACAAAGAGAAAGAATGAGCTGAGAGAGGCACAGAAGGAGAAGCAGACTCCCCACTGAGCAGGGAGCCCAATGTGGGGCTCAATCCCAGGACCCAGGGATCATGACCTGAGCCAAGCAGACATTTAACTGACTGAGCCACCCCAGTGCTGCAACAGCTTTATTCATAATTGCCAAAACTTGGAAGTACCCAAGATTTCCTTGAGTAAGTGAATGGATGAATAAACAGTGGTGTATCCATACAATGGAATATTAGCACCAAAAAGAAAGGAGCTATCAAGCCATGAAAAGACAAGGGGGAAACTTAAGTGTATATAATTATGGGAGAAAGCCATTAATACTATATGATTCTGACTATAATGATATTCTTGAAAAGGCAAAATTATGAAGAGAGGAAAGACAGTGGTTGCCAAGGGTTGTAGGGAAGGAAGGGATGAATAGGAAGAGCACAGAGGATTTTCACAGCAGTGGATTTATTCTGTATGATACTGTGATCGATATATCATTGTCCAAGCCCTTAGAATACACAACACCAAGAGTGAATTCTAATGGAAACTGTGGATTTTTCCTGATTATGATATGCTCAATGCAGGTTAATCAGTTGTGGCAAATGTACCAGCCTGGAGGGAGACATTGATAACGGGAGAGGCTGTACATGTGTGGAGGCAGGGTATGGTAGTCCCCATAACTTCCTTACAATTTTGCTGTGAAAACAAAACTCCTCTAAAACAATAAAGACTTAAAAAATGACTATAATGCCACCCTCAAGGGTGCATTTCAGCACATAGAAGGGATAGATCCCTTGGTCTATATTAAATTTGAATCTTATAAATTTATGTAATACTCAAAACACATGTTTGCCAATCATCGTATCATTACTTAGGATTTAAATCTACCTGCTCTAAATGGAGGTATACACTTGACTGCACCAAGGGGAAAAAAAGTACATATTCGAACTGTGTTTTTACCTTACAAGAGACAGGAGAGTATCTAAAAACCAAACCAAAACAAAACAAAAGACAAAACAAAACAACAAAACAACTTGAAGGCAGATGATATCCTAGGAAAAGACTGTGCTAATACAAAATTCTAGCACTTGTATTGCCCGTTAGAGATAAATCCAGCATGTGTCAGCTTATATTTTCCTGTCAATAATTGACAGTGCAGAGGTTGTTAAAATGACTGTATATCTTTATTAGATGTGTAAATGTAATTTAAATATTATTCTGGGTGCATTTTTTAAGTGAGAAGAAAATGAGGACTGTAGCCTCATCTGAAAAATCTGTAATACACGGAATTATGAGCCACATAAACTCAACATGAATATTTATTATGAGCATTTATTATAAGCATGAACATCTGCTTGAATACAAAATATGTGGCTTAAGCAGATTCAACATGAAAAATATTGCAATTAAAACTAAAAACATTTGAGAAGTACACTGTCTTGAAAGCAATAGATTTTATTTGCAGATGGTTGATAAGGTTGTAAACAGTGTATGATAAGTGGCAAAGAACAACAAAAGAAATAGTTTGCTGAAATTAGAAAATACTAATGAGAAACGTGTAAAGAATTGTACATCTTTCGTTCATATTGCTCCAGCCAACACTTAGAGCAAAAAGATACTTGAGTAAAAAAATTTGATAAGACAGAATATTGAGGAATTATTTAAAAGAGCAAATTATCAGACCAATTTTGACTTTGTCTCCATTCTAAAATTATGTTTTTAATTTATAGAACTTAAATTTTTCCATTCAGAGATTTATATCCCTCCAGATCTTTATAAATCTAAAATTTTCAAATCTTATTTCTTTTTTCTAAATTAAACTCGACTTTTCAGGAAAATTGAAAAGTACAGAAAAGCATAAAAAAGAAAACACCTATAGCACTCATAACATGGTATGATATATTATATTATATCATGTAAGTTTTCTTACATAGTCATGGAAAACATCTTAATCTTAATAATTTTAATTCTCTTGAGTTTTTTTGCTCACCGGAAGATACCAGTTGAATGAAAATGAGTCTAACTGACTTATCTGCAAGAAAATTCTGGGTTCGCAAGACTCCAGAGTTCTATCTTCTTTTTCTGAGAATCCACAGAATGTTGAGAGTTTTCTAGAACAAGAAGTTGTTTTGTATTCCAATGTACTGTCTAAATTTTCCACTAGGAAGATAGGATTGGAATATCATGGCTAGAAATCCTTAAAGGCCTAGAAATGTGCTACTAAAATTTAGAGTACACATTGAATATGCCAGAAGAAATAGAATTCTTAATCAAAACTGAATAACCCAGAAAAGCAATTACAGGTGTCTTGCTGTGGCTTAAGAAGGTAACTGAAGTGAACCCAACAATATCAACCATATAGGACACACAATGGGAGGCAGGAAGTGGTTGTTGGTTAGTCTTGCCTTCTTGGAACAATAGCCGCTCATTGGTCAAGTTCCTATTTAAAGTTGAATCCTCCTATTTCATTCTTCCCTTCACTGCACCCCACCCCTCGCAGTTCACATAATACTTAAACCTTGCATTTTGTCTGTACTGCAAAATAGCCTTCGCTTGCACCAACCAATATTTCTCTGTTTTAATTTCACATGTGAATCAGGCTTTTTTTTTTTGAATCAGGCTTTTTTAAAAAATGGGTTTCATGTCTACTATAGTTATATAAAAAGTGTGCCCCCCTTTTTTTGTGAATCCAGGACACTTAGTGACAGATTCTGCAAACACCTACCTGCTTTGTTTTGACCGTTGTTCTGGGAACTGAGGATCAAGTGGTGAAGAGAGATGATGTCCCTTCTTCTTGGAGCTTGCACTCTGTGAGTAGGGAACGGAAACACATACATACGTGCATGCACACCTAAGTATTTCCATTAGCTCCAGGTGCAGAAACACTGAACAGAATGATATGATAGAAGTGGTGGGGCTCCTTTTCTTGGGATGGTTCTCCTGTGCAGTGAGGTGAATTTTATGGTCATTGCTCAGATGTGTGCTCAGCTCCGTGGGCCTCAGAGCAGATGTCCAACCTGTCTGAGCCTAGAGATAGGACTGCTCTCTCTGGAGGTCCAGAACAGCTCACTGGAGCCTTTGTTTCTTTTGCTTCTAATTCTTTTTCAGTATGAGATGTTTCCAGACTCTGGGTTCATGCTTATTTATACATAGGTGTATCTACACCTGGTATATTTGACATTTATCCTATTTAACATCAGCATCAAACGTGTGTTTGAACATTCTTGCTATGCTCCATTTAGCTTGCACTTTTATCCGGTTTGGGGCTATGGGATTAATGTGATTAAAGGTGAATTCACAACTAAAACACCCCAGAAACAGAGCAGAGATTGTGATTCCTATTTTCCTTTTTTTTACTTCTTTCTTTTCTTTTACCTTTATGTCTACACATCTTGAAATTAACTCCAAAATATGAGAAATTCAAATGATCTTCCATGTTGGCACCTTCAGAGCAAACATTAGCTGCCCACATAGAAAGAAATCCTGATGTTTTCCCCTAGGGAACCACAGGGAAATGTGAGAGAATCTGGTGCTCAGCCTATCAACTAGAATCCCTTACATTAAAATCCGTTTTCATATTACCTCATTCATGAAGTCATTGATCTTTTTAAGGTTGATTTTATTCCAGAAAGATTGAGGGTCAATACTTTCCCTCCTTGTTTTTATAATATTATAGTTGGGGGACCTGGGTGGCTCAGTGAGTTAAGCAATTGCCTTTGGCTCAAGTCATGATCCTGGGGTCCTGGGATCGAGCCCTACATTGCGCTCCCTGCTCAGCGGGGAGTCTGCTTCTGGCTCTCCCTTGGCCCTTCCCTGCCCAGCTCATACTCACTGGCTCTCTCTCTTTCTCTCTCTCAAACAAATAAATAAAATCTTTTAAAAAGATAAAATAGTATTTAAAAAACTCAACTCTTTGTGAAGGCTTTTTTTTCTCCATGCCTGCTATAAACCTTTCAGGAAATAATAGTTGTCCACTTGCCCATTTGTCTTGAGTCAACATTAGTTTGCTAGTCTGCTGTGGGGGTACAGAAGCATAAAATAAGGAGTATGTTTCTTCAGAAACTTTTTTTTTTTTAAGATTTTATGTATTTATTCATGAGAGACAGGGAGGGGGGAGGGAAATGCAGGACTCGATCTCAGGACCCTGGGATCATGACCTGAACCAAAGGTAGACGCTTAACCAACTGAGCCACTCAGAGGCCCCTTTCAGAAACATCAGATGTTAAAATAAGGTGTAAAAAAAAAAGAGAGAGAGACGTAGGCAAAGAATATCCAACTCAAGCTATGCTCCTTGGGATATTTAAAAAGCTTCAATTAAATTACTAGAAAAGATTTCTGGTATATTAACAGTTTTCAGGTCAAATTTTAACCTAATGTCAATATTTATAGCCTCTGAGAAGGTACAAATGAATACATCAGTTAAAAAGTATAAGAACTGTCGCACAATTTTAATATAAATACTCTCACCCAGAAAGTTTAAATCTGATAATTTCTCTATGAGCTTTTACATGTGGTGTGGGGTCACAAAAATCACACTGTGACAGAAAAGTGTCGATAGCACATTTCAGTTACACTTCCTTGTTCACTATATATATTAAAATATTCGTGGAATTTTAAGACATTTTGAGGTCTGGCCCCAAGTGTTTGCACAGAGAAATGCAGAAACATAGGAGATTCTATTTGCTGGAATACCAGTAGCCAAAGTTTGGTGTGTGAATTATAGCATGCCCTGCCCATACCTACAGTTTTATATTTTAAAGTAGTTTGTCTGCTGAGAATGAGGTAAAACACATTTTTCACCTCAATAGATGAAAGGCCAAATTTACTTACAAATTCCTCCCTGATTCAATTGCAAACATCATGTAAGATTCCCCAGATATTCTACCATATGTTTCATCACCTTTTACTTTTTATTTAAAAATAAAATGTGTCATAATCCTTTCAAAATTACTTCATACTGTGCTTTCTCCTAGAAAATGGCTGTGAAGTTATTACCTCCACCTGTTCTGCCAAGCTGGGAGGTAGTGGCTTTAGGCCAAAATTATAACAAAGCTTAAAAAGTTTCAGGTAACTCCTAACTGCTGGCATGTTGCCATTACAATCTTTTCCCCCTTTTTATCAGTGCCTAAATCTCCAACCAACCTGCCAAGACACTAACACTGCTTTTGACACAAAGAGAGTTCTTTCCTTAAAAAGTGGGAAATTTTGTTTGAAATCCAAGGAATCTAACAAGGAATCTCTCCTCAAATCAAGGAAATCACAACCAAAATGTGAAATGTTAAAAAAACAAAACAAAACACATTCCTACCTTTTTTCAAATTCAGAAGAGACTGAGTCTAAAACACAGAAGAATTTAGCGATAAGTATGTGTGTTAATTTAGACTAACAGTTTTAAGTGTGCAAGGTCTACCTATTTCTTTGGCAAATCTCCAAGCCAAAGGATATATTCATTGTATCTCTTGTGCTGGTGTTGTAAATTTTCATAGGGTTTTTATCTCCAGCATGACCCAAAAGGAGAAACAGAGAATGACGTATCCCCACAAAGAAAGTCTCAAAAGAGTCCAGACAAATTGCAAATCGCTAGCCCACAGCACACAAGTGTGCATACACATTAACCCTGAAATTTTGCTCCAGTTTCACAGTTTTATTTACTTTCTGAAAGACCAAGGCATCTGATCACAGAATATTAATCCCACCCTCATGTATTAACCAAGGAGTTAGTTTTGTCATGAGGAAAAACAATTTTTTCCTTTAAGAAAAATGAAACGCACATAGTTTTAAATGTAGTTATTCAGAATTAGAACTTTAACTTGTAAAGAGCATAGTTGTTGTAAGATGCTTCACTCATATGTGGTATTTTTAGTTACTCCTTAGGGACAGTCCTGACATTGGGCCCCTTAGCTGTTATCTCCCTGCTCTGTCATTCTATACACCAGACACCTTGAGTGAGGCCAACAGCACAGGCACTCTGAGAGGTTAGGAGTCACAGATTCCGTATTTTAATCACTTACATCACCCTGCTTGACATGCCCAACTTCTCACCCCATAGCCTGGACCCAGTTGCAGATGGACTCAGCCCTGGCATACTGACAGAAGGATTTTACCACCCAATTGTCCTTCCCTTAAGAGAATCACGGTCATTTTCTGTTGATGGTAACAGGTACCCCGGCAGTCTCTTCCCAGTCTGTTCTATTCTGCCTTATGGGAAGGTCTTCAAAATTCACCCTCCAAGCTCCATTACCTGTGGTAAGCCTAGTCTAGTTGACTTAAGCAGCTCCTTCTTTGCCTCTAGCACAGTATTTGGCTGGTAAATAAATTCCCCAGTCTAATTTCATGTGACAGCCTTTTGCTCAGTAGCTGGTCCCATTTGGAGAAATGCTGTTTGCGTTTTCTTCTTTATTTTCCAGCTGCCAGCAATTCTTTTCAGGAGGTCAAGCTGTCATTTATTTACCTTTAGCTCCAAGAGAAATTGAAAAGAAAGTTTACACTAATTATCCACTGTTTTTGAAGGTCTTCTCATCGTCAATGTCCTAAATTTCTTTCTCTCCTTTTTAGTACATTTTGTCTCCTTTATTAACTAGGCCATAAACATGGCCAGACTTTTCATGATCTCTTTATCCTGGTCCTCTGTATTTGCATCTTTTATTTTCATCCCTGCCTAGCAGTAAGATCTCTTTGCAAGGCAAATCATTGAATCTCACCTCCTTGTAAGATGAGCATGCACTTTCCTGGGTCTTAGTCTTTTTCCAGAAACTCTAGTGATAAAGACTGCTGGAACTTTCTGAAGACTTCCTAAGAGAAGGAAATTCCTCTGATCTCTAGTCTTACGTGCAGCAAACACTTTCTGGGTTATCCAGAGGCTTCCCGGGTCCTGTCCCCAGGACCAAGCTGTTAAGAAATTTTTCTCTGCCCATTGTGTTTGTAGGAACTCTTTAGCTTAAAATCTTAAAAAGTTTTAAAACTTTAGAGGTTTTGTCAGGGAAATCCTCTCTGAAGAGGTGACCTTCAGGCTAAGGCACAAATGCAAACAAGAAGCTAGGTGTGCAAAGATCTAAGGAGAAGCAGTGTTCTAAGCAAAAAGAACTTCAAAGGCAAAGGCCCTAGGATAGTGATGAACTTGGAATTTTGAGGAAATATATAGAACCATGGGACTGATGGTGCACTAAAGCCAAAGGAGGAAGAAATGTGAAGTGAGGCTGGAAGAAGAGGCAAGGGGCAGATATCACAGAGTTTAGCAAACTGTGGAAGGAGCATAAATTTTACTCTTCAGTGTGGTAGGAAGTCATTGGAGAGCTTAAAGCATGAGTAATACCATTTGACTTATGTTTTATTATTCTTTTTATTTCTTTTCAGCATAACAGTATTCATTGTTTTTGCACCACACCCAGTGCTCCATGCAATGCGTGCCCTCCATAATACCCACCACCTGGCTCCCCCAACCTCCCACCCCCCCACCCCTTCAAAACCCTCAGGTTGTTTTTCAGATTGATTTATGTTTTAAATAATCATTCAAGCAGAGCTGTGTGGAAAGTAGGCTAGAGATTTCATGAGCGGAAGTAGTGAGATCATTTTAAGATCATGGCCATAATCCAGGGAGGAGGTGATGCTGGGATCAGAGGGAGAGCAGTACAGATGGGGAGAAATGGTGGACTGGAGATCTGTATTGTATTTAGAGCTGTCAGACTCACACTGCTGTACTGATAAAGGGATGAGTGACAGATGACTTCCAGGTTTTCATCTTGAGCAAGAATAGGATTTGTTACTGAGACTGGGAAGAATCCCTAGAAAGAAACCGGGAAGGGAGTGGGAGCAGTTGGGATTTCTATTTTAGCCATATGGGACATACCTGTTAGCTATTCAAGTGGAGGCACTGAGTAAGTGTTGAAACATGTATGTGAGTATCAGGAGGGAGATCAGGCAAACTTGGAATTGTTGGTTTCTGGGATTTATTTAAAACCATGGGATGAGATCCCCTGTACTGTGTTGAAGGACAGGATAAGAAGCAGGCCCAAGACTGGACTTGGGAGCAGCTCATCTTTTATCTCCATGGGAGGAAGAGGAGTGTAGCATCCTGGGAAGGAGCTGTAGTATAGGAAGGAGATTGTTAATGTCACAAAAGCCAAAAGAAGAATGTTTTCAAGGAATTCTTAGTGAGTCTCTGGTTGAACCAAATGCCCAAATGCTCCTTTTGGTCTCCGTACTCAGAGAATAGGAATGAAACACCTTCTAGCCATCAGATATCTCTGATTCTAAAAGAGTTCTCTCCTTCTCAGAGGCTCACTGGGTATGTCTTGGGACCAGCCAGTGAACATTCCTTCTTGTAAAGGTCTTCTAGGTGAAATATTTTTAGTGGAAGTAAACTGACAACCAGAAGCCAGGATCCCATTGGAAGCCTCATTGGATTAGGGTGGTTGATGACAGAAGCCTAAGCAGCTGAAAGCATTGTCTCTGTGTGCCTCCTTCCCCTGCCCTCTCCCCCAAGACGTGGGCTTCCAGGTTTTGTGAAGGAGACAAATGCCTGTGAACCTCTGTTTTGTGGTCCTGATTTGTTCCACAGCCATGCTAGATCCTGGAAGGGCTGAAGCATCCCTCCACAGACCCCTGTTTGGTGAAGATGACTGGAAGAGTGAGTCACTTTGATTGGAGTTTTGAGAAATTAGTGATTTATAAGGATTTTTCATTTCTGATTTCCTTCATTCTTTCCAGAAACTACCAGCTGTGATTAAATTCGGTGGCTGTTTTTGTTTCTTTCAGGATTACTAAGGGGTAACCAGTCTTCTAGTGAGAGACCACCCCTTAATCAGCTGCATCTCGGGCACCTGGGTGGCTCAGTGGGTTAAGCCGCTGCCTTCGGCTCAGGTCATGATCTCAGGGTCCTGGAATCGAGTCCCACATTGGGCTCTCTGCTCAGCAGGGAGCCTGCTTCCCTCTCTCTCTCTCTGCCTGCCTCTCTGTCTACTGTGATCTCTCTCTGTCAAATAAATAAATAAAATCTTAAAAAAAAAATCAGCTACATCTCTGGGTTTATAATCCCAGCTCAGGGTATCTTGCCATCTCCTTTAGGAAGTGGTGGCTTAAAGAGACCCACCATTAACTGACTTTTTCTTACCCATCTTTAGAATGAGGAGGAAGGTCATCATATCAATTTGCAGAGACACCTGATAACAATTCATTGTTACAGATCAGTTGGCTACATAAGGCCCACTAGTTTTGGATGAACCTATCCTTTCAAGGGTTACGGAGTTGCCAGCTCCTCTTCTCATCCTCTACTTGGAAAATTTCTTTTTCAAATTACTGTTTGAGTCACTATCCCAGTTGCTGCTATGATTCATTCTACTCTGACGTGAATGGATGAGGCAGGCTATGACTTCCACTTTCTCTCTTTGCCTCTAATATCCATATGCATCTGGTTGTTATGCTCTTATGTCTTCATTTTTATATTTTCTGACAATACTCAGTGTCAGCAGGTGTCCTGCTCTTTTTACAGAAGATCGTTTTATTATGTGCATGTGGTTGTGTATGTGTGCATGTGTTTTGGGGGAAAATGGGACAGATACTGATTAGAAGGAAATCTCCCTTTTTCCTGACAGTTTGACGGTTAAACATAGCTATAAATATAAGTCCATTCACAGTGAGGTGTAGAAATCTTTGCCCACTTCCCTTTCACTGCTGCCCAGGAGGAAAGCTAGGGTTAAAGCAGTGATGGGCATATGACTGGGAGGAAAACAGAGTGATGATGGTATTTTAATACATGATTCATTTTCTGGTATGAATGTGAGGAACTCCAGGTCCTAGAGGACAGGACACGTTGTTCCAGTGTCTACTCCTGTCTACACCTGCTAAGTCTAGAGTTCTGTGTTTAGGAAAATGAGAGCACCAATTCCCCTCCTCATAATGTCTCCAAGTGGTCTTCCTGATACACCTGGAAAAACAAAATCACTGAGACAAGAGAAAGGATGCTGTCACCTAAGAAGCACCACAGGCCCTGAAGCAGTAATTTCAAAATGTTAGCAGGGTCTTTGTGTTAATAGGAGACAAAGCTGCTTTTGTTTTCTGGTTGAAGGAGGGGTGTGTTTATTGTTTTGTTGGGTTTTGTTTTGTTTTTTTGGCTTAAGGTGCAGATAAACTTTGAAAGAAAGAACAGAGAGACAAGCTCATTCACTTTGCTGCGATTATCTCCACTTTCAAGGGACTGAAAGTTTTCACAAAGGAATCTTATAGATGAGCCTTTTGGTAGTTGATGTGCTGATGGAATGCTTGCACTTCTCTGTCTTCCATGATGAACCACCCTAATCCAGCTTTACATTTCAACTCAACTGATTCCTCGCTTTCTGTCCTGCTGTCCTGTACCCAGACAGACCTTCTTTTCACGGAGTTATTTGGATGTATGCCCCAACTGTAAAGCCTCACCAGCTTTCATGTGGCTGTTATGTGGGTTATTGGACTTTAGCTTTCAGGACAAACCCCCCTCCTTACTCTGCTTTGGGACCCTGGGGCTGAGATCCATAAATCACACTGTGATATTTTATTTTATTTTATTTTATTTTTTGCCATTAAGCTCTCTGTGTGGTTCTTTGCTAGAAACTAGAAGAAGAAGGGAGAAGAAAGTTACTCCTCCCCACGTTGCTTCCTGTTGCTGTTGACGTCACTCCAGAATAGGTTCTTCATACAGCAGTTGGTTTCACACCAGCAGTTTCTTCAGAAACACCCTGGCTACCCTCCATGGGAGAAGCCAGCTCCAGCCCGCAGCCCCTCTCCTCCCAGGTGTGGTCCCAGTTCTACAGGACTCCTCCTCCAAGCTTTTCATCCCACTCTCTTCCCTCATTCCCAGGGGTGGTAGCTGCTTGCTTGTTTACTCCCTCTGTGAGTCCTCACCGTATCCCTTCTGTCTTTGAAATTCTCTAAAACTTGCTTCACAGTTGTCTGTATTAAGTTGCCTGTTAAGATACCTATGTGGTTTCAATGTCCTGAGTGCACCCCTCCTGCAGTCAGACTTCTCCCTTCGTGTCCCACTTCAAAACTGTCCTGTGAGTTCGACCCAATAGGACCCAGGCCAGTGGATGGTGGAGTTCCATGTGAAGGCAGGAGACTAGGTGTAATGGCCTCTCCATACCCGTCTCAGCATGGATATCACATCTATGCATGGTCATTTGTATCCCTAGGGCAATGTTTGAAAATTGTATGAACCTGAATACAATTTATCCATAATCTCCCAGGACTGTCCACATTTCCCTTTCAAACCTCAGGCTTCTGGGAAGTTAAACATTGTGCTGAGAAACTATACTGCCCCAGAAGTAAGTCATATTTAAAAAGCCAAGCAATTCCTTGGGAATGAAGCAGTTGAAGGCTAAATGAAGACAAATGCGTTGCTTACGCTTGGGAGATTTATATAGTATACACGTGGAAAATTTAGGTTCTTTCCAAGGAACTGGTGGGTTTTGTAAAGTGTGTATAAATTTTCAACTTAGACCTTGATATGTTGATATATGACTGAGAGATTTTTGTAAATAGCTATACTCAGGTCACAATTTTTAGCTTAACCTACTCTAATTTTGGTTCACTATAAAAAGCAGAGTTTGCTCAGAGCTTTCTTTATTTGCATTAGTTCCCAGAGACACATTTATTGAAAAATTTTCGTCATTTGTCAAATGCCCACTGGATTCTTGAGAAGCGTTAGCATCCTTCATCTTTCTGATCAGGAGAGGGGGAGAGGCATAGCTGTGGGAGAATGTCTGCTCCAACGGTTCCTGCAGCAGGGACAGGGCCGAAGAGAAGCAGTGCTGCTGCATCTCCACTTTTTTTATTTTTTTAAAGATTTTATTTATTTATTTGTCAGAGAGAGTGAGCACAGGCAGACAGAGTGGCAGGCAGAGGCAGAGGGAGAAGCAGGCTCCCTGCTGAGCAAGGAGCCCAATGTGGGACTCGATCCCAGTACCTTGGGATCATGACCTGAGCCGAAGGCAGCCGCTTAACCAACTGAGCCACCCAGGCGTCCCTGCATCTCCACTTTTCAATTCAGCTCCTGCTGGATGCCAAGCATTTCTGTAAATAGTTTATTTTGTAACTTCTGGAAGAGTCCAGATGACTGACTCTTTGAGAGTGGCAGGTGAGCTGGAAACCTTTAGAAAATCCCTTATTTGTCAAACCAACATCAGAAATTCTCAAATTACGATGTGTGCCAGTATGTGTGTTACTAAGTTCATTGAATCACAAATTACTTAAATCATGACGAAAGGGGTGGGTTTGTTTGCTGTGTGTGTGTGTGCTGCTTTTTAAGAGCAGTTTTAGGTTCATCGCAAAATTGAGCAGGAAGTACAGAGTTCTCATATACCTCCTTTCTTCTTATCCACAGCCTTTTTTTAAATTATTTTTTTTATTTTTTTAATTTCTTTTCAGTGTACCAGAATTCATTGTTTATGCACCACATCCAGTGCTCCATGCAATACATGCCCTTCATAATACCCACCACCTGGCTCACACAACCTCCCACCCCCCGCCCCTTCAAAACCCTCAGGTTGTTTTTCAGAGTCCATAGTCTCTCATGTTTCATCTCCCCCTCCAATTTCCCCCAACTCCCTTCTCCTCTCCATCTCCCCATGTTCTCCATGTTATTTCTTATGCTCCACAAATAAGCGAAACTGTATGATATTTGACTCTCTCTGACTTACTTCACTCACATAATCTCTTCTAGTCCCATCCACGTTGATACAAAAGTTGGGTATTCATCCTTTCTGATGGACGCATAATACTCCATAGTGTATATGGACCACATCTTCCTTATCCATTCGTCCGTTGAAGGGCATCTTGGTTCTTTCCACAGTTTGGCAACCGTGGCCATGGCTGCTATGAACATTGGGGTACAGATAGCCCTTCTTTTCACTACATCTGTATCTTTGGGGTAAATACTCAGTAGTGCAATTGCAGGGTCACAGGGAAGCTTTATTTTTAATTTCTTAAGGAATCTCCACACTGTTTTCCAAAGTGGCTGCACCCACTTGCATTCCCACCAACAGTGTAAGAGGGTTCCCACTTCTCCACATCCTCTCTAACACACGTTGTTTACTGTCTTGCTAATTGTGGCCATTCTAACTGGTGTAAGGTGGTATCTCAATGTGGTTTTGATTTGAATCTCCCTGATGGCTAATGATGATGAACATTTTTTCATGTGTCTGATAGCCATTTGTATGTCTTCATGCATGAACAGAGGTGTCTGTTCATGTCTTCTGCCCATTTTTTGACATGATTATCTGTTTTGTGTGTGTTCAGTTTGAGAAGTTCTTTAAAGATCCTGGATATCAACCTTTTGTCTGTACTGTCATTTGCAAATATCTTCTCCCATTCCATGGGTTGTCTCTTTGTTTTATTGAATGTTTCCTTTGCTGTGCAGAAGCTTTTGATCTTGATGAAGTCCCAAAAATTCATTTTCGCTTTTGTTTCCTTTGCCTTTGGAGACATATCTCTAAAGAAGATGCTATGGCTGGTATCGAAGAGGTTACCGCCTATGTTCTCCTCTATGATTCTCATGGATTCCTGCCTCACGTTGAGGTCTTTCATCCATTTTTGAGTTTATCTTTGTGTATGGTGTAAGAGAATGGTCGAGTTTCATTCTTCTATATATAGCTGTCCAATTTTCCCAATTGAAGAGACTGTCTTTTTTCCACTGTATATTTTTTCCTGCTTTGTCAAAGATTAGTTGACCATAGAGTTGAGGGTCCATATCTGGGCTCTCTACTCTGTCCCACTGGTCTATGTGTCTGTTTTTGTGCCAGTACTATGCTGTCTTGGTGATCACAGCTCTGTAGTAAAGCTTGAAATCAGGCAATGTGATGTCCCCAGTTTTCGTTTTCAAGATTTCCTTAGCAATTTGGGGTCTCTTCTGATTCCTTACAAATTTTAAGATTGTTTGCTCCAGGTCTTTGAAAAATGCCAGTGGAATTTTGATCAGAATGGGATTGAAAGTATAGATTGTTCTAGGCAGCATAGACATTTTAACAATGTTTATTCTTCTGATCCATGAGCATGGAATGGTCTTCCATCTTTTTGTGTCTTCTTCAGTTTTGTTCATGAGTGTTCTATATTTCCTTGAGTACAGATCCTTTACCTCTTTGGTTAGGTTTATTCCCAGGTATCTTATGGTTCTTGGTGCTATAATAAATGGAATCAACTCTCTAATTTCCCTTTCTGTATTTTCATTGTTAATGTATAAGAAAGCAACTGATTTCTGTACATTGAATACACATCCTGCCACATTACTGAATTGCTGTATGAGTTCTAGTAGTTTGGGGGTGGAGTCTTTTGGGTTTTCCATATAAAGTATCGTGTCATCTACAAAGAGAGAGAGTTTGACTTCTTCATTGCCTATTTGGATACCTTCTTTTTCTCTTTGTTGTCTGATTGCTGTTGCTAGGACTTCTAATACTATGTTGAACAAGAGTGGTAAGAGTGGGCATCCTTGTCGTGTTCCTGATCTCAACGGGAAGGCTGTGAGCTTCTTCCCATTGAGGATGATATTTGCTGTGGGTTTTTCATAGATAGATTTTATGATGTTGAGGACTATTCCCTCTATCCCTATACTTTGAAGCGCTTTAATCAGGAACGGATGCTGGATTTTGTCAAATGCTTTTTCTGCATCAATTGAGAGGACCATGTGGTACTTCTCTCTTCTCTTACTGATTTGTTCTGTCACACTGATTGATTTGCGAATGTTGAACCATCCTTGAAACCCAGGGATGAATCTCATCTGGTCATGGTAGATAATCTTTTTAATGTGCTGTTGGATCCTGTTTGCTAGGATCTTGTTGAGAATCTTAGCATCCATATTCATCAGTGATATTGGTCTGAAATTCTCCTTTTTGGTGGGGTCTTTGCCTGGTTTGGGGATTAGGGTAATGCTGGCTTCATAAAAAGAGTCTGGAAGTTTTCCTTCTACTTCAATTATTTGAAAGAGCTTCAGGAGAATAGGTGTTATTTCTTCTTTGAAAATTTGGTAGAATTCCCCAGGGAATCTTTCAGGTCCTGGGCTCTTGTTTTTGGGGAGGTTTTTGATCACTGCTTCAATCTCGTTACTAGATATTGGTCTATTCAGGTTGTCAATTTCTTCCTGGTTCAATTTTGGAAGTTTATAGTTTTCCAGGAATGTATCCATTTCATCTAGGTTGCTTAATTTATTGGCATATAACTGTTGATAATAATTTCTGATGATCATTTCTATTTCCTTGGTGTTAGTTGTGATCTCTTCATTTTCATTCATAATTTTATTAATTTGGGCCTTCTCTCTTTTCTTTTGGATTAGTTTGGCCAATGGTTCATCGATCTTATTGATTCTTTCAAAAAACCAGCTTCTAGTTTCATTGATGTTTTCTACTCTATCTCTAGTTTGTATCTCATTGATCTCTGCTCTAATCTTGATTATTTCCCTTGTTGTGTGTGGAGTTGGCTTAATTTGTTGTTGATTCTCCAGTTCTTTAAAGTGTAGAGACAGCTGGTGTGTTCTGGATTTTTCAATTTTTTTTGAGGGAGGCTTGGATGGCTATGTATTTCCTCCTTAGGACTGCCTTTGCTGTATCCCATAGGTTTTGGACTGAAGAGTCTTCATTCTCATTGGTTTCCATGAATGATTTAAGTTCTTCTTTGATTTCCTGGTTGATCCAAACATTCATAAGCAAAGTGGTCTTTAGCTTCCAGGTGTTTGAATTCCTTCCAAACTTTTCTTTGTAGTTGAGCTCCAGTTTCAAAGCATTGTCATCTGAGAATATGCAGGGAATAATCTCAGTCTTTTGGTATCAGTTGAGCCCTGATTTGAGACCCAGTATGGGGTCTATTCTGGAGAAGGTTTCATGTGCACTCGAGAAGAATGAGTATTCTGTTGTTTTAGGGTGGAATGTTCTGTATATATCTATGAGGTCCATCTGGTCCAATGTGTCAGTCAATGCTCTTGTTTCTTTATTGATTTTCTGCTTGGATGATCTGTCTATTACTGAGAGAGGCGTGTTAAGATCTCCTACTATTAATGTATTCATATCAATATGACTCTTGATCTCTTGATTAACAGTTTTCTTATTTAATTGGCTGCTCCCATATTGGGGGCATAAATATTTATAATTGTTAGATCTTCTTGGTGGATAGATCCTTTAAGAATTATGTAGCGTCCTTCTGTATCTCTGATTACAGTCTGTAGTTTAAAATCTAATTTATCTGATATGAGAATTGCTACCCCAGCCTTCTTTTGATGCCCATTGGCATGAAAGATGCTTCTCCATCCCTTCACTTTCAGTCTGGATGTATTCTTAGGTTCGAAATGGGTCTCTTGTAGACAACATATGGATGGGTCCTGTCATTTTATCTAATCTGCAACACTGTGTCATTTTATGGGTGCATTTAGGCCATTCACATTGGGAGTGATTATTGAGAGATACGTTTTTATTGACATCGTGTTACCTGTGAAGTCTTTGTTTCTATAGATTGTCTCCATATATTTCTGTTCAATGATATTCTTAGGTTTTTTCATCTTTTATAGAGCCCCCCCTTAATATTTCCTGCAGCGTCGGCTTAGTGGTCACATACTCTTTTAAACCTTTGCCGGTCTTGGAAGCTCTTTATCTCTCCATCCATTTTGAATGTCAGTCTTGCTGGATAAAGTATTCTTGGCTGCATGTTCTTCTCATTTAGTGCCCTGAATACATCTTTCCAGCCCGTTCTGGCTTGCCAGGTTTCTCTGGACAGGTCTGAAGTTATTCTGGTGGGCTTTCCTCTGTATGTAAGAAATTTCTTCACCCTAGCTCCTTCCAAGAGCTCCTATCTACAATTATGATTCATCATTTTCACAATGAGGTGTCTCAAGGTCTTTCCAGATTCTATGATCTTGAGGGGAGACCTTCTGCCTCTAGTACATGAACACTGGTTCCATTCGCCAGATTGGGAAATTTTTCATGGAGGATTTGTTCAACTACCTCTTCTAGTCTTCTTTCTTTCTCCTTCCCCTCAGGGATTCCAATAATTCTGACATTGGAACATTTCATCGCATCATTTATTTTTCTAATTCTGTTTTCATGGCTTCTAAGCTGTTTGTTCCAGGCTTCCTTCTGATCCTTTTTCTCTATCTGTTTTTCCTCCAGATCACTAATTCTATCTTCTGCCTCAGTTACCCTAGCTTTTAGAGAATTTAGATTAGATTGGAACTCATTGAGAGCATTGTTAACATCATCCCTGGTGGCTTTCACTTTTGCCCTAATCAATTCCATTTTGTCATCAAAGGCTTTCTCCAACCTAGCTATTGCCTGGTTAATTGTTAGCCTGAATTCCCTTTCTGACATACTGTCTATGTCCATATCCAATAGCTCTGATGGAGAGGGCCCAGTCTCTGAATTTTTCTTCTGTTGGGCATTCCTCCTCCTAGTCATTTTGGTGAGAGACGGCTGAACGGATGTTTAGCTGAATGTATCAACCATGGTGCAGGCAAGATGCACCCTGGAACACTTCTGAGCAATCGAGAGTCCCCACCAAAAAGAAAGAAAAAAGAAAAGAAAGAGAGAGACAGAAAAAAAAAAAAAGATAAAATAAAAGAGAAGGCCCAGGCCAAATGGGCCCCAAAGGTAAGAATTATGAAGTATACAAACAAAAACAGACAAACAAAAAGACTTCCTTGAACTCAGCAATCTGTTCTTTGGTCAGCTGATCAGCCATGGTGCGAGAGAAGGGAAGAAGAGAGAGGGAGTGAGGGTGGCTGCACCAGTGCAGGGGCTGTAACGGCAGGGGGTGCCTCCGCTTCTGTTGCTGCTGCTGCTAAGGTGCGATGCGCACTCTGCGTTGTGCTGCTGCTGCCGCCGGACTGCGAGTAACAGTGCCGCGCCCGTGAGGCTCCCAGCACCACTGCCCCACAGCCTTTTTTTTTTTAATGTAGAAGAACTAAACCAGATTTTACTCAATTAGAATGAGGAAAATAAATGATAAGGAGTAAGTCATAAGAAATGCTCTCATGTTTACTATTTCAACCCATTGTCAATGTTTTACAAAACACAAATATGAAAAGCTTCAACACACTTTTTTAAACTTCTGCAATAAATATTAACAAGCCTACAAATTTCTTCTGTACCAATTTTACAAAAAAATTACTGAATTGCCAGTTTTTATAATGTTCATATGTGTTTTTATTTAAATACTTTTACTGAGATCAGTATCAGTACAACATTACCCACCAGAGTGGTACATACCATTTACCTTAATTTACATTAATGCTCACTCTCTGTCTTGCATATTCTATGGTTTTGGACAAATGTATAATGACTTATGCCAACCAATCTTAGAATCATACAGAGTATTTTCACTGCCCTAAAAATCTTCTGTTCTCCTCCTATTTATCCCAGTCTCCCCCCTAGTCTTTGGCAACCAATTATCTTTATATTGTCTCTATAGTTTTGCCTTTCCCAGAATTTCATATATTTGAAATCAAGCAGTATGGCTTCTTTCACTTAGTAATAGACATTTAAGATTCCTCCATGTCTTTTCATGGCTTGATCATTTCTTTTTATCACTGAATAATATTCTGTTATCTGGATGTACCAGTTTATTTATCCATCCACCTATTAAAGGACATCTTGGGTGCTTCCAGGGTTTGGCAGTTAGGAACACAGTGTCATAAATATCCATGTGCAAGTTTTTGTGTATATCTAAATTTTCAACTCCTTGGTAAATACCAAAGACTGTGATTGTTGGGTTGTATGAGAAGAGTGTGCTTAGTTTTATAAGAACTCTCCAAACTATCTTCCAAAGTGACTGTACCATTATCTTCTTTTATACTATCTAAGGCAAACATGGCTCACACTCAAAGGCAGTACTCACCGCCCAGAGAAATACAATTTAGGCTAGTGCTACCTTAAATTTTCTAGTGGCCCCATTAAAAAGGACAAAAAGAAATAGATGAAATTAACTTTAATAATATTTTTTTAAAAAATCAAGTGTATCTAAAATATTAGAAAAATAAACAGTATTAAAACACTAATGCATTTTTAAATTATGTTATGTGAGATGATATAATAGTTTTTGCTGTAGTGTTCCATGATTCTTTGTTCATGTATAACACCCACCACTCCATGCAATACATGCCCTTCTTAATACCCATCGCCAGACTCACCCATCCCTCTAACCCCCTCCCCTCTGAAACCCTCAGTTTGTTTCCCAGAGTCCATAGTCTCTTATGGCTCATCTCCCTCTCTGATTCCCCCCTTCATTTTTCCATTCCTTCTCCTAGTGTCCTCCATGCTATTCCTTATGTTTCACAAATAAATGAAGCCATATGATAATTGACTCTCTCTGCTTGACTTATTTTACTCAGCATAATCTCCTCCAGTCCCATCCATGTTGACCCAAAAGTTGGGTATTCATCCTGAGTAATATTCCATTGTCAATATGGACCATGACTTCTTTATCCATTTGTTTGTTGAAGGGCAGCTTGGCTCTTTCCACAATTTGGCTACTGTGGCCATTGCTGCTATGAACATTGTGGTACAGATGGCCCTTCTTTTCACTACATCTGTACCTTTAGGGTAAATACCCAGTAGTGCAATTGCAGGATCATAGGGAAGCTCTGTTTTTAATTTCTTAAGGAATCTCCACACTGTTTTCCAAAGTGGCTGCACCAACTTGCATTCCCACCAACAGTGTAAGAGGGTTCCCCTTTCTCCACATCCTCTCCAAATACTTGTTGTTTCTTGCTGTGTCAATTTTTGCCATTCTAACTGGTGTAAGGTTGTATATCAATGTGGTTTTGATTTGAATTTCCCTGATGGCTAATGATGAGTATTTTTTCATGTGTCTGTTAACCATTTGTACATCTTCATTGGAGAAGTGTCTGTTCATGTCTTCTGCCCATTTTTTTGATGTGATTATCTGTTTTTTTGTGTGTGTGTTGAGTTTGAGGAGTTCTTTATAGATCTTGGATATCAGCCCTTTGTCTATAGTGTCATTTGCAAATATCTTCTCCCATTCTGTGGGTTGCTCTTTGTTTTGTTGACTGTTTCCATTTCTGTGCAGAAGCTTTTGATCTTGATGAAGTCTCAAAAGTTCATTTTCGTTTTTGTTTCCCTTGCCTTTGGAGATTTGTCTTGAAAGAAGTTGCTGTGGCCAGTGTTGAAGAGGTTACTGCCTATGTTCTCCTGTAGGATTTTGATAGATTCCTGCCTCACATTGAGGTCTTTCATCCATTTAGAGTTTATCTTTTTGTATGATATAAAGCAATGGTCAAGTTTCATTCTTCTGTATGCAACTGTCCAATTTTCCCAGCACCATTTATTGAAGAGACTGTCTTTTTTCCATTGGATATTTTTTCCTGCTTTGTTGAAAATTAGTTGACCATAGATAGAGTTGAGGGTCCATATCTGGGCTCTCTATTATGTTCTGTTGATCTATGTGTCTGTTTTTGTGTCAGTACTACACTGTCTTGGTGATTACAGCTTTGTAATATAGCTTGAAAACAGGCAACATGATGCTTTGTTTTGTCTTTTTCAACATTTCCTTGGTGATTCTGGGTATTTTCTGGTTCTATACAAATTTTAGTATTATTTGTGCCAGTACTTTGAAAAATGCTGTTGGTGTTTTGATCGGGATGGTGTTGAAAGTATAGATTGCTCTCGGCAGCATAGACATTTTGATGATGTTTATTCTTCTGATCCATGAGCATGGGATGTTTTTCCATCTTTTTATGTCTTCTTCAATTTCTTTCATAAGCGTTCTGTAGTTTCTAGAGTATAGATCCTTTACCTCTTTGGCTAGGTTTATTCCAAGGTATCTTATGGGTTTTGGTGCTATTGTAAATGGAATCAATTCCCTAATTTCTCTTTCTACGGTTACATTGTTAGTGTATAGGAAAGCGACTGATTTCTGTGCATTGATTTTATATCCTGCCACATTACTGAATTGCTATATGAGTTTTAGTAATTTAGTGCTGGAGATTTTTTCCATTTTTCACATAAAGAACATGTCATCTCAAAAGAGAGAGTTTGACTTCTTTGCTCATTTGAATACCTTTTATTTCTTTTTGTTGTCTGGTTGATGTTGCTAGGACTTCTAGTACTGTATTGAACTATAGTGACAAGAGTGGGCATACTTGTGCTATCAGCTTTTCCCCATTGAGAATGATATTAGCTAATGAATTTTTTTGATATTTTATTCATTTTTTTGGGAGAGAGTGAGTGAGAGAGAGAGCATGAGTTTGGGTTGGCAGGGAGGGCAGAGGGAGAGGGAAAAACAGATTCCCTGCTGAGTAGGGAGCCCGACATGGGACTCCATTCCAGAACCCTGGGATCATGACCTGAGCTGAAGGCAGACACTCAACCTACAGAACCACCCAGGCACTCAAAACACTAATGAATTATTGTAACTTTTTTCACACCATTTTTAAGATCTAGTGCGTGTTTTAGATTTATAGAACATCTCAGTTCAGATAAGCCACATTCTGAGTGCTCAATAGCTATGACTAGTGTTTACTGTATTAGACAAAATATCTCCAAGGGGATCTTGTCAGTTTAACTCATTTTGTACATTAATGACATAACATCAATGGTAGATTGAGGTGTTGTTCTAGTATTTGTGCAATTGGATTTTATTCAAATAATACTGCATCTTTGAGAATCAGTTATCATACTGTCTGTTTTGTTTATTGAGGTAAGAACACTTAATGTGAGATCTATCCTCATTGTATTCTCCTAACTGGCTTCTCACATCAACCTTACCTCTCTACCATCCACCCTCCACATGGCACCAAAATATCTTTCAGTTCTTTGAATGCCCCGTGCTCCTTCTCAACAAGAGTTTTGGCACATTCTATTCCCTCTGCCCAGGATTCTCTCCCCACCCCCACCCTTGCTTCTTTGCCTGATTGAGTCCTGCTAACCCTCTAGCTCTCAGTTCAATCGTCACTTCCTCAAAGAAGTCTTCCCTGACTGCTTCTTCAACTATAAGTCTCCTGTCCTATTCCCAGTGGCACCAAAGGCCTCTCATTTATGTCACTCATCGTTACTGACATCTGGTTGATATGTTTCCCCCGATAGAATGTAAGCTCCATAAAGAAAGGCGTTGGGTCTACTCTGGCCAGCACAGAGTCTAGCATACTGGAGGACATTCATAAATGTGTGCTGAACCAATACCAATAAAGCTATCTCAGATTAGATCTGTGTGGGTGCTCCATGATGTAAGTGAACAAAAACAGGAATGCCTATGAACTGTTGGAGAGTTCTTTTCTAAAATGGCCATCTTTAAGAAAAGACTAAAACGTCTAAGCTTGTGTCTCCTGATTCCTTGATGTGTCAGTGATGGAACTACTTAGAACAAATTTTAGTTCCAAGTCTCATCATTACCTCTAAGTAAACCTTTGAGTGTGTGCTACCTGCTTGGTTGCATGACGCTTCTCCTTTTACAAACTATAAACTCTAAAAAACAAGAGAATATTTTATTCAGAGTCTAGAACAGAGAAGCCTATAAGTCAGGGAAGAGAGTAGGATTTCAACTCTGAATCCCCTCTAGGGAGAATTATCATTATATTAAAGTTAAAACTGTGGAGAAAATATATCTATTTTCTAGGCTAAAGTGAGAAACTGTTGTTTTCTATATTTTATTCTTTCTCTGGTTGGGGTCCTTAGCAAAAAATATTACGATCTTCCAAGATGCATCCATTAGAAATGACTGTAATCAGCAGAGACTCAGCACTTGATGCCAGTGGTACAGGCCTATTATTTCACTGCTCTGAAGCAGTTCTAATTAATGGTTTGTTGTTTTCTCTGGAAAGCAAACACCCTTCAAAAGAGAGTGAAAAGCCCCTGAGTCAAACTGCACAATAATCGAGAACCTGAAGATACTTTTCTCTAGAACTGAAAGCCTCTCCTGAGAAACTCCTGCTTCACCAGGAGTCCAAGGAATTGAAAGCCTCTCCTGCTTCACCAGGAGAAAATCTGTCACCAACACTTTATTAACAGTTCCTCTTATGCTCATGTGACCTCTTGTTCCAAAAAAGTTGGCAATTTCAGGTTTTGAAATACTTCAGCCCCATTAACAGCAGGAAAACAACCTACCCATTTCAACTTCAAAAACATGTGGCAAAAAGTGGTCCTGAGCTCAGAGGCTGGGAAAATTCTCTCTTCTCTCCCTCCATTCTCCTCTTTAATTCTGATCATGTGAACTCTGCTAGGAGAGCAAAGCAAAACCAAAATCCTGCTGTCAGCCCTAAGGAGGTGTTACCTAGCATGACACTGAGCTTAACTAGGATCTAAGAGGTTTAGCTGTGTAGTAGGTTTCATGCAATAATTATCTGTCCCCAGGAAAGCTAACCTGAGGTCAGGCAACTGGGTATTAGAGCAAGCTACCAATCTGGTTAAAAGACAGTTTGTGAATCTTTTATACCTTAAATTTTTAAGGTTCTTGTCCCAAGAGCCCATGTTTATTGCCATTATTTCCAATACAGTATTTGTGTAGGTGGAGAAGGTTTTAGTCAAACCCAGTTACTTTCTCTATGAATTCCTTTTTATTCTGATTTCTCCTTTGTGCGTTTTAAGTGCTTTTTATTATTATTGAAATATAGTTGACATACAATGTTATATGAGTTTCAGGTCTACAAAAATCTCAAGAAAATAATGAAAAACAGAAAGACTCAGATACAGAGAACACATATTTGAAGTTTTAATATTGAATCTTAGAAGCTCTAATTATATTCATATAAATATTATTCTCTTGTCCAGAATTTTGCCCTTGAAACTCTGTTTCCGGCCACATACATAGTGCTCCAGTTAACAATGCTGATCCTCACACTTGTGTCTTGGGAGCACGGGTGGGACATGCCTTGTTCATTATAACTGTATGTATGTTCTATTGGTTCAATAATAAATAACCACAAACTTAGTCACTTAAAAAACACACCATTCATTCTCTCATAGTTCTGGAAGTACAAGGCTGGGCATAAGTTGAGGTGTTAAGGAAGGTTCTAAGAAAAAAACTATCTCCTTGCCATTTTAAGCTTCTAGTAGCTGCCTCTCATTCCTGGCCCATAGTCCCTTCCTCTATCACCACAGAGCCTCACTCTGGTCTCTACTCACAGGATCACATCACCTTCCCCTCTGCTGCTAGTCACATCTCCCTCTGCCTCCTTCATACACGATGCTTGTGATTATTTTTAAGGTCCACTGGATTATCCAGAATAATCCCTCCATCTCACTTTAACCACACAGCTGCAAAGTCTCTTCTCCCCAGGGATTGGGGTAAATTAGCATGTTCACAGTTTCCAGGGATTGGGGCATGAACGTGGTGAGGGGTCATTTTTCAGCATAGCTTGAGACCCATTTTCTTGATATCTTTAATATCATCCTTTGGTCCATTCACTTAAAACCAGCAGAACAGGCAGGGTAAAAACCTCCAGCCAGCATAAATCAGGGGCTCACTTAATACTCTATCTGTTCCTGGGTGGTAAAAGTTTCCATTTTAGCCTCACAGTCAGGTTTGAAAGATGACGATGAACCAGCAGATGCCTCCTCCCCAGCGTCTCATCCCACCACCCACAGATGCAGCCCTCACCTGTGCCCCAGAGCGCAGCATAATGCTGAAGGAAAGCTCCTAGATTTAAAAATCAATTTTTCTTAATTTTTTAAATGGAAATTCAATTTAGCTAATATGTCCTGTATTATTAGTTTCAGGGGTAGAATCCAGTGATTCATCAGTTGCATGTAACACACAGTGCTTATTACGTCGAGCACTCACCTTAAGGCCCATGACCCAGTGACCCCATCCTCCACCCACTGCCCCTCCAGCAACCCTCTGTTTCCTAGAGTTAAGATTCTCTTATAGTTTTTAATCCCTCTCTGATTTCGTCTTATTTTACTTACCCTTCTTTTTTCCTATATCCATCTGTTTTGCTTTTGAGTGAAATCATATGGTATTAATCTTTCTCTGACTGACTTATTTTGCTTAGCCTAATGCCCTCTAGTTCCATCCACGCCATTGCAAATGGCAAGATTTCATTCTGTTTGATGGGTAATATTTCAGTGTGTGTGTGTGTGTGTGTGTGTGTGTGCGCGCACCACATCTTCTTTATCCATTCATCTGTCTATATATCTCAACTCTTTCCATAGTTTGTCTATTTTGGACGTCGGGGTGCATGTGCCCCTTCAAATCACTAGGTTTGTATCCTCTGGATAAATACCTAGCAGTACAATTGCTGGGTTGTAGGGTAGCTCTATTTTTAACATTTAAGGAAACTCCACGGTGTTTTCCAGAGCGGCTGTGCCAGTTTGCATTCCCACAAAGAGTCTAAGAGAACTCACCTTTCTCCCCACCCTCGCCAACATCTGTTGTTTCCTGAGTTATTAATCTTCACCATTCTGACAGGGGTAAAGTGGTATTAAAAATAAAATATTTTTTAAATGACAGGAACAACAAAAAAATCTCAATATAGATAGCTATGAGAAAGGAAATAAACAAACAAATAAGTAAATATCCGGCTATGAGTAGGGCAACCACTAGGCAGAGTACAACATTGTTTGGACTCTGCTTTAACTGGAGGGAAAGAGGACAAAACCGGGCTCCCGAGCTGCTGTCTTCCAGTGAGTAATTTTTGTACAGCCCAAACTGACTGATGAAAAGGCAAGAAGACAAAAATCAGGACATTCTTTAGGTCATTTCACAAACACGGAAACACCTCCCTGTCTATTTATAATCCTTCAATGTCACCTAGTTCCCCTCTACCCCTAGGATTCTCCACACCAACACCAAAACAATTGTTTATAAAAAATAAATAAACTTTCCAAATATTCAAAGTAGCTCATTCCAGTCCTTAACAATTTTCTCAGGAAAGAGCTTCTGAACATGAATTTAGGTGCTTTGCCAATGCTTCAAAATGCAGTGCGGCAACTCCCTCTAACATCTTGAAGGAGCTATTTTCATCCTGCTGTGCAATTTAACACATGGAGATACAAAATAGTTAACAGAAACTGGTTTCCACATTCTGCAGGGAGCAAACCTCGAAAGTTAATGCAACTTATTTTTAACTTCTATATGAAATTACTTCCATAAGAAGGACTTAAGGGTATCTAAAATGACCAAGACTTTTCTGAACCACTTCTGATTATGCCTTATTTTAAGATGTCAGAGTATGGCTAAAATAAAAATGAAAAAGACTGCCTTTATAAGGTGTTATATTTTATCAAACCCCTTGAAAGACTGTCTCCTTATTCCTCTATTCTAACTTTTGTATCATTAAAAGAAACATTATCTCAAACTAGTCTCATGCCCATTTCCTGAGGCACTGCTCTGGGCATCTTCCTCAATTTTAATGCATCAATGACCATCATTATTCTTTCTTTATGGTATTTCAGCCAAAATTCAGCCCTTGTAACAATATTCACATCTGAGCTAATGTGACTTAATTTTCCATGTCAGCTACATGAGGCAAAGTAACAAGGTCTTTATTAAAAATCTAGATAATAAAATTAGCCCATTTAACTACTAATTGTGTGCTTCCATCACAGGATTAAATACATTTGTTATGCTGAAGTACTATACTTTATACCAAGGTAAAGTCAAATAACCATAAAAATTTTGGAGTCCTTTTTTCAGTGTGCTAGGCAGAATTTTAAGGTTAGCACTTGGCATGTAGCGTAAAATATAAACTGTTACTTAACTTTTATTGAGGTGACATTTGTATTTTATATAGGCTCAGAGTAGAAAGCCGGAACATTGGAAACATTATTTTAAAAGGTACCTTGAGCTTCTAGAGAAAAAAAGGTCTTTAAAGTCCACTGGGCTAAATTAAGGTGCCCAAAGTTATTATTGAATTAATTTATTTTTTTGGAGGGGGTTGGGCAATAGAAAGTGGAAAGATTGTACCAATTCCAGGTGCTTTTACTTCTAGAACATTGATATTGCAGCCTGGTCTGCAAGCCTAAGAAATAACAACAGGATCAAATGCACCATAAGAAGCCAACTTTATAAATCGAACAACCCCACAGAAATATGTCTTAACAGGATGAGTTCGAAGTGCCCAGGTTTACTTCGTCACTAATCTGGAAATCCTTCCATGAGCTCAGTCCCAGAGCCAAATAAAAAGGATTTAAGTCTGTATTTCTTTAGGGGAATATCTGAATGAATATTTGACTCCAAAACTTACCTCTCCCTATCCCAGAATCCTTTCATTCTTTCTAATCACCCAGAATCCTTGGAGACTAGCTCAGCCCCAAGCAGGTTCACTAAGAAGGGGAGAAGTTATCTTAGGTCACTACTAGATCGATCCGGCAAGGAGTAAGTAGTGATTTTCTGAAGAATTTTTAAGTTTAAATTCTCAGAGAACACAAACCATGCAAAGAGGATGCTTTTATCCATTCCTTAGTGGAAACCATTAAGTGTATTTCAGTGGTATAGGACTGCCATTCTGGGAAAGATCAAAGCCCAGGTGGCCCACTTCACCTCCCCGTCCTCTCCGGAGACCAGGATATTGTGAAAAGACCCTTTCTGATTCCCAAGGAAAGGATTTTTCTACCTCTCACACAGAGTACCAACTAAAAAGACTGCACATTTAGGAAAGAGTGACCAATTGCTGCAATGTTGCTATGTGTCTTTAAAATTAAGGGATGATTTTTTTTTCTCTCTCTTAACTAAAACAGTTAATTGGTAATATAATAGAAACTCAGCAGTAGATGAAAAATGGCATAATCCCTGAATAGAGTATGAAGGGAAAGAAAAAAAGGGAAAAATGTTTGGAGGGTTGTTCGTTGTTTCGTTTTGTAGCCTAATTGCGGGAGTTAGTGTTCAAGAAATTCCTATGCTTCTCATTCCTCGGTGTTGTTGATTCTAAGACTTGAGCTTCTAGAAGAATCTGAGTTCAACTTGTCAGGCATAGAAAAGTTGAAAATAAAAAGCTCACTTCTCCCTGTTAAAAATAAGGGAAGAGACATCCCCCTTCCCTTTTGTCAGAGCTTTTTTTTTTTTTTAAATAAGCACGTAATTGTAAATTCTCTCTGCCCTTTTCAGACATACGTAAATGTTTTTCATTTTTGTTTTTCTGTTTTAACTATCTTGCCAGTTTACAACCCAGGAATGTCTTTCTCAAGGACCTGGGAGCCATCCTTTTGAATCTCCCAGTCTCTGTGGGATGGTAAGAGCCTAACTTGGGGTGCCTTGCTCCAAGTGATTAAAACTACCTCCTGTCATAAGGATATGAGAAGTGTATTTATCTTTTATATAAAGCCAGTTAGCTAACACAGATGGTCAACCCAATTACTAGGTAAATTTGGGATGAACTATGTGTGACAAATGTGCTGTCATGTCCTCTGACTTGAGGACTAGTTACTGTTTATCTTGAGTACATGTAAGGAATGTTCTTGGCTTTAAAATCTGCTTAGCAGATAAAAGGGGGTAAAATTTCTGTCTTTGCAGTTTCTCGGCAATTGATGCGATGATGATCATGTTCTGGTTTAATACTTATTCAGAAACAAGCAGTTTTTCTGTTTCTACTGCCTTTGTGGGGAGTTTTTCTCAATTCAGAGAAAATTTGGGGGTTTTCAATGATTTTTCCCCAACATTAAGCCTTTTATCCCCAAATCCTAATCTAAACCCCTCAGACTTGTACACCTGGAATATAAACTAAAAATCTCAGAAAAAAACGTATTTCTTTTTACATTTTCCTGTAGTTTTTTGCGTCATTTTAACCCCAAGGCATTCTTTCCTATTAGTCATACAAAACTGGTAGGTATCGCAAACTAAAGCCTGTGTGACCATGTTTCTTTTAGTTGGGGTATTGGTGTAAGCAAGTTAGGGAAAGAGAGGACATTGTTTATGTTGGGGGGCAGGGGAGAGCAATGGCACCTGCCAGCTCCTTTTTTCCTGGAATGATCTCCCCATAATCTCTGTCTCTTGGGGGCATTCTCTGAGATGAAAAAAATCACCCTTCCTCCTGTCTGTCCCTGGAATCTTTCAAACTGCTGTTTCTGTGCTGTCTCTTTAAGGGCAGGGACTCCATTTCCTAATGCCCCTGGGGCTCTCCTAGAGCTGAGCACACCAATTTTTTAAAATTCCAGACATCAAGTCCCACTGATTATAAACACTCACGATATTTGGCCCCTCTCATTTTCAAAGGCAAATATTATGGGGATTCATGGACTCTCTGGTATGAAAGTCTTTCCTGCCCTTCTCTGCACCACTGTCTCCCTCCCCACCACAGACGGCCATGGTCTCTTTCACTCCCAGATCTCATCTTTGCCCTTCCTTGTCTTCTTCACTGTAGTCTCTTCTCTATTTAGTTGTGGAGTTTGTTCCACAAGTCTTCATGTTGTTGTCTGGGTTATTTACAACTAATGGGAGTGTCATCTAGTTTTTTCTGTAGGACGGAGGAGAGCTTGGGGTCCTCCTACTCTGTCATCTTCTCAGCCAACCCCATCTATGAATGCTTTATCCCCTCTAAGAAGCTGAATTCCTCAAGTCCTTCTGTCTTCTTAAGCAGGAACAAAACAAAACAAAACAAAACAACAGGGTACATTTAGAGCCCATGTAACTGGTGAATATTTTAGGTAGTAAGATAAATGCTGTTCATTAGAAAAATTACCTCAGTGACCAAATTTGCTGGAAAGCAAAATGAAGTCACTTGAGAAATACTCCTTAAAACTTGCTATGGAACACTACTTGCCCTTTTGTTTCTGGGTTCGTATGGAATTGGTCTCCCTTATCTCTTCTGAAGTGACTGTAGTCCCTGGGTGTTACAGAGTGAACGACACGGACCCTCTGGGACCTTTTGTCGTCATATACTGTGCCAGCTGATATGTGTCTTTCTTACTTAATCTTCAAGGATTTCTGACTCGTGCTTTAAAGAAACTGAATTAAAGAAAAATCTATTTTGTGTTTGCTAAGCTTTCAAGGACCATTATATTTTCATAAACCACGGAACAAATTCATCATATTTTTACTGTCCTTCCCCAGTTTCTACAGCAAATAGAACACAAAATTTGCCTTTAACCCTGACAAGAATAGATATCAACTGCAAATATTATTTATGTCACCCTTCCTCTTGGAAGAAAAATAGACTTTTATTTTGAAAATAATGGTATCAAATGTCAGTTCTCATGGAATCAGATGTCAAGTTTCAGTTAATATTTGACATCAGGAAGCATTTTTACCTGAATTTTGAGAGCTAATTTTAATATGTTGTATTTTTAATATTCTAGCAAATATATGTGCTCAAAGATTTGTCAGTGCTTTACATCTACACACCTCTTCAGTCTTTAGTTTCAGAATTGGAACATTTCCTGAATAAGTGATCTTTCTCTCATCTGTAATTCATCATTTCCATCCCAGGAGAGGTGTTCTAAATTCATGACCAGCGTCCCCAATACACACGCATACTTAGTGAGGAACAGAGCGACCTCGAAGGGGGAATGGTAGACTCTAGAGATTTGCACTGTGCCGGCTGTGGCTGAACCACGCCCACCAGCTGCTCACCAGGCCCCAGGGCTACATCTCCAGGAAGCAGGGAATGCCACCACCTCCCTCAACAATTCCACTCTTCTCTGCCCAGCATGGAGGAATAGGCTGCCCAGTAGATCTGGCCTAAGAAGAATGCCTAAAAACTGTACACATAATTCAGCACAGAAGTCTTAAATATTATAGGACCCTTTTCACTCAGTCCAACAAAGAGCCATAATAGAAGTGCTTCTGTTTGAGAGTTTCTGCTCTAGATTATAAACCTTTGAGGTCAAAGACACTGTCTCTTTCACATGATCTCTCCACAGCCTGGCACACAGAGAGTAGGAGTTTGGGAAGTTTTTTTTTTTTTTTTTCTCTCAAATATGCCTGGTTACCTTGTGTAAGCCCTGGGAGACCTACTGCCTCCCTCATGTACTCTAAACCTTTTCAGAACACCATCCTCTCTCCTCCAGGCAGGCCAGAGTCCCTTTGCTCTTTTCTGTACCTGCTTAGGTATCCACAAAGACTTCCTTTTACAGTGGATTATCTTCTTGCTTTCTCATCCTGCCAAGTTGCTCATTTGATTTGGGCCTGTCAATGTTCTGGTAAAAGATGAAGATAGAGGACTTAATCTATCTTCTGTCCTCTGGACTTGTTCCCTGCAAGTCAAGCCAGGGAAGGGATTTAGCAATCCCTGAGCACACTCCCATCTCTGCAGAAGCATTCTGTGCTCTTCTGCTTCCAGCTCCCAGGATCTTTGTGATGCTGTGGCCATTGGCCAAACTTCAAAAAAGTGTAAAGAAAAAAATAATTGCATAATCTACAAATTCCTTGGGGTATGTGTAGGATGTGCATAATAAGCAGATGCTTACCAAGTGCCTACTAGGTACAGGACTGTTACAATTCCTTGTGCTGGGTAGAATTAAAAAAAAAAAATACCTGAAATCTTTAAAGTTCTTAGCTGCCAAGCATTTGATGGAAGAGGCTATAAGGTTAAAATTGAATTGGCACCACTGACAAGTTGCCCTCAAGCGAGCCTTGCTTTCCAGAGTGGTTTCATTCAGATAGAAGGTTTGGCAGTTGAGGGGGCACTGCTGAGCTCTAGCTCAGCATCAGGCATTGTGCTGATGCTGTTGCAAGGTCTCTGGGCTACAGGAGCCCTGTGGCTATATACTTGCTCCAAATACCCATTTCTCAGAACACAGAGATGTGGAACGTTGATAGCCAAGAGTTGCTGGGAGCTCTACAGCAGGACTTGCAGAACATTTCCCCTCCTCTCTCGTTCTCATGTTAGCATCCACACCCTTTCCCCCCACCACAAGGTAGAACCTCTGTGGCCCACGGGAATTAGTGAATAGCTATGCAGAAGGACCCCACACAGTTTTAAAAACAAATGAGTTCAGGGGCAGGGCAAGACATTTCTTCTTCCAACAGACCCTCAAGTGATACGAGAGCACAGAGAAGGCCCTCCCCAAGGCATCTCCCATCCTCCCTCATGGTCAGAAAAATCACCCACAGTCACTTCTCATAGGAGGACTAGCTGCAGCAGATTCGTTATGAGGGATGATGTGAGGGGATTTGTTTGTTCAATTCTCCATTGAAAAATGGGACTTTTCTGGTGCTAATCTCCTCAAAAAGGATTTCTGGAAATATAGCAGAGCCTTCAAGTGATATTTAAACTAATGTGCCTTTGCTTCAGTCAGAGCAGCAGACAGAGCTGAGAGCTATGGCTCCAGTGCAGAATCTGTTTCTGGAAGCCCCTCACCAAACAACTACAGAAAGTATCAGACGTGCCTGGATAACCTCACTGGCACCCGTAAGAGAAAAAGGATCCTAGAATGAACCCAGACACAATCTCTACATCCACACTGTTGTGTAATGCTCCCAACCAGTGAGAGAACCAAGTCCCCCAGGACCCTACAACTTGAGTGCTATTGGCACAGAATGTGAACATAAGCTCTTGATCATGTTTAAAAAATGAAAAATAAAAAAGCAAAAAAAAAAAAATTAAGCTACAAGACCTCAGAAGACTCAAAGTTTTAGTAAGCTCAGGATAGGGAAGTGTGACATGATATCAAGCTGCAGAATAAACAACTAAGCCAAACAATCCATTAGATAGAAATTAGAAAGTGAGGAAAATCCCAGAAGGGCAAAAGAGAGCTAGAATTAAATATGTCACAAAATCTTTGGGAGAAAAAAGTATATTTTTTCCTGAAAAACTTTTGTATGTTACCCTCAAATAAAAGCTCTTATTTATAACTTGCTTTCTAAATATACCAAACTGTTACTTTATGACCAAACAAATTGTTAATCAGAATCCAGCTAAGCTAGACCAGGGTTTGGCAAACGCTCCTGGAGAGGGCTATGTAGTAAATATTTTAGGTTTTATGGGCATACTATCTCTAATCAATTCTATTATGGCACAGTAGCAGTCATAGACATTTGTAAACAAAGGGCATGGCTGTCTTCCAATAAAACTTGATTTATGAAAACAGATAACAGGCTGGTTTTGGCCCATGGGCTACTGTTGGTGGACCCTTGAGTTAGACAAATAAAATAATGGAGACCTCTACAAATATATAAAGTACACAATAAATTTTTACAATATTCAGATCTGTCAAAATATCCTCACCTTCTCCCCTTTTTTATGTGAGTATAGTTGGTACAGTGTTACATCAGTTTCAGGCATACAACAGTGATTCAACAAGTTTATACATTATGCTATGCTCACCACAAGTATAGCTACTATCTGTCACCATACAATGATATTATAGTCTCACTGACTATATTCATTATGCTGTGCCTTTTAATCCCCGTGAATTATTCATTCCATAACTGAAAGCCTCTATCTCCTACTCTCCTTCACCCATTTTGCCCATCCTCCCACCCACCTCCCTCTGGCAACCATTAGTTCATTCTCTGTATTTATACATCTGATTCTGCTCTTTGTGTTTATTTCATTTGTTTTAGATCCAAATATGACTAGAATCATAGGGGTATTTGTCTTTCTCAGTCTGACTTACTCTAGGTTGATCCAGTTGTCACCAAATGGCACAGTCTCATCCTTTTTTTTTTTTTTTTTAAGGGAAAATGCAAACATAGGCCCCCACTACCACAAATTATGCAGTCAGTTGTCCTACATTTGGGGAAATCTCACTCAGGGGTCAGCACATCTGGAAAACAATGGGGAAGCCTCACTCTGGGAAAACCACCTTTGTGATCTTGGTATCTCCCCTGCTAGGTACATATTCATCCTTTTTTTTTTTTTTTTTTTAATGGCAACATTCCATTGAACATGTATACCACATCTTTTTTTTTTTTTAATTTTTCAGTGTTCCAGAATTCATTCTTTATGCACCAGTGCTCCATGCAATACGTGCCCTCCATAATACCCACCACCAGGCTCACCAAACCTCCTACCCCCTTCCCCTCCAAAACCCTGTTTGTTTCTCAGAGTCCACACAGTCTGTCATGGTTCATCTCCCCCTCCAATTTCCCCCAACTCACTTCTCCTTTCCATCTCCCAGTGTCCTCCGTGTTATTCCTTATGCTCCACCAATAAGTGACATCATATGATAACTGACTCTCTGCTTGACTTATTTCACTCAGCATAATCTCTTCCAGTCCTGTCCATGTTGATACAAAAGTTGGGTATTCATCCTTTCTGATAGACGCATAATACTCCATAGTATATACGGACCACATCTTCTTTATCCATTCGTCCGTTGAAGGGCATCTTGGTTCTTTCCACAGTTCGGTGACCATGGCCATTGCTGCTATGAACATTGGGGTACAGATGGCCCTTCTTTTCACTACATCTGTGTCTTTGGGGTAAATACCCAGTAGTGCAATTGCAGGGTCATAGGGAAGCTCTATTTTTAATTTCCTGAGGAATCTCCACACTGTTCTCCAAAGTGGCTGCACCAACTTGCATTCCCACCAACAGTGTAAGAGCGTTCCCCTTTCTCCACATCCTCTCCAACACACATTGTTTACTGTCTTGCTAATTGTGGCCATTCTAACTGGTGTAAGGTGGTATCTCAATGTGGTTTTGATTTGGATCCCCCTGATGACTAGTGATGATGAGCATTTTTTCACATGTCTTCATTGGAGAAGTGTCTGTCCATGTCTTCTGCCCAATCTGTTTTTTGTGTGTTGAGTTTGAGGAGTTCTTCATAGATATTGGATATCAACCCTTTGTACTGTCATTTGCGAATATCTTCTGCCATTCCGTGTATACCATATCTTCTTTATCCAGTCATCTATCCATGGACACTGAAGTTGCTTCCCCATCTTGGCAATTGTAAGTAATACTGCAATAAACATAGGGGTACATATATCTTTTTTCAGTTAGTGTTTTTGTTTTCTTTGGGTAAATACCAGCTAGTGGAATTATTAGATCATATGGTATTCCTATTTTGAATTTTTTGAGGAACTTCCATTCTGTTTTCCACAGTGGCAGTAATAATTTACATTCCCACCAATAGTATACCATAGTTTCCTTTTCTCCACATCCTTACCAACACTCGTTATTTATCTATTTGATTTAACCATTCTAACAGGTATAAAATGATACCACATTATGATTTTGATTGGATTTTTCTAATGATTAGTGGTGTTGAACATGTTTTCACATGTCTGTTGGCCATCTATATGACCTCTTTGGAAGAATGTCTATTCATGTCCTTTTTTAATTGGATTATTTTTGGATTTTTGGTGTTGAGTTGTTTAAATTCTCTATATATTTTGTATATTAACCCCTTATCAGATATATCATTTGCAGATACCTTCTTCCATTGAATAGGTTACCTTTTTGGTTTGTTGATGATTTCCTTTGCTGTGCAAAAGTTTTGTATTTTGTTTTAATCTGAATAGTTTATCTTTGCATTTCATCCCCTTGCCTGAGGATACATGTCTAGAAAAATGTTGCTATAACCAATCAGAATAATTACTGCCTATGTTCTCTTCTGAGAGTTTTATGGTGTCAGGACTCCTATTTAGGTCTTTAATCCGTTTTGAGTTTATATTGTGTATGGTGTTAGAAAGTGGTCCAGTTTCATTCTTTTACAGGTAGCTGTTCAATTTTCCCAGAACTCTTTATTAACAAGACTGTCTTCTCTACATTGTATATTCTTTCCTCCTTTGTAATATATTAATTTCCCATATAATTATAAGTTTATTTCTAGGCTCTCTATTCTGTTTCATTGATTCATGTGTCTATTTTCTTGCCAGTACCATACTGTTCTGATTACTAGAGCTTTGTAGTATATCTTGAGCTCTGGAATTCTGATATCTCCAGCTTTGTTTTTCTTTCTCAAGACTGCTTTGCCTATTTGTTTTTGTTTTTGTTTTTTTTATAAACTCTGCAGATGGTCACATGGAGCTTTATTGTAGTGGAATGACAATGACTTCTCCACTGCTTGGGAATACGGTGATTTTCCTGTTTGGCCTATACTACTTTTTCTATAAAATACCGATAACAGTAACTATTAGCCAAGGGTTTTGAGTTTATTAATGAGGTAATGTATATATGGGGCTTGATATATTACCTGATATATGATTAATAGTACTACTAATATTTTTATTATTATTTATTACATAACTAGTCAGTCACATTTGAACACATTGTATTAGTCAGCTAGGACTGCTGTACTAAAAAAAAAAAAACAAAAAACAGAGTTGGAGTGGCTTAAACAACAGAAGTTCATTTTCTTACAGTTCTGAAGGCTAGAAATCCAAGATCAAGGTTCTGGCAGATTTGGTTTCTGATAAGAGCTCTCTTCCTAGCTAGCAGACTGGTACCTCCTCACTGTGTCCTTGCATAGCCTTTTCTTTATGGGTTCACACTCCTGGTGTCTCTTCTTCTTCTTAATATATGTATGTATATACATATATAAAAAATGTATATTTATTTTGTATATATGTTATGTACATATATATTTACATACATACAATATTTAATATTTACACACATACAATATTTATATTGTATATATGTACATATGTATGTATATACATATGTATATGTATATATTTATATACATATTCAATATATATATTTTATATATAGATATAAAATATATATTTTATTAACATATAATGTATTTTTTTTTTTTATTTTCAGCGTAACAGTATTCATTGTTTTTTCACCACACCCAGTGCTCCATGCAATCTGTGCCCTCCCTAATACCCACCACCTGGTTCCCCCACCCTCCCACCCCGCCCCTTCAAAACCCTCAGGTTGTTTTTCAGAGTCCATAGTCTCTCATGGTTCACCTCCCCTTCCAATTTCCCTCAACTCCCTTCTCCTCTCCATCTACCCTTGTCCTCTATATTATTTGTTATGCTCCACCAATAAGTGAAACCATATGATACTTGACTTTCTCTGTTTGACTTATTTCACTCAGCATAATCTCTTCCAGTCCTGTCCATGTTGCTACAAAAGTTGGGTATTCGTCCTTTCTGATGGAGGCATAATACTCCATAGTGTATATGGACCACATCTTCCTTATCCATTCATCCGTTGAAGGGCATCTTGGTTCTTTCCACAGTTTGGCGACCGTGGCCATTGCTGCTATAAACATTGGGGTACAGATGGCCCTTCTTTTCACTACATCTGTATCTTTGGGGTAAATACCCAGCAGTGCAATTGCAGGGTCATAGGGAAGCTCTATTTTTAATTTCCTGAGGAATCTCCACACTGTTCTCCAAAGTGGCTGCACCAGTTTGCATTCCCACCAACAGTGTAAGAGGGTTCCCCTTTCTCCACATCCTCTCCAACACACGTTGTTTCCTGTCTTGCTAATTTTGGCCATTCTAACTGGTGTAAGGTGGTATCTCAATGTGGTTTTGATTTGAATCTCCCTGATGGCTAGTGATGATGAACATTTTTTCATGTGTCTGGTAGCCATTTGTATGTCTTCCCTGGAGAAGTGTCTGTTCATATCTTCTGCCCATTTTTTAATATGATTATCTGTTTTGTGTGTGTTGAGTTTGAGGAGTTCTTTATAGATCCTGGATATCAACCTTTTATCTGTACTGTCATTTGCAAATATCTTCTCCCATTCCGTGGGTTGCCTCTTTGTTTTGATGACTGTTTCTTTTGCTGTGCAGAAGCTTTTTATCTTGATGAAGTCCCAGAAGTTCATCTTTGCCTTTGTTTCCTTCGCCTTTGGAGACATATCTTGAAAGAAGTTGCTGTGGCTGATATCAAAGAGGTTACTCCCTATGTTCTCCTCGAGGATTCTGATGGATTCCTGTCTCACGTTGAGGTCTTTTATCCACTTCGAGTTTATCTTTGTGTACGGTGTAAGAGAATGGTCAAGTTTCATTCTTCTACATATAGCTGTCCAGTTTTCCCAGCACCATTTATTGAAGAGACTGTCTTTTTTCCACTGGATATTTTTTCCTGTTTTGTCAAAGATTATTTGACCATAGAGTTGAGGGTCCATATCTGGGCTCTCTACTCTGTTCCACTGGTCCATGTGTCTGTTTTTATGCCAGTACCATGCTGTCTTGGTGATCACAGCTTTGTAGTAAAGCTTGAAATCAGGTAACGTGATGCCACCAGTTTTATTTTTGTTTTTCAACATTTCCTTAGCAATTCGGGGTCTCTTCTGATTCCATACAAATTTTAGGATTATTTGCTCCAGCTCTTTGAAAAATACTGGTGGAATTTTGATTGGAATGGCATTAAAAGTATAGATTGCTCTGGGCAGTATAGACATTTTAACGATGTTTATTCTTCCCATCCAAGAGCATGGAATGGTCTTCCATCTTTTTGTGTCTTCTTCAATTTCTTTTAGGAGTGTTCTGTAGTTCCTCGAGTACAGATCTTTAACCTCTTTGGTTAGGTTTATTCCGAGGTATCTTATGGTTTTTGGTGCTATAGTAAATGGAATCGATTCTCTAATTTGCCTTTCTGTATTTTCATTGTTAGTGTATAAGAAAGCCACTGATTTCTGGACATTGACTTTGTATCCTGCTACATTACTGAATTGCTGTATGAGTTCTAGTAGTTTGGAGGTGGAGTCTTTCGGGTTTTCCATATAAAGAATCATGTCATCTGTGAAGAGAGAGAGTTTGACTTCTTCCTTGCCAATCTGGATACCTTTTATTTCTCTTTGTTGTCTGATTGCTGTTGCTAGGACTTCTAATACTATGTTGAACAAGAGTGGTGAGAGTGGGCATCCTTGTCGTGTTCCTGATCTCAATGGGAAGGCTGCAAGCTTTTTCCCATTGAGGATGATATTTGCTGTGGGTTTTTCATAGATAGATTTGATGAAGTTCAGGAATGTTCCCTCTATCCCTATACTTTGAAGAGTTTTAATCAGGAACGGATGCTGGATTTTGTCAAAAGCTTTTTCTGCATCAATGGAGAGGATCATGTGGTTCTTCTCTCTTCTCTTATTGATTTGTTCTATCACATTGATTGATTTGCGAATGTTGAACCATCCTTGTAACCCAGGGATGAATCCTACCTGGTCATGGTGGATAATCTTTTTAATGTGCTGTTGGATCCTGTTTGCTAGGATCTTGTTGAGAATCTTAGCATCCATATTCATCAGTGATATCGGTCTGAAATTCTCCTTTTTGGTAGGGTCTTTGCCTGGTTTGGGGATCAGGGTAATGCTGGCTTCATAAAAAGAGTCTGGAAGTTTTCCTTCTGCTTCAATTTTTTGAAACAGCTTCAGGAGAATAGGTATTATTTCTTCTTTGAAAGTTTGATAGAATTCCCCAGGGAATCCGTCAGGTCCTGGGCTCTTGTTTTTTGGGAGGTTTTTGATCACTGCTTCAATCTCGTTACTAGATATCGGTCTATTCAGGTTGTCAATTTCTTCCTGGTTCAATTTTGGGAGTTTATAGTTTTCCAGGAATGCATCCATTTCATCTAGGTTGCTTAGCTTATTGGCATATAACTGTTGATAATAGCTTCTGATGATTGTTTCTACTTCCTTGGTGTTAGTTGTGATCTCTCCCTTTTCATTCTTAATTTTATTAATTTGGGCTTTCTCTCTTTTCTTTTGGATTAGTGTGGCCAATGGTTTATCGATCTTATTGATTCTTTCAAAAAACCAGCTTCTAGTTTCGTTGATACGTTCTACTGTATCTCTGGTTTCTACCTCGTTGATCTCTGCTCTAATCTTGATTATTTCCCTTCTTACGTGTGGAGTTGGTTTGATTTGTTGTTGATTCTCCAGTTCTTTAAGGTGTAGAGACAGCTGGTGTATTCTGGATTTTTCAATTTTTTTGAGGGAGGCTTGGATGGCTATGAATTTCCCCCTTAGGACCGCCTTTGCTGTATCCCATAGGTTTTGGAGTGAAGTGTCTTCGTTCTCATTGGTTTCCATAAATTGTTTAAGTTCTTCTTTGATCTCCTGGTTGATCCAAGCATTCTTAAGCAAGGTGGTCTTTAGCTTCCAGGTATTTGAGTTCCTTCTGAACTTTTCCTTGTGATTGAGCTCCAGTTTCAAAGCATTGTGATCTGAGAATATGCAGGGAATCATCTGTCTTTTGGTATCGGTTGAGCCCTGATTTGTGATCCAGTATGTGGTCTATTCTGGAGAAGGTTCCATGTGCACTTGAGAAGAATGAGTATTCTGTTGTTTTAGGGTGGAATGTTCTGTATATATCTATGAGGTCCATCTGGTCCAATGTATCATTCAATGCTCTTATTTCTTTATTGATTTTCTGCTTCGATGATCTGTCTATTTCTGAGAGAGGCGTGTTAAGATCTCCTACTATTAATGTATTCATATCAATATGACTCTTTATCTTGATTAATAGTTTTCTTATGTAATTGGCTGCTCCCATATTGGGGGCATAGATATTTACAATTGTTAGATCATCTTGGTGGATAGTCCCTTTAAGAATGATGTAGTGTCCTTCTGTATCCCTGACTACCGTCTTTAGTTTAAAATAGCCTTTTCTTGGGGCGCCTGGGTGGCTCAGTGGGTTAAAGCCTCTGCCTTCGGCTCAGGTCATGGTCCCAGGGTCCTGGGATCGAGCCCCGCATCGGGCTCTCTGCTCAGCGGGGAGCCTGCTTCCTCCCCTCTCTCTCTGCCTGCCTCTCTGCCTACTTGTGATCTATGTCTGTCAAATAAAGAAATAAAATCTAAAAAAAAAAAAAAAAAAAAAAAAAAAAAAAATAAAATAGCCTTTTCTTTATGGGTTCACACTCCTGGTGTCTCTTCTTCTTCTTAATATATGTATGTATATACATATATAAAAAATGTATATTTATTTTGTATATATGTTGTGTACATATATATTTACATACATACAATATTTAATATTTACACACATACAATATTTATATTGTATATATGTACATATGTATGTATATACATATGTATATGTATATATTTATATACATATTCAATATATATATTTTATATATAGATATAAAATATATATTTTATTAACATATAATGTATTATTTGCTTTAGGGGTATAGGTCTGTGAATCATCAGATACACATTTCACAGCACTCACCACGGCACATATCCTCCCCAATGTCCATCGCGCGACTACCTCATCCCTCCCATCCCCTCCCCTCCAGCAACCCTCAGTTTGTTTCCTGAGATTAAGAATCTCCTATGGTTTGTCTCCCTCCCGAACCCATCTTGTTTCATTCTTTCGGTCCCTACTTCCCATGACTACCTGCCCTGCCTCTCAAATTCCTCATATCGGAGAGATCATATGATAATTGTCTTTCTCTGATTAACATATTTTGCTTATATAATAGAATATTATGCTGCCATAAAAAAAAAACAAAACCCGAAATCTTGCTACTTGCAATAACATGGTTGGAACTAGAGGGTATTTGGAGTCTTTTATGGTTCCATACAAATTTTAGGATTGTTTTTTTCTAGTGTGAAAAATGTTGTTGGTATTTTGATTGGGATTGCATTAAATCTGTAGATTGCATTGGGTAGTGCGCACACTTTATCAATACTTGTCCTTGCAATTCATGAAAATGGAATATCTTTCCATTTGTGTCATCTTCAATTTCTCTCATCAGTGTTTTGTAGTTTTCCGAGCAGAGGTCTTTCCCCTCTTTGGCTATGTTATTCCTAGGTATTTTATTATTTTGGGTGCAACTGTAAATGGTGTTATTTTCTTAATTTTTCTTTCTGCTACTTCATTAATAACATACGGAAGTGCTACTGATTTCCATATATTAATTTTGTGTCCTACAACTTTATGAATTCATTTATTACTTCTAGTACTTTTTTTGGTGGAGCTTTAGGATCTTCTATGTATAATATCATGTTATCTATAAATAGTGGCAGTTCAACTTCTTTCCCATTATGAATGCCTCTGATTTCTTTTTCTCGTCTGACTGCTGTGGTTAGGACGTCCTGTGTTCAATAAAAGTAGAGAGTGGACCTCTTTGTCTTGTTCTTGAACTCAGAGGAAAAGCTCTCAGTTTTCACCAGTGGGTATAATGTTAGCTGTGTGTTTTTCATATAAGGCCTTTATTATGTTGAGATATATTTCCTCCAAACCTACTTTGTTGAGATTTTATCATGAATGAATGCTGAACTTTATCAAATGCTTTTCTGCATCTATCGAGATGATAATATAATTTTTATCCTTTGTTTTATTGATATGGCATATCACATTGTTTTGTAAATATTGAACCACCATTGCATTTTTTAAAATTAATCTCACTTGATCATTCTGAATGATTCTTTCAATGTATTATTGAATGCAGTTTGCTAATATTTTGTTGAGGATTTTGGATTTATGTTTATCAGGGATGTTGGCTTGCAATTTTGTTTTGTTTGGGAAGATTTTTTGGTGTGTATTTTTTTTTTTTGAAATGTCTTTTGGTTTGCTTTTTTTGTTTTTGTTTTTGTTTTTGTTTTTGCAGTACCTTTGTCTGCTATCAGAGTAATGCTGGCCTTGAATGTATTTGGGAGATTTCCTTACTCTTCTATTTTTTGAGATACTTTGAGGAGAATAAATATTAACTCTTCTTTAAATGCTAATGAATCCACCTGGTCCTGGACTTCTATTTTTTTGGTAGTTTTTTGATAACTGATTTCATTTCATTATTAGTAATCAGTCTATTCAAGTTTCTATTTCTTCCTCATTCAGTTTGGGAGATGGTATGTTTCTGGGAATGTATCTTTTTCTTCTAGATTGGCTAATTTGTTGGCATAAAATTTTTCCTGGAATTCTCTTACAATCCTTCATATTTTTGTGGTGTCAGTTATTCTCCTCTGTCATTTCTGATTTTATTTATTTGGCTCCTTTCTCTTTTTTTCTTGCTGAGTCTGGCTAAGGGTTTATCAATTTTGTTTATCTTTTCAAAGAACCAGCTCTTGGTTTAATTGATCTTCCTATTACTTTATTAGTCTTCAAGTCATTTATTTCTGCTCTGATCTTTATTATTTCCTTCCTTCTACTTGCCTTGGGTTTTGTTTTGTTTTGTTTTGTTTTGTTTTAGTTCCTTTGGGTGTAAGCTTAGTTTATTTGAGCTTTTTCTTGTTTCTTGAAGTAGGTCTGTATCACTGTATATTTCCCTCTTAGGACTGCTTTCACTGCATCCCAAAGATTTAGGGCCATTGTGTTTTCATTTTCATTTGTCTCCATGTACTTTTTTTTTTTCTTGATTGCTTCATCGGACCATTGGTAGTTTGTATCATGTTTTCACCTCCATGTGTTTGTGTTTTTCTTCCAGTTTTTTTCTTGTGATTAATTTCTAATTTCATACCATTGTAGTTGGAAAAGATGCACGGCATGACTTCAGTCTTATTACATTTCTAGAGGCTTGGGTACCTGGATGGCTCAGTCAGCTAAGCTTCTGCCTTCAGCTCAGGTCATGATCTCAGGGTCCTGGGATTGAGTGCCACATCAGGCTTCCTGTTAGGCAGGGAGTCTTCTGCTCCCTCTGCCTCTGCCCCTCCCCCTTCCTCATGCTTTCTGTCTCAAATAAAATATTTTTTAAAAACAAAAAGTAAATATGTAGAGGCTTGTTTTTTGGCCTAACATGTGATTTGGTCTGGTGAGTTCTCCATGAGCACTTGAAAAGAATGGGTATTTTGTTGTGTTTGAATGGAATGTTCTGAATATATCTGTTATGTCCATCTGGTTTAATGTGTCAAAGACATGGTTTCCTTGTGGATTTTCTATCTGGATGATCTGTCCATTGATGTAAGTGGGGTGGTAAAGTCCCCCTACTTTATTGTATTGTCATCAATTTCTCTCTTTACATCCATTAATATTTGCTTTATGTATTTAGATACCAGTGTTGGGTGCATTGGTATTTATCATTGTTATATCCTCCTGTTGGATTGATCTCTTTTATCACTATGAAATGCTCTTGTCTCTTATTACAGTCTTTGTTTTAAAGTCCATTTTACCTGATATAAGTATTGCTACCCCAACTTTATTTGTTGCTTCTACTTTCATGGTAAATATTTTTCCGTCCTTTCACTTTTGGCCTGTATGTGTTTTTAGGTCTGAAGTGAGTCCTCTATGTGCAACATATAGATGGGCCTTATATTTTACCCATTCCACCACCCTATGTCTTTTGACTGGAGAATTTATACCACTTACATTAAAAGTATATATAGATGTATACTTATTTCCATTTTATTTTTTTTCTGATGGTTTTTGTAATTCTTCTCTGTCTTTATTCTTCTTTTGCTCTCTTTCTTTGAGTTGGATGAATTTCTGTACTGTTATGTTTGGCTTCCTTTTAATTTTTTTAAATCTATTGTAGTTTTGGGTTTGTGGTTACCATGAGATTTATATATAACATCCTAAGTAAATAGCAGTCTATATTAAGGTCATTGGTTATTTAAGTTAAAACATATTCTTAAAAAAAGAAAAAAACTTCCATTTTTACTACCTCCTCCACATTTTATGTATGTGCTGTCATAGTTTATCTTTTTATTCATTATTTTCTCAAATCTAATTATGACTATTTTCCACTTATAGAAGTCCACTTAACATTTCTTGTAAGGCTGGTTTAGTAGCCATTATATCCTTTAACTTTTGTTCATCTGGGAAACTATCTCTCCTTCAAATCTGAATGATAACCTTGTTGAGTGTTCTTGGGGTAGGATTTTTCCTTTAGCACTTTGAATATATCATGCCACTTTATTCTGGCTTTCAAAATTTCTGATGAAAAATCAGCTGATGACCTTGCAAGTTTTGCCTTGTTAAGTAACTTTTTGTTTCTCTGTTGCTGCTTTTAATATTCTCTTTATCTTTAATCCTTGACATTACATGTCATAGTGTGGACCTCTTTAGATTCATCTTGTTTGAAAGTCTGCTTTTTGGGGGGTGCCTGGGTGGCTTGGTGGGTTGGGCCTCTGCCTTTGGCTCAGGTCATGATCCCATGGTGCTGGGATAAAGCCCAGCATAGGGCTCTCTGCTCAGCCGGGAGCCTGCTTCCCCCTCTCTCTCTACCTGCCTCTCTGCCTACTTGTGATCTCTCTGTCAAATAAATAAATAAAATCTTTAAAAAAAAGCCACTCTGCTTTTTGGAATTAGACATCTATTTCTTTCACTGGTTTAGGAAATTCTCAGCTATTATTTCTTCATACATAAGTTATATACATAAGATATATATACACACACACACACACACACACACAAATTATATAAATAAACTTTTACCCCTTTCTCTCTTCTTTTGGGACCTCTACTGTGTCGATATTTGATGTTGTCCAAGAGATTTCTCTATCTTCATTTTTAAAAATTCTTTTCCATTTTTGTTCCTCAGCTGTGTGCTTTCCATTACCTGGGTACATTCTTCTATATCCTCTAATCTACTGCTGGTTCCCTCTATTATGTTTTTCATTTCAGTTATTGTATTCTTCAACTCTGGTTGGTTCTTTTTAGTATTTTCTATCTCTTTATTGAAGATCTCACTGAGTTCTTCCATTCTTATTTCCAGCCCACTATCTTTAAATTCTCATTAGGTATATTGCTTATTTCCATTTCATTTAGTTAATTTTCTGAAGTTTTTTAAATTTTATTTCTCATTCTTTCTTTTGGAGCATGTATCTGTCACATTTTGTCTCTTTTTTTTCTGTGTATTAGGCAAAACACTAATTCTCCTAAATTTAGAGGAATTCTCTTGTTTGGCCATCCCTTATATAGACTGTATGTGCTTTGTGACTTTTCCTGGCTGTTGTAGACTGCAGGTCTTTGGGCTTTCCAGGTAATGGGCACCATGTCAGGAAAACTAAAAACTGAAATCAATGCAAGCCAGGGTGCCCTAGAGTTCTATGTGCTGAGTGCACATTAGCAGAACAGGTGAAGCTGCAATAGGCACAAGTTGGGGTGTTCCAACTCTCTCCACGGTGCTTTGGCAGGGTAGCTGAGGCTGAGGCAGTGTGTGGGCTGGGAGGTCCCTGAGTTCTCTGTGCAGAGGATTCCCTAGCAGTATAGTTGAACCTAAAGTGGGTGCTACCCGGGGGACCCAGTGCTCTACAGACAGAGGGTGCTTTGGTATGATAGCTGAAGTGGATATAAACTGGGGTATTTCAGGACTCTCCACACAGAGGTGCCCTTAAAGAGTGACTGGAGCCAACATGGGCATAAGCCAGGATGTCCTAGGGCACTCTGTGCAAGGGGTACCTGGGAAGGACAGCAAACACTAAAATGGGCATAGTCTGGTATGAACTGTGGGCTCTCCACACAAAATGTGCCCTGGCAAGACAACTGAAATGGTTGATAGTCAGGTTTTTCTGGGGCTCTCCCCTCTGAGGGTGACCTGGAAGGACAGCTAAAGGTAACCTAACATGCTCAGTGTAGGGGGTAGCCTGCCAGAGTGGCTAAAACTGATGCAAACATGAACCTGGGGTTCCTTGGGCATGCCAGACAGAGTGCACCCAGGCAGGGAAGCTGGACCCAAAACATGTTAGCTGAGAGGTTCCAAAATGCTCTGCAGCAGGGATGCCTTAGCAAGCCATCTGAGACCTGCAGTGTTGCATTGTGCTTTGCACTTGTGTCACATTAGCACAAAGTCTAATTTGTGCTCTGATTGTGAGTACTAATCAAGGGTGTCCTAGTGTGCACCATCCTGGGACCACCTTGCTAAGATGCCTGGGACTTGTGTGGGCTAGGGGTCTAGGGCTCACTGAGGCAATAGGCCCATTAGGATACCCAGACTGTGTACACTGGTCTCTGCTTTCAAGGTGAAGGGGGGTAGGGAGCACAGATTGTGACAGTCAGCCCTGTCAGCATTCCAGCAGCTCCTCCCACTCTTTGACAGAGTTCTAGGGTTGATTCTTTTATGTTAGTTGTTCTTTTAAACCATGAGGTCATGGTTTAAAGAAAACAAACCAAAAAAAGTGGCTTTTTTTTTCTCCCGTGCCACAACATGATTAGGGCTGGTGTGGGCTAGTGGACCCAGAACTCACTGAGGCAGGAGGCTGCTTATGGCATCTGGACCCTGTTCTGGGCTTTAAAGTAGAAGAGGAATGTAAACCCTGTCCTTCTCCTGTCCCTCTGGCAGAGTTCTAGTGCTGGCTCTTTTATATCCCAGTCACTCCTTTGAACCATGGTTGGTTTTCTGTGCCCAAGGACAGAGGAATCTGTTCCACCTACCTCAGTACCACTCCCACCCACTGCCATTCACACTGATATCTGTACCCACTTTATAGTCCTCAAGCCAAGAGGGCCAGCAAGCAAGACAAAGAGTCACCATCCTGGGAGGAGTGACAGACTATGTCAGGAAAGTCAAAGCTTCTTCTACACAGTAGGAATAGCTGTCTGATACCCAGGCAATCCACTGAAGTATGTGTGAGTACTCCTTGCCCAGCATTAACAGTAAATAGGCATGGTGGCCAGAGGCTCAGTGATAAAAGTCTGTGTCACCTTCCTAAGTGAGCCATCTAGACCAGATGAGGTCCTAGCCAAAAAAAAAGGTGAGAGGAATAGGGAGGGGAGGTCGAGAGTATCAGTACAGCCTGAAACCAACGGCAGGAGATTAGGTTCTTTGAGTACCCACCCCTTCGAAGTTGTCTCAGGGAAGGAGCCCTATCAGGATCACAGAGGAGCGGTTTTCAGGGTGACCATATTATACCAAACAAGTAGATATGAGCAGCACAAGTAGTAGGCTTTAGTGGATGCTATAGTACGCCACCCAGACTCTTCCTTCAGAGCCAACGCTCATTTTGCCAAATGTCTCACAGCTGAGTTCAGGAATTGCTATCAGTTCAAGGCAGTAAGTGGTCTTACCCAAGATTACACCCGTTCTTTGAGGGCGCTCCCCAAAAAACTTCTTGCTTGACAAACATTTCCACTCAGAGTCCCTTCCCAGGGAACCCACCATAAACTAGCAAGTATCATGTTGTTGTAAGGAGTCAATAAACAGTGAAAAAGCTGTGAAAACTGTAAGTGCAATATAAATTTAACATGGCATTCTAATAGTTAAGTACTATCATTAGTACTTCTTGGTTTCAAGATGTCTTCACCAAAGAGAAGTTAATGGTCTTGCCATATTTGTCCTCAACAAAGAAAATTTTTACATAATATTAGTGAATACCTTGTGGAATAATATTCTGAACTTGGTCTCTAGAGCCAGAGAAATCTTTATCTTTTACTATATTTTATTGAATGAAGATACTAGGGATTGTAGACTATGACATAATGCTTTTTATCTATGGAACATTTTATATTAGAATTAATGAAAGAGCTAATTTAAATTTAATTACCTGTAGATTTTTGTCACGAATCACTTCTGTATATATGTTGTGTAAAATAAATTGGTTAAAGTATTTCTAAAACTTGTTCACATGTAGAATCTGACTCTCCTGAATCATGTTAGACGCAGAGTCATGAATGTCCATGTTTTTCCACACTATATCACCCAGTGACCACCAATCTATTGAGAGCATGGACAGCGCAGCATTTTGTAAGAAAATTCACAGAGAACAAGAGACACGGGCTTTACAGTTCTGCAGAGCTAGGCTATTTTAACTCCAACTTTAGGAACGATGCTAAATCAGTCTGATATACCTCTTCTCTCACCATCTCCACAACAGTTTGCTTCATGGGGGTTAAAATCCCACTGCTGCCTCTGGGATTTTCTTCCATACACTTGGCACACATTCTGCAAGTTTTCATCCTAGCACTGATGTTTATGACCAAACTGAAACAAACAATGATAACTGTCACATGACTGCTAGCTGGCTAGAGCAATTGTAAAACTCCATCAGTTTGAAGATGCAGCATGATGTCTGAGAAAATAAAATGTAAAATAATGTTTGCTTCAGAATCAGTGAGATGGAATAATCTTTTAAAAGCTGTCTTCTAATACAATAAAATAGTGGTATTCTCCTTATATGGGTATATTGTAAGGGCTAAATAAGATCGCCCAGAGGGCTTCGTTAGCATGTCTGGCATATAGTGAGCATTTAGTAAGTGATATTTTCTTTTACTGTTGTTGTGATTATTAGTTAACCTCAGCTGAAAGATGCCTGTTCATCAGTAACACATATTACCGAGCTCAGGATTAGTAGCTGAAAAGTGTTACCTACTAGATGATTTTTATCTCTCACCAACAGAAGCATGCTTATGAGTTCTCAGAACCTGCTTTCTCCATTTGGTTTTCTATTTTATCCCTGGTATAAGCCTCCTCTCCTTCCAGGCCTGAAATTCTTGCCTTCCTAAGGAAAACAATGAAAAGAAAGGGGCTGTCTAGGAGACCAACACACACACACACACACACACACACACACACACACACACACAAATACACAGAGGTGCTCGTCAAAGCTCTCTCATTAACTAATATTAATCAAGATTAATATCATCACTAGGGTATTCAGTAAAATTCAAAATAATATATGTTTTTCTGAGATCTAAATTTAAATTTCTGTGCCATTACACATAAAATTTTTGTACCAAAGACAGATTCCTCAATGAATATTCAGATTATCATATTACATTGTCCCATTATTATTTTAAAAAATATAGTTACCAAATATGTCAATGTTCCATGGAAGAGGAGGAAAATCTCTTGCAATTGCTCTTTCAACTCTATGGCTACCCCCGTGACCACTAATGTCTATATTATTTATAGAAACCAGAAAATTGTGGGTTTTATTCTCTTTGATTATCATATCACTCCAAAACCTCTTTCTTCCTTAGACACTTCCTATCCTTCCTTTTAAAAACTGAAAACCTTCTAGCAATCATTTTCAAACACTTCAATTTTGCTAATAATCAGGGAGTCAGATCGGGAAAGACAAACACTGAGAAACATGCATAAAGTAAATACTAGTAAAGAGATGGTAAAGGAAATACCATCTCTTTCCAGACTCAGAACAAGGTAGATACAAATCCAAATTTCACATTTCACAGACAAATAGGACTTTGTAGGTGACCATATACTAAACAGTGGATGGAATATCAAATTCACTTGCCATATGTAGGATTTCACTTGTTGTCGATTGCAGATTTCATGTCATGATTATGCATATGAGCTGTGATTACAAAATACTGAGATTTCATAAAATACGCATGAAAATAGGAACAAATGTGCACCAATATAAATATATATATAAGTATATATACACATGTATATGTAGTATATAAATATATATATACTATATATATGTGTGTGCGTGTATATGTATATACATACACACATTTATATATATATAATATATATATTATACATAATACACACATTAGCTTAGATCCTAATCCCACCCTTGCTTAGTACCAAAATGGCATAAGACATGTTAGCAGAGTTGCTTCCTCTCCCTAATCCTGTCACCTATCCTATCTAGCAGCAGAAAATATGCCACGCCATTCCTGAGCTATCTGAGAACGATCTAGCCTCGTCCTGTTGCCACAGTCTCTTCTATTTCCGCACACAATCAGAAAGAAAATCATGGGTTGGACTGTGTCAGAAGTAGTTTTGTTGATACTTGAGATTTACCAAGTCCATAATATTAGAGACTCAGTAGAAGCCCCAGTCAGTGCCTGACTGATACTGGAAATAGCCTGACAAGTTAGTAAGACTGACACACGATATTCATTATATGCTCTAAGAATTACTTTGCCTGAACAAATTCCACATGCAATGTCAGGGCCTGGCTGGGGGAAGAGGCTCAAGCTTATAAGAACCAGCTCTGCAAATAGGCCACTCAAGAAATTGGCTCACCAGTAATAGATGACTGAAATTGGTCTGAAGGGCTGGCCTTTAAATACCCAGAGAGGGAAAATGAAACTGGAATTACCCAGTTAGTCTGAAAGAAAAAATGGGGGGGAAAAACCCTGTGAATTATGATATGACTCACAGAGAAGCACATTAGTCAGGAGAGTGACACAGGAAAGGTTCAGTCCCAAAACTGTAAGAGCACAACCCTGGCCTGAGAAGAAAAGGGGTTATTTTAAGGGCAGATGCTGCCGCTATAGCCAGATGGTGATTAGCATGCTGAATGGAAAAGGGGAAAATCAAGCAGAGCTTTGCGGGAATTTGAAATCACTTCCATTATAGAACGCCATTTCTCTTGCTGGCCGTGACTTAATACAGGTCCGATCCATTCATTTAGACTCAGATTTAGAAACTTAGATTTGGGTAAGGTCACCAAGCGAGAACTATGAGGAAATGGGACCATCTTACTGCAATTCTCTAAAAATTACACAAAAATGATAATAAATGAAGAATTTAAACCATTTCCTCAGATTGCTTTGGCCATAAAGGGTATCAGGCTGTCCCCATGAGTTGTTATGTGAAAGCATATTACTCATTTAATGCTATATTTAATCACTGCACAAGACTCTTTTAAGACAAGCCTTCTTTTAAAGGAACACTCCTCATCTTCCTAGGTATCCTTGAAGGAGCGCTTTATCCAAGCTCCAGTTTGCACTTTCCCAGCCTTATCTGTCTGTGTGAAGAGCTAATGTTAGGGTATTCTTTCTGAGTGTCTCCACAGGACTTCATTATGTTGTTCCCGGCGTCAGTGCAGTGGGGCACAGTCTGTAGTAATGAAGAGTTCCACATCCCAGGGCAGGAGGAAGGGTCACAGTTCTTGCTGGCTCCATCGTCTTAATGCTCATTGCCTTGGATGTTCAGTATCTGAACAAGGGTTTTAAATGGGTTTGAAAGAAATGTAGCAGGAAAGGTCCATTGTAGTTATTTTGGATAGATGATAAAGCTCCCCAAGTGGAAAGTCAGGGGAGAGGGCTGGCAGCTTTCAGATTCCACGTTAAGTGCTGATTCTATGCCCATTAGTACTGTAGATGCACAGAAGGAGGAAAACCCCATCCTGCCCTGTAGAGCTGAGAAGGGCATTTGCAGTGTCATTGGGAGAAAACAGAGAAACAAAAGAACACCTGTCAGAAAGCAGTAAGTGCTCCTTTTAAAGAAAAGAGCTGATAAGTTCTAAGGGCTCCAGAGTCCTGGCAGAAAACATCCATGGGGGATGTGGGCTGGCCATGACACAGTTAAAAGGATTGGGGATGGTGGCAAATGAAGACCTCATGCTCCATTGACAGAAGGCTTCCTCTTGGCCAGGCCAATAGCTGTCATCCACAGTGTTATGGAATATTCACTTTTTTCAGAGATGCCAGACATGAAAATGTGTGTGTGTGTGTGTGTGTGTGTGTGTGTGTGTGTGTTGACAATGAATCCATACAATATTTAATTACTAAACAGGCCAAACAAAATGTCTATACCTCAAACTGCCCATCAGCCTCTATTTTGTAACCTTGGGAGTTTCATTCTTTGGGGGTCCCTAAAAATAAAAGATATGCATAGAAAAGATAGGTTAAATAAGGAAAGAAAAAACACAAACAGTTGGTATCATAGTTCATATGTTGCCTATTTCCCCAGGCCCACAAAGGCTTGGGCATATTTATTGAGGTGTTTGCTAGCTGCCATATTAGAGAAGGTTTGAAATTTTTGTGACTTAACACCATGAAATGACATAAAATAAAAATAACACAATTATTTCTTGCTCACCTGACAGTTCAATTTGGTGTTGTGTGTGTGGAAAGAAGGCAGGGAACGGGGAGGGATGGAGTAGACTTCTTCTTGAGGGCCTACACTCTTCACCACATGATTCCCTAGGTTGCTCTGAGAAGAGGGACTAAAATCTTGTCTCGATTCAACCAGCCAGAAAGGCAAGGGGGATTGATCTTGAAGTTTTTATAGGCCACTCGTAGACGTGATGTAGAGTACTTCCATCAGTTTTGGCCAGTTGGCCAGAATTCGGTCCTCTGACTGCACCTAAATGCAAGTAAGAATGGAAAATGTTGGTTGTAGCTCAGAAAATAATAATAAGGAAACTGGTTTGAAGAAAAAAGATCTATGCCACTATTAGGGATTAAAATGGAATGATTTTGGCGCTAGCAAACTGGGTTTTCTCTCTCTCTTGTCCCTATTTGCTGCTGTTGAGTGTTCGCTCCAAATCTTACCCACTTACTTCTCGGAGCTTTGCCTTTCCATAATTAATCACAATATAATTATCTAAATTTTGACTTTTGAGGATGAAGTCTATTGTGCTCTCACATCTCTTCATAGTCTTAATTATGTTTTAAAATTTCCTAAGAATATTTAGGCTTGCTTTGCTCCCAACCATGGTATCCTGACTCTGTCAAGTTTTCCAATCCTGGGCCATGTGTAACAAGCAGATGACAACTCATGGTCAGCCTAGCACAGTATCAGATCAGGTGAATACCTCATTGACCTGAGGCTGGTTTTTCACTGAAGCCTTAGAGGTAGAAGCTTTAGGCAATTCATCCCATGGCATTAGCTTTGCTGTGTGGTACTCTGTTCTATCCACCCAGAGTGACAGTGTTACTTTCCAGAGTTAATGCTGTGGAGCTGCCTAGAACCATGGCCTCTCAAGACTGACACACTCTGAATCCCCCATTGCTAGGAATGGTGGGCTCATACCTGCATTTTTGCTATGAGGGTTATGAATGAGGATTCAGCATGAATGTAACAATACCTTACCTTGACAACATCTTGATTCCTCTGCCATTCAGTTCAATTTATATAAATATGAATTGATGGGTAAATGTGGGTGTATGTACAATGTAGTGATTATTTCCTATAGCCAGGCACCATTCTAAATGGTTTTCTTATATTAACTCCCTTAATATTCAAAACAACACTATGAATATGGTGCTGTTATTATCCCAATTTTTGAATAAGGAAACAGTTAATTACACACATCCTAAAGCAGTAATTGAGAGAACCAGGATTTAAACATGACGCAAAAGACTCACACAATCATGTAAGAACATTGAGGGGCCAGACTAAGGGCCAAGAGAATGTACTGCTTTGAATGGGGCAGCATCATAGCTTTTAGGTGATTAAAAGTTCTGCACAATTCTTTATTTCTGCCTTGCCCTCTACATTCCCAAAGGAATCTCAAATATGGACAGGCAAAGCTTTCCACTAATGTAAAATTATGCATTTCACTTCTGAAGCCAATACCACTAATCCTACCCCACCCCTTGCTAACAGTTAGTTTATGAATTGCCATGCTGTGTAATGCTTGCTCCGGGGACAGGAGAAAAAGTCTTTGGGGGCTTCTAGGAAAGCATTTTTTGATTAAGAAAAGACACAAATGAAGAAAAGGAGTCTTTTTGTCTGGATGTTGTTTTGTGATATGACAACCAGAACAGCAAGGAGCAACCTCTGATCATAAGGGATGAGAGCTTCAGGACAAAACCCAACAGGCTGAAGAGGGCAGAGAGGCAAGGCAGAAAGAACATGGGCCCCTGGCGTCTTTTTTAGATTCTAACTTAACCAACTATAGACTCACCTGCAGACTTCATCTTATGCGAAATAATAAAGTTATGTGTTGTTTTAGTCAGAGTCCAGGTTGGTGCTAGAGGAGTTGCTAGTAGCCAAAAGCATTCTAACTGTACAAAGCCTGTAAAGTTAAAAGAAAAATAAGGAGATTTAAGGATTAGTAAAATGAACAAATATTTTCAAAAAGATGCAGTAATAAATAGATGACAAGAAACGAATTGGGAATGAAAATTAATAGAAAAGAGTAAGAAAGTAGGATAAATGTGAGAAAGAAAAAGGTCAAATAGAACAGAATTTGAGTGCAGTAAATTTTACAAATCTTTATAGAATACTGAATCAAATTGCCCCATCACTAAATCAAATTGCATAAGAGAAAGTAATTTATTTCCAAGATCCTTCAGTCATTTGAATATCTTTATAATCTTGATCCCTTAAGAAATATTCTGCTTAAATTTATAGAATATGTTTTGTGTAATATATTGCTTTATATTTATTTTCTCACTTGGTATTGTTTGCCCCACTTTTTAAGAGAGATCACTGTGGCTCAGGCCTTAGTTAATGTGGCTGTGACTCTTTGACTTACTAGTAACAGAAACCCAACTTGAACATAAAAGGACTTATAATAGATTCCCTTATCTCAAAGAAAGAAATTGTCCTGTAAAGGAGATGTGAATTCAAACCCTTAGTAATACACAGTGCAATTATAAAATAAAGATAACCAAAGGAAACTTTAGAAGTAGCAGAGAGGATGTAATCACTCCGGATCTTAATATCCCATTGGTTAAGTAGGGTATAGATGATCTGCATGCACCAAGGCTGAAGTTCTAATACTGACAGGGTCTGCTCCTATAATGTTCTACAAAGTCACAGGGCCAGTGGTCAGGAATTATCTATGTGACTATGTTACATTGGAAGATTCAGGTCACAGAAATGGCCTTGTTAGAAAAGGAGAGACTGAATTCAGTGACTAATATGGGCATGCTCTGCAGTTGTGCTAACTCAAACCTTCTAAGCCAGCTTTCAGCTATGCTATCAAGATGGGGGAATAAATGCCTCTCCAGAACCATCCAGATTTATCTCTTGACAGAAGTGTAGGTGGGCACTGGGAATGAAATAGTAGCGGGTCTCTAGTATATCTATCATCTATGTTTCATCTATGTTACTCTCTCTGGACCTACATCACAACAGGTGTGTACCTTTTACGTCTCCATTCATACAGCAAAAAATATGGCTGCCTACAGCCTCTGAGCATACATATTATGGTCCAGCCACCTAGAGAAAGCCTGAGCCTACTGTAAATATCTAAAACAATTTGTGGGCCCGGGATCGCATCTACTGATCTAGTTAACTATGGGAAGGAAACTGGATAATATCAAATATATAAGGAGCTTCTATTATAATCTTGTGGTTAGGAGCTAGGCAAGTAATCCAATATGCTTCCACTACAGAGAGACTAAGTGATTTGCCAGTGGTTGTAAATGTTAGAACCCAGACCTGACCTTCAGTCTTAGAAATCAAAGCTCTGTGATCCTCACGGTGTTACAAAGATGGAAACACCAGAGGGTACTAATTAATTTGTTCCCACCAAACTATTCATATTCCCTTTTGGGTCTCTCTAAATCCTTAGAAATATTTGTCTTTTAAATTTTAGTCAAGATATTATCCATACCTGCTGTAAAAACTCTTTCGAAGTTCTCATTCAAGATGGCAACATAAGGAAACTGAATTCACCTCCTCCACAGAACATACCAAATTATACCTATAGAGCAATTCCTCCTAAAGAAGAACTGAGGGCTGACTGAGTAGCTACTGAACAACCGAAGACAGATGGCAAGAGAGACAGAGACACAGTAAGGAAGTGAACCCCCATCCCCAATGCTGCAAACAGCATTAGGGAAAGAGAGTACTGAAGAACTAGGAATAGATTCCTCTGTCTTTGGGCACAGAAAAAAAAAAAAAAAAAAAAAAGCCACAGTTTAAAAGAGCAACTAGCATATAAAAGAGACAACACTAGAACTCTGCCAAGTGGTAGAGAAGCTGTAGGAAAGTTCTCCAGGCAGACAGACTAGAGAATGACAGTTTACATCCCCACTTCACCTTAAAAGCCTAGACTACAGTGGGTCTGGACACTGTCACAGGCAAGTCTGGTTATCTTAGTGAGCTTGCAGCTTTAGCAAACCCAGCTCTCTTCCCTTCTACCTTAAAACCCCAGACTGAAGTAGGGTCCAGCTCACAGTGAGTTTGCCACTTACCTGTGAGCCCAAGGTCCACAAGCCCACACCAGCCACCCTGTGATGATGGGGCATGAAATAACAAGTCACAGTTTCTGTTTTTCTTTTTAAAATTTTTTTCTTACTTTATATATTTTACTTGTTTTGTTTTTTTTCTATTTTTGTTCTTTTCTTTCTTGGTCTGTTTTCTTTTCTTTTCTTTTTAAAAGCCATGCTTTAAAATAGTAACTAGCATATACAGCCACAGCTCCAGCCAGCAAAAGTCACAAAACACACAGTCTGCTTAGGGGATACCATACACAAGACCATTCCTTCAAGTTTAAGAGAAGTAGCCTTTTTGCCTGATCCATAAAAACAAATACAAAAAGTCAAATAAAATGGGGAGACAGAATACGTTTCAAAAGACATAACAAGAAAAAAAATCAGAAAAATAACTAAATGAAACAGATAAGCAATATACCTGATAAAGAATATAAAATAATGCTCATAAAGATACTCACTGGGCTGGAGAAAACAGTGGAAGAACTCAGGCCTTCCATAAAGCTGTAGAAAATAATAAAAATAACCAATCAGGGGCCCCTGGGTGGCTCAGTGGGTTAAAGCCTCTGCCTTCGGCTCAGGTCATGATCCCAGCGTCCTGGGATCGAGCCCCGCATCGGGCTCTCTGCTCAGCAGGGAGCCTGCTTCCTCCTCTCTCTCTGCCTACTTGTGTCTTAAAAAAAAATAACCAATCAGGGTTGAAGAATACAACTGAAATAAAAAACACACTAGAGGGAACCAAGAGTAGATTAAAGGATGCAGAAGAACATAGTGATCTGGAAGACAGAGTAATGGGAAGCATGAAAGGAGGTGAACAGCAAAAACAGAAAAAAATTTTATTTAAAATCAATTAGCCAAAACATAGTACATCATTAGTTTCAAATGTAGTGTTCAGTAATTCATCAGTTGTGTGTAACACCCTGTGCTCATCACATCCCATGCCTTTGTAATGCCATCACCCAATTACATTTTAGTCCTAGAATTTTCTTTTTTACTCATTTCCTTTTAGTTCTTCATATAAGGCTGCCTTAGTGGTGAGGAACTCCTTTAGCTTTTGTTTGTCTAGGAAACTCTCTCTCCTTTTATTCTGAATTATAACCTTCCTGAGCAGAGCATTCTTGGTTGCAGAGTCTTTCCTTTCAACGACTTTGAATACATCACACCAGTCCCTTTGGGCTTCCAAAGTTGCTGCTAAAAAATCAGGTGATTGCCTTATGGAGTTTCCCTTGTATATAACTCTCTTTCTTTCTCTTGATGTCTTTTATTATTATTATGTTAAGTTAGCCACTGTATAGTACATCATTAGTTTTTTTTTTCCATCATTAGCTTTTGATGTAGTGTTCAGTGATTCATTATTTGTGTTTAACACCCAATGCTCATCACAACATGTGCCCTCTCTTGCGTCTTAAAATTTCTCTCTTTATCATTACTTTTTGCCATGTTAATTGTTACATGTCATGGTGTGGACATCCTTGGGTTAATTTACTTGGGGACTCTCTGTACTTTCTGGATCCGGAAGTCTTTTTCCTTTCCCAAGAATTTTTCTACCCTTCTCTTTATTTTTTCTCCTTCTGGGATCCCTATACTGTGAACATTATTGTGTTTGATGATGTCACTGAGATTCTTTAATCTATTCTTATTTTTTGTTATTCTTTGGTCTTTTTTGCTGCTTAGCTTGGTTACTTTCCATTACCCTTTCTTCCAAATCATTGTGCTGTTCTGCCTCCTCTAATCTGTTATTGACTCCCTCTAGTGTATTTTTATTTCAATTATTGATTTCTTCATCTCTAATTGGTTCTTTTTTTTATATTTTTCCATAGTTCTCACTGAGGTCCTCCACCCTTTTCCCAAGTCCATTTTATTGACTTTACTTTAAATACTTTATCAGGCATATCACGTATCTCTGATTCATTTAGCTTTTTTGCTCTCTCTTTTTTTTTTTTTTTTTTGGTGTTTTTTAGTTTGGTACATATTCCTCTGTCTCTTCATTTTGTCTGTTTGTCTCTATGTAATAGGGAGGTCAGCTATATGCCCTGACCTTCAAAATAGTGGCCTTGCGTAAAGGAGATTCTGTGGCACCCTGGAGCACAATGCCCCCTGTGGCCAGAATGAGGTGCTCCAAGTTGTCTTCTCTGTGACCTATGTACACCCTGCTATTGTTGCTGAGCTGTGTTTGCCTTCAGCCTTGTCAGTTTCAGTAACCCACTTTGCCTGCCCTGGGCACACTGAGCAGGGTTTGATCCCTGTGCTGTGGAGAATCTAAGGCTATCATAGACCATAGGGAGGTAGGGTCAGCAGTTAGGGTAACCGTCTGCACTTAGTCTCTCTGCCACAGCTATGGCTACACTGAATAACAGAGTTTCTCTCTGTGTGGCCACCTTATAGACCAGATGCCTGCCCCCTAGTCCCTCAGTCAGGGCTGTAATCACACTGATCAGCAGGGCATTCTCTTTGTGCTGCCAGTTAAAAGGTTCATCTGCTGAAACTGTGGACATTCTGGTGTATAGGATTATCTCCCCCTACTCCAGGAACAGAGTCACTTTGGAGTAGTACTGGTCCCTTTCTTGCATTGTGTGTCAAGGCAAGGGCCAATTTTGGTTGGGGGGGGGGGTGTGTGCATGCCAAGTGGGTGGGTTGGATGGGGGGATCTGTAGTGGTGGGGCCTGAGATACTAGTAAGATATGGAAACAATTGCTAACACTCTACACCTAAATGTCCTATCTGGGCTAGATAAAGGGAAAAGTGGTGCCCACCACTGCTTTTTTCTTAGAGTTGTCTCCTGAATATCCCTGCCACTCCAGTGCACATTCTGAGATTCTGAAATAAATCTTCACGTACACCCTAGATGTTTTGCAAACTTATTTCTGATCTCAGTCTTGGCTGAGTTATTATGCAGACTCTATAGTGGGGACTCAGTTTCCTATTGCCCTCTGGGTCCCCCAGAGTTAAGTCCACTGATTTTTAATGTACCAAATTTAGCCTTGCTCATTTTAAAAGCTCCTAAAGTTAAAACCCACTAGTTCTCAAAAGCCAACTGTTACAGACTCATCTTCCTCAAGCCAGTCTGTGATGCCTAGTGTGGGAACTAATCCTCTCAAACTTCCATGCTTGTGGTGTCCCTCTTGTTTGTGGTTCCCAATCACCTTTCTGCCCCTCCTACCCTTTTTTCACTGTGACTTCATCTTTATCATTGACTATAGGTTTGTTCTGCCAATCTTTGGGTCATTTTCAGAGTTAATTGTACAAACATTTCTGTTAATCTCAGAATGTCCATGGGACAAAGTAAGCTCAGGATCCTTCTCTGCCATCTTTCTCACCCTCCCAATTATGTCCTAATTTAAAGAATATTTTTACTAATAGATAATGTCTGTTAAAAATAAAAGGTATTTCCATTATTGCTAATACTTTTACTGAGAGCTTTTATGAAAATCTTTGTGAACAAAGCCTTTTCCAGATTTAAGATCATTCCCTTAGGATGGATCTCCATTGATAGAATAAGCCTGTTGTAGACTATTTGTTTGCTGGGTTTCAATGAATAGGTCTTCCCAGTATTCACCATGTTTGTGGTTCACTGCTCTTGAATCTATTAGGACCCTGTGACCCACTTTAATTAATGGAATACAGCAGAAATGACACTGCCAGTTTCAGACCCAACCTTTAAGAAAACATGGCACCTTCTGCTTTCATATTCTGTGAGTAATTTGAGTGCCCCCAAGACTGCCATGCTGTGAGAAGCCTAACCTAGCCATATGGAGAGGCCATGAAAATAAAATCTAAGCTCTTAGCCAGCAGCTCAGTTGAGCTCTCACTTGTCCCCAGCTTCAGTGTGCCAACATGTGATCGGGCTTAGCCCACTCTTGAGTCTTTCCATCTGACCCATGTAGTCTTTCTCATCAGAGATGAGAAATCCTTGCCATCCTCTGATCCAATTACAGAATTGAAAGCAAATAAATTGTTATTGTTTTAAACCTCTAAACTCAGTAATTTGTTATGCAGAATAACTGAAACAGAACATTCAATTTTTTTAACTTTCTAAAATAACTAGTTCATAATTTAAAGTATATGCTTTCATACACTTAAAATTCACATACTAGAAAACTTCTAGAAACCTTGAATAGTGTGTGCTTAATCTCAGTGAGAAGGAGATTATTAAAAATAAATGCAAAACTTACAGAGGCAATATTATCAACAAGATTTAACCAATGAACATAGGGATCACAGATGATACAACATGTGCAATTATCATATTCTATTTTTCAAAGTAATGATTAAATGCTTATAAAATTGTAGGAACAGCATTTAGGCAAACCATTTGTTAAACATTTTAAAAATATGTTGCTAAGTAATAACCCACACACAAAAAAAGTTAAGGTAGCAACAAACAACAGATCCTTATAAACACTGAATTTAAGTCTTTTAAAAATACTTGTAGGACTTCTGGGAAGATACAGAGTAGGAAGATCCTAAGCTCACCTTGACCCACAAACACAGCAAGATACCAGCTCTATCAGTATAACTAACCCAGAAAATAAACTGAAGACTGGCAGAACAGACTTTTCACAGTAAATCATAGAGAGGAGCTGCACAGAAAGGGTAGAAGAGACAGAAACACAATTTAGAACCAAACCTCTAGCAACACTTGCCACAGAAAGAAGGGACACCACAAGCACAGAGAAGCAAGAGGAACAGACCCCACACCAGGAACATAAGTCCCCATCTGGCTTTGAAACTGGTAAGACCTACCTTGGTGAGTTTTTACAATCAGTGGAGCTTAATTCCTGATATTTTAAGAATCAATGGGCTTAGTTCTGGGAGAGCTGGGGTATAACAGGAAATGGCCAAGACACAGCATAGAAGTAGCAGTTTGAAAAGAACCTGGGTATATATAAAGGAGATTTATTTACCAATCTTAGAATATGAATTGGAGGTGTGGGATCTTTAGGAGACTTTTCTAAGACCAAAAGAGCTGGAGGTCTCTATTCCCACCACCTCCCAGTTTAGATATCTGAACACTTGTGGGAACCACCTGTCTTGCTAGCACCATGTGCCCTACCTCCATTATCCCCTGTGACTCCACCCCAACCAACCCACCCCACTTGGAAGGCATCATGCCAAGGTTGCTCCTGCCTTGACATACCTGCAAGCAACTCTGGCAGAAAATAGCATGTGGCTTCTGCCCTGGAGAATAGGGGAAAATAACCATACACAACAGTGTACCCATAGTCTGAGAAGCCAAACCTTATAGCTGAGAGCACAGAGAAAGTACCCTGACTATCACTGTGCCCAGCAATGAACGTCTCTCAGGGGACAAGGTAGGGAGAGCACTCTAGAGATTGGAATGACTGCAGCCCCAGCACAGAGGTTCAGGGCAGGCATTTGTTCTGACTTCTGACAAGGCCCAACTACAAGCCCAGGGTGGCCTCAGACAAGCCCCAAACAGCACAGGAAGCAAACCCTGCCCATCATGCCCTCAACAGGCAAAATGGGCCATTTCAGCTGACTGTACTGAAAGCCATCCAGGCTTAGGCACACAAGTAGGAAACATGCAGCCCACTTAGAAGACATACCTGAAGAATGAGGTTCTGATAAACAGAGAACTTTGTGCTGTAGGGACACAGCAGGACCTCTTCTTCATAAAGCCACTACTTTCAAGTTCAGGAGAAGCAACTTACTTTCCTTATACAGAGAAACAGAGTTAGACAAAGAGAAACAAGGATATGTTCCAAATGAGAGAATAGGACAAAGCCATAGAAAAAGGAATAAGATAAGCAATATGTCTGATGGAGAATTCAAAGTCATGGTCAAAAGATACTTACAGGACTTAAGAGTGTAGGATCTCAGTGAGACTGTCAACAAAGAGATAAAAAATATAAAAAAGATATCAATCAGAAATGAAGAACTAAATAACTGAAATAAAGACACACTAGAAGGAATCAATAGCAGAACAGATCACTGACCCGGGAAACAAGGTAATGGAAAGTAACCAAGCTAAACAGCATAAAGACCAAAGAATAATTAAAAATAAGAATAGGTTAAGGGAACTCAGCAACAATATCAAGCACAACATTCATATTATAGGGATCCCAGAAGAAGAGAGAAAAAAGGGGGCAGAAAATATATTTGAAGAAACAATAGCTGAAAACTTCCCTAATTTAGGGAAGGAAATAGAATTCCAGATCCAGGAGACAAAGAGGCCCCAACAAAACCCAGGGAGGTCCACACCAAAACACATAGTAACTGAAATGGCAAAAGTAGTGATAAAGAGAAATATAAGAGAAGCAAGAGAAAAGAAAATTATTACATACAGGGAAACCTCATAAGGCTACCAGTTTTGTTTTTTTGTTTTTGTTTTTTGTTGTTGTTGTTGTTGTTTTTAGCAGAAACTCTGTAGGCCAAAAGGAGTGGTATGATACATTCAGAGTGCTGAAGGGGAAAAAACAAAAAAAAAACAAAAAAACAAAACAAAAAAAAACCCCCAAGAATATTCTAATATTCTATTATTATTCAGAATTGAAAGAGAAAGAGTTTCCCAGACAAAACTGAAAGACCACTAAGGCAGCCTTATAAGAAGGGTTAAAGGGAATTCTTTCCAAAGAAAACTTAATACTCATAGTAGAAAAAAAAAATTATGAAAGGAAAAAAATTCAGAGGTGAATGCCAACATTTGATGAAAGTAGTGGATTAATTACTTAGGAAACCTGTATGGAGGTTAAACCACAAAAGCAATAGAATTGATTATATTTACAAACATCAAAGGAGTCACAAAATTAAAGAATGTAAAGTATGGCATCATATACATAAATCATGGATGGAGAGGTAAAAATAAAGGACTTTTAGAATGGGTTCAAACTTAGGTGGCCATCAACTTAATATAGACTGCTCTTTGCATAAGGTGTTATATTTAAAACTAATGGTAACCAGAGGGTGGGGCAAGATGGCAGAGAAGTAGGAGACCCTGTCTCAACTGGTCTCTTAAAGTGAGCTAATTATCTACCAGAACACTCTGAACACCCATGAAATCAGCGTGAGATGTAAGATTATACACTTCTGAATCTCTACAGGGGCAGAAGAATCCAGTGGAGGTAAAGTGGAGTGGGAATGATTGGACTGATATCGGAGGATAAACAGAAGGGGGAGGGAGCCACCAGAAGCGACCCATTGGAGAGTAATACCCCAATACGAGAGTGCCCTGTGATTGGGGACCAGCATTAACCTGGAGTTGGTTAAAATCACTCAAAAAGAGCAAAAGATCTTAAGGGCCAACTGGTGGAATCAGGAGGTCAAGGGCACGGGCCTAAGCCCATGGACCCAGGACAGCCACCACCAGCGACCACCCATGGCAGAGAGAATGCAGCGAAGCCTCCAGGCTGTGGTCCCTGAGCCCCTGGCTTTCTGCTACTTGCACCAGCGCTAGGCTCTGCACACTCCCACCAGCGTGTGAGGGAGTCTGGGTGGACGCCAGCCAGTGCTCTCTAGAACCACAGCCTTTTGCACTCTGCATGCGCACTGCATGACCAGGGCCTGAACCTCGCTCCCTACCCTCTCCTAAGAGAGCTCCATGCAGGCGCTAGCCAGTGGTGTCTAGGGCCAGCCAAGAATCTGAACACTCCCAGTCCAGGCTTGAAAATCTCAGCACGCTATCTCTGGTTGGTATCTCCCAGGCAGTCTGGACACCACAAAGCTGTCCTGGCAAAGGCAGCCACTGGAAGCAGGCTCCCTGGACCAATGTCACTTGCAGTTTTATTAACACAGAGATGCAGAGACAACTGGGCCCTTTGGGTGACCCCTGAGATGGTGGCTGGGGATGTACACTGCCTGTAGGAGGTTGCACAGCTCAGTGGAGTTTGCAGAGGGGGAGTCTGTGTGTTCTGGATCACCCAGAGGGGAGCAGACTGAGGCTGCTCTCTGAGACAGAGGTCTGGGTGCAGTTTGCTTTCCATTAAACCTCGGAAAAGCTACAAAAAGCTGCCAAAGAACAAAAACCTCCAGAGAACAAAAGCCTGAAAAACCAATTTCCACAGAGCCCAGCCCCTTGATAGGGAGCAGGAGGACTCAACCCAAGCAAGACAGACTGAAAGGCAACAACATGGCAGTCCCCTCCCTGAGAAAGCCAACCAAAAGAATGAGAGGACAACCACCACAGGGGCCCCATAAAACTGTATGGTTCCCCAATATCAGGGGAAAACAAGATATTAAGCTCCCAGTATTGCCCTAAAACCTATATATTTCATAGATACAACTTTTACTTTTAATTCATTCTCACTTGTTCTTTTTAATTTTTTTAACCTACTTACCATTACAATGAGAGGTTCAATGCAACATATTCCATAATAACCTTTTAACATGAACTTTTTTCATATGTACACCTGTGTTTTTATTTTGCTTTTCTATTTTTTTAATATACATATAAGCTTGAAGGTAATCCTCTTTCCCTAATCAATACTACCCCTATATATAAACCAGTTTTAATCTCCCTTTATTTCTGGAAAGTTGAGTCCTTTAACAAAGATGTCAAGATACACTCAGGAAGAATCAAAATAACCTTCCTCACCCACATCAAGGATTTATAACCACCCTCCCAACTTTTTCCTCTGTCAGTGTTTCTGTGTATTTGTTTTTGTTCTGGCATTATATAAATCTTATCCTTGGGGTTCATTTTGGCTGGTTTCTTTTATTTTCTTGTCATTTACTTTTGTTGGTCTTTTTATTTGTATACCTTATAAATCTTACCTTTGGGGCCCATTCTGGCTGGGTCTTTTCTCTCTTTTTTTTCCCCGTCTCTCTCTTTCTCTCTCTTTTTCTTTTTTCTTTCTTTTTGGTGGGGATGCCTGATTGCACAGAAGCATTCCAGGGTGCACCTTGCCTGGATCATGGTTGATACATCCAGCTACACATCTCCTCAACCACCTCTCACCAAAATGACTAGGAGGAGGAACGCCCAACAGAGGAAAAATTCAGAGACTGTGCCCTCTCCATCAGAACTATTGGATATGGACATAAACAGTATGTCGGAAAGGGAATTCAGGGTAACAATTATCCAGGCAATGGCTAGGTTGGAGAAAACCATTAATGACAACATGGAATCAATTAGTGAGATCCAATCTAATCTAAATTCTCTAACAGCTAGGGTAACTGAGGCAGAAGATAGAATTAGTGATCTAGAGGACAAACTGATAGAGAAAAAGAATCAGGAGAGGCCTAGAACAAACAGCTTAGAAGCCATGAAAACAGAATTAGGGAAAGAAATGACACCATGAAATGTTCTAATGTCAGAATTATTGGGATCCCTGAGGGGGAGCAGAAAGAAAGAAGACTAGAAGGTCTACTTGAACAAATTTTCCATGAAAATTTTTCCCACCTGGGAAATGGAACCAGTGCTCATGTCCTAGAGGCAGAAGGACCCTCCCCCCCCACACAAGATCACAGAATTTAGAAAGACCTCAAGACAGCAGATTGTGAAACTGATGAATAATTTTAGACAGGAGTTCTTGAGAGCAGTTAGGGGGAAGAGAGTCCTTACTTACAGAGGAAGGTCCTTCAGAATAATGTCAGACATGGCCACAGAAACCTGGCAAGCCAGAAAGGGATTCAGGGCACTAAATGAGAAGAACATGCAGCCAAGAATATTTTATCCAGCAAGGCTGACATTCAAAATGGATGGGGCGATAAAGAGCTTCCAAGACCAGCAAGGTTTAAAAGAGTACCTGACCACCAAGCCAGCACTATATGAAATATTAAGGGGGGTTCTATAAAAGAAGAAAGAACCCAAGAGTGTCATCGAACAGAAATTTACAGAGATAATCTATAGAAACAAGGATTTCACAGGCAACATGATGTCAATAAACACATATCTTTCAATAATCACACTCAACATGAATGGCCTAAATGCTCCCATAAAATAGCACAGGGTTGCAGAATGGATAAAAAGACAGGACCCATCCATATGTTGTCCACAAGAGACCCATTTTGAACCTAAGGATACATCCAGACTGAAAGTGAAGGGATGGAGAAGCATCTTTCATGCCAGTGGGCCCCAAAAGAAAGCTGGGGTAGCGATTCTCATATCAGATAAATTAGGTTTTAAACTACAGACTGTAGTCAGAGATAAAGAAGGACACTACATCATTCTTAAAGGATCTATCCACCAAGAAGGTCTAACAAGTGTAAATACTTATGCCCCAATACAGGAGCAGCCAACTACATAAGACAACTGTTAATCAAGATAAAGAGTCATATTGGTATGAATACATTAATAGTAGGAGATCTTAACATGCCACTCTCAGTAATAGATCATCCAAGCAGAAAAATAATAAAGAAACAAGAGCACTGAATGACAATTGGACCAGATGGACCTCATAGATATATACAGAACATTCCACCCTAAAACAACAGAATACTCATTCTTCTCGGGTACACATGGAACCTTCTCCAGAATAGACCACATACTGGGTCACAAATCGGGGCTCAACTGATACCAAAAGACTGAGATTATTCCCTGCATATTCTCAGATGACAATGCTTTGAAACTGGAGCTCAACTACAAGGAAAAGTTTGGAAGGAATTCAAACACCTGGAAGCTAAAGACCACTTTGCTTATGAATGCTTGGATCAACCAGGAGATCAAAGAAGAACTTAAACCATTCATGGAAACCAATGAGAATGAAGACTCTTCAGTCCAAAACCTATGGGATACAGCAAAGACAGTTCTAAGGGGGAAATACATAGCCATCCAAGCCTCCCTCAAAAAAATTGAAAAATCCAGAATACACCAGCTGTCTCTACACCTTAAAGAACTGGATAATCAACAACAAATTAAGCCAACTCCACACACAACAAGGGAAATAATTAAGATTAGAGCAGAGATAAATAAGATAGAAACTAGAGATACAGTAGAACACATCAATGAAACTAGAAGCTGTTTTTTTGAAAGAATCAATAAGATTGATAAACCATTGGCCAAACTAATGCAAAAGAAAAGAGGATGGACCCAAATTAATAAAATTATGAATGAGAAGGGAGAGATCATGACTAACACCAAGTAAATAGAAGCAATCATCAGAAATTATTATCAAAAGTTACATGCCAGTAAGTTAAGGAACCTAGATGAAATGATGCATTCCTGGAAACCTATAAACTTCCAAAACTGAATCAGGAAGAAATTGACAACCTGAATAGACCAATATCTAGTAAGGAGATTGAAGCAGTGATCAAAAACCTCCCCAAAAACAAGTCTTGCCCAGGACCTGACAGATTCCCTGGCAAATTCTGCCAAACTTTCAAAGAAGAAATAATACCTATTCTCCTGAAGCTGTTTCAAAAAACAGAAACAGAAGGAAAACTTCCAGACTCTTTTTATGAAGTCAGCATTACCCTGATCCCCAAACCAGGCAAAGACCCCACCAAAAAGGACATTTTCAGACCAATATCCCTGATGAATATGGATGCCAAGATTCTCAACAAGATCCTAGCTAATAGGATCCAACAGTACATTAAAAAGATTATCCACCACAACCAGGTGGGATTTATCCATGGGATGGCAAGGGTGGTTCAACATTCACAATCAATGTAATAGAACAAATCAAAAAGAAAACAGAGAAGGACCACATGGTCCTCTCAATTGATACAGAAAAAGCATTTGCCAAGATACAGCATCTGTTCCTGATTAAAGCAATTCAAAGTATAGGGATAGAGGGAACATTCCTCAAACTTCATAAAATCTATCTATGAAAAACCCACAGCAAATATCATCCTCAATGGACAAAAAATTATAGCCTTCCCTCTGAGATCAGGAACATGACAAGGATGTCCACTCTCACCATTGTTGTTCAACACAATACTGGAACTCCTAGCAACAGCAATCAGACAACAAAAAGAAATGAAAAGTATTCAAATTGGCAAAGAAGAAGTCAAACTCTCTCTTCAGAGATGGCATGATACTTTATATGGAAAACCCCAAAGATTCTACCCCCAAACTACTAGAACTCATACAGCAATTCAGTAATGTGGCAGGATACAAATTCAATGTACAGAAATCAGTGGCTTTCTTATACACTAACAATGAAAATATAGAAAGGGAAATGAGAGAATCAATTCCCTTTACTATAGCACCAAGAACCATAAGATACCTGGGGATAAACCTAACCAAAGAGGTAAAGGATCTGTACTCGAGGAAATACAGAACACTCATGAAAGAAATTAAAGAAAACACAAAAAGATGGAAGACCATTCCATGCTCATGGATCAGAAGAATAAACATTGTTAAAATGTCTATACTGCCTAGAGAAATCTATACTTTCTATGCCATCCTGATCAAAACTCCACTGGCATTTTTCAAAGAGCTGGAGCAAACAATCCTAAAATTTGTAAGGAATCAGAAGAGACCCCGAATTGCTAAGGAAATGTTGAAAAAGAAAAACAAAACTGGGGGCATCATGTTGCCTGATTTCAAGCTTTACTACAAAGCTGTGATCACCAAGACAGCATGGTACTGGCACAAAAACAGACACATAGACTGGTGGAACAGAGTAGAGAGCCCAGATACAGACCCTCAACTCTATGGCCAACTAATCTTTGACATATCAGGACAAAACATACAGTGGAAAAGAGACAGTCTCTTCAATAAATGGTGCTGGGAAAATTGGACAGCTATGTGTAGAAGAATGAAACTTTACCATTCTCTTACACCATACACAAAGATAAACTCGAAATGGATAAAAGACCTAAATTTGAAGTAGGAATCGATCAAAATCCTAGAGGAGAACATAGGCAGTAACCTCTTTGATATCAGCCACAGCAACTTCTTTCAAGATATGTTTCCAAAGGCAAAGGAAACAAAAGCAAAAATGAACTTCTGGGACTTCATCAAGATCAAAAACTTCTGCACAGCAAAGGAAACAGTCAACAAAACAAAGAGGCAACCCACAGAATGGGAGAAGATATTCACAAATAACAGTACAGACAAAGGGCTGATATCCAAGATCTATAAAGAACTCCTCAAACTCAACACACAAAAAACAGATAATTGCATCAAAAAATGGGCAGAAGACATGAACAGACAGTTCTCCAAAGAAGACATACAAATGGCTAACAGACACATGAAAAAATGGTCATCATCATTAGCCATCAGGGAGATTCTAATCAAAACCACATTGAGATACCACCTTACACCAGTTAGAATGGCCACAATTAACAAGACAGCAAAAAACATGTGTTTGAGAGGATGTGGAGAAAGGGGAACCCTCTTACACTGTTCGTGGGAATGCAAGTTGGTGCAGCCACTTTGGAAAACAGTGTGGAGATTCCTTAAGAAATTAAAAATAGAGTTTCCCTATGACCCTGCAATTGCACTACTGGGTATTTACCACAAAGATACTGATGTAGTGAAAAGAAGGGCCATCTGTACCCCAATGTTCAGAGCAGTAATGGCCTTTGATTTCTATCTTTTGAAACAGCTTCAGAAGAATAGGTATTTATTCTTCCTTAAAAGTTTGGTTGAATTCCACTGGGAGGCCATCTAGCCCTGCAATCTCATTTGTTGGGAGTTTCTGATTACTGCTTCAATTTATTTGCTGGTTATGGGTATGCTCGTATTTTCTGGTTATTCCTATTCCAGTTTTGGTGGTTTATATGTTTCTAGGAATGTATCCATTTCTTCCAGATTGCCTAATTTGAGCCATGTAATTGCTCATAATATACTCTTATAGTTGATTTTATTTATTCAGTGTTGGTTGTGATCTGTGCTCTTTCACTGTGATTTTTCTTTATTTTGGGTTCTTTCTCCTTTCTTTTTGACAAATTAAGCAAAGCAGCAGAACTCAGATAGTTTAGGAGCCACAGTCTCTGAAAAGCCCTCTGGAGAAGGAAGATGCCATATGGGTCAGAGGGACCCTGAAATAGCGAGGCTGGGTGACAGGCACTGAGGTTTTAGGGTTGTGCATTACACCTTGAGACTAAATTTTCTTAACTTTGAGTTTTATAAGCAGATCAAACTTTCTGGTTGTCTTACATGGACTAAGAATGGTGCTATTGCATGTGTGGGATGAAAAATAAAGGGAATATTGTTAAACAAAAGGGCAGATGGTAGTAATAACATTCATAAAATTGTTCTGTCTGTCCCCCATCTAGGCAGAAGGCAGGGCTGCACTCTCTGGCCCCCTTGTGATTGGGTAGGGTCATGTGATTTATTCTGACATATAAATGCTAAGGGGAAATACTATTTGGTATTTCTCAGACAGTTCTTAACTGATGATGCAAGAACCTCCAGAGTTTTCTTTCTCTGCTTTGGCTTGGCAATGAGCAATTTCTATGGAAATGGCTAACAAATAACAAATAAAATTCCCTGTACACCCGCAAAGGACATGGAACATAACCAAAAAATAAGTAAATATTTATTTTTAGCCATTAATCTTTGGAAGTTATTACCACAGTATCATCTGGGCTATCCTGTCTGATATCACCTCCTCCTTGTAATTTAAACACTTCCCTGGACTTTGCCAAAATGAAGCTAACAAGATTTTATGCATTTTTGCTTTGAAATACTGTTTACTTCATTTGCCTGTGGTTTTTCTCATTATAATGCCATTACCCCATGATGTGGGCCCTCAAAGCAATGCTTGTGCAATTACAACCTTTACTGATACCTTACTGCTAGTCACTTTATCACTCACTGGATCTTGGCTCACTTTGCTCTTTGTTTCAAGGCAATCACTAAGTCATTTCCTTCTCGTAATACTCTACCTACCTACATATTGATCAACTATATCTCTATCTGCTTACATATTCTCCTGTGTATCCTTATTTATCATCCATCCATCCATATTCTATCCTGGCCAGCTTGTACAGCTTCTCAGGGAGACTACAGGGCACATGATAGAGGCATCTCTCAGTGAGTGTCTATGCTGACACCTTGACCCTGAATCCTCCAGCTGCACTGGGAAGCAAGTTACACCCTTACTTAGGTCAGGCTGAGTATAGCAGAAGACACTGAGAAAGCTTTGAAGAAGTCTGGAAGCTGGTGGCCAGCTGTAGCGTTGAAAATCAGGCTGGCCATGTAGCAGCTGTGGGCACCCAAAGAACCAAACTTGTTTCCCCAGGATGAGGAGAAGGAATGATGTTGGTAGAAAAATAAGGTATTCTTGGAACACCTTGGCTGCTCTGTCATCATATTAGCTCTACTTTCAGACTAGGACCAGAGGATCAGCCAGATGAGTTGAGACGGGCTCCTCTTAAGAACCTATCCCTTTTAACCTGTCTTCAATGTCCCCGTTCAGGCAAGTTCTCCACTTGAAGGGTAAAAAGAGATCAGATTTTATAAAGCAAAAACTCCTACCTATCTCAAACCATTTGTTGGAATTTCTACATTTAAAAAAATGAATCATTTGAGGGCACCTGGGTGGCTCAGTGGATTAAAGCCTCTGCCTTCAGCTCAGGTCATGATCCCAGGGTCCTGGGATCAAGTCCCACATCGGGCTCTCTGCTCAGCAAGCCTGCTTCCCTTCCTCTCTCTCTGCCTGCCTCTCTGCCTACTTGTGATCTCTGTCAAATAAATAAAATCTTTAAAAAATGAATCATTTGAAGCTAAACAGAAGTTTAGCAAAATACATTCTTCTGTTTTGAGGAAATGTATCCACTCAAGGAGAAAAATAGGCCAGTGTTCTTACCCACTGGCCCTGAGTTTTATGAATATCCACGAATGGTTAATGTCTATGTGACTATTCTTTAACATATTCTTCTTAGAAGAAAGAATAAATGTTGCCAGTTCTACAACTATAATTGAAATCAAAAGAAAGACCTAGTTTAATGCTCCCATTTTACAAAGAAAGAAATTTTGACTCACAAAGCTATTAGAGCCTGAATCAATAGTTCCCCTTCAAATTATTGGACCTTCTTATTTATCCAGAGTAGTGATTAATCTGAGATTTTTTTTTAATGTTCTTATGCTCAAGGTCATTTATTTCAAATTTCAGAACAGAATTAAGTTATGATACTGGTATTATTTTTCAGACCATCTTCCTATCTTTAAATGATTGGTTGTTACTTTCCATTAGGCATTTAAAAACTCAAAGCAAGTACCAGTCCAAGATGGGGAGGAAGGAAGACCTTGAACTCACCCCCTTGAAATACACCAAATTACGCTTATTTATAGAATAATTCCTCTTGAAGAGGAACTGAAAGCCAACTGAACAGCTTTTGCAAAATGAAAGAGAAAACAGCAAAGATACAAAGACACAATAACAAAGAAAACCCCCACTCCCAACGCTGTGAACTCTGGTCAGGAGGGATAGTACTGAGACACTGGGAACAGATTCCTCTGCCCTTGGGAACAGAAGAAGGGGAAAAAAAGCCATGGTTTAAAAGAGCAACTACCATATAAAGGAGACAGCGCTAGAACTCCTACAAGCAGTGGGGGGAGCTGCATGAACACTCTCTGGGAGGGAGGAGCTGATGGACACAATCTGTGCTTCCCCCCCACTGCCACTTGAAAGCACAGGGCAGTGTGCAGTCCAGTCTTCCTAACCAGCCTGCCACCTCAGTGAGCCCAGAACCCATAGTCCACGCCAGGCCCAGCTATCCCACCAAGGTAGCAACATGGTGGTACATACTGGGACATGCCTGGTTAACACTCATTACAGCTCCAACCTTCACATCAAGATGACACAGGCACAAAGCATCCTGGGACACTCCAGGCCCATACAACTTTGGCTTCAGATGTCCTGCTAGGGCGCTTCTAGTGCAGAGCACTCCAGAACCTCCCTGCTAACATCTGCCTCAGATCAAGCCACTCTTCCAGGTTGTCCCCTACATGGGGCACCCCGGGAACCCCATCCCATGCATTGGTTTCAGGCAACCCACCAGGGAACTGTCTGCATGGAACACCCCAGAACACTTCTGCCTCAGCAGCCCCAGATGCAGTCATCTAGGCAGGGCACCATCTGCACTGATCACCTTGAGATACCTTGGCTGGCACCCGATATAGCTTCAGCTTTCTCACCAGATGACCTTCAGGGGAGAGAGCCTTTGGACAACCTGGTTTGTAACTATTTCAGCTTCAACTATCCTACCAGGGCATATTTTTGTTTAAAGAATCCAGGGACAACACTGGCTGGCACACACTTTAGCTATAAATGTCCTGCCAGTCTCTCCCCCATACCCCACCCACCCACCAAGCTGAATGCCACAGGGCCTCACAGCCTGTATACCACCTCAACTCCAGCCTCCCCTTCAGGATATCCTCTGATTGAAGAATCCTAGAACACCATGGTTGACACCTACTTTAGCTTGCAGCCACTTTAGTTTCATCTATCCATATAAGTTAACCTCTGTGCAGACTGCTCAGGGACCTCCCAGCCTGCACACTCCCTCAGCTCCAGCCACTCCACCAAAGCACCCCCTGCACAGAGTACCCAAAGACATCCCCAACTTGTACCCATTTCAATCCCAACTGCCCTGCCAATGTGCCCTTAGAACATAGAACTCCTAGATACCCTGGCCTGCATCTACTTCAGCTTCAGCTCTCCTGGCAGGATACCCACTGTGTAGAAAAACCTAGAACCCAAAGCCCACATCTGTTGCAATTTTAGCCAGCCAGCAAAAGTCACCAACACACACAGTCTACATAGGGGCAACCATACATAAATCCATTCCTTCAAATTTAGGAGAAGTGGCTGTTCTAATAAAAGCAAGCAAGCACAAAAAATCAAGCAGAATGAGGAGACAAGAGAATATTCTCCAAAACTATGAAAAAAAGCTCAGAAAAAATACTGAAACAGAGATGAGCAGTATGCCCAATTAAAAAAAAAATTAAAATAATGGTCATGGGGCACCTAGATGGCTCAATAGTTTAAGCGTCTGACTTTGGCTCAGGTCATGATCTCAGGATCATGGGATCAAGTCCCATGTCAGGCTCCATGCTCAGTGGGGAGTCTGGTTGTCCTCTGTCCCTCCCTGCCACTCATGCTAGCTCTCTCACTCTCTAATGAAATATTTAAAAATTTAAAAAGAAAAAAAGAGAAAGAAAAGAGAGTCGTAAACATGTTTACCAGGCTGAAGAGAAGAGTGGAGGAAGTCAGTGAGAACGTCAGTAAAGAGAAAATATAAAAATGAACCAATCGGGGGTGCCTGGGTGGCTCAGTTGATTAGGCATCTACCTTTGGCTCAGGTCATGATCCCAGAGACCTGGGATGGAGCCCTGCATCGGGCTGCCTACTCAGTGGGGAACCTGCTTCTTCCTCTTCCATGCCTCCTGCTTGTGCTCTCTCTCTCTCTGTCAAATGAATAAGATTAAAAAAAAAAAAAAAAGCCAACCAGAGTAACAGAATATAAAAACTGAAATAAAAAACATGCCAAAGAGACTCAATAAAAAAATTTAAAAAAAAAAAAGACTCAATAGTAGCTTTGTGAATGCAAAAAAAGAAATAAAAAAAGTATCAGTGATCTGAAAGGCAGGATAATGGAAAGCATGTAAGCTGAATAGCAAAAAGAGAAAACAATTTTTGAAAATAAGACTAGGTTAAGAGATCTCTTGAACAAAATCAATAAATATTTATGTTATAGGGGTCTCAGAAGAAGAAGTGAGAGAAAGGGGCAGACAACTTATTTGAGGAAATAAGAGCTGAAAACTTCCCATATGTGAGGAAGGGAACAAAAATCCAGATCCAGGAGGCAGAGAGAAATCCAAACAAAATCAAAGTGAGTAGGTCCACACTATTGCACATAATAATTAAAATCTGAAAGGTTAAAAAATAGATAATTTTAAAGCAGTAAGAAAGAAGCAAGAAGTTACATACAAGCAAAATTGTGTGAGACTATCAGCTGATTTTTTAGCAGAAACTTTAAAGGCCTGAAGGGAGTAACATGATATATTGAAAGTGCTAAAAGGAAAAAACCCACAACCAAGAATACTGTACCCCTCAAGATTATCACTCATATTTGAAAGAGACATAAAAATTTCCCAAACAAGAGTTAAGGAGTTTATGACCATTAAACCAGAAATGTTAAAGGGACTTCTTTAAGTGAAAAAGAAATAGCCATAATCAGATGTGAGGAAACTATGAATAAAAAGATGTGAAAGAGGACACCAAATACATAAAACATGGAAAAGAGTTTTTAAAAAGTTTTTTTTCCCCCCTAGGATATGTTTGAACTAAATAACCATCAAATTAATAGATTGCTATTTACATAGAATGATATAATAGATGAACCTCATGGTAACCACAAACTCAAAACCTAGGATATATATACAAACAATAAAGAGAAAGAAAGCCAAACAAAACATAATAGAAACTCACCACAAAGAAAGAGAGCAAGAGAAGAAAAAAGGAACAGAGAAGAGCTATGAAAACAAGCAGAAAATAAGTACATAATTATCAATAATTATTTTAAATATAACTGATCTAAGTATTACAATTAAAAGACCTAAGGTGGTGGAATAGATAAAAAAACAAAACAAAACAAAACAGAAAAACAAAGACCAATCTATTGCTGCCTATAGGACCCTCACTTTAGATCTAAAGACACATACAGACTGAAAGTGAAGGGATGAAAAACATTTACCATGGTGGAGGAGTTGAGATAGCTGAGGAGTAGGGGGCCCTAATTTCATCTAGTCCCTAGAATTCAACTAGATAGTGATCAAATCATCCTGAACACCTGTGAAATCAATGGGAGATCTGAGAAAAGAAGTGCTGCAGTTCTACAAATAGAAAATCAACTACTTTTTGGAATGTAGGAGGTGCAGAAACATGAATCTGGGGGGATATATCAGAAGATAAACCACGGAGGGGAGGGAGCTCTTACATGGGCTACCAGAAACTATAATACAGTGGAGCACAAAATCAGAACTTTTAGAAGTCTGCTACAATTGGAGACATTTGGCCAAAAGATGCTCAGGTGGCAAAGGGGAGCAGAATCCCAGGAGGGACAGACTGGTCTCAGGATCCCTGGGGTAACAAAAGGAATGCGGGTGCCTGAGTGCAGCAGAGTTTCCAAGCATTGGAGCAGGGAAGCTGGCTGAAAACAGTGAAACTAGGCACTGTCTTTCCACTGGTGTTGCCATAAACAATAAACCACTGCACAGTTGGGCAACTGCTCTTGGGGTAGGGGCCCAGCAAAATGCAGAAGCAGAGGAGAACCCCTTCCCTCCTCTGGGAGAAATGCCATGCATCTGCGCTGAAGGAGTCCATGAAGTTTGGAGACTGGAAACTGGGTTGTGTTCCTGAGATAAAAATGTTCAGTTACAGGCTTGGTGAATCCAGAATTTGGATGGAAACCAGGGAGACAAGAGTGATTGATTGCTTTTCTGTGAGAGCTCACTGAAGAGTGGTGGGTACAAAGGTCCAACTCCAGGGCTACAGTTAGGAGCACTGCCATTTTCATCCCCACCCCATGCCAACCCCCCCAGTCAGTACTGAAAGGCTTCAGGGAGCAAAACAGCACCACCTGGTGCAATCCAGAGCCACTTACACCCTAGAAAGAAGGGTGTGATTCTACCAGGGCAAGGACACCTGAGAACTGGTCTCTTTTAATACCCAGACCAAAATACACCCACGACCTAGTTTACTGTTTCATTCAGTTTTACTTTGTTCAATTTTTCTTATTTTATTTTGTTTCTGTTTTCTTCTGGTTTGCTTTGTTTGTATTTTTCTGGTACTGTTGTTGCTACTTTTGTCTTGTCTTTTGTCTTTTTTCTTTTTATTCTTTTCTGGACATAATGATGAGACAAAGTCACCCCAAAAGAAAGAACAGGAGGCTTGGAGGCTTAATCAATATGTAAGGGACTTAATCAATATGATATAGGTAAGATGTTGGAACTAGAATTAGTAAGATGTTGGAACTAGAATTCAAAACAATGACTATAAAGATACTGGCTGGGCTTGAAAAAAGCATAGAAGACAGTACAAACTCCCTTAATGGAGAAATTAAAAAGCTAAATATAATAAGGGCAAAATTAAAAATGTTATTACTGATACACAGTGAAAAATGGAGGCTCTGACTGCCAGGATAAATGAGGCAGAAGAGAAAGTCAGTGGTATAGAAGACAAAATGATGGAGAATAAGGAGACTGACAAAAAGAGAAAAACAACTAATGGATCATGAAGGGATAATGTGAGAAATTAGCAATATCATAAAGTGAAATAATGTTAAACTAATAGAGGTCCCAGAAAAGGAGGGGTGCAGAAGGTTTATATGAGCAAATTATACCTGAGAAATTCCCTAATCTAAGGAAAGAAACAGGTATTCAAGTAAACAGGTATTCAAGTCCAGGAGGCACAGAGAAATCCCCTCAAAATCAACAAAAATAGGTCAACACCTCAACAGTTACGAGTGAAGCTTACAAATTTTAAAGATAAGAAGAAAATCCATATAGCAGTTTGGGACAAGAAGTCCTTAACCTACAAGGGTAGACACATAAACTGGCAGCAGGTCTGTCTACAGAGACATGGAGGGACAGATAGGACTGGCTTGATATATTCAATATGCTTAATGGGAAAAATATGTAATGAATACTTTATTCAGCAAGGCTTTCATTCAGAATAGAAGGACAGATGAAGTTTCCAGGACAAACAAAACTATAGGAATCTATAAATGCTGAACCAGACCTCCAAGAAATATTAAAGGGGATCATTTGAGTGGAGAGCCCAAACATAACAAAGACCAGAAAGAAACAAAGGTAATCTACAGAAACAGTGACTTTACAGGTAATAAAGTGGCACTAAATTTATCTCTTTCAATAATTACTCAGAATGTACATGGAATAGATGCTCCAATCAAAACACAAGATATCAGACTTGATTAAAACAAAACAAAATAAAACAAAAACAAGACCCATCAATATGCTGATTACAAGAGACTCATCTTAAACCCCAAAACACCTCCAGATTGAAAGTGAGGGGGTGGGGAGTCATTTATCATGCTAATGGGCACCAAAAGAAGGCTGACTACCATCCTTATATGAGACAAGCCAGATTTTAAACCAAAGACTATAATAAGAGATGAAGGACACAATGTCATAACAAAGGGGTCTATCCAACAAGATCTAACAATTGTAAATATCCATGCCCCTAACTTGGGAGCAGCTAATTACATAAACCAATTTATAACAAAATTAAAGACACACACTGATAATCATGCAACAAAAGTAGGGGACTTCAACACCCCACTCACAGCAGTGGAAATGTCATCTAAACAGAGGCTCAACAAAGAAACAAGGGCTTGGAATGACACAATGGGCCAGATGGACTTAACAGATATATTCAGAGCATTTCAACCTAAAGCAACAGAATACACATTTTTCTCAAGTGCACATGAAACATTCTACAGAATACATCACATTCTGAGTCACAAATCAGGTCTCAATCTGTACCAAAAGACTGAGATCATACCATGCATATTTTCAGACCACAAAGCTTTAAAACATGAAGTCAACCAAAAGAGAAAATTTGGATAGACCACAAATACATGGGGGTTAAAGAGCATTCTACTAAAGAATGAATGAGTCAACCAGGAAATAAAAGAAGAATTTTAAAAATATAAGGAAACAAATGAAAAGGAAAACAGGACAGGTCAGAACCTTTGGGATGCAGCAAAAGCAGTCCTGAGAGAGAAGTATATAGCAATACAGGCTTTTCTCAAGAAACAAGTCTCAAACGCACCTAATCTTACACCTAAAGGAGCTAGAGAAAGAACAGCAAAGAAAGCCTAAATCCAGCAGAAGAGAAATATTAAAAACTAGAGCAGAAAACAAGGAAATAAAAAGAAAAAGAGCAATAGAACAGATCAAGAAAACTAGGAGCTGGTTTTGTGAAAGAATTAATAAGATCAATGAACCCCTAGCCACATCTGTCAAAAAGAAAGGAGAAAGGACCCAAAATAAAGAAAAATCACAGTGAAAGAGCAGAGATCACAACCAACACTGAAGAAATAAAATCAACTATAAGAGTATATTATGAGCAACTATATGGCAACAAATTAGGCAATCTGGAAGAAATGGATACATTCCTAGAAACATTTAAACCACCAAAACTGAAATAGGAATAACCAGAAAATATGAGCAGATCCATAACCAGCAAAGAAATTGAAGCACTAATCCAAAATCTACCAACAAACGAGAGTCTGGGGCCAGATGGCCTCCAAGTGGAATTCAACCAAACTTTTTTTTTTTTTTAAAGATTTTATTTATTTATTTGACAGAGAGAGATCACAAGTAGGCAGAGAGGCAGGCAGAGAGACAGAGGGGGAAGCAGGCTCCCCGCCGAGCAGAGAGCCCGATGTGGGGCTTGATTCCAGGACCCCGGGATCATGACCCGAGCCGAAGGCAGAGGCTTAACCCACTGAGCCGCCCAGGTGCCCCTCAACCAAACTTTTAAAGAAGAGTTAATACCTATTCTTCTGAAACTGTTTCAAAAGATAGAAATCGAGGGTGCCTGGGTGGCTCATTTGGTTAAGTGACTGCCTTCAGCTCAGGTCATGATCCTGGAGTCCCAGGTTTAAGTCCCACTTCGGACTCCCTGCTCAGTGGGGAATCTGCTTCACCCTCTGACCTCTCCCCTCTCATTCTCTCTCTCTCAAGTAAATAAAATTAATCTAAAAAAAAATTGAAATCAAAGGAAATCTTCCAAACTCATTCTGTGAGACCAGCATTACCTTGATCCCAAAATCAAGGGCCCCACCAAAAAGGAGAATTACAGACCAATATCCCTGATGAGCATGGATGTAAAAATTCTCACCAAGATACTAGCTAATAGGATCCAACAGTACATTAAGAGGATTATTCACCATGACTAAGGGGGATATATTCCTGGGCTGCAAGGGTAGACCAACATCCACAAATCAACCAATGGTGATACACCACATTAATGAAAGAAAAGAGCCATATGATTCTCTCAGTAGATACAGAAAAAGCATTTGGCAAAATACAGCATCCTTCCTTGATAAACCCCCTACCATATAGGGTTATGGGGAAATATACCTTAACATCATAAAAGTCATATACAAAAAAACCCCACAGGGAGTATCATCCTCAATGAGAGAAAACTGAGAGCTTTTCCCCTAAGGTCAGGAACATGACCAGGATGTCCACTCTCACCACATTAGTCAACACAGTACTGGAAGTCCTAGCCTCAGCAATCAGACCAAAAAAAATAAATAAATAAATAAATAAAAAGAAAGAAAGAAGGAAAAAGAAAGAAAGAAAGAAAAGAAATAAAACCATAGAGGGAGACAAAGCATAAGAGACTCTTAATCTCAGGAAACAAACTGAAGGTTGCTGGAGTGGAGGGGGGTGGAAGGGATGGGGTGGCTGGGTGATGGACACTGGGGAGGGTATGTGCTATGGTGAGCACTGTGAATTTTGTAAGACTGATGAATCATAGACCTGTACCCCTGAAGCAAATAATACATTACATATTAATAATTTTAAAAAAGAAATAAAGGGCATCCAAATTGGCAAAGAAGAAGTCAAACTTTCACTATTCACAGATGATAGGATACTCTATGTTGAAAACCCAAAATACTCCACCCCAAAATTGCTAGAACTCATACATAAATTCAGCAAAGTGGCAGGATATAAAATCAATGCACAGAAATAAGTTGCATTTCTGTACGCTAACAATGAGGTAGAAGAAAGAGAAATCAAGGATCAAACCCATTTACAATTGCACCAAAAACCATAAGATAACTAGGAATAAACCTAACCAAAGAGGTAAAGGATCTGTACTCTGAATACTATAGGAATACTATAGGAAATAGCTATACTATTTCATTTATGAAATAAATTGAAGAAGACACAAAGAAATGGAAAAACATTCCATGTTCGTGGACTGGAAGTATACTGTTAAAATGTCTATATGCTACCCAAAGCAATCTACACATTCAATATAATCCCTTTCAAAATACCATCAGCATTTTTCACAGAGCTGGAACAAACAATCCATTTGTATGGAACCAGAAAAGACCCTTTATAGTCAAAGGGACGTTGCAAAAGAAAACCAAAGTTGGTGGCATCAGGATTCCTGACTTCAGGCTATATTACAAAGCTCTAATCAAGATAGTATGTTACCGGCACAAAAACAGACATACAGGTTAATGGAACAGAACAGAGAACCCAGAAATGGACCTTCAACTCTATGGTTTACTTATCTTCAACAAAACAGGAAAAAATATCCAACTGAAAAAAGACAGTGTAACAAATGGTGTTGGCAAAATTGGACAACCACAAGCAAAAGAATGAAAAATCAACTCAAAATGAGTGAAAGACCTGAATGTGAGACAGGAATCCATCAAAATCCTAGAGGAGAACACAAGCAGCAATTTCTTTGACCTTGTTCACAGCAACTTCTTGCTAAACTTATCTCCAAAGGCAAGGGAAACAAAAGCAAAAATAAGCTATTTGGTGGGCCCCTGGGTGGCTCAGTCCATTAGCCATCTGCTTTTGGCTCAAGTCATAATACCAAGGTCTAGGAATCGAGCCCTGTGTCAGGCTCTCTGCTCAGCAGGAAGCCTGCTTCTCCCTTTCTCTCTGTTCACCCCACCCTCTGTTTATGCTTGCTCTCTAATAAATATTTTTTTTAAAGTTATTGGCACTTCATCAAGATCAAGAGCTTTTGCACACTAAATGAAAGAATCACCAAAACTAGAAGATAACCTACAGAAGGGAAGAAGGTATTTCCAAATGTTTTATCAGATAAAGGACTAGTATCCAAAATCTATGGAGAACTTATCAAACACAACACCCAAAAAACAAATAATCCAGTTAAGAAATGAAAAAAAGACGTGAAAAGACTTTGCTCCAAAGAAGACAAATGGCCAACAACACAGTCTACATCACTTGGCATCAGGGAAACACAAATTCAAAACCACAATGGGGTGCCACATCACACTAGTCAGAATGGCTAAAATTAACAACTCAGGAAACAAAGTTGTTGGCCAGGATGCAAAGAAAGGGGAAACTTCTTACACTGTTGGTAGGAAATCAAACTGGTGCAGCCACTCTGGAAAGCAGTATGGAGGTTCCTCGAAAAGTTAAAAACAGATTTACCCTATGACCCAACAACTTCACTACTAGGTATTTATCCAGAGGATATAAATATGTGTCCACAATAGCCAAAATATGGAAACAACCCAGATGTCCATCAATAGATGAATGGATAAAGAAGAGGTGGTATATATACACAGTGAAATATTACTCAGCCATCAAAAAGAATGAAATCTTGCCATTTGCAGCAACATGGATGGAACTAAGATATGCTAAGTGCAATAAGTCAATCAGAGAATGACAAAGATCATATGATTTCACCCATACATGGAATTTAAGAAACAAACAGGTGAACATAGGGAAGAAAAGGAAAAAGAAAATAAGATGAAATCAGAGAAATAGACAAACCATAGGAGACCCTTTAACTATAGCAAAAAGCTGAGGGTTGCTGGAGAAGAGGTGGGTGGGAGATGAAGTAATTAGGTTATGGGCATTAAGGTGGGCATTTGATGTAGTGAGCCCTGGGTGTTATATGCAACTGATGAATCACTAAACTCTACCTCTGAAAGTAATAAAACACTATACAATAAATAACTTTAAATAAAAAATTTAGAAAAGGAAGACATTTACAATGCAAATGCAAGTGGAAACAAAAGCTGGGAAAGAAGTACTTACATCAGACAAGATAAACTAAGAGAGACTGAAAAAGAGCAAAGAAGGACATTGCCTAATGATATAAAAAAATCAATCCAGAAAGATAAGACAATCGTAAATCCACCCAACACTGGAGAACCTAAATACATAAAGCAAATGTTAATAGACATAAAGAGGGAAATCAATGATAATACAATAATACTAGGGGACATTAACACACTACTTACATCAGCAGACAGATCATCCTAGTAGAAAATCAACAATGAAACAGTTCCTTTGAATGACACACTGTACCAGATGGCCATAACAGATGTATGTAGAACATTCCATCTGAGAACAACAGATTACATATTCTTTTCAAGTGCACTTGGAACACTCTCCAGAATAAATCACATGGTAGGCCACAAAACAATCCTAAGGAAATTTTTGAAGATTTAAATTATACCTTGCATTTATTCTGAGCACAATGGTATAAAACTCAAAATCAAACACAAGAAAAAAGAAAGAACACAAACACTTGGTGACTAAATAACATAATACTAAGCATCCATTAGGTCATTGGGGAAATCAAAGAAATTTAAAAATACAATGAGATGAGGGGCGCCTGGGTGGCTCAGTGGGTTAAAGCCTCTGCCTTCGGCTCAGGTCATGATCCCAGGGTCCTGGGATCGAGCCCCACATCGGGTTCTCTGCTCAGCAGGGAGCCTGCTTCCTCCTCTCTCTCTGCCTGCCTCTCTGCCTACTTGTGATCTTTCCTCTGTCAAATAAATAAGTAAAATTATAAAAAAAAAAAAAAACAATGAGATGAAAATACAATGGTCCAGAATCTTTGTGATGAGGCAAAAACAGCTCTTAGAGGGTAATATACAGTAATATACTCCTACCTCAAGACATAAGAAAAACCTCTGATAAACAATCTAATACCCAAAGTAATTAGAAAAAGAAGAGCAAACAAATATCAAGACCCCAAGATGAGTAGAAGGAAATAATAAAGCTTAGAGCAGAAATAAATGACAGAAACAAAATAAAAAACAATAATCAAACCAAGAGTTGGTTCTTTGAAAAGTTAAACTAATGTGATAAACCCTTAGCCAGACTCATCAAGTAAAAATGAAAAAGGACCTAAATAAAATCAGAAATGAGAAAGGAGAAGTAAAAACTGACACCACAGAAATACAATAATTAGAATACTATGGAAAATTGTATGTCAAAAAATTGGACAACCTAGTAGAAACGTATAAATTCCTAGGAACGTACAATCTTCCAAAACTGAATCAGAAAAAAAAAAAAATAGAAAATCTGAACAGATCAAGTACTACTGATATAATTGAATCAGTAACATAATTTTAAAAATAAATTTAAAAAAAGAAACCTTCCAACAAACAAAAATCCAAGACAAGACAGAGACACCACATAAAAAGAAAACTATAGGCCAATATCCCTAATAAGATAGATGAAAAAATCCTCAACACATTACCAAACTGCATTCAACAATACATTAAAATGATGTTCACCACAATCAAGTGGCATTTATCCCAGAGATAAAAGGGTGGTTCAGTATTTGCATATCAAAGTGATACAACATAGCAACAAAATGAAGGATGAAAATCATGTGATCATCTCAATAGATGCAGAAAAAGCAATTAACAAAATTCAACATTCGTTCATGAAAAAACTCTCAACAAAATGGATATAAAGGAAACACACCTTAGCGTAATAAAGGCCATATGTGAAAAAACCCACAATTAACAGCTTAGTGGTAAAAAAACAAACAAACAAACAAACAAACACACAAAAAAACCTGAGAGCTTTTCCTGTAAGTTCAGGAACAAGATAAAGATATCCACTCTCACTACTATGTAAGATAATACTCCCAAGTCCTAGCCATGGCACCAGATAAGAAAAAGAAAGAAAAGAAATATGTGTTGGTAAAGAAGTAGTTAACCTGCAGCTATTTGCAGATGACATGACACTATATATAGGAAATCCTAAAGACTCCATCAATAAACTACTAGAAGTAATAAATAAATTCAATAAAGTTGCAGTATACAAAACTAATATATGGAAATCAGTAGTGTTTCCATACACTATTAATGAAGTAGCAGAAAGATAAATTAAGAAAATAATTATATTTATAATTAAACCAAAAAGAATAAAAATACCTTAAGAATAAATTTAACCAAGGAGATAAAAGACCTGTGTTCCAAAACCTATAAAATGTTGATAAAAGAAATTAAAGATAATCAAGCAAATGGAAAAGAAATCCATGCTCATGGATTGAAAGAACCAATATTGTTAAAATGTCCATGCTACCCAAAGTCATCTACAGATTTAATATAATGCCTATTTAAAATACCCACAAGTTCAGTTTATGTTGTCCATATAACTAGAACATATAACTAGAACATAGAACATCTAGTCCACATAACTACAACAAATAATCCTAAAACTTGTATGGAACTACAAAAGACCCCAAATAGACAAAGCAATCCCAAGAGCAAAGGACAAAGCTAGAGGCCTTAAGTGCACATTTCAAGATACACTACAAATCTGTAGTAATCAAAACAGTATGGCACTGGCCCAAAAATAGACACATACATAGTAGAACAGAATAGAGAGCCCAGAAATAAACCAAACCAATGCTGACCTTGTAGAATGTATTTGGAATGTTAATCTATGACAAACAAGGCAAGATAGTCAGTTGCCTGGGAAAGATAGGGAAAATGGGGGAATTGGAAATGAGGGAAAAGTTGCAGGCCCTGGGTGGCTCAGTGGGTTAAGCTCAGAGTCCTAGGATTGAGTACCACATCCGGCTCCCTACTCAGCAGCAAATCTTCTTCTCCTTGTGCTCCTCCCCCTACCCATTCTCAATCTCTCTCTCTCTCTCTCTCTCTCTCTCTCTCTCTCATTTTCTCTTTCTCTCTCAAATAAATAAATAAAATCTTAAAAAAAAAAATAGTCTTTTTTTTTTTTTTTGATGCTGGGAGCACAGCACAACTACACTGTAAAAGAATGAAACTGTACTACTTTCTAATGCCATGTATAAAATAACTCAAAATGGATTAAGCACCTAAACATGAGACTGGAAACCACACAAATCCCAGAAGATAGCGCAGGCATTAATTTTTCTGATATCAGCTAGAGCAACATTTACTAGATACATCTCTTAGGTCAAGGAAATGAGAGAAAATAGACAATTAGGACTATATCAAAATAAAGAACTTTTACACAGCAAACAAAAAATCAACAAAATAAAAAAGGCAGCCTTCACCAATAAGAACAATACTTGCATATGATATATTTGATAAGGGATTAATATCCAAAATCTATAAAGAACTTCACATAATTTAACACCAAAAATCCAATGCAATTTTTTTTTAAAAAGGGCTTAGGACCATTTTGCAAAAGAACATACATTTGATAATTGACTTTCTCTGCTTCACTTATTTCACTCAGCATAATCTCCTCCAGTCCTGTCCATATTGATACAAAAGTTGGGTGTTCATCCTTTCTGATGGAGGCATAATATTCCATTATATATATGGACCATACTTGAGGAGCATAAGGAATAACATAGAGGACATTAGGCGATGGAATGGAAAAGTGAATTGGGGTAAATCGGACAGGGAGACAAACCACGAGAGACTGTAGACTCTAAGAAACAAACTGAGGGTTTTGGAAGGGAGGGGGGTGGGAGGGTTGGATGAGTCTGGTGGTGGGTATTAAGGAGGGCACGTATTGCATGGAGCACTGGGTGTGGTGCATAAGCAATGAATCGAACGCTAAAAAAATAAAATAAAATTTTTAAAAAACACATATATCTTTCCAAGGACATTTTTCCAAAGAAGACATACAGATGGCCAGCAAACACAAGAAAAGATGCTTAAAATCACTAATAATCAGAGAAATTCAAATCAAAACCACAGTGAGGTATCATCTCACACCTGTTAGAATGACTACAATAATAATAATTAAAAAAACAAGAAATAGCAAGTATTGTTAATAATGTGGAGAACAGGGAAACCTCATTCACTGTTGGTAGGAATTTAATATGGTACAGCCTGGGTGGAAAACCTTCTGAATGTTCCTCAATAAGTTAAAAATAGAAGTACCATATGATGTAATAGATCTACCATTGAGTATTTACCCAAAGAAAACAAAAAACACTAATTTGAAAAATATATATGCTCTCTCATATTTATGGAAGCATTATTAACAATAACTAAGATATAAAAGTGTCATTTACAATAGCTAAGATATGGCAGTAACCTGGGTGTCCATCAAAAGGCAAACAGTTAAGAAAGACACTGTATACACACACACAATGGAATAAGGGATTTTTCCATCTGCAACATGCATGAACCTAGGGGGTATTATGCAAAGTGAAATAAGCCAGGCTGACAAAGACAAATAAATACCATATGATTTCACTCATGTGGAACCCCAAAAAAAGGAGTAAACAAAAGCAGAATCAGACCTACAGATACAGGAAACCAACTGATGGTTGCCAGAGAGGAGGGGGTGAGGAGATGAGAAAAATGAGGGAAGGAGAGAGGGAGATATAGGCTTCCAGTGATGGAATGAATAAGTCGCAGGAATAAAAGACACAGCATAAAGAATATAGTCAATAATATTGTAATACTGTTGCAGGTGACAGACACAGGTGTATCTGTGGCAAGCACAGCATATACTTTTCAAGTCACAATGCTGTAATTTGAAATTAATGCAACATTGTGTTTAAACTATACTCAAAAAATTATTTAAAAACAATAAACAGAAACTAAAAGCAAAGAACCACCTAAGTAACTCAAACCCTAATGTCTTGCTCAAAAATTATACTTATTTCACATTGTAATTATTTTTCTTTTCTGAGTCAGTGATTTTTGTTTGTATTAATACTGTACTGGATGAATTTTATTCTGAAAAAAAATAATTACTTTGAAATTGTGTCATCACAAAATAGAAATTAAATTCATAAGTAAATCTACTGAGCTTCTTTCGCCCTCTGATAAGTTCCTTCCGTCCCCAGTTTCTAGCATAATGTGCAAAATTTAGGAGTTCAATAAAAATAAAAAATATATACAATGATGGTTCCAAGCCCCCAACATTAACATTTAAGTGCAGAGTATGTCCATTTTCTAGTATCAATGAGTCCAGCCATTTCTCACCACCTCGGTCCAGCCCACCATCATCTTTTACCCGAATTAGTACCTCAGCCTCCCTACTAACCTCCCTACTTCTTCCCTTGCTCCGTATTTCTTTTCAACACATGTGATGCTATTACACATGTATTACATCGTGCCACTCCTTAGCCCAAACGTTCCAATGGCTTCCCAATTCCTTCAGTGGAAATAAAAGTTAAGGCCTTACAATGGCCCATAGTCCTATGTTATGTGACCCTTCACTACCTCTTTGCTTCATTTCCTACTATTCTGCTTCTTTCTGCAAGTGACATACATCATTTCACTCATGCTTCATTGCCCAAAGCACATTATATGCCCATGCCCAACATACAATCCTACCTTATACCTGGAAGCAAAAATCAAAATTTTAATTAAAAGCATGAATGGCTTCTATGAGTTAAACATTTTTATATGTTGTGCATGATTTATATTTCTTCTTAAATGGATTATCTGTTTAGTTTGTCCATCATGAGCTTTAGGATTTTAGCAACACTTAGTTCATTCTTAATTGAAACCAGAGCCCTAGTAAAGCAGACCTCTAACCATAGTACCCACTCAATTTGAAACAGCCCTCTTAATACCCTACATTGGGGGGCTCCTTTTCCTGATTTTCTCTTTCCTTTTTATAGCCCAGTACAGAGATCCAATAGTGGCTTCTTTTTTGTTTTCCTGCTTCTATATAGACAATTAATACAACCCTCCCTCATCATTTCTGGACCTCCTCTAAAAGCCCCAAGTTTCCACATTAATTTCATTATTCTCCATCTGCCACACTTACTTCCATCTCTCAGTGAGCAGCTTATCTTTATGACTAGAGTGTTTCCTTTTGCAGATCTACCAATCCACATACTTTGTAAAGAGAGCTCTTTACATATCCAAAAGTGTTTTGGTACAGAAATTACAGAAATGATGGTAGAATGCTCACTGTCCACTCACTCACTGGTCTTCAGTCTCTGTATCACTTGTAAGCCTAATTTTGCCAAAGAAGTAGTAGAAAGAAAAAATGCTGACAAATTCCTAATCCAACATATTTCATTTATTTTCTGAGTAAATATTTGTAAAATGTGTTGTTGTGATGTGTAAAAAAATGTTGTAAGAGTGCTAGCCATGTAATAGTCAACAAATTAAATCTGAATCAAATAGGAAGTGGAACTCTATGTACATTGTTCATGGGATGTAGGATTTTTTATATGAATCTTTAACTGATTATCACTAATGGTCTTATCAGAAATTAAAAATAAGAACTTTAAGCATATATTCTTGAAATATTCTGAAATTTGTCTATCTTAACTTCTGACAAATTCACACTCTTTTGGTGAACATTAAAATTGTAATAGCTTATGTAATTAAAGCAAAAACTATCACCTGCCTAAAAGTAGTAGCAAGAGGGAGGAATTAATCTGTTACACAAAGTGCTGCTTGGTTGCAGAGGATAAAGCTTTTGTTACAGTTTGCTAGGATTTCTGTAATTCAGAGACTTGGTTATTTTCTAAGGAAATGTTAAAGGGGAACAGAACACCCTGATCTTCACATGAGTTCTTTTTATTCTTATGGTCGCCCATACAGTGGGTGCACATGTTATCCAGGTATTAGCCATTAGAACAAAAAGAAGATTGGATATGCTCAAAATTATCCCTTGAAAATCCTTTGGTTCCCTAGTGAAGAGGTTGGAAGACACCTGGTAATGGGGGGAAGAAGTTTAAAAAAGAATTTCAACAATGTTTTTCACAACCTAGGGGTCCTTGCAGCTGAAAGCAGAAGCAGTATTTTAAAATCACTGTCACTTTATAGAATTTGTCAATCAAGGGAATATATCTTTTGTCCTCCTAAATTGTTATTTCTACTTCTTGAATCTTTTATCCCCTTGGCTGAGAAGGTATTGAAGTACATATGATGCAGCTTTACTACAGATTCTCTAAAAGACTTATGAGTGTAATTATAAGCAATACTAATAACTTTATTATTTATTTAAACTTCTAAAAACCTGCATAATGAAAAATCATAGAAAAGTCTATAAACTGTAAATTAAATGCAAGTCTAGAGTCTGTAGAATCATGGCATTTTATTTCATACTTGAATGATTTATTAAAGGTCCAACTTTTATGAATACAGCATTCCTTTTCAGGAGCAGTCAGCGGGAACATTCATAGGAGCGCATAAGAGGCACTTACACATTAGCCAGTGATTGTGATTTATGCAAACTGAATATTTAAAAGCATCAAGAGTCATACTTCAGCCAAAATTCCATATTTGTACATTTTCAAGGTATGGCATTACCAAGAGTAGTGAATCTAAAAATGTTCTCAAAGTTCTTCTAACTTCTCTTTATAATAGTGAGCCAATTTTGACTTCAGTCTAGTCATCTGCAATGGCTCTCTTTGCCTGTTATGAGCAGGGTTTGGTCCCTATGATGTTAATGGGCCAGAGTGAGGCCACCTAGGACTTGAGTTGAGTCAGACCAGGGACTTGCTAGAATGCAGTAGCACTGACCTAAAGGATGCTTTCCCTGAGTTGTTTCCTGAGATTTCTTGGTGGGTGGGGCCTGCAGTCAGACCAGATGTCTGCCTCAGTCCACTGCTGGGGCTGCAGTTGGACTCTTGTGTGTGATTATCTTCCCCGCTCCCCAGGGCAGGAGTCACTTTGGAGTGATGCTATCCCTGTCAGAGCTGTTTGCACACTGCCAGGTTTGTGGCTTCACTTTAGATAGGCTCTTACAAGAGCATATAGGAGGTAGTAGTTCTACAGGAGAACATGGGTGGTACACACAGGGGTAGCAAGGTTGATGCAGGTCTCTTTTGGGAGGGACCTGGATCCACTTTATTATTATTTTTTAAGATTTATTTATTTGACAGCGAGAGAGATCACAAGTAGGCAGAGAGGCAGGCAGAGAAAGAGGGGGAAGCAGGCTCCCTGCTGAGCAGAGAGCCTGATGCGAGGCTCGATCCCAGGACCCTGAGATCAAGACCTGAGCTGAAGGCAGAGGCTTTAACCCACTGAGCCACCCAGGCGCCCCTGGATCCACTTTAGAAAACTGTTACCATAGTGCTGGAGGGGCAGATCTGCAGAAGAATGCAGGAAAGCATCTGCTGTGGGACGAGACCTGAAGCCAAGGCCCAGCTGGATAGGTCAAATTTGCAGGAGTATGCAGCAGGTAAGACACACTGTTAGCAGTGTAGGTGGAGATGGTTGGCACTGTGCTCATTCCTGTAGGTGTCTGTATGTCTAAGCTGGGGGTGGGGTAGGGAATGGCACCCTCCACCTCCTTTGTTCCTGGAGAAGTGTCCTAAAGAACCCTGCTTTTCCAGATTAGTAAATAAGTCTCCCAAGGAGGTGGGGTCATTCTGAGTAACAAATAACGACCTGACACCCATGTACACACATACACTCATACCAGTGCTATTAGTATGATTTCAGTGGCAGGAAGAGTGTTGCGGAGTTGGTGTATAATGTATATCCCAAAACATCCAGGCTCAGACAAGTCTTTGTGCCGTCCTGGGTGCCAAACAGTTTGTGATCTGCCCTTAGTCAAAATTCCAGAAGCCAGTAAAATGAAGTGCTGAGGTGTGGCTTGCCACAGAGATGCTAATGGTAGAAACAGGAGGGTTATCTTCTCCCAGCACTCGGGGGTCCAGAAACAACTGAAATGGTAAATATTGGGGATTGAATTGAATGCATCAAGAGAGAACGGAGGAGACACTGGACTTCATTTTGTAAGGAGTCAGCGGTTGGGGGAAACCACAGGATCAATTTTTTGTTTTGTTTTTTAGAAATAACATCTTGTAGAAGACAGATTTCCATATCTTTACTGTCCTGTTCTCAAAGATTTTTCCCCAGTTTTAATATTTTTTTCTATTATCCTAATTCTGCAGAAAATTGGTGCTTATTCTAATTCCACATACTGAAAATTATTGCCATAGATATGTTCCCAAAGCTCCAATGGTATAGCCCAGAGACTGTAATGATCTCAGGCATCTGAAGTTGTTAAGAGATACTTAATAGGAATATCAAGAAGTAAGAAACAAACTCCATCTTCCAAAGCTCACAGCCAATACATCCTCATTATGAAGAAGGAAAAATGTACACCTGCATAATCAGCAGGAAAGAAATGACAAACTGCGTTTAGCCGGGATACAGTGTGAGATTACCCTGCATGCAAACCCAAGGATTCACACACACTGGAGTTGCTTATCTGAGCTTGCTGATGTGATAATAAGCTAGAGCTTGTTTTAACAATTTTTGGTTTTCTGTAAGACAATTTTCCTGCTGACAGGAGAGGACTTGGCAGTTCCACCAAAACAAAAACAAAAACAAAAACACACTCTTTAGAATTCACCAATGTCTTTCTCAGCACTGCCAAATCAAATAAATGTTTTCCTATTCTCACCTTACCTGATCTCACTGATCACTGTTGACCATACCCCTGCAAAGATACCCTTTCACAAGCCTCTTGTTTATTTCTCTGACATTTTTGACAATGTTTTATTATTACCCCCTCTTATAAAGGTTTCTCCTCCCATACTTTCACCATCTTGTCCTCAACTTTCTGCATTTTTTGGTTTAAACTCTTCATGATTCCAACTATGGCGTTGGTTATTCCCAGAACACCATGAACACTAGGCCCCCTGTCTTTGTTTATGCTTCCTCCTCTGTCTGGAACATCCTGCCCTCCCCATTCTTTTCTTTCTGTAGAAACCACTCCCTTGGATGTCTAGGTCAGGTGTTCCCTTGTGTGTCTGTGCTTAGCTATTGGCAGGCTAGTCCAGTGGATCCTTAGCTGGGAGAGCTTGCCTCTGTTCCATATAGTCTCTCATACTCCAAAAGGCTGTCCCAGGCTTGTTCCCATGGTGACAGCAAGATTCCAAAAATGAGAGTGGAAGTACAACTGGCTCCTGTAGCCTAAGCTCAGAACTGATACACTGTCCCTGCTGATACATTCTATGGACCAAAGCAAGTCACAGAACCAGCCCAAGTTGAAGGGATAGAAGAATAAACTGCACGTCTGCATGTACTGCACGGACATGGACACAAAGAGGACATAAATTTGTATCCATTTTTTGCAACATACCACATTTGCAAAAAGAAGAATATGGCTGTGTTCTCATTACAATATTGTTCAAACCCCAAGAGCAGTATTATCTTATTCACTTAATTGTATATGCCTATTTTCCTATAGCTGAAGATCCTACTTGAATGCAGGAGCCATGTTTTATTTATCTTGTATTCCTAGCACAAGTTCTGAATCCCAGTAAGTGCTCAATGTGAACTTAATAAAGCCTGATCCAGAATAAATGCATGACCTTCTCTATCTTAAATTAGCTTCTATAATTAACTGGAATTGTTTTTGCAGAGTTAATAGTGGTCAATTTCTGGTCAACTGGAAAAACAATGTCAAAATCTTAATTTCACATTCTTAGACTTTTTACCATCTTTGCTCAGAACAGTTTCTCAAATATAAAAATTCTGGGCCCCTTTCAAATAAAAAATATTCTAGTGAACTAAAATGTTGATGTGAATTAAATGTTGATGTGATTGGTATGATACCCAACATGCAAAAACATAAAATTGGTGTAATTCTTTTTTTTTATTATGTTCAGTTAGCTACCATATAATACATCATTAGTTTTAGAAGTAGTGTTCAGTTAATCATTGGTTGTGTATAACACCCAGTGCTCATCACAGCACATGCCCTCCTTACTACCCATCACCCTGTTACCCCATCCCCTCTGAAACCCTCAGTTTTTTCCCCAAGTTTTATGTATTTGACGGAGAGAGAGAGAGCGCAAGCAGGCAAGTGGCAGGCAGAGGCAGAGGGAGAAGCAGGCTCCCTGCTGAGCAGAGAGCCCAACTTGGGGCTCCATCCCAGGACCCTGAGATCATGACCTGAGCTGAAGGCAGATGCTTAACCAATTGAGTCACCCAGGCACCCCTAGAATTGGGTATAATTCTTATAGCTCTTCAACAGCATAAAACCAAAACAAATATAAAACAAAACTACAATACTGATAAAATTCCTATTAACATTATTTAATGAACAGATAATCTTGATTGCTGAAAATAAATCTGCTTATAACAAGAAGAGCGTTTGATCTGTTACTGTCCAGGTTCATTTGAGTTGGGATTCCTATAACTAATGCTACAGAAGCATATATATTTGCCTATAAATGCAGGTGTACCTAAAAGTCATTTTCTCCATTATTTCCATGACTCAGTTTAATTTCTCTTTTTAGCTATCATCTTCCAGGACAACAGAAACTTAATCTCAGGGTTAATTTATGGTCTGCCTTGCTTCTCCCCATGATTGTACCTAAGTTCTGTGGTTCTTAGATGGTACCAAAGCATATGACAAAGACATAGGAATTCTGTGGGACAGGGAGGGTAACTATCTGATATTCAAATCCTCCATCCACACTCATGTTTGTGGACAAGTCCATTGGTAGCACATGCGGGTCCCCAGGAAGAGTGTTCTTGCTTCTGTCATTTTGTTCCTTTAGTTTTCCAGCACCTTCTTCCATGTCTATGCCTGGCTGAAGCTTGGGAGTCCCCACTGTACTGTCAACAACTCCACTTTCCAGCTATGCTCAACAGTCAAAATCTATGTGGGTTTTGCCACTTCTATTAGACTCTAACCCTGGTAGCAAAGCTCAGATACCTTCTACTCTTGGGTCCCCCAATATAAGTAAAGGTTTTACACCTCCTACATGTTCTGTGACTAGGATGTAATATAAAGTCCAAGTAGGATAGGACTCCACTAGCATCTCTTCTGTAAACAGTATGGACAGAAAGTATTTGTTAGGAGACTTCTAGTCCAAGATGGTGATGAATGAAGACTCCAAACTTACTTCCTTCATGGAACACACCAAATGTATAGGACAGACCCCTATGTATAGAGCAATTCCTCTTGAGGAACTTTGGGCTAACTGAATAGCTTCTGTATAATAAAAGATATAAAAGAGGTGACAGAGACAAGGTAACAAAGGGAACCTCCAGCCTGCAGTGGGTAGGGATAGTACTGAAGGACTAGGAACAGATTCCCCTGTCCTATGCACGGGGCAGAGGGTTGGTGGGGGGGGTGGGGAGCCATGGTTTAAAAGAGCAAACTAGCATATGAAAGACCCAGGTTTAAAACTGCCAGGTACTGATGGATCCAAGTGAATTCTGTCTGGGTCAGAGGGACTGGAATGCGACATGGTTTATTCTCCCCCTTCACCTTGAAAGCACAGAGCAGAGTAGGATCAGGATGCCATAACCAGCTTGCCACCCTGGTGAGCCCCAGATTCACTAGCCCACACCAGCCCTGCTCATGCTGGGGCAGAGAAATAAAGCTGTGATTTAAAAGAACAACTAGCATATAAAAAGGACAGCCCTAGAATTTTGCAAATGGAGAGGGGAGCTGTGGGGATGCTCTCCAAGTGGGAGGGGCTGGCAGACACAGTTTACACTAATCCCCCACCTTAATAAATTGAACAGGAGCAGAGACCACACACACTAACCAACCTACCGCCTCAATGAGCCCTAGGTCCCATAGCCCAAACCAGCCTTGGTCACCCAGGGGCACAAAAGAAAAGCCATGGTTTAAAAGAACAACTAGCAGGGCACCTAGGTGGCTCAGTGGGCTAAGGCTCTCTGCCTTCGGCTCAGGTCATGATCTCAGGGTCCTGGGATGGGGCCCTGCATCGGGCTCTCTGCTCAGTGGGGAGCCTGCTTCCCCCTCTCTCTGCTGCTGCTGCTCTGCCTACTTGTGATCTCTCTCTGTCAAATAAATAAATAAAATCTTTAAAATAAATAAATAAATGGAAGAACAACTAGCATACAAAAAAAAGCCAGTCCTAGACCTCTGCCAAACAGTGTCAGGGTAGGAGGCTTCTGAACCAGTCTGTGTGACAGGGGTTGATGGACATGGTCTACACTCCATTCCCCACCTAGAAAGCACCAAACAGTGCACAGTCTGAACATCTTAACTAGCCTGATTCCTCAGTGAGCTCCAGATCCCTACACCACACCAGCCCTGGCAATCTCACCAAGGCAGCCATAAAGCAACACATACCAGAACAGTCCTGATGAGTGCTAACCACAGCTCCAGCCATCATGGCAATGTGACACAGGTGTGAACATCCAGGCCCACCCTACTTCAGCTCCAGGTGGCTTACTTAGTAGGGCACCCCCAGGGCAGAACATTGCAGAACCTCCTGGGTGATCCAGCTTCCTTGCCTAAGTGCCCACTGCATGAAGCACCCTGGTAACCCCAAGCCTGTGCTTGCATCAGTTCCAGCCACCTAGACAGGGGACCCCCTGCACAGAGTGCCCCAGAATACTCCTGCCCATAGCCTTGGCTCCAGTCATCCAGCCAGGATACCCTGCACTAAGCACCCTGGAATACCTTGGCTTGCAACAAATTCAGCTTCATCAGTCCTACCAGGTTGCTCTCAGTGTGGAGAGTCCTGCACATCAACCGGTCCATGCATCACCTCAGTTCTAACCACCCTGTCAGGAAACCCTCTTCAGAGAGTCCCAGGACACCCCAGGTAACACTACTTCAGCTCTCCTTCCTAAGTACTTTCTATGAAGAGAGCCTCAGGACACCCTATCTTGTATCCACTTTAGCTCTAGCAATCTGCCAAGGCACTCACTGTGTGGAGAGCCAAGGATCCCAGTCCACACCAACCACAGCTCCAGGTAGTCAGCCAGAAAAAGTTGCCAACACAAATAGCTCTACAAAGGGGACAACCATACATGAGACCATTCCTTCAAGTTTTTGAGAAGCAGCTATTCCACCTAACCACAGAAACACCGAACATCAAGCAAACTAGGGAGACAGAGGAATATGCTTCAAAAGAAAGAATAAGAAAAAAAGCTACAGAGAATGAACTGAAAAACAGATAAGAAATATGGCTGATAAAGAATATTAGTAATGAGGGGCGCCTGTGTGGCTCAGTGGGTTAAGCCTCTGCCTTCGGCTCAGGTCATGATCTCAGGGTCCTGGGATTGAGCCCCGTATCAGGCTCCCCGCTCAGCGGGGAGCCTGCTTTCCCCTCTCTCTCTGCCTGCCTCTCTGACTACTTGTGATCTCTCTCTGTCAAATAAATAAATAAAATCTTAAAAAAAAAAATATTAGCAATGATTGGAAAGATGCTCACCAGGCTGGAGCAAAGAATGGATGAACACAGTGAGATCTTCAATGAAGTGACAGAAAATATGAAGAAGAACCAATCAGAGTTGCATAATACAATAACTGAAATAAAAAATAGTAGAGGCCATCAGCAGAAGATTAGCAGATGCAGAAGAACATATCAGTGATCTGGAAGACAGTGATGGAAACAACCAAGCTGAATATTAAAAAAGAAAAACAAGGAGAAAGGAAAAGAATGTTTAAAAATTGAGGCTAGGTTAAGAGTCCCTTGGAGCACTGGGAGTTATACACAACTAATGAATCGTTGAACACTACAACAAAAAATTATGATGTACTGTATGTTGGCTAACAATAATGAAAAATTTAAAAATAATTAATAAAAGAAAATAAAATTATATTCAGTAAGTCTCAATAAAAAAATCCCTTGGACAATATCAAGCAAATAAACATGTGCATTATAAAGGTCTCAGAATGAGAGAGAAAGGAGCAGAAAACTTACTTGAAGAAATAAATAGCAAAAACTTCCCTAAACTAAGAACGGAAATAGACAACCAGGTTCAAGAAGTACAGAGAGCCTCAAAGAAGATGAACCTCAGGAGGTCCACAACATAACACATAATAATTAAATGTCAAAGATTAAATATAAAAAGGGAATTTTTAAAGCAGAAATAGAATTGTAACCTACAAGGGAAACCCTATAAGACTATCAGCTGATTTTTCAACAGAAACTTTGCAAGCCAGAAGAGAGTAACATGATATATTCAAAGTGCTAAAAGGAAAAAACCTACAAGAATATGCCAAACAACAAGATTATCATTCAGATTTGAAAGATAAAGAGTTTTCTACACAAACAAAAGATAAAGGAGCTTATGATCACTAAACCAGCTATATAGGAAATGTTAAAGGGTCTTCTTTAAGTGGAAAAGAATGTTCATAATTAGATGTGAGAAAACTATGAATAAAAAGATATGAAATATGACAGTATGTACATAAAACATGGAGGAGGAAGAAAAAAGTAATGAATATAAGAGAATATTAAGATAAATTATATTAGAATGTGTTGGAACTTAAATGGCTATTTAATTACTGGTAACCACAGACCTAAAACTTATGATAGAGACACAAAAAATAAAGAGAAAGAAAGCCAACTTAACACTAGAGAAGCTCATTAATCACAAAGAGAGCAAGAGAAGAAAGTATGGAGAGGAACTACAAAAACACCCATGAAAGAAATAACAGAATGACAATTAGTACATACCTATCAATAATTACATTAGTCTGTGCACACTTTTCCCCCCTCCCAAAATAATTACTTTAAATGTAAGTGGCCTAAATGCTCCAAAACATAGGGTGACTGAACGGATTAGGAAAAAATGTCCATCTATATGCTGCCTACATAAGACTCACTTTAGACTTAAAGACACATATAAACTAAAACTAAAGGGATGAGAAAACATTTATTATGCATATAGAAGTAGAAAAATGCTGGGCAGCATTACTTATATCACACAAAATAGACTTTAAAACAGACCGTAATAAGAGACAAAGGGCATTACATAATGATAAAGGAATCAATCTAACAAGAGGATATAACAATTATAAATATCTACCCACCCAACACTGGAGCACCTAAATACCTAAAGCAAATATTAACAGACATAAAGAGAGAAATTGATAGTAATCCAGTAATAGTAGGGGACTTTACAAACCTACTTACATCAACGGATAGACTATGTAGGTAGAAAATCCACAAGGAAATGATCTCTTTGAATGCATGTTGGACCACAAGAACATAATATATGTGTGTGTGTATATATACATATATACATACACACACATATACATATATACATATACACACATATACATATATATACACATATACATGCACATATACATATATACACACACATACATATACACACACATATACATATACATACACACACACACACACACACACACACATATACACACACATAAACATTCCATCCAAAATCAACAAAATGCAATTTTCAAGTGCACTTGGAACATTCTCCAAGATAGGTCATATGTTAGGCTATAAAACAAGCCTCAATAAAGTTTTGAAGATTCGCTTTCTTTTAAATTTGGTAGATTTGATTTATTTATATAAATGTACAATTCATAGGTGCCTTTCTTATAATTTATTGAGAAAAAGTAAATATGCAAACACTATTTTAGAAGGATAGTGTGTGTAAGTTGGGGGAGGAACAGAGGGACAGGGAGAGAATGCAGGCCTCAATCTCATGACCCAGAGATCATGACCTGAGCCAAAACCAAGAGTCAGATGCTCAACCAACTGAGCCACCCAGGCACCACTAAACTTTTAAAGATTTAAAGCATACCATGCGCCTATTCTTGTTACAACAGTAGAAATCAGTCAAAATAGAAATCAATCACAAGGAAAAAACTATAAAAAACACAACTACATGGAGACTAAATAACACAATACTAAGCAACCAATTAGTCAGTAAATCAATTAAACAAGAATTTTTTAAAAATACATGAAGATGAGTGAAAAATGAAAACTCAATGGTCCAAAATCTTTGAGATGCAGCAAAAGCAGGTCTAAGAGAAAAATATATGGCTATAGAGGCCTACCTCAAGAAAAAAGAAAAAGCTCAAATAAAAAAATCAACTTTACAACTAAAATAGCAAAAAAAGAACAAAGCCCAAAGTGAGTAGAAGGAAGGAAATAATAAAGATCAGAATAGATGTAAATGACACAGAGACTAAAAAAACAACAGAAATGAATCAATCAAACCAGAGGCTGTTTCTTTGAAAAGGTAAACAAGATTGATAAATTCTTAGGCAGACTCTTCAATAAAAAAAGAAACAACCTAAATAATGAAATCAAAAATGAAAGAGGAGAAGTAACAACTGATACCACAGAAACACAAATTATGACAATACTATGGAAAATTACATGCCAACAAATTGGAAAACCTAGAAAATAGATAAATTCTTAGAAAAATACAATCTTCCAAAATTGAGTCAGGAAAAAATAATGAAATTTGATGAGACCAATTATTAGTAATCAAATTGAATCAATAATCAAGAAATCATCAAAAAATAAAAGTCTGGGGCCAGATGGTTTCACCAATGAATTCTCCAAACATTTAGATAAGAGTTAATTTGATACAACACATCAACAAAAGGATAAAATCAGGTTATCATATCAATAGGTACAGAAAAGCATTTGATGAAATTCAACATCTGGTCATGATAGACTCTCAACAATGTGAGATTAGAAGGAACATACCTCAACATAATAAAGGCCATATATGAAAAACCCACCACTAAATTCTTCCTTAATGGTGGAAAACAGAGCTTTTCCTCTAACGTCAGGAACAAAACAAAGATGCCCACTCTCACAACTCTTATTCAACATAGTACTAGAAGTCACAGCCACAGCAATCAGACAAAAAAAGAAATACAAGGCATCCGAATTGGTAAGAAAGAAGTAGGACTTACACTATTTGCAGATGACATGATACTATACACTGAAAATCCTAAAGACTCCATTAAAAAACTAATAAAGGTGATAAACGCATTCAGTAAAGTTGCGGAATACAAAAATAACATACAGAAATTGGTAGCATTTCTATACACTAATAATGAAGAGGCAGGAAGAGAAATTAAGAAAATAATCCCATTTACAACTACACTAAAAAGAATACCTAGGAATAAACTTAACCAAGAGGTAAAATACCTGTATTTTTAAAACTATAAAACATTAAGAGGTGCCTGGGTGGCTCAGTGGGTTAAGGCCTCTGCCTTCGGCTCAGGTTATTGGTCTCCCGAGATGTGGGATCAAGCCCCGCATCGGGCTCTCTGTTCAGCAGGGAGCCTGCTTCTCTCTCTCCCTCTGCCTGTGTCTCTGCCTACTTGTCTCTCTTTCTAAAAACAAAAACCAAACAAACAAAAACTATAAAACATTAAGAAATTGAAGAGGACATAAATAAATGATCTTGGATTGAAAGAATTAATTGGATTGCTAAATTCTTTAATTGAACAACCCAGTTAAATTCCTAACTTGGATTATTCAAATGTCTATATTACACAGAGCCATCTTCAGATTCAATGCAATCCTTTTTTTTTTTTTTTTTTTTTTAATCAGAGACAGTTAGAGAGCACAAGCAGGGGAAGTGGCAGGCAAAGGAAGAAGCAGGTTCCCTACTGAGCAAGGAGCCTGATCTAGGACTTGATCCCAGGACCTTAGGATCATTACCTGAGCCAAAGGCAGATGCTTAATCAACTGAGCCACCCAAGTGTCCCCAGATTCAATGCAATTCTTATCAAAGTAACAGTAGAATTTTTCACAATACTAGGAAATTTGTGTGAGACCAAAAGACCCTGAATAGCCATAGCTATCTTGAGAAAGAAGAACAAACCTGGAAGTATCACAATTCCAGATTTCAAGACATACTACAAAGCTATAATAACCAAAACAGTATGGTACTGGCACATAAAACTGACACACAAATCAATAGAATGGACTAGACACCCTCCAAATTAAGCCATATTTATATGGTCAATTAATCTATGACAAAGGAGGTAAGAATATATAATAGGGAAAAGACAGTCTCTTCAATAAATGATACTGTGAAAACTGGACAGCTACATACAAAATGATGAAACTGAACCACTCTCTTAATATCATACCCCAAAACCCAAAATGGATTAAAGACCTAAATGAGAGACCTGAAACCATAAAATTCCTAGAAGAAAACATATACAGTAATCTCTTTGACAGCAGCTGTAGAGACATTTTTCTAGATATGTCTCCTTTAACAATGGAAATAAAAGCTAAAATAAACTATTGGGACTACACCAAAACAAATTTTTTTTCCCCATTGGAAAAGAAACTGCCAACAAAATTAAAAGACAACCTACTGAACAGGAGAAGATATTTGCAAATGATATAAACAATAAGGGCTTAGTATCTAAAATATATAAAGAACTCACCCAACTCAAACTCCCCCAAAAGTAATAATAATCCAATTAAAATGGGTAAAGGATCTAAATAGACATTTTCCCAAAGAAGACATACACATGGCCAGCAGACACATGAAAAGATGCTCAATATCATTCATCATCAAGGAAATGCAAATCAAAACCACAATAAGATTTCAACTTAAACTTGTCAGAATGGCTAAAATGAAAGTCAAAAAAATAACAAGTGTTGGTGAAAATATGGACAAAGTAACCCTCATGCCCTATTGGTGGGAATGTAAATGGATACAGCCACTGTGGAAAACAGTATGGAGTTTCCTCAAAAAATTAAATAGAGAAATAACACATGATCCAGTAATTCCACTACTGGGTATTTAGCAAAGAAAAGGAAAACACTAATTTGAAAAGATATATGCATCCTGTATTTATGGTAGCATAATTTGCAGTAGCACATAAGCAACCTAAGTGTCCATCCATAAAGGAGCAGATTAAGAAGATGTGGAGCACATGCATGCACACACACACACACACACACACAGATATTACACAGCCATAAAGAGGGGTGAAATCATGTCATTTGCAACAATACGAATGGACCTAGAGGGTATTGTGTTAAGTGAAATAAGTCAGACAAGAAAGACATACCATGTAAAATTACTTGTATGTGGAATCTAAAAAACAAACAAATTAATAAACAAAAAGAAGAATCAAACCTAGAAATACAGAAAACACACTGATGGTTGCCAGAGGGGAAGAGTTGGGGGATGGGCAAAATGGGTGAAGGAAAGTAGGAGATACAAGCTCCCAGTTATAGAATAAAGAAGTCACAGGAATAAAAGCCACAGAATAAGGAATATAGCCAATGATATTGTAATAGTGCTGTATGGTGACAAATGGTAGCTACAGTAGTGATGAGCATAGCATAATGTAAAAATTTGTCAAATCACTATGTTGTACCCCTGAAACTAAAGTAATGTTTGTTAACTATACTCAAATTTTTCATAAATTGGTTAATATTTTTTGATATTATTGCGTTACTTCACCACGTGCTGTATGACAACTCAATTCTTCCATCACATTTATCTACTCAATTCTTACTTAAGCACACCATGGCATCATTTGACTCTCACTTAACATGAACATTTCATTTTCATTTTTAATCTACCCATTTTTCTGACTGATATCAAATCCAGGTACTGAAATGAAGGAAATATTCTTTTTTCCATTTAATATTGTAGCCATAAAAATAATTAAAAACATCTATTAGTTGAGCTGGAGGGGTGGTTAGTTTGTCATCATAGCGAAAACATCATACCTGTGGTGCCTGGGTGGCTTAGTTGGTTAAGCATCTGACTCTTGATTTCAGCTCCAGTCATGATCTCAGGGTGGTGAGATCAAGCCCTGTGTCTGGCTCCACACTGGGCCTGGAACCTGCTCAGGATCTCACAGTATCTGAAACTCATAGTATCTGAAAATTCTTTCATAGAACACTCAAGATATATAATCTAAGGTCTCTGGAGTCTGGGAACCCCAGTTTGAAAACACTGTGTTACAACAAACTTTTTTTCTACTCACTTTCCTGACAAGAGCTAAGTCCAAGCAAATTGTTTTGAGTTAATTATCTTTTAGTTTTATTTTCAGATATCATTGTCTGGATGCATCTTATCACCAGCGAGATGCCCCTCTGAATATCACTACCCCACACCTTACTTGTGGGAAAGGCCTCTCTTGGGTCCTCCAAATCCACCTGGTGCTCCTGCATGCTCTACTTCCTTTGCCTAGAAGTAGAGTATCTGGCTTCTCTCTCCATGCAGTACAAATTCTTATTGATTCAGCCTCCCATTTTTTTGGTGTTGTTCCATAGTGTTTTTTAAATCCATTTTTTACCTACTATCAGTTACTTTTTTTTTTTTTTTTTTTTTTTTTTTTTTAGCTCAAATCTCCATTCCCAACAATTAGAAATTTTGGTTGAAGGATCTGGAAACATATGGCCAATATGCACCAAGGTGAACCTGTGATTAGCACTCACTGGTGCATACAAGGGAAAATATTATTTTGGGGTAAATAACTAGCACTAATTACAGCCTTGAGAAAATGCTTTTAAAAAATTAGTTACCATTTCTTAATCTGACTCTGCTGCTTAGCTAATTAAAATTTCTTCTCCCAAGTTCTGACATGGTATGTAACATACTCAAGAAGTAAAACAGAGATTGTTGCTTATCTTACCTGTGCACCAGGAGCACAAGAATCAAGGCTAAAGTTATTTGTTGCATGCTTCTCAACCATGTATCTATTGTTAACAATGCCAAACGGTGGGTATTCTTTAACTTGGTTCTGCATAAAACTAACAAAAACTTAGTTACAGATTACTGACCTCCTATCATGGGATTAGATTCACTTTTACGTTCATTTCTTCAACATTTATTAATCACCAGGTATGTGCTTAATAGGCATTCATAGGTACTAAGGTAGTAAACCTCCAAATATTGAAAAAAGTATTCCTGGATTTCAAGGAGCTTACAGTATAGGAAACTAGTAGACAAGGCAAGAGAAGGGTGTATTCATTAATTTACTAAACACACACAGCATTTACTACATGCCAGTCAATATTCTACCTTTTTAAAATATCAGACCAAGGAAATTTCTTAACAACCCTGCAGTTACTATCATCTTCATTTTACCTAGGAAGAAACTGAAGTTCAGAAAGGTGAAGTGTGGATTGCCTGGGTGGCTCAGTCAGTTAAGTGTCTGCCTTTGGCTCAGGTCATGATCCTGGGATCAAATCCCACATTGGGCTCTGGTTCAGCGGAGAGTCTGCTTCTCCCCAACCTTTCCCCCTGCTCATGATCTCTCTTTCTCTCTCTCTCAAATAATAAATAAAATCTTAAAAGAAAAGAAAAATGTGAAGTGTTCTGTCCAAGGCCATACCACTATTAGTGGAGAAATTAGAATCTGAACCCAGGAAGTATAGTTCCAGAGTGCTTGCTACATAAGCTGCTTCCAAAATACATTTCCTAAGTGTTGTTCACAAAAAGAGTTCTATGGGACAAATCATTTTTTAAATTAACATATAATGTATTATTTGCCCCAGGGGTACAGGTCTGTGAATCATCAGTCTTACACAATTCACAGCACTCACCATAGCACATACCTTCCCCAATGTTTTTTTCTGGCGGGACAAGTCATTTTAAGAACACTTCACACACTGTCCTCTCTCTAGGAAATTCACAATGCATACTAGCATATTAGCAAATCTAACTATAACAAAACCTGTTTAGCTTGGATTAAGACAAAGATGCTCAATATCACTAGTCATCAAGGAAATGCAAGTCAAGACTACAATAGGATGTAACGTTACACCTTTCAGAATGGCTAGTATCAAAAAGACAAGAAACAGCAAGTTGTGGGAGAAAGGGAACCCTTGTGCTCTGTTGGGGGAAATGCAAATTGGTCTGGTCACTGTGGAAAACAGTATGGAGTTTCCTCAAAAATTTAAAAATAGAATTACTATATGATCTAGTAAAATTCCACTACTGGGTATTTACCAAAAAAAAAAATTAAAACACTAATTCAAAAGATATAGGCATCCCTATGTTTATTGAAGATTATAGCCAAGATATCAAAGCAACTCATGTGTACATCCATAAATGAATACGGGAGAGGTGATATGCACACAGACACACACATGATAGAGCATTGTTCCACCATAAAAAAAGAACGGAATCTTGCCATTTGCAACAATGTGGATGGCCCTAGTGGGTATAATGCTAAGTGAAATAAGTCAGACAGAGAAAGATAAATACCATATGATTTTACTCATATGTGGGATTTAAGATACAAATGAACAAAGAAAAAAGAGAAACAAAAAAATCAGACTTAAATACAGAGAACAAACTAGTGGTTGCTAAAGGGGAGATGGGTGGGGATGGGTGAAATAGGTCAAGGGGATTACAGAGTACACTTAACCTTGATGAGCACTGAGTAATGTATAGAATTGTTGAATCATGCTGTACACCTGAAACAAATATGACACTATATGTTAATTATACTTCAATAAAAAAATACCCAAATGTTTTTACTTTATTTACATTAAGAAAATTTCTCAAAAGACAAGATAACACAAGGAGTTATTGGACATTATATCAAAAACTAAAGATATACTGTATGTTGGCTAATTGAATTTAAATTAAAAAATAAAAAATAATCACCAAAATTAATATTTTTAAGTGATTTCCATGTGTCTAGAGCTGAAAGCACTGCACCACACCAGTTAAGGAAATAACCTCTCCACCTGGAATACCTTGGTTTAAACCCCAACATTAACACACAATTAGATGGTCTAGGTTGGGCTCTGTTGGGCTAACAAACCCTAAAATCTCAGAAGTTTGATTCAGTGAGAAATTGTTGCTCATCATGCAAAGTGCGATGTGATTTATTTCTCAAGGAGTGGCTCTGCTGGCAGTACTTTCCTAAGGGATGAGTCAGAGACTCATGTTTCTTTAATCTCACAGCTCTGACACCTTCAACAAATGACCTCAATGTGGTCATGGAAAGGGAAAGAGGGAATATGATGGTTTGTGACTGTGCTTTATAGCCAGACCTGCAAATAACATAAATCATCTCTGTCCACACGTCGCCAACTAGAAATCAATCATATAGCCCCTACCTAGCCACAGGGCAAACTGGGCAATGTAGCCCTTTGGTGTGCTTTGGAAAGAGTTCATGGTTTTCAGTGAACGTGTAATATTGCTAACCATGTAAACTTGGGCAAGCTATTGAATTCCTTTGTGCCTCAGTTTCCTTGTCTACAAAATGGGTATAAGTTATCTCACTGGCTTTTTATTAAGGTTAAATGAGTTACTATCTTTAATCACTTGGAATCACATTTTGACCACAAGCATCTGATTCATGTGTTCAGTCATATATAATCTTAACTCTGAAGAGCAAATATTATTACCTCCATATTTGGAGAAGAGGAAAGAGATAGAGACTATATGACTTGCCTACAATTACGCAGTTGCTTTATTAGTGAGGGTTCTTTAGAGAAACCAAAACAACAGGATTTATTTATACAGATAGAGAAACAAATCTATTGTAAGACGTTGGCCCATGTGATTATGGGGACTGGTAATTCCAAATCTGCAGTATGTGCCAGCAGGCTTGAGACTCAGGAGAATTCATGGTACAAATGAAGTCCAAAATCTGGCAAGCGAAGAATTCCCACTCATTCACGAGAAGGTCAGTTTTTGTTCACACTGTTTTTTGACTAATTAGATGAGGTCTACATATATCATAGAAGAAATCTACTTTACCAATTAAAATGTTAATCTCACCTAAAAGCATCCTTGGAAAAACACCAGAATATTGTTTAACCAAATTATCTGGTACCCTGTGACCCAGTCAACACATAAAATTAACCATCATAACACAATTTAAAAAATAAAAATTTAAAAACTCAAATTTCTACTAAAAAAAAAATTAACCATCACAGTTGCCAAATGTCAAAACATTCAGAACCTTTCTTGAGTCTTCTGATCCATCCATAGTTTTAAGGGACCTGTTGGCCCACACAGAATCTGATCTATAGATAGATGATTCTTTTATCCGTTCAAGAATTTTCTTTTCAATCACTTATACTTTTCAGGGCACAGAAAAAAGAATGACAAACAAAATGACCCAGACTCTGACTTCATAAAATTTATAAGTAATGGTAAAGTCATTTACTTGTACAACATTTGTGTCATCACCCTACCCACCCCTGTTGTCACTTATATTTACACACATGCATAAGCACATTCTAGTGGAAATCTGACTGGTACTTCCTGTTGATTGTTTCGGAAATTCCCCAACAGCCCCAAAGGTTCAAACGCCACATAAAAAATAATGGCAAAGAAGGCATTTTGTTCATTCTTGGGGGAGAAAAGGTTGGTTTCCATGGACCTGTTCAAGCCTGAAAGGTCACATTTTGGTCTTAATCACTGCTTAGTATAATCAAAAATTTCCTAAACTGAAAACGCTTAGAAACTGAGAACTTCAAAGGTCTATAGGCTCTCTGGCACCAGGCTGGTTCAGCTAGCTCACAAATACTTGTAATTGGCATTTACTCCCTTATATTGATTTAACTCTTGGAGCCAAACAGGATCCCAAAGTGTACCAATCAATCCTATCATTACCCTGGTGAGTAAGGGGAAGACAGAAGTCATTTTCAATCTAAACTTTGCAACTGAAAGCACTGATCTGAAGCACTTTTAGTCTATCAAAAAACTATGCTTAATGTAGGTTTTTGCATCTTCTATGATGTAAACTCAAATCTGGAGAAGGAGAACCTTGTCCAACTTGCTTTTATAGGCAAAGCATAACTTTAAGAAGAAAGGAAATATAGTTGATTCAGAATCAACAAACATTAATGGACATCTATAATATGAATAGACACCATATTCTCCAGTATAAAGATTAGGATACATCATCTAGTGCATAAATAATTTGAATTAAAAATCTACGTGAAAATCTTACAAATGAAGGAAAATGGTTTGCATATGGTTTCACATGTAATGAAGTGCTATTATTGAAAAGGGAAAAAAATAATACTGTTTCAGAAAACCCTACATAGTCTCTACTACTGTGGTCTCTTCTAGACTATTTCAGAAAACCCTGCATAGTCTCTATTACCGTGGTCTCTTCTAGGCACTTAACGTACAGTATCTCAACTCATTTTGAGATTAGTTAAAAAATTAATGATTCATGAAAAGAGTAAATAGGATTAATAAATGATATGAAAGAATCTGATTCAACATTTATCGACCACTTAACTATAAGCCAGATAAAAAGTATACAAAAATAGGCAAACAGACCCTAAACTCAAACAGTTTATAACTGAAGGACAGGAAACACAGTCAAGTAATTACTGAGACATGAGGCAGATTATGGTGAGTGCCCTTGGTATCCCTAATTTGGACAACAATCTTTCCTGGTAGATTTGGGGAGCCAGACATGTTGCTGCTTTAACAATTCCCCAACATTCAGATCACAGATCAGGAAAATTCTAAGTGAAACAGGTTTATTAAAGAATTTTACAAAAAAAAAATTACAGAGACTATTTTGATGTTAGTTTCAGAGTATGGCACTTAAATTCCATTGTTCTTGTGCCCAAGTTCACAGAACTGGGTTACAGATCATTGTTTAAGCTCATTTGATGAACTCCTCCCTCCTCCATCCTCTAAGCTCATCGAGGGTGTCCTGTACCAAATGATCATCTAGAATTGTCACCTTAAAACTCATCCTTTCTTACCTTCTGCCTGTTAATTATCAATAGGGGACAGGTCATGAGAACAGGATGCTTAAGTAGTTTGTGAGGCACAGGCCTGTACCCCTGGGGCTAATAATACATTATATGTTAAAAAAAAAAAAAAAAGTAGTTTGTGAGGATGAGCACAATGCTGAAGTCCATGGGCTTTGCTGCACTCACACTAGAGCCGAGTGTAAATGCGGAGTCTGGAGTTCCTTGTCTAGCAAAGGCCGGAGGAGAAGGACATGTAAAATGCCTGCATTCAGGGGTGCCTGGGTGGCTCAGTGGGTTAAAGCCTCTGCCTTCAGCTCAGGTCATGATCCCAGGGTCCTGGGATGGAGCCCTGCATCAAGCTCTCTGCTCAGCGGGGAGCCTGCTTCCCTTCCTCTCTCTGCCTGCCTCTCTGCCTACTTGTGATCTCTATCTATCAAATAAATAATAAAATAAAATCTTTAAAAAAAAAATGTCTGAGTTCAGTAAAGGGAAACAACAGAAAGTTTTTGTGAAGCAGATGGCATTTAAGAAGGTATTGAAAAGCTGGTAGGATTAAGGTGAAGGGATGTTGGAGGAGTGCTTTCTAGGCAGAAAGAAGGGCCAACAAAGCAGCAGAAGCAGGAAAATAAGACCAAGGAATTATAAGCAGACTCATCAAAATAATGTAAGTTACCCCCCCACAAAAGAAAAAAACAAATAAAACTAGAAACATTGACTCAAGCACCATTCTACAGGGCTTCATACTCAATTTAAAGGCTTTATACCTAATTTTGTATAAAACTATGCATCTTAGCCCACAAACTTCCATGTATAAGCAACTTAACTTGATTTCAATCATTCAACTTCATTTCTAGTTCAAGGTCCACTCTGCTGAACAGCCCAGAGATTTGAATCTTTTTTTTTTTTTCCCAGTGTTCCTCCCCTTTTCTCTCCTTGAAAGGGTGAGTTCAGGGTTTGCATTATGCCCAGGAATTGGGAAGGCACCGGATTACTGGATCCTTGAGTCTACTGTCCAATTTATTACAAAGATAGCCCTTTCTAGCTTGCTGGCCAATGAGGTTCCTTCAAAAGACTGATTATTGCCCTGTCTAATATAACATATGCCATCCCTACCACTCCACATTCCTAGCAGTGATGCTGAGAAGTCCAGGATCCCCCTCTCTAGAAGTTCACAAATTTTTCTGAGTCTTTGCAACTACGGGTAGCACTAGCTGGAAAGTAGAGCATCGCCTTACTACTACCACCATCACCATACGCCCCTTCCCTCTAGTCCAGATTGGAACTGCCCTTTAGTCTGGGGCAATCTTGACTCCTCCAAGTTTGTGATCAGGAAACCATTAACAATTTGAGCTATGCTCTAGGGTTTAGGCTTTTGGGGGAAAAAATATGGAAGACTCCCTGGTCATTTCTATTTTTAGTTTTAACTCCTCTCTGCCCTGAGACAATGAGCAAGAGGACTAGTTAACTGATGGAATGAGGAGAAAAGAGAAATCAAGAGAAAGGAAAGATATTTAATATATAAAAATATTATTCCATTAAATCTATATGCAATGGAGGATGTAGAAGTCATTGTGGGTTTAAAGAGCTTTATAATAATCATTCTGGAAGCAGAGTGCAAGGTGGATTGGAGGAACTAGAAACAAAAATGTTATAACTGGTTACAATAAGGCAGGCCAGTGGCAGTGAGATGGAAAGGGAAGACAAATATTTGAGATTCCAAAAAGCTAAAACCATTAGGACTTAGCCCATGACCCAATAAACATGAAGAGATTAAAAAAAAAAATGAAGCAGTTATTAACAGGATGCTGGGGGGAATAATGATGGCATTCTGAAGAAGAAAAATCAAACAGTGTACGAGCTTATTTACAGAAGAAAAGCAAATTCCATTTTGATGTTCCAGATATCAATATCATCACTCAATGAGGATTCCCTAGAAGTGTCTGGAAATCAGAATCATGGCTCAGGAAAGACCTCACACAAGGTGCATCAATTCTTTTATGGAACCAAGTCTTATGTGAATCAACTAGCTCTATTCAAACAAATTATGATAGTCTGGAAGTACAGAAGGGCATCAGTGGTTGTAGGAAAGAATTCTTTTACATGGTGAAAAGAAGAACATGTGAATTTAGAAGCTGGAAGAAAACAGGAGAAACAAAAAGCAGAGATTAGAGAGATGAAAGACTTAAGAAGAAGGGGTGGCCATTGGTGTGAAGGGCTTCAGAAGCTTCTAAGCTCAGAACCAAAGGAAAGTCGAAGAATATGGAAATGTGAAAGTCACTGGATGTTTTCCCAAGGTGGATGTCAGCAAGATAGTGTGGTGTGGAGACATACTGCAAGAGACTTGAACTTGCACATATGGTGTGGGGACCCTCTTTCAGAAAATCTGGTGTCAGTGAAGTGGAAGAAATGAGGTTATAAAACTTATTCAGAAGGAATGGTACAATGAAGGAGACAAAAGAACAACTCTAACTCTTCTGTAAATTCTTCAGACCTTAGTTAAACTAGTCCCTACTCTATGACTTCAGGATGTTTGTAGACTCTGTTATAAATACCTGCAATGTTCTTTCTCTGTTCTTCCCTCCTTAACCTCTCTAAGCATCCATTTTCTCATTTGTAAATTGGGACTAATAATACCTACATGTTATGAAGAAAATAAATCAGGCTGCAAAGGGCCTAGATCAGAGCCTGACACACAGTAGGTAGGTAGACAGCAATAGTATTTTACTGAGAGTTGTACTTACCACAAAAATATAATTCACACGAAACTACCATAGGGCAATGGAAGACTATTATTCATATTGTTAATATTGCGGAAGCTATGACTGGTACAGTGTCAGGTTGCTTATTCCCCTGGGGAGAAAAGAATTGCCTAAAAGCAGAGCCTTGCGGAAGGCAGACATGGTGAGAAATGGACCTGAGGGAGTGACAACTCCAAGAGGTGATTATGAGGGAGTGTCTCCATTAGCTTTGTCAAGCCTCCTCCAGCAATCCTAAATTACATGAAAACTTCACTTCAAAATGCATGGTCTGGTCCCCTCTTCCAAAAACTGGAAGAATATTAATTTTACCTTCCATTTCCCAAAACGTTTTGGTAGCACTAGGAAGTAATGTAGCCCAAGTTGGTAAGGCTCTGGGCAGGAATTGGAGGAACTATTCCTTGTTCTGCCTCTATCCAGCTGAGAGACCTTGGACCAGTCATTTAACCTGTTTGGTCCTCAATTTATTTGTCTACAAAATGAAATGAATAGACTAGGTTATTGGTTCTCCTCAGGGGCAGCACTGCTGCCAGAGGGGATATTCGGGCCATGCGTGGGAGAAGTTCTGTCTGTCACAGGATTGGACAGTGCTCATGGTATTAGCAAGTGTGGACAGGGATGCGGGATGTGCTACAAGGCTTAACACAGTCGGCAACAATCAGGAGTTGTCCTACATCCTGCATGACTTTCTAATGTCCCTCTGACACTGAGGTATGTGACGGGCTTTATTATAATTAATTAGCCTAGAACCTGTTTCACATGTAAAAAGGGAATATTTTTGCATAATTAAAAAAATTTATGTACTTGAGAGCAAACAAGCGAGAGCACGCACAAGCAGCGGGAGGGGCAGAGGGAGCACCAGACTCCCCAATGAGCAGGGAGCCTGATGTGGGGCTCGATCCCAGGACCCCAAGATCATAGCCTGAGCCAAAGGCAGCCATTTAACCAACTGAGCCACCCAGGCTCCCCTTTTTGCATAGTTTTTATATATACTGGTTCGAATAGTTTCTATCCCAATACCTATCTATGCTTCTGCACTTGAATTGTACAGAATGGCTCCTGATCTTCTTTTAAATCTAACTTACTCTAAGTACTACAAGTTCTTGGCTACTTCAGTATGTCTTCTATCACCACACTTGTGAATGTATTATCATCAATTACTTTCATTTTATTTCTCTTCTAGTTAGGACATTTTTAATTGTACAATATATACATTACTTGTCTGTGAATCTTATTTTAGGGTAGGATAGGGGTATTACAAAAGGTTTGTTATAAAAGTGTTCTTGGGTCCCAAATGTTGAAAGTCACTAGACCAGACATTCTGATGTCCCTCCTTCCTCTCAAACTCTGTGACACATCATTTGTCCACATTGTCTTCTGCGGAGGGCAACTACAGGGAAAGAGTTGCATATTTCACTTGTTGCAACATTCTATACTGCACTGAACTTGAATGTATGCTCAGCTGTGGTGATGTGGCTATTTACCTGTCCCCGTACAACCAGCCATCTAATACCTGAATAACCTAAGCGAATCATCAACAAATAATGGAAACCGAGCTAATCCACATTCATATTTACTACCAATTTCTTGTCACTTACACAAGACACATTCAGGGCATGTCAATTATGCTAATTTCCAGTGAAGAGGACTCTCCTATTAATAGTTCTTGCAACCTCATGCCCGGCTTACTCTGCCTCAGTGAGCTTCCACATCCTGTTCCTCTTGAAAGACTTCTTAATTTGTTTTGCTACCAAAAGAGATAAGTGAAACTATTTTTCAAGAAAAACAGGAACTTTTGATAGAGTTGAAATGACATGTCAGATACAGATAGCTGAAATAAGTTGTGTTTGGTTACTGTCTATGTTTCTCAAAGAAAATAATCACCTCTGGGACTCATACGCGATTCTGCAGTGCCTGAACAATCGAAGTCATTTATTTTTGTTTCACCTCTGAAAAATATAGCCATGGCAGCAAGGACAGAAGCAATGCATATTTTAAAGATGGAGCATTTCACTCCCTCCCCTTTTATTTTGCAAAACAAAGATGTCTTTATTTTTCTAAAACCAGATTAAATTTCCATTTTTACCCATTTACACTTCCAACTGATGGCATGATACTTGATAATTAACTCAATTCTAAGCGAAGTCTGTCAAATCCAGTGATGTTTTAATCATTTGGGGTTTAAAACTTAGTTTCTTTTAGAATTTTCTCCACACCTTATCCAGCAGGGTATAACACTGGTAAAGAGGGACTTATCTATTCCTCTAACTTAATTTGTTCTATGATAGCCTATACGAAAGTCATGGGCACCTCCTAATATTAGTGTCTCCTGGAAAGCCACTTCTTCATCAGAATTGTACTATCCATACTGCTACCTTCAGGTGCATTACCCAGCCGTGACCCTATGGCCTCTTCTGGGTCCTTCCTGTTCTCAGCATCTCGTTCAAACCACTCTTTAGCACCGAGGAAATATCTGTTTCCCACACCCCACTGGAGGCAGAGAAAACTTAGACCCGCCTGCCCAAGGTGCTGCATGCAGCCATCTCTGTTCTGATGAGTTGTCATGACTCCAGGATGCTTCTGTGGGAACAACATCTCCAGAGCACAAAGACCGCCAAAGCTGCCATTTATCTCCTTTACTCTTGGATTTCAAAATTTAAAGAGGAATAGGATTCCTTCATCCCCCACCCCTGAACAGAACTTGGCACATAGGAATGCCATATGAGAAAGATGTACAGATGTATCTCCCAGTCTCTCTGTATCTCTCTCTCTCTCTTTCCCTCTCCCACCTCCAAACTCCAAGGTTTCCCATGTAATTTTTGATTGGTAATTGAGGAAAAAGAGTTCTCTCATTCACTATCCTTTTCAGATACAATTCTGTGTCATTTGTGATAGCCCAAAATGAAAACCTTCCATGTCCAAATATATAGAAGTAGAAAACTCCAGTACTTTCCTGTGATTCAATAGCAGTCAATCACTAGCAATCGTGTTGAGTAAGGGGATTCACAATACAAAGAAATACTTGCAAAAGAAAAGTTAAATTAAAAAATAAGTGTAAAATATACACCAGATTTCAAAGACTTGGTATAAAGAAAAATAATATAAGATACCTCACTGATAATTTTTATACTAATTACATGTTGAAATGATAATATTTTGAATGCATTAAATTAAGTAATTTTTTTAAAAGATTTTATTTATTTATTTGAGAGAGAGAGAGACAGAGTGAGAGAGCATGAGAGGGGAGGTCAGAAGGAGAAGCAGACTCCCCATGGAGTTGGAAGCCTGATGTGGGACTCGATCCCAGGACTCCGGGATCATGACCTGAGCTGAAGGCAGTCACTCAACCAACTGAGCCACCCAGGCACCCCTAAAGTAAGTAATTTTTTAAAATTAATTTCACCTGCTTAACATTTCTTTTTTTTTCTTTCTCTATACTCAAGTGTTTTATTGTCTTCAAGTATGTGCTCCATGATAATATAGATAGTACTTCTGCTTTCCTTTCATACTTCCCTTTTTTTTAAATTTCTTTTCAGCGTAACAGTATTCATTGTTTTTGCACCATACCCAGTGCTCCATGCAATACGTGCCCTCCTTAATACCACCACCTGGCTCCCCCAACCTCCCACACACCCCCACTTCTTCAAAACCCTCAGGTTGCTTAACATTTCTAATGTGACTAGAAGAATGATTTAAAAGAATGATTTAAAATCCCATATGTGGCTCAAATTGTATTTCTTTTAGGACAGTGCTATTCTAGAGATCGACCCGCAACAGAAAGATCAATGCTATTGTGCTTCAGTACACACACGTATACACATAAAGTGAACCACCCCCAACACAGTGATGCTTTCAACAGATACCTCCACCTTTCTTAAAGGTGCTTTCTTTTCTCTTACTTTTTCTGTTCTTCTAAGCACACAGAGTGAAGGCTTCTGATAGATGTGGAGCTCTCCTGAACTCCTTACTTGAGCGTTCGGTGACACCCACTGTCTCTCCCCTAGGGAGAGTGCCTGGACCCTGTTTCTAGGAGGCCGGCAGCAGCTATCAAGGGGTGAGCAGGCCCCTGAATCTGAGAGGGCAGAACAATAGGAAGTATTTTCAAATGCTAATATTAAATATGGATGGTCTCTGAATAAAAAAAAAAACCCTACATAATTATAACCTTTTTACCTGATTCATTGTTTATCAGTCCCCTATGACATTCTGTTCAGAGGATACATTCAAAGCAAATGCCACAAATCCTAAAACTCTCTTTATAAGACAGCTCTGAACATCTACCTGAGGTGAGGTCATCGACAGGAGACATAGCCTGTAACTTCAAGGGCTCCTGCTGGGAGAGAAGGGCTCAGAGGACAGAGGTGGGAGGAGAGGCCCCACTTGACCCAGGGACCCAGATGCTGTCCTGTCATGGAGACTCAGTCCAAGACTCAGGCCACTTGGACACAGAAGTGACAAGAAGAGTGAATTATTCAACCAATGCTGTTAGCTGGGGCTTTCAGTAACTGATTTGTTGCTGCTGTCGTTTTTCTTAAGGGGAATTGCACAAGTCAGCAAAATACAGAAAATGAAGCTTCCTCTCTGAGCATCACACCCCAAACATACCCTCATTAAAAGCACATCGATTCTACAGGCTGTCATCCAACCACCAGCAAGCGAATTCCCTGTGCTCCTTTATTAAGACGTGCACGTTTTTGTATTTCATCTCTTCTAAGGAGTGCTATTATTCACCAAAAGATGATCTACAAATTATTTATGGTTTATTTTCGGGAGCCATGAGCTCATTTAATTTACAGTGAAGGAAGAGCTATAACTGTGTGAAGGGAACAACATTTCATTTCTCAAAACTCTGCCTTTGCTAAATGACAGCCTCACCATCTGCATTTGCCCTGCGGGTTTCTCTTGAGCTGTGTCTCTAACCATATTAGCAGAGCATTTGCCTGCTGTCCAACTGCCCCCAGGTAGAAAGACCTCCGTTTTTCAGGAGCTTTGCGGAACTTGTCCCACTCTGCAATGGACTCGGGTTAGCCACCTCTTAGTTATTTACTGCATCCTCCTCTCTTCTGCCCAGCTTGGTAGTTTAACCCAGATCACAGCAGCAGACATGCTCTGGAGCAGGCATCCAATTCCTTCCTCCAATGCCCCTTCTACCTTTGACACACTTCCGGGCTACACTTGCATCTTGGCCAATTGTTTTTCTGCCCTTGCCTCCTCTGAGCCGGAGCTGTACAGTGAGGATCACGGGGAGTTATAGGCATTAGGACGGTGAGAAAGAGTGCCCTGTATATTTCCGTGACAGGGAAATGATTCAAAGTGGAAGATCCACGGGGGGGTTAAAGGACCTACCCTTCAATCTCGTCAGTGCTGGCGTGAATGGAACTTTCATTTCCTTGTAGCAGCTCAGGAAGCTCTACAACTGTCTGCTGAAAAAAAGACTTAAAGAAGAAACAAGATCAAATAGATTTGCACACTCCTTGGCCACCAGGCAATTTGCCTGGTGTGGCCTTTTGTCAACTGTGGCTGTGCAAGTTGCTGCGTAAACAAAGCTTTTTTTCACTAGGTATGAGGATGCTCAGGCTTTATACAGGCAAGTCATTACAGCAACCCATTGTTCTTGCAGAATCCGGAGCGAGGAACACATCTTGCTCCGAGGTTTCCTCCCTTGAGGCCCTCGGTGTGGACCACAGAGTCACCAGAGTCACTCTGTCTTAAAGTTCCAGGAAACATCTTTCAGGCCCTTTGGATATACAAAGCAATAGGTTCCCCTATCTGATCCCCGAGCCTTATATCCGGGCAGCACCCTGTTCCTAGTTTTCCCTATCCTCCACACCATGAATCTAGGAGGTCTAGCAAGCTTCCAAGGAAGGCTCTTTCTGCCTTCTAATTTCTCATGCCGAAAATTCTCTTCAATGTTGACTGCCATGAGGATTCATTTCCATCTGTTATTAGTCTTGGGTCGCCTTCTCCCTGGACATAGGGATTTAACATGACATTTGTTTGTCTTAAGCATTCCACGTCTGCCTCACCTCTACCAACATTCACATTCAGGTCTTGTGCATCCTTCTTTCCCACACCTTCCGCTTATCTCTAGTCCGTAATTACCCACAAATATTTACTCATGGAGTATTTACAGCGGAAGCAGATAAGGAAGCACACATGTAAGTGAATGCCAGGGGACAGGGGCTCTTGGGCGCATACTCTAATTTTACTGTCAGTTAACCTTTTAACCAGGACATTATAATCAATGGCCAATCGTTTTAGAGAATTTATTCCATAATGAACGCCTAAGTACTCATACCAAAGGCAAGAGAGAGAGAGAGAAATTATAGTGAGTTTTGAATCCTGTCGCTCTTGGCCACTCAGGTCATTTAAACAAAGAAGCAGCTTGATTTCATGCATATTTTAAAAATAACCCCCAGTAAGTTCAAGTTTCAGACTAACCCACAAATATTTGTTGAAATATTGAATGAATAAACCTTGATATCCAACAGCTTGCTCCCTTCCTGAAATACATTATGCCTTCTTTATGCTGGCAAATGATGGGTCATATGAAGGAACAGAACAAGAAAGCACTAAACACCTGAAGGTGGGAGTAGAAGACACTGAGGTAAAAAGCAAGACTAGAACCAGGCAAGAAGGGGCACACAGAAAAGAGAACCACTTTGTCCCAGTTTTGACCAGGGAGTAAGATGACATTCCTGAAAGTAACTGGGTGTCATGTTGGTGGTCCAAAAGTATAAAACAGAGTCCTGCAGAAATCAAGAACCCATAATAGGGCTAGGGGAGCTGATCATTAACATAATGAGGAGGCATTTTATAACCCCTTTTATCCAACAATATAGTATTCATATAGCTACTGGAGCATCAGAACTATTTAGGAGTTTTTCTTTGAAAATACTACCTGGGCCACACTCTTTGACATTTAACTCAATTAGCTTAGTGTTGGGAACTATAGAGCCAGGTCTAGGGAAGAGTAGGTGCAACATAAGCCTGAAACATCTTGCCTGGCTACAAAATAAGAAAGTGTTGCCAGCAAACACACACACACATACACACACACACACACACACACACACACACTCTGGGGGACATGTCCAAAAGACATGGCAGCCAGTTTGGTCAGCTTAAAGGGGGTTCTACTGGCCAAAGCCAGAATAATCTGAGCATCTAAACAGGTTAAGTATAGTTGTAGATTATAATCCACTGAATAAAATAGGGGCCCATGAGTCCATACTGATAATGTAGGTAGACAGAGACATAGACACATAGAAACATACATAGATGTATATATAGATATATAGGTAGAATAGAACATTGGGTTACTCCTTACAGAAGACCAACTGATAAATGTAGAGACTGTTTTTCTGGGGCCAGAATCAACAATTATTGTTAAATCTAATGTGTAATACTTGATGAAGAGTAGGATATACCCATTATCTTAAAGTATTTAATCATAAATTACCTGTTACTTGCGAGAAGCAAAATGGTAACCACCAGATGGAGGGATTGGACAAAACCTTTACTGGGTGATTAAAATTAACCTCATTAAGGAGAGGCAAATGGGTTTTGAGCACCTCTAGATGGGATGCCCTAAGAAAAGTACGCATCACTTTTATAGCATTCTGGCAAGGGATACATAATTGAATTGAATTATGAGGAAACATGAAGCAAACACAATGTAAGGATCACTCTAGAAAATAAATTACTTGTATTTGTCGAAAGTATCAATTCAACAAAAGACAAAAAAAAATGCTGAAACTTCCCAGATGAAAGGAGATTAACAAGGCAAGGTAAATGGCTGCAATATATAATCCTGGCCTGGATCCTGTATTGAAAAAATAATTATGCTATAAAGGGCATTATTAAGACAACTGACAAAATTGGACTATAAACAAAATTGGATTATAGACTAGATAAATATAGCACATCCATGCTAAATCCTTAGAGCTTGATAACTCTACCGTGGTAATTTAAAAGAATATTCTTGTCTCAAGAGAGAGGAAACAAATGAGGAAAATGTTAAAAATTAGTAAATCCTGATAAAAGGAAGTCAAGAGCTCTGTGTAGTAATCTTGCAACTTTTGTGTGGATTTAAAGTTATTTGCAAATTAAAATTCTCCCATTTGACTCCCCAGGCGATTCTGATATAGCACATCATAACTGGCATTTGGAGACCACTAAAGTAGCAGGTTCAATGTCACCTTAAGAGAGCTAATAGGATGCTTTCTCATCTTCTGTCCTGTTATTTTTATAATAGCCCTCGAATGAAAAATCAATGTTTTATCTGGAATTCTTGTCCAAACAACCAGGTAGAAATGATCACAGATACTAAATGAGAAAAGGAAATTCACATGCATTTATATTTTAGCTTCTACATACACTTTTCATGCAATCAATTACTTGTCTCAACACTTTCAGAGTTTGCTAAGATAATTACGTGCGCAATAATGATCTGCCTGTATGCTTATTCATTTCGATCGTAACATTAATGATTACAAAAAAGAAACTTCAAAATTCCACAGATACTCAGATCCTTTCTGCTTCTTCCCTTGTATTTTCTTTTCACTAATGATAAGATGTTAAAACAAAAGATCTTTGGAGAATACGTCTAATGGAACTATAATAAGATTCCATTTTAATGACTCTATTCTTGATTACTTGCTATGTGCCAGAAGCTTTACTAAGTGCTTTCATGCTATATCAGGAAAAGACAGGTAATGCTGCTGTAATCGACACCATTAAAGATCCTAGTGGCTTATAACAGTGAAGGTTTAGGACTTGCTCACACTACAGGGATTCCACAGATCAGCAGTGGGATTCCGCTCCCAGTACTTATTGAGCCACCATCTTGAACATTTGATCACCATATGCTAGAGAGAAAGAGGTCTTTAGAGGAACATGTACCAGCTCCAAGATGACACTCATAGCTTCCATTCGTAATTCATTGGCCGGAAGGTCATATGGCCCCAGCCATCCAACAAGATGTTAGGACTTACAATACTACCTTGGACCTGGGCAGTGGAGGATTTCCCACCCAACAGTGCTCATTACTACAAAACACGCATCAAATTGTTTCTCCTTATCTCTGAGAAAGGCTTATAGAAATTTAGAAAATGCCCACAGTTACACAGTTAAGGAGTCAGAATTTGAACCCACATCTGTATGATCCCCAAGCTTGTGCTCATAGCCACTAAGATAGGCTACCTAGGTGCTCAATCTTGGCTCAGGCTTTTATATACAGTTATGAAGAGACTTTACTTCATGTGGACTAACATGGCAATGGAGAGACAGGCTTACCTAGGAGGGAAAATATCCTTTCACTCCAGCTGCCTGAGCTGTCCAGCTTATTCCCACTGGCCCATCCTGGCAGTGTTATCCTTCCGCTTGCTGGCTAGCCTCTATCTTCCCTAGTCCACTTTCCACGGTCAGCATTTCCCCTCCACCTGCAAGGTATATTTGCTTCAGCCAGTCTCTCAGACAAGCCCATCTGAGCCCCAGCTGGTAGACTTCTTCCCCAAATCCTGACCACACTGATCTTCAGATATGGGAGCATAACTAAGCTGGGTAGGTGCTCAGAACCTATTTACAGCTTGGAATTCTGTGATCCAGGCTTTATCATCTTCAGGATAATCTTGCCAAGTTATCCCATCGTCACGTTTCTCAATAGTCAGCTAGTAACGCTCAGTGAGCCCATCTGCCTAAGAGTGGCCAGGCACGACATCACTGGGGTGGAGGTATGTACTCCCCCTAACCCAGCTGGAAGACTGTGAAGAGTCCTCCATGCACACAGAGAGTGTGCATGGATATATATTTATATGACTATAAAAGAAAATGGGTAATGAACCAGAAACAATAAACTAAACTTTGACCCCAAAGAAACAGGAGATGAAGGAGCTAATGGATAAATTCCTTACCCTTTCTTACTCCCACTCCTCTACCCCAAGAATTTATCCCAGACAAGGTGGTTCTCTATAGACTGTCTAGACACTGCACATGATAAAACAATCAGCTGGCTTTCTTGCAGGACAGTAATGCACCACCTTGCAATTCCTTTTGCTCCTTCCCTAACTCATTTCATCTCTGTGCAATCCTAAAATTGCACTTCTTAATAAAACTTTAGCTTATAAGTTTTGCTTCAGTCTCTCCTTTCTAGGAAGCTAGAGTTAAATTGTAGGGTTATGAGATATACATCCCCAAAGTCTTCTATATATATTCATGGATCCAAAATGCAGACCTAAGAGTTGGGAGGCATCACCATGCATTATCTTAAGCCTAATTCAAACCAGGTAATTTAAACGTGACTATAGTAGAAAGTTTTGCAGATCTCCCTTCTGCCTCTGAACATTCTTTTCTCTCTGCTTATAATGCCGCAGTTTCACCTGCAGAAACGTATTTACCCTTCCAGGTTCTGATGCCACTAGCTACCTCCCTATGAAACTTTAGTTGACAGAATTTATTGCCCACAGCCAGATGCTCAATCTTTCTACTGGTCATACAATTTGTTCTTTTATAGGCTTTTTTAGCAATGGAGGTAGAGTATTTTTTTTTAATTAACACATGCTCTTTATTGTATTAAAATCAAATTATTTGACAAAAAAGGATAATTATGAAGTAGTGTTATGTTAAATTCTATTTAAGGAAGATGTTATAGCCCACAACTAAAGTTTTCTCAAGAAAAAGATTAATGAAACTACCTATTGCTTTTTAGGGTTGATAGCTGCTGCTTCAAAAGTGATTTTATGAGATGCCCGGGTGGCTCAGTTGGTTAAGCCTCTGCCTTTGGCTCAGGTCATGATCCCAGGGTCCTGGGATCGAGTCCTGGGTCAGGCTCCCTGCTTAGCCAGGAACCTGCTTCTCTGTCTTCCTGTTGTTCCCCCTGCTTGTTTGTTCTCGCTCTCGCTCTCTGACCAATAAATCTTTTATTAAAAAGTGATTTGACTCAAATACTGAATTAAACAAACAAACAAAAAAACCCTTAGGAAAAAATGAACTGATTTCCTTTGGTTTGCATCCACATTTCAACCCTTAGTAGTTCTGAAAAGACAATCAGAAAAGGTAGTGATTTGCAGAGAAGTGAAACAGCCAAGTCAAGGCATCTGCTGGGTATGCGGAGTTCTTCCTTTGCTCTTCTAGAAAGACAGTAAGAGGCAGAAGTCCCGATATCGAGGTGGGCACTGAATTCAAGGTTAGCTTTATTCTGTATTTGTCAGATTACAAACTGGTACTCAAATGGAGAACAAGAGCCCTGTTTGTTTTCAATTTTCATCTTTTCAATTTTCAATTTTCAAAAGCAAAAGTAACTATGGGAAAACAAAATTCATTCAGATGAACTGCACGTGCTTACGAGGGCTTCTGTCCTTTCTACAAACATAACTACCAAGGTCTGTTAGAGCTGTCATGGTGGAGCATCTGATCATATACTGCTTTTTTTTTCCTTAAATAAAATTTGAGCTAAAACCCTTCAGTTGGTGATCGCATCTGGGGCCACTGCTGCATTAAAACCATCTACTTCATTTATAAAATTTTTGCTTACAAATCTTAAAACAGGAAGTTCTTCTGGTTATTATGGTCCACATTCTATTTTAAGACTGTCTAAATGTTCATAAATTGTTCTTGGAAGCCCATTTGTGGACATTGTCCTTTGTGTATATATTTTGTCTTTGTCATTTTCTGGATACCAGCTAACTGTGCCATTTCCCACTCTTTTTGAGTTCTTCCAGTGTCAGAAATTTCAAGGGACTCTTACTTCCAGGTCCACTGTGGTTATGGTCTTCTACCACTGTCATTGAGAAAGGTGAGAAAGCTGCTCTTCCTCCCCGAATATGAAGGGGTAATATAGATTCCTACCAGGTAAACTTTTTTTTAAAAAACTTAAAGTGGGAATTTTGATATCTGAAAAGATTTATTGGAAGGCAAAAATGTCATGGGGCAAAGAGGTATGGTAATATCAATTAAAAATAATAAGTAAGTCACAACACAATCTTGAACACCTTCATCCAATGATATAGACTTTGAATATATAAAGCATCAAATTATAGAGTTAGGTAGAGTCTGCTCATACCTTCCGTCCATTCTCTTATTAAGATATTTGTTTTCTGATCAAGTTTTGAGAGGTATTTATAAAGTTTGGATTCCAGTCCTTTACTAAATGTGATTTTCACATTTTTTTTCTATTCTGTTGTTTTCATTCTTTTAACAGTATCTTTGAAAAGAAGTTTTTTATTTTGATGAAGTCTAATTTATCATTGTTTTTGATTTATTGGTTGTTCTTATAGGGTCATATCAAAGAAATCTTTGTCTAACCCAATATCACAAAAATTCTCTCCTGTGTTTCCTTTTAGGAGTTTAGTCTGGGGAGCGTTCATTTGGCAGAACATGCAGCTTGACCTCAGGGTCATAAACAGGGAGGCTACTTTTTTTTTTTCTTTGGGACTTACAATTAGGTCTATAATCCATTTAGAGTTAAATTTTGTAAATTATGGAAGGTATGAATGCAAGTACTTTGTTTTTTTCTGGCACATGGATATCCACTTGTTTCAGCTAATTTATTAAGACTCTCTTTTCTCCACTGAATTGTCTTCGCACTTTGGCCAAAAGTTAGTTGCTTATGTACATGTAGGATTATTTCTGGACTGTATACTGTTCTGACCTATTTGCCTATTTTTAGGCTAATGTCGTGAGTGTACATTTATAATTAATATTGAAATTAGATGTTAGCTCCTAACTTTATTCTTCCTTTTCAAGGCTCTTTTGGTTCTCCTAGAACCTTTACATATCCATATAAATTTTAGAATCAGCTTGTTAATTTCTAGGAAAAAGCATACTAAAGTTTTATTTGGAATCGCACTGAATTTATAGATCAGTTTAAAGGAAACTAATTATCTTAACAAGACTGTTATAAACAAGACTACCCCATGTTGTTATGATATATTCTCCTATTTTATATACTGTTGACTTAATTTTCTAAACATCTGTTTAATATTTCTATCTCTGTGATCATTAGCAATATCAGTCCATAGTTTCCTTTTCTTATACTCTTTGTTGGCCTTTGGTATCAAGAAAATGCTGACTGCTAGAACTGTCTGAATAGTATTCCCTTCCCTTCACTTTTCTGGAAGAGGTCATGTAGAATTGCTATTATTTCTTTCTTAAATGTTTGGTGGAATTCACCAAGGAAGACACTTGTATTGCCTGGAGTTGCCATGCCTGTGTGTGGCTGTGGATGTGTGGGTAGGTTTCTAATTAGAAATCCAATTTCTTTAAGATACATAGGCATTCAGTTAACTATATGAGTTATGACAGTTGTGTCTTTCAAGGAATTTTCCCATTTTATTAAATCATCAGATTTACTGGTATGAAGCTGATCACAATACTTCCTTATTACTCTTTTAATATCTGTAGAATCTCTATGATGTCACTTCTCTCATTTTTATCATTTTCTGATCAGCCTGCCTGTGGCTTATGAATTTTATCAACCATCTCATAAAATGAGCTTTTGGTTTCACTGGCCAAAAGTGGGGCGGTTTTTTGTGTATTGTTTTTGTTTATGTTTCCTTTCCTTTCTACTTACTTTGGGTTTCATTTAGACTTCTTTTTCTAGTTTCTTATTGTTCACTTACTTTTCACCCTAATACCTCCAAGATGAATGACTGATGATGACCTGCCGCGTATAAGGTTAATGCCCTTTGAAATGCTGGGCTGCTTGAGACCTGAGCATTCAGTCACTGCCTCTTCTTTGCTTCAGTTGTTGCCAAGCATTTTTCTAGGTGCCGACATCATAGCTCATCATATTTTAGTCTGTGATCAGATGAGTTTTGTTTGACTCGTTTTGTTTTTATTTGACTATTTCCCAATTAGTCGAAAAACTGTAACAGGAAGGACATTTTTCCAACTAATACCTCCAGAGCTCTTATCTCAGAGCCTTGGTCTGAGATGTTCAATAAATGTTTGTTAAGCTGATTTGGCCTAAGGTGGCACAAGTCAGTTTTCTGCGGTGCCACAGGCTGATATTGTGACATGCTAGATCTAAAGTGTTTCAGTGAAGCTGGCTCAGGTTATTGATGTCAACCCCAGCCAAGTCCACAGAAATCTAAGACTGAATTTGAGGTTTTCAAAGAATCAATAGTCCTGGAAACCTGAAAAATAAAGCTAAAAAATGATGCATTATAATTTCAACTGAATTGTAATGGGGGAAAATTGATGTTAGTTTGAGCAGCTGGTGGGCAACTGTTCATTTTTAGAAGTGGCTACAATGTTCTCTGTTCTTGTGGATGGTTATTTCAGCCTCAAGCAAAGAATATAACTGTAAAAAACACATTAGGCTTTAAGTACCTTCTCTCCCTAATTAGGCTTACCTGCCTGATGTCTATCACATGGCATGTTAAGTTTCACTTGAGCTTTGTGGTCTGAGAACACAGACTGACGAGGACTCTCAATCATTCCCTTTGAGCCACCACTCTCATTTTATGCCGGACTTGTCCCTACTTTCAAAGCTCTAGGAGTGTGTTTGGAGTGCAAATTTCAGGTGACCTTGAACAAGCACATTGATTATAGGGAAATGACAACAACAAAACCTGGTTGTTCCTTCAGTTCTGAGTAAAGTCAGGAAAGCCTCACAGTTTCATTATTTCACTTTTTTCTCAATTGTGAAATGGCACTATATGGCAAAATATGCCTCCCACTGTCTACCGGGTGCTACTAATGCCAAATCGAGGTGGGGGGGTAGGAAATACCGTATGAAACTGTGGGGAAAAGCCCCTGTGGAGCTAGTTGTCTGGGATGGGTAGCATAATTGGACAGATTGGGCAGTAGATAAGCTAATGTTTGTCCTGAAAAGAAATAGTTGGGGCATGAGTACCTAGAAGAAAAAGTTGCCTGGAAATGCATGTTTTGACCAACTGGGAGTCTGCATGACTACAATAAAGCAGTAGATTTTTAGGAGAACTACACAACCAGGAAGCAGAAGAAAACCTTACTGTTAATTCTGTCCTGAACAAGCTACCCTGGAAGCAAGAAATTTACTATAAGAAAATTATATTAGGGAAATTTAGAGTCACATTTAAAAGCAGGGTTTGGTGGCCAAGAGAAGTTTTAGTCTGGCGTTAACTATCCCAGAAGAACCTCTCCCCATTTTATTTACTAAGTATCTTTGGCATATAGTTTTATTTATTCATGTAATAAATGCATGTCTGTCCCTCCTAGGTTAGTTTCCTGTGGGAATTTTAAGCAGGAGAGTGACACAAGGTTTTGCAATTCTTTGAAGGCCAGAATTGACTACATCAAATTCATCCAGGTCTAGCACCGTGTTTTAAAAATCCTAAGTGTTGGTTAATCCCTGATAAATAAATTTTTTTAATAATTCTAAATTTTTCATAATTTTTCATAATTTTAAAATGTCAGTTTCAGGCTGAAATCACTATCAAAGCTTTCACTTGTGCCAAAAGAAATTAGTCAACATAAACATATGCATGTCTATTAAGGCAGGTAGATACAGACATGCAGTTTGAATATTATCACTATTCTTAGGTAGAGTCAACAGAATCTACTGTTGCTGGTTAGATCAGAAAGGCATTTATTAGAGAATACTGAATGGCATACTACAGCTCCAGCAGGGCCGAGAGTCAAGAGTAGATGCTACACAACCAAGAGCGACTGCAGACAGGAGAAATACCCTACCCACCATGAAAACATTCCAGGGAAAACTTCAGTCCTGCCACAGTCTACCTCTCTCCCCAGATTTTTCATCAGAGCTGCCTCAGAAGAACTAAACGCTCCTACCAGTGCCACACGTCACTTACTTTCTTCTTCCAAATCTCACGTATGTACAAAACCTGTCACATATGGAACCTGACTGCACAAGAATGTGGAAATTGTAGCTCTTAAATTCAAAGCCTCCCCAGTACCTAACCAGCATATGAGAAGGGGAACTGGGATGAGTCATGGGCAAATCAATGCATAGTAAGATTGCCTCATTTACACTAAATGTTTGTCGTGACCATCTGACTAGCTGGGACTGTTCCTGACCGTGACTAAAAGTACAGGGATGCATGGAGGACATTAGGAGAAGGAAAGGAAAAGTGAAGTGGGGGAAATCAGAAGGGGAGACGAAGCATGAGAGACTGTGGACTCTGAGAAACAAACTGAGGGTTTTGGGGTGGGGGGGGATGGGTGAGCCTGGTGGTGGGTACTAAGGAGGGCGGGTATTGCATGGAGCACTGGGTGTGGTGCATAAACAAGGAATCCTGGAACACTGAAAAAATAAAAAAATAAAATTAAAAAAAAAAACTACAGGGAGAAATGGTCATTGCTGGAATGGTGCTGGAGGGATGGATAAATCCTTTTCCTTACTCCTACTCCTCATCTCCTGTGTGCTAGTGGCTAACGAGAAGTACCTCTACAGATCTGGACTATCATAGGTTTTAGGAGTGGCTGAGTTGCCTTTCCTCAGAGCAGAATGATGCCTGCCTGACCCCTTCATAGCGCTGTTGACACGGTAACACATGGGTGTGTTCTGCAGTTGTATCACTCATATCATATCCACAATCTGTTCCTTCTTAGAGATTTGTGTTTGCCTATGGCCATATATCAGCCTTATCACAACTTATGTCACCTGACCCAATTGAATCAGTCATCAATATCTGTTTAACCCACTTCAAAAATTGCCCTCAATTCTGTCCCTTCCATCTCCTTTATCAGGTCAGTTCATGTGCCCATCCTGTCACATCTAGGTGTTCTAACTGTTCACCTTGGCTCTAGTCTCACCAATATCCCCCATTCATCTTAAGAAACAGATCACGCCGCTCTCTTGCTTAAGCATATTTTCACTGTTATTGCATCAAAACTCATGCTATGAAAATACTACTATCTAAGCAAAGACTCTTTTTAAAGAGGGGGCAAATAATTCCAGTGGAGACCTCTATAATCACTTGTTGCAGGTGATCAGTGTTACAAGTTTGAACAGGTGGAAGACTCGTTAGATGATGCTCTAGTGATCACTTCTTTAGGTGGGTCAATATTAAAACTGGAATATATTCCTTTCATCAGGATGTTTTCCAAGTCTCCTCCACATAATTCCTCTATGTGCTCCCCATCATATTAGTCATGAATTACACAACTCTTTCCCACTTTTCTGTTTGATTATTTCATTTTACCTCTCTCAACTTCATCCTAGTCAGTCTCTACTCTCATGATTTTACACACACACACACACACACACACACACACACACACGCACACACACAAAAGTGGGATATTCTATGTTTTACCTTTATATTGCATCAAATGATACAACCCAGCCATATTCTTGATGCCACTCAACACACCTCATGATGCTGTTGCTTTGAGAGAAATCCTATCTATGTCTAACTACCTAATTTGGAGGCTCCTTTTGGGTTTTCATCACATTTACCTCAAAATAGTTACTTCTCTGACAAGCAGGATGCTATACAAACTACCTCTAATAAAACCAACCATGTGACATTTTTAAAAGTTAATTCTAGGTTATTACTTTATTTTTACACCCAGGTAGTTTTTACACCTAGGTAGTTTTTACACCTAGGTAGCTTTAAACAAAGAGAACACAAGATACAAAACAAGTTATCTGAGAACAGAGATCAGCATTCATTTCTAATGGCAAATTATTTTAAACAAATACCACACTCACAGAAATAACAGAAAATCACAAACTGCCTGCTAGGCTGTGAAGTATGAAAGATGCTTGATCAAGAGGGAAAAATCCTTGTTAAGAGATAATTGGGAGAAGCATATTTAACATTTCCAATTGTTTTATATTGAGATTTTGTATTTATTGATGTGGGTTTGGAGAAAGTGCATATCCTTCCACTGAAAATAAACTCAACTTCTGGCCATTTCTGTTTCTTTTGGAAGCTTCTCCTCTGCTCAGCAGCTGGATCCAGGCCCTCTGTGCTTTCCCCCAACACTCCATCTCTCATCTCCCTGAGGGCTTTCTCTAATCATATCTCTTCCCTTCTCATAGCTTTATTATATATCATCAATACCATGATAACTGCCATATTTCTATCCTAGTCTGGAATTCTCTTCTCAGCTCCAGACAGGAGTGTGTAGTCAGCCTCTCGATAAGTCTACTTGGTTGCCCCAAATGCAACTTACACTCCACCTAGAGTGAGGCCTTGATTTTCCCCTTTATTTTTTTTTTAATTTCTTTTCAGCATAACAGAATTCATTGTTTATGCACTATACCCAGTGCTCCATGCCATACGTGCCCTCCATAATACCCTATATACACTATGGAGTATTATGCCTCCATCAGAAAGGATGAATACCCAACTTTTATATCAACATGGATGGAACTGGAAGAGATTATGCTGAGTGAAATAAGTCAAGCAGAGAGAGTCAATTATTGTATGGTTTCACTTATTTGTGGAGCATAAGAAATAATACGGAGGACATGGGGAGATGGAGAGGAGAAGGGAGTTGAGGGAAATTGGAAGGGGAGATGAACCATGAGAGACTATGGACTCTGAAAAACAATCTGAGGGTTTTTATTTTCCCCCTTATAATTGCTCCTCCTTTTGACTCCCTAACCTCAGTAAATGGCACTGGCATTTTCCCAGCAGCTTCAAATCTAAACATCTGGGAATCACACTTGGCATCATTTTTCTATTACATGCCTTCATCAAGATATGGCAATCTTGACTCTACAACTTAACTCAGATTTGCTCATTGCTTACCATCTCTACTCTCAGCACTCTACACCAAGCCATTGTCATCTCTTGCATGTACTATCTTCATAGACTGCCACGTACAGCCTTGTTCACTCTCTAAAGTTTAGTTTGAGAAGCAATCATTGTGTTCTTTGAGGATATCTATTGGCCTGTATTACTATTGTGTTCAAATTTTTCAATGGGTTGATAAACTGTATTTTCAGAAATGGCCACAACTCCCATCACACATGCTCACAAGATCACATGTGATTATGACACTCCACATCAAGAGGTAGAATGTAACTCCACTCACCCTTTAGTCTAGGATAGCCTGATGACTCACTCATAATTAATGGAATGCAGTGGAAGTGACACTGTGTAAATTCCGAAGCTAGGTCCAAAAGGGTCACAAAGCTTTCATATAGTTTCCTTGAGATACCTACTTTGGGGGATGCCAACTGTGAAAAATTCAACTACTCTGAGACCACCATTCGAGAAAAGTCATACATATGCACTCCAGTCCAGAGCCTCAGATGACCTCCCAGCATCAATTCTCAACCATGAATGAAACATCTGAATGATCCAACCCAGTTAAGACTTCAGCTAACAGTAGCCCCACACAACATCTGAACATAATTTGGGGGTAATTTGTTATATAGCAGTAGTGACTGCATCAGGTTCCCCTTGTTTTCAAAATCTAAAATCCTTTCTGAAACCTACAGGGTCCTGCATGATCTGGGTCCAGGCTAGTCCTTTGGTCTCTTGTGCCTTGCTCATTAGGCTTCAACCACACTGACCTCTACTTATTCCCAATTGCTATTGTTCTCCCTGCCTTAAATGCACTCTTTACCTGGCTAACTCCAGCTCAACCCTCCAAGCCTTAACTGTCATTTCTTCAAGAAAGCTAAAAAGACACATAGTAAGGAAGAAAGGTTTCTTTATTGTGTTGTTGTTGTTAAATGGAAGAAACATGAACAAAAGTATCCAGTGATGGGACCTAGTTGATTGAAAGGAAGGAGCTGGTAACAGGGCAGAGAAAAAGATGGTTAATGGACAATGGTGGGCTGCTGGTATTGCCTCTCTGTCTCAGATGTGGAAGAGAAAGAAGAAAGGGTAGGTAGCATGTGGATATAATCTATATTCCCTAAAAACATACTCCACCCAGCTAAGGCTGACCTGTAGTGACTGCACCAAGAGGCTCCCACACCTTTGCTGCCCTTGGGATCAGCCAGTGGGAAGTCCTGGCAGGGGACTGGTGGGAAGGAAGAGAGAGGAGAAGTGGAAATATTTGGTGCCCCAGTTCCTCTCCATGGGGACACTTCTGGCTGGCTGCCTCTCTCACCATGCTAGGTCACAGCCCTTCTCATCACAGCTCCATACCTCTCACCCTGGTTCCATTAGGATTTGAGGAGCCAGTCCCTTTCCCTACAGCAGTTCCTTCTATTACTAGCACCAGGTGATCCACTATTCCCTAGGACTCCCTAGCCCCACCAATGCCTTTGTAAATAGTCTATTTATTAAACCAAAAAACTATCCTAATTTCAGTTTGACATCTTTTTTATGCTAGGCTCCAGCAGATATGGGGAGGAACACTGATAAGTAAGTAGGTGGAAAGGGCGAGGAAATGTGAAGCAGACAACAAACTCAACATCTGACACTATCCCAGTTAAAAGAGAAAACTGAAGAAAATCACTAAAACAGTATTACAGTTAAACCAAGAAGTAAAATGAAAGGGCTGAGGGACTGTCATCTGTATAAATGTATGTATAGAGAGAATGCTTATAGGGAAAAAACGTCTCTGCTATTAAACGACAGAATCAAGATTTTCTTTTTTTCCACTTAAAGGTCTAAACTAGCAAAGTTCATGAGAGATTATGGAAAACAAACCAGATGAGTCATTTTATTCCTTTTCAGTTACCCGCATATGGCAAACTTAGAACATACACATCACAGTGGCCTCCGCAAACTAGAATACCTTAAGTGGTTTTAAATGTTTTTTCTCTAAATTTTTCTGAATTTGAAAATAAAACAACTTTTTTTTTAAATAAATGCCTGAATCAGGATAGATGCACTGTGCCTGAGATCCACCGAGCCTCTGTCAATTCTTGAAATAACCCCAGCTCCTGAAGGAGGAATAGCAAAAGTGTAAATGAGAAATTCTAGTCCAAGTTGATTTGCCACCATCTTCAGCATCCCTGCTAGGCTATTTTTAAGGCTATTGTTGTCAATGTGGTGGTGGTGGTGGTGGTGGTGGTGGTGGTGATGAAGATGATGATGGTGATGATGCTGCTGCTCTGACTGCTGGAGGGAAATATTAAGAGGGCTTATACCATTTATGGAGCATTTGCCTTTATGTCAGACAGTGTTTTAACAAATCATTTAAGTTAGTGTCTCAGTTCATTAAGCATCTGCCTTCAACTCAGGTCATGATCCCAGGGCCCTGGGATCAAGCCCCACACTGGGCTCCCTGCTCAGTGAGGAATCTGCTTCTCCCTCTCCCTCTGTTGCTCCCCCCTGCTTGCGTTCAATCACTCTCTCACTCTCTGTGAAATAAATACAATCTTAAAAAAAAAAAAAAAGAAAAGAAATCCTATAAGTTAAACCATGTTATCTTCATGACAATCCTATGATAGAAGTCATTTTTACTTCTATTTTCATACAAGAGAGCAAAAGCACAGACAGGCTTGGTAAGTTGCCAAAGTCACTTACTTACCAACTATATAACAAAGAAAACCAACAGGGAGGACTTCTGGATCATCAGGGACAAAGTAAAATGCTTAATAGGTGAGCTTTTGTTTTTCCTTCCTTCCACTTCTTTTTAACTGCTATTACTCATCAACTTGGGGAAATTTGGATCTATCTGACCTCAACCTTCTCTGAGAAGTAACAAAGAAACTTATTATTCTTTCCCTGTTGTCTCAGGCAAAGGTGATTCCCAAGGGATCATGGAGTGGGAGGACCCTAAGCATACCTCATCCCAAGGTTACAACTAGGTAACACACCACAGTAAGTAACCCAGAAAATGACCCAAAGATTAGCAGAACAAACTCCACATTAAAGGTAGAGAAGAGGCCACACTGAAGAGGGTAGGAAGGGCAGAGATGCAGTAGGGAGCTTAACAGAACCTTGAGCCACCAGTGGGAAGGAGGGAGCTACAAGCACATGGATGGAAAAGAAACAGACTATCACACTGGGAAGCCGGCATAGGGGAGATGAATCCCCATAACATTTGGCTTTCAAAACTAGATGGCCCAAATTTCATGAATTCATACAACCAGCTGGACTTAAAGACTGGAATTTTAAAAATCAGCAGACTGTTCTGGTAGATCCCAGGTGCAATAAGCAGCAAAGTACCTGCCTTGAAAGAGACACCATGACAAACAGCCTATAGAGATACAGCGTAGAAGCAGAAATTTGAAAAATATCTGAGGTATATGGGAGGAAGAGTTACTTTTTAATCTCAGAGTGTGACCCAGAGGGGCAGGGTTGGCTGAGGGACTTCTCCAGACACAAAAGAGCTAGCAGGCTCCATTTCCCTTCCCTGCCCTCCAGCATAAACATATAGCCACATGTGGCCACCTGTGGGAACCAGCATGATACCCATTACCCAACATGCTTATAACAAGCCCCATCCCACTGGGCTTCAGTGGATCTGCCCTTTCCACTCATGCTTGCCTCAGTTCTGGTATTATGGGTCCCCTCTCCCAGAAGACTGGTGTGAACCTTGTCAATTCCTTGCATGCTTTTTGCAGGTCCTCAGTCCTGTCAGTGGTAGCAATGGACCCTATAGAAGACCTACACACACCTTGTTAAAGTTATGCACCCAGTGGACCCAGACTGGCTAGCCCTGCTCAAGGTGGCAGCAGACATGGATCTCATTAAACCAGAGCATGCCTAGCTAAAACTTCACACCCCACCCTAATTAGCAGCATCCTCTCCAATATATTCTTGGTTAGAGTCCATTTAAATCAAGGCCACAAGCCTGGCAGTATGCAAACAGCCCCAAAAGGGGCCTGGACCAGTCCAGAGTGACTCCACCCTGGGCGAGGGTAAGATAAATGCCATACCACGTTAGACTGAGACCCCAGAAAATGGGTTGGGGCCAGACAGTTGGTCTGACTGCAGGCCCCGCCCACCATGAAAACTTCACAAGGGACAACACAGGGAAAGTGCACTGCAGCTTGGTGCCACTGCATCTCTAGAAAATGCCTCACTGGACTCAACTTAAGCCCAAGGCAGATGCAGGCTGGACCACTAATACCACAGGGACAAAACATTGCCGAAAACAGGCAAAGAGAGCCATTACAGATGACTAAGCTAAAGGAAAAAGTGCCCAAGACACAGAAGCAGGGCACAGCAAGGGGACACCCTGAGGCTCCAGGTTCTGGTGAACAGATGGCATTGCACTATAGGGCACTAAAGGAACTCTACCTCATAAGGCAATTACTTTCAAGAAGAAGAAATGTATCTGACCTTCCAAACATACAAATAGACAGAGTTAGACAGAAAGAGGAGACCAAAGAAAATGTGCCAAATGAAAGAATAAAATCACAGCAAGAGACCTAAGCAAAATAGATATAAGAAATATGCCTGATAGAGAATTTTAAATAATGATCATAAATGTACTCACTGGACTTGGGAAGAGGAGAGGACAACAGTAAGACACTTAACATAGAGATTTAAAAAAAAAGAAGAAGAACCAATCAGGGATGAAGAATACAATAAATGAAATTAAAAATACACTAAGTAGAATACATAGCAGGCTGGAGGAAGCAGAGGAATTAATTAGTGACCTGGAGGACAAAATAATGGAAAGTAATCAAGTTGACCAGGTGAGGGGGGAAAAAAACTATGAAAAATGAGAATAGACTTAGGGAACTCAGTGATTCCATCAAGCACAATACCCTTCACATTATAGGGCTCCCAGAAGGAGAAGAGAGGGAAAAGCGGATAGAAAATTTATTTGGAGAAATAATAGCTGAAAACTTCCCTAATCTGGAGAAGGAAACATATACAGATAGAGGAAGACAAAGATTCCCCCAACAAAAATCAACCCAAGGAAGTCCACACCAAGACTCATAATAATTAAAATAGTAAAAGCAGTAATAAAAAGAGAATTTTAAAAGCAGCAAAAGTAAACAATTGCATACAAGAGAAACCCCATAAGGCTCTGAGCAGATTTTTTCGGCAGAAACTTTGCAGTCCATAAGAGAATGGCATTATATATTCAAATTGCTGAAAGGAAAAAATCTATAGGCAAGGATACTCTATTCAGCAAGGCTATCACTCAGGATAGAAGGAGACAGTAAGAATTTCCCAGACAAACAAAAGTGAAAGGAATTCATGACCACTAGACCAGCCCTACAGAAAGACCATAAGCAAGAGTAAGAAAAGTAAGAAGCACAAAAGCAGAAAAAATACGTGTATCTATAAAAATCAGTCAAGGGCATTACAAAATAAAAGGACACCATATACTTAAGATGCAGTGGGGAGAGGAGTAAGGGATAGGTTCAAACTTCAGCAACCATCAACTTAATACAGACTGCTCTATGCAGAAGATGTTATGTACAAACCTAATAGTAACCACAAATCAAAAACCAGCAATAGATATGTAAAAAAGAAAAAGAAAAAAATTCAGGTATATCCCTAAAGAAAGCCAGCAAATCGTGAGACAAGAGAGCAAGAGAAGAAAGGATCAGTGAAGAACTACAAAAACAACCATAACACAAGTAACAAACTGGGAACATATGCATACCTATCAATAATTACTTCGAATGCCAATGGACTAAATGTTCTAATCAAAAGACATTGGACCATGTAATTAAATAAAAGGAGACATATATATGCTGCCTATAAGAGACTTATTTTAGACCTAAAGATACACGCAGATTGAGAGTGAGGGGATAGAGAAATATTTATCATGCAAAAGAATGTGAAAAGAAAGCCAGGGTAGCAATACTATATCAGACAAAATAGACTTGAAAGGGGCACCTGGATGGCTCAGTGGGTTAAGCCTCTGCCTTCAGCTCAGGTCATGATCCCAGGGTCCTGGTATCGAGCCCCACACAGGACTCCCTGCTCAGCAGGGAGCCTGCTTCCCCCCTCTCTCTCTGCCGCTGCTCTGCCTACTTGTGATCTCTCTCTCTCTCTGTCAAATAAATAAATAAAATCTTAAAAAAAAAATAGACTTTACAACAAAGACGGTAACAACAGACAAAGAAGACACCTAGAAGAAATGAATAAATTCCTGGAAACATATAAGCAACCAAAACTGAAGCAGGAAGAAATAGAAAATTTGAACAGACCAATTAATAGCAATGAAATTGAATTAGTAATTTAAAAAAATAACTTAAGAAAGCAAAAGTCCAGGACCAGATAGCTTCACGGGTGAATTCTACTAAACATTTAAACAAGAGTTAATACATGTTATTCACAACTTTAAAAACAAAACAAAACACAAGAGGTAGGAAGAGGTAGAAAATCAGCATTACCCTGATACCAAAACCAAATAAAGACACCAAAAAAATAAAACAAACAAAAAAAACCCCCAAAAACAAACCAAAAATACCAACAGAACTACAGGGCAATATCTCTAACAAACATAGATCCAAAAGTTTTCAATACAATATTAGCAAATGGAGTAAAACAATACTTTTAAAAAAATCATTCACTATGATCAAGTGGGATTTATTCCTAAGATGCAAACATGGTCCAACATTTGCAAATCAATGTGATACTTCGCATCAATAAGAGAAAAGATAAAAACCATATGATCATTTCAAGGATGCAGAAAAAGCATTTGACAAAGCATTTGACAATATCCATTCATGATTAAAAAAAAAAAAAAGTCCTCAACAAAGTAGATTTAGAGGGAACATACCTCATCACAATAAAGGCTTTATATGAAAAGCCCACAGCTAACATCCATCCTCAATGAAGAAAAACTAAGAGCTTTTTCCCCAAGGTCAGGCACAACAGAAGGATGTTCACTCTCACCACTTTTATTCAGCACAGTACTGGAAATCCCAGCCACGGCAATCAGGTAACATAAAGAAACAAAAGGCACCCCAAGTGGTAACTAAGAAATAAAACTTTCACTACTTGCAGAAGACATGATACTGTACATAAATCCCTAAGAAGTCCACCAAAAATCTACTAGAACAGATCTATGAATTCAGTTCAGTCACAGAATACAGATCAATGTACAGAAATCCATTGCATTGCTCTACACTAACAATAAAGTGGCAGAAAGAGAAATTAAGAAAACCATCCCATCTATACTTGCACTGAAAATGATAAAATACCTAGGAATAAACTTAACTGAGGATGTATAAAATCTGTATTATGAAAACTATAAAACAGTGATGAAATAAATCAAAGACGACACAAACAAATACGAGGAGTCCATGTTCATGGATTGGGAGAACAAACATCATTAAAAGGTATATACTACCCAAAGCAAACTACAGATTTAATGCAATCCCTATCAAAATATCATCAGCATTTTTCACAGAGCTAGAACAAATAATCCCAAAATTTGTTTGGAGCCACCTAAGACCTCAAATAGCCAAAACAGTCTTGAAAAAGATAAATAAAACTGGAAGTATCACAATCCCAGATTTCAAGCAATACTACAAAGCTAGAGTGATCACAACACTCATGGTACTTGTACAAAAAGAGACAAATAAATCAATGGAACAGAATACAGAGCCCAGAAATAAACCCATGATTACATGATCAATTAATCTTCCACAAGGGACAAAGAATATGCAATGAGAAAAAGACTGTCTCTTCAACAAATGGTGTTGGGAAAACTGGAAAGCTACATCCAAAAAGATGAAACCAGACCCCCAGCTTTCAGCATACCCAAAAATAAACTCAAAATGGATTAAGGACATAAAAATGTGAACTGAAATCCTAAAAATCCTAGAAGAGAGTATAGGCAGTAATTTCTCTGACATCAGCCATAGCAACATTTTTCTAGATAAGTCTCCTGAGGCAAGGGAAATAAAAGCAAAAAAAAAAAAAAATAAACAATGGTGACGACACCAAAGTCAAATGCTTTTACACAGCCAAAGAAACAATCAACAAAACTAAAAGACAGCCTATGGAATGAGAGAAGATATTTGCAAATGACATATCCAATAAGGATTTAGTGTCCAAAATATATAAAGAACATATGCAACTCAACACCAGAAAAACCCCAAATAATCCAATTTTAAAATGAGCAGAAGATATGAACAGATATTTCTCCAAAGAAGTTAGAGGGACAACAGACCCAAAAAAGACACTCAACATCACTCATCATCAGGGAAATGAAAGTCAAAACCACGAGATATTACCTCACACTAGTGAGAATGGCTAAAATCAACAACACAAGAAACCAAAGTTTGTTGAGGATATGGAGAAAAAGGAACCCTCATGCACTGTTGGTGGGAGTGCAAACTGGTATAGCCACTGTAGAAGACAGTATGGAGGTTCCTCACAAATTTAACAGAACTACCCTATGATTCAGTAATCACACTACTGGTATTTACCCAAAGAATACAAAAAACACTAATTCAAAAGGATATACGCAGCCCTATATTTATTGCAGTATTACTTACAGTTACCAAATTATGCAAACAGCCCACGTGGTCCATTGATAGATGAATGGATACCAAAAAGTTATACATACATACATACATACATACACATACACATACACACACACACACACACACACACACACACAACTGATTATTCAGCCTTAAAAAAAATAATGAAATCTTGCCATTTACAATGACATGGATGGAGCTTGAGTATAAATGCTAAGCAAGGGGCACCTGGGTGGCTCAGTGGGTTAAGCCTCTGCCTTCGGCTCAGGTCATGATCCCAGGGTCCTGGGATCAAGCCCCGCATCGGGTTCCCAGCTCAGTGGGAAGCCTGCTTCCCCCTCTCTCTCTGCCTGCCTCTCTGCCTACTTGTGATCTCTGTCAAATAAATAAAATCTTTTTAAAAAATGCTAAGCAAAATAAGACAGTGAGAGGAAGATAAATACCATATGGTTTCACTCATATGTAGAATTTAAGAAACAAATGAACAGGAACAAAAAGAGACAAACCAAAAAACAAACTCTTAACTACAGAGAACAAACTGGTGATTATTAAAGGGGAGGTGGGTAGGGGAAGGGTGAAATATATGAAGGGGATTAAGAGTAGCCTTATCTTGATGAGCACTGAGTAATATATGGAAGTGTTGAATCACTCTATTGTACTCTTGAAACTAATATAACATTGTGTGTTAACTATACTGGAATTGTCATTTTTAAAAAGTGAAATGAGATGAAGTGAAAAAATGGAAATGAAATAAAAAAAGGAAAAATTATAGCTTAGTGGTGGCTGCTCAACTCTATAAATTTATTAAAAATTAATTCATACATTTAAAGTGGGTAAATATTATAAATTATACTTCAATAAGGCTTTTAAACAGTAAGTGTGATAAATTTTTTTAAAAAGATACTCATGAAACAGAATGGTAAAACTAACCATAAATAACAAAGCATATGCTATACATAGATGTCCACTGAAGTGTTTGTATCATTTTCACGTATAGCTTTAATTTGGTGAACCAAATTATTTAGACTCTTTTTCTTTCAGTTTACAGTACAAAGTTCCTGGTTTTGCTACATGACTCTTATCCAGTGTGCTTTTTCCATCACTTTTGTTTATTGTAAGTGTTGTATACACTACCACACTAGTGTGTTTTCTCTAACTCTTTTTTTGTTTAATTTTCCATTTTGAAAGTAACGCATGCTAATTACATAATAGATGAGAGTAAAACAAACCTCCTGTTGGCCCACCATCCAGTAACAACCCGTATCAATAACTTCCCACATTTCTAGTCTTTTTGCTCCGCATCCTTTTTTTATACTATATAGAAGCTCATGCACAATCATTTTTAATAACATCTATTTTTCAGTATATTAATGTATACAATTATAGATCTGCAAAATATAGAAAAATATAGATTAGAATTTCTCCTCCTATTTCATTAACTGAAGGGTCATTTGCTGGATCTTCTGGCTTGTATGTACAGAAGGTTTTGTTGAGGCTAGAAATTAAATCTCTGCTTCAACATGACCTTGCAAAATACAATGATATGTTTGCACAAACAGTGAGCTTTGAGTTGTTCTTGATACAGTAGAACTACCATGGTGTCCTTGAAGGGATTTTCTACTGCTCTGTGTTATTCTCTTTGTTCAGAGAGCAAACGGAGATGACAGCATTGAAAGTGTTTTCCCCTATACCATCATAGTAACCAAGGAGGAATTTATCAGAATGGGGGGGAGGTACGGGGATTGTGGCCTGAAAACAAAATAAAGACATCAGAAGTGGTTTTTTTATTTAAAATAAGTCTAAGATAGTTCTGGGGAGTGAGGAGGAGGATGAGTCTTACCGAGAGCAATTTAAATTTCATCTTATTCTAATCAGAGGGCTGTCAGTGCTCTCTGAAATTCTGATTTGTCAGGGTGGCCTCTTCCTGCCTAGTTTGGAAGTAAATATTAAGGGAAGAGGTGGTGCAAGTAAATACAAAGTTGGCACTTTTATGTATCTGTTTTACAGTTGCTTAATGACAGGAAGAGATGTAATTTAAAGGGAGAAATTGGCAATTAGTTAACTTCTTGAAATAATTACCATGTATAGGGAAAGAACTCCAAAGTCAGCGACCTGCCAATGACACATGGCTTATAACCTTGCACGCCCGTTACCATTTCCAATATGACCAACCTCTTCTCTGGCAGCAGCTCATTCTTTTTCCCTTACATAGTCATTAAAAAGTAAGGCTGAAAGCCATTCACCTCCTCCAGGGCAAAGCAGGAGAAAGGAACTGAGACATCATCAGAACCTCCTCTCCAGGGCTGATTGTGTCCCCAGGGAAAGACATCACTCCTAATCAGTTCTGAAAGCAGTGGCTATTTCCCTTTTATAGGAAAAACAAAATCATCCCTCTATGGAGTTCTAATAAATCTACTTAAGATTTCAGGGGGGCTATAAAAGAAACGGTCTTAAAGGGAAAGACAGTCAAGTGAAGCCTTCACAAGTAGGTGGCTTATTTGAGAGCAACGTCTCTCCTTTGAAAGGTGACATTGTGATGTTGCACACATGGTGATGAAAGCAGCGATGGCCTGTCCATCAGAAATCCTGGGTTGGAGTGCAGTTCTGAACTTCCTAGCTGTGTGGCCCTGGGTTACTTACCTGAACTTTCTGGGTCTTAAATTTCTCATTTATCAAGGAGATATGTTAATACCACTCCTTGGTATAATTGATGGTTCAAATGAGAATGCATTTGAAATATCTATGATTATTATTATTGTTGTTGTTAGAAAAGGATAGTGAACCCAGACATGAGTTATTACCTTGTGAAATTGAAAACTGAGTAAGGAAAATATACAAAACAAGTAGACAAATGGACAGACTCTGAGAAGAAAGAGAGGGAGATGAACTTGCAGTTAATGATCAGGGAGGAAGGTAGCATATAGTCTGAAACTTGAAGAATGACAAAGTGCCAGTCATGAGTAAGAACTGGGGTGGGCGGCGGGGATGGGGAGCAACATGCAGAAGTCCTATAGGAGATAAAGTAGCTCCATGATTTGAAGAAAATAAAGCAAGATTTTTAACTCTGTAACATACTAAATGAGTAATACAGTAGCATAAAATGGGAATGGAGAGATTCTGGAAACTTCTTTCCTATCTTTCACTTACATTCTGAGACAGAAAGATGTGGATGTGACAGCTTCCCTAGAGCTGGAGAACAACAACATGACAGTTCATACTAAACAATAACAGACATAAATTCTGAAATTTGACCTAACCACCCTCACTATAATTCCAAGTCCTTATGTGCATTAAGTCCACAACATTTCAACCTTCTCCCACTGGTAAAATATAGGAAGACAAGAAATGAAGCCTGTTTTATGACGACCACTTGAGACCATAATTTGCCACCCATGTCACCTCTCCAGTGCAGAAGGGTGGATCACTGAGATTCCTTGGAAAGAAAAGTTTAAACTCTTTAATCTCAAATTAAGAGCAGCAGAGTTAGGCCCCATCTGCCACTTTTCCATTCTAGCCATTTTCTGCTGCTTGTTAACCGATCTGAGCAGTCGTTCCAGTCAGTTGGAAAGGTTAGTCATTGTTTATGGGCACCCCCATCAGGAAATTGTTTTAAAAAATAATAGCTTCCCAATTTGTATAGAAGATACATTTGTCTCTTTAAGGCACAGACCCAGAATTTCTCTTCTTTACTCTTTTTTTTTTTTAAGATTTTATTTATTTATTTCACAGACAGAGATCACAAGTAGGCAGAGAGGCAGGCAGAGAGAGAGGAAGGGAAGCAGATTCCCGCTGAGCAGAGAGTCTGATACGGGGCTTGATCCCAGGACCCCAGGACCATCATGACCTGAGCCAAAGGCAGAGGCCTCAACCCACTGAGCCATCCAGGCGCCCCTCTTTTTTACTATTTATAGGTCTATACTAAATAGTCACAACTGAATACCCGGCATAGAAACCAGGAGTAGTGAGATAATGCCCAAACCTATTCTCTGGCACTGACTTCTTTCCCACTTACCAAAACTCTGCTAACTAAGTCTAGGTAACTTCCCATTAGTTTATCCCACAGGCAAATTCAGCATACACAAAGCAGAACTGATCAACTTTCTCCAAACCAGCTCATACCCAGGAAAGGCACCACCATCCACCAAACTGCTCAATCAAGAAAACTGGGATTCATCTTTACTTCTACCTTTTCCACATTTGGTCACTCACTGGTCCCTATAGCTTCTACCATCTTAATACTTCTCGAGTCTTCCCTCCTCCTACCCATCCTGTTACGTTAGGGCTTCATCATTATTTTTTTTTTAACCTGGGTCTCCCAGATTCCCTCCAGCCCACCTAAATTTGCCCTCCACAGAAATATCACAGTGTATTTATCGAAAGCAAACACAGTCATGTCAGATTTCTGCTTAAAAATTATTCAGTGTTATCCCTTACCCCCTAGCTTTCAAAACAGTGGTTATAGGTTATGGGCCACTGCTAAGGACACAAGGCCCTTCATGATCTCTTTCCTGCATCTCTGGCTGTACTTTACCCACCCCCCTACATGCACTTTTCACTACAGCCTAACAAAGCCATTTGAACTTCCCTACACATGCACCTTGCATATGTGTCTTTCCTCCATTTATTTTTCCTGTTCTTCACTTTTTCTTTACCCACCTAAGTTATATTTAAGACATTGTTGAAATAAACAAAAAATAATTGAAATAAAATTACTTTTAGTTTGGGGTGTTGAAATCATGGAAGCTACCTTCCACTCAAAAAAATTTTTCTCAATCACTCTACTCTTTTAGGTTAAAAGAACAACCTCAGGATTCTTAGGTGTTCAGAACTCAGTTCCAGCTCTCTTGTCTCCCTTTATTTAGTTCAGCTGTGCTTCCTCTGTGCCCCAAAAGCACTCTGTTCCTACTTGTACTCAACCCTCAACCACATTGGTTTTCTTGTTTGTCTCTCTAAATGGACTAGAAGAGCATCTCTCATTTGTTTCCCCAATACCTAAAGCTATGCACAGTGTAAACACATATGCAGAATTATTTAGCCAGTAGAATATTAACAAGCCACAACAGAAGTGATCAGGAAACTCTGAAATATATGGAGAAAAATTACTTTTGGTTTTGTCTAAGCATGGTACATATACAAACACATTAGACGGGAAGAGTTTTGTTCATGGTATTCCATCAAGTGAGACTATAAGTAAAGACCTATTTGAAACATCAGTCTTCTTTTCTACTCTTGTAGTCATTTTCCAAAGAGTATAATCCCTTCCACCCTTGCCACAGAGAACTACCCTCTTCTGATAATGAAAAATATAGGCAAGTTCATTGCAGGGAAACAACTCAGATGATTTGCAGAATGCAAGTCCACAATTTCTTAACTGAAATTCTGAAGACAGAATTCAGAAAGTTCTGGAAACAAATTTTAATTTTTTTTCAGTGTTCCAAGATTCATTGTTTATGTACCACACCCAGTGCTCCATGCAATACATGCCCTCCTTAATACTCACTACCAGGCTCACCCAACCCCTCACCCCCTTCCCCTCCAAACCCCTCAGTTTGTTTCTCAGAGTTCACAATCTCTCATGGTTTGTCTCCCCCTCTGATTTCCCCCACTCACTTCTCTTCTCCCTCTCCCAATGTTCTCTGTGTTATTCCTTATGCTTCACAAATAAGTGAAACCATATGATAATGGACTCTCTCCACTTGACCGTATTTCACTCAGCATAATCTTTTCCAGTCCCATCCATGTTGATACAAAAGTTGGGTATTCATCCTTTCTGATGGAGGTATAATATTTCATTGTACATATGGACCATATCTTCTTTATCCATTTGTCTGTTGAAGGGCATCTTGGCTCTTTCCACAATTTGGCGACTGTGGTCATTGCTGCTATGAACATTGGGGTACAGATGGCCCTTATTTTCACTACATCTGTACCTTTGGGAAATGTTGAAAAAGAAAAACAAAACTGGGGGCATCACATTGCCTGATTTCAAGTTTTACTACAAAGCAGTGATCATCAAGACAGCATCGTACTGGCAGAAGAACAGACACATAGACCAGTGGAACAGAGTAGAGAGCCCAGATATAGACCCACAACTCTATGGTCAACTGATCTTCAACAAAGCAGGAAAAAATAATACAGTGGAAAAAAGACAGTCTCTTCAATAAATGGTGCTGGGAAAATTGGACAGCTATGTGTAGAAGAATGAAACTTGACCATTATCTTACACCATACACAAAGATAAACTTGAAACAGATAAAAAACCTCAATGTGAGACAGGAATCTATCAAAATCCTAGAGGAGGACACAGGCAGTAACCTCTTCAAGATCGGCCATGGCAACTTCTTTCAAGACATGTCTCCAAAAGCAAAGGAAACAAAAGCGAAAATGAGCTTTTGGAACTTCATCAAGATCCAAAGCTTCTGCACAGCAAAGGAAACAGTCAACAAAACAAAGAGGCAACCCACGAAATGGGAGAAGATATTTGCAAATGATGCTACAGACAAAAGGCTGATATCCAAGATCTACGGAAACAAATTTTTTTATAAACTCATTTGGCAGCAAAACCTGGCCTGACTGAACCCAACTGATGACAAAACATGAATGCAAGGGCTATTTTAAAGTCATTATTTATCAGCAGGCAGTCTCCTTGGGATTCTCTCCCTCCCACTCCCTCTCCTGACGTGTTTCTGCTCTTGCCCTCACTCTCTCACCACCGCCCATGACAAATGTCATAAATAAATAAATAAATAAATAAATAAATAAAATGCTACTATGTCATTTGTCTTCAAAATTCTGGTCCAGGCCTCACAATATTTTAAGGGTCTTTAACTTTCTGTTGTTCTATTCCATACTTAACCACTGGTCAGAATTCTTTGTATCTGCCTCTAAGCTAAGATAAGGAAAGACCCTTCTTTACCTAAGTTATATTTAATACACTGCTGGAGTAAATAACAAAGTATAGAAATGAGATTGCTTCCAGTATTTTGGAGTGTGGAAATCATGGCAACCACCTTCCACTTGAGAAGCTTTTGCAATCACTGTACTCTTTTAGGATAAAAGAACATCTTCGGATGAGTGAGAATTTCTCACTCTCAATTACTTATTTTCCTGGTCTAGGCTAATTCTCTACCCAGGGCAACTTTGTATCAAGAAAACTTCCAAATACCTTTAAAAGTTAAAAAAAAAATTAGAATTAAACTAAAAGAACAAAGAAAACCATGAAGTATTAGTGAGAAAACAGATCTTTACAACTTCAGAATAACAGAGACCTTTGTAACTATTATACTTTATAAAACTTAAAAACAATTTTTAAACAACTGATTGTCTTTGGCTATTTTTATGTTAAATTTTCTGCAAAGCAAAAACACCATAAGCAAAGTCAAAAAACAAATAGTAACTTCCAGAAATTTATGTATTAATTTAATTAATAATGAATTCCTACAACCAATAATAAAAAAATTCATATAAAAGGCAAAAGAAGTGAATAAATAGTTCACAGAAAAGGAAATACAAATGGCTCTTAAATATAGGAAATACCCTCAATCATATTCATAATAAGAAAAATGCAAATTAAAATATACTCTTGAATTTATGCAGTTGGCAACGTTTTGAAAATTTGGACACAACTTTTTTGGCAAAGCAGTGGAGAAAAGATGAACTCTTATATGTTGCTGGTGAAAATGCAAATTGGAACATCTCATATAGAGGCAATTTGGCAATATCTATTAAAATTACAAATGCACATATTTGATGTAGCAATTCCACTTTTAGGAATTTATCATGCAGACATATCAGCAGACTGTAAAAATGACACATGTACATGGTTGGTTATTCATTGTGGCACTTTTGCAGTGGAAAAGATCAGAAACTACCTAAATTTCCAGCAATATGAAGTTAGCTATTATCATACATTCAGTCAGTGGAATACTGCACAGTAACTTAAAAAAAAAAAAAAAAAGGAGGAGGAGGAGGAGGAAGCTCTTTGTGTACTGATATGAAAAGATAGCCAAGACTTTTTTTTTTTTAAATAAAAGAAGAAGAAAAGCACTGGACACAATTATAGCTGATTTTATATAATATGCATATATATATTATATAAAATCTTTTTACATGTAGATTTAGGAGAACATTGCCCAATGTACCAAACCTCACCCAGCACACCAGACCCCCAGGAACTGGCTCTTCTCTTTTAATCCATACCCCTCCCCACTCCCCTAAACCTACCCTGTATGCTTTAGCCATACCCTTCCATCCATTTCTGAGACACATCATGCTGTTCCCTTAATTCTCTTCCCCATAAAAGCCCTCCTCTGCCCTTCCCTCATCTTCTGTCACTCAGGGAGCTCCCAGCCATCTTCTAACCAACTGAAATGTAACCCCAGCTCAGCACTCCAAACATCCCCAGAACTGTCCGTTGCAGTCCCCCTGCACCAGAGTGTGTAGAGTACTGTGTAGGTCTACTTACTCAATGCACATCTACCCCCACTAACCTGCTGGTGTGCCAGCATCTGAAGTAGCAGCATCCTTATCTCTTCCTCCCCACATTTAGCACAACTAGCCCCTGGATGCTCAATAAATTATGGTTGAACTGAATAACAATATCTAATATAGGTTTGGTTTTTAAAGCTCCAATGGCATAGTGAGTTAAAGGAGAAATGAGAAATGTTTAAGACTAGAGGTGGCGTGTCTTGAAAAACATTTTTTTTAAAGATTTTATTTATTCATTTGACAAACAGAGAGAGAGAGCACAAGCACGGGGAGCAACAAGCAGAGGAGGCTCCCCACGGAGCAGGGAGCCCAATGCCAGGCTCAATCCCAGGACCCTGGGATCATGACCCGAGCCAAAGGCAGACACTTAACCGATTGAGCCACCCAGGTGCCACTTAAAAAACAACTTAAAAAAAAAAAAGTTTAAAGAACTACCATGTCAAATAATCAAGAAAAAGGGCTGAAAATGTGTCTGACATAAGGAGTAGGGGCGAGAAGAATAGGAAGTTGAATAGATGCCTCCCAGCAGTTCCCGCAGTGATAAACATTTTACTTTTGCCAACACCAAGTAGGATATTAGGACTAGTGCCTTGTCCTTTCGCTTCCTCTGGAATCACTAGGAATTTATAAATACACTGAATTTTTGGCTGCACGAACACCCTGTAACATATTCATCAGGCTTCTATTGTGCCCATTTCAACTTCCCCTCTTGCCCTATCTTGCTGTTGACATCAGTTCAAGTGTTCAAATTCTCTGATACTAGGAAGACAAATACCTTTGGGGATCAATTCCCAAGTAATCCTTCTTTCCTACTGCACCTTAAAACAACATGTGAGGAGAAGGGAGTTGAGGGAAATTGGAAGGGGAGGTGAACCATGAGAGACTATGGACTCTGAAAAACAATCTGAGGGTTTTGAAGGGGTGGGGGGTGGGAGGTTGGGGGAGCCAGGTGGTGGGTATTATGGAGGGCACGTATTGCATGGAGCACTGGGTGTGGTGCATAAACAATGAACTCTGCTACGCTGAAAAGAAATTTAAAAAATAAAAATAAAAAATAAAAAAGTAATTAAAATAATTAAATATAAAATAAATAAAAAATAATTAAAAATTTAAAAACAAACATGTGAAGAGAAAGTCGGAGTAGCAACACGTTATATTGGACAAACTAGACTTTTTTGTTCTTGTGTTGTTTAATCCCGCTTTGGTATCAGAGTAATACTGGCTTCATGGAATGATTTTGATGTGTTCCTCCTCTTCCATTATTTGTAAGATTCTGATAAAGTTTTTCCCTAATTACCTTTTTAAATGTTTGATAGAATTCAGTAATGAAACCATGTGGTCTTGGGCTTTTTTTTGATGCGATAGTTTTGATTCCTACTTCAATTTTCATTCTTATTATTGGTCTAAGAAGATTTCCTATCTTTTGGATTCAAGATTTGTGGTAATGTGTGTTTTTAGGAATTATCCAGTGTTTTGGTTTTTTTTTCCTAAGCTATCTAGTTATGATAACATTTTATTGCACTATTTGTGGTTATCTGTTGTGCTGTTTTCTCTTCCATTTCTCACTTTGGTTTTTGAGCCTTCTTTCTTAATGCACCCAACTTTTTCTTTTAAACTGGTCATTTTATTGAATGTTATGTTATTGTTTATTCTGACCTCTATTTCTGATTTTTCTTTCTTATTTCCTTTCTCTTCTAAATTTCAGCTAAGTTTCTTCTTTTTCTAGTTCCTTGTGTTTTAATATTAAGGAAGTCGGTTCAAATCAACAAACTTAAAACAAATATTTATGGCATAAACCTCACTCTAAGATCTGCTTTTGCTGCATTCCACAGGTTTTGGTATATTTTTAGTTTTTGTTTTGAGACATATTTTGATTTCTTATTTGGCCCATTGCTCGTTCGGTAAGGTGTTGTTTAATATTTATATATTAAATACTTAATATTTATATTATACATTTTCCAGCTTTGTTTTATTATTGATCTTTAGTTTTGTACTATTACGGTTGGAAAATGCACTTGGCATGATTTCGGTCTTCTGAAATTTGTAGTATTTGTTATGTCTCTTTTTATGTGATTTAACCAGGGGATCCTTCTATGTGTACTTGAAGAAAATGTATATTTCATTTTTCTTAGATGGAATGTTGTATATCCTTTAGAACCATGTATTCTGAAGTATGCTTCAAATAAAAAATGTTCTTGGGGTGCCTGGGTGGCTCAGTGGGTTATAGCCTCTGCCTTCAGCTCAGGTCATGATCCCAGGATCCTGGGATCAAGCCCGGCATCATGGCATCATCGGGCTCTCTGCTCAACAGGGAGCCTGCTTCCCTTCCTCTCTCTTTGCCTGCCTCTCTGCCTACTTGTGATCTTTGTCTGTCAAATAAATAAATAAAATCTATTTAAAAAACAAATATGTTTGTGTTGAAAAAAAAAATACCTTTAACTGAGGGTACTCATTTAAAATAAAGCATATTGGAAAATAAAGTTTAAAAAATTTTTAAAAAAGCATATTGGGGGGTGAAATAGGTGAAGGGGATTAAGAGTATGCTTATTATTATGAGCACTGAGTAATGATGTATAGAATTATTGAATGACTATATCGTATACCTGAATCTAATATAATACCATATGTTAACTACATTGGAATTTAAATAAATAAACAAACAAACAAAACACTCCAGGTATCTATCTACTTATTTAGATCCTAGTCCTGAAAAAGTTGGCTTCTGACTCATTAAAACCACTGTCTTGCCACAAGGGTTTTGAATCAGCCTCTCTTAGAGGCTTCTAGAACATAGCCCAGAAAAGGGGGACTAGTTAGATTCTTGTCTCATTCACAGTTTTCTTCTCTGGTACCTTCCTGTTTGTCTGAAAAGATTTCCCTAAGTGGCTGCTCCCCTTTTTCCATCATTTCCTGTCTAGTCAGTAAACACAGTCCTAGTGTGATTGTCTTTGTAACCCTGGCACCTGCTTCTGGTCAAACTGATTTCTGTTTATCAGCGGTCTCAAAAACTCATTTTTGTTTATCAACTATCTCAAACAATGTCCTTTTTCTCTCCTTACTTCTCTTCTGCCTCTTCCTCCTGGTTCCCTCCTTAATCTCTTTCTCTCCTCCCCACTGCTTTCCCTCTCCCATTTACACACAAACACACAGAATTCGTAGCCACAATCTCCATTATTTGTCTCCCTCAACAGTTACTAATGTTCCCAAAACACACATTTATACTTGCGATGACGCCAGCCTCTCAAGACAGATGCACTTTTAGTTCCAAACATGCTTTTGGGAGACAGACTTTTGCCATCGAGAGAAAATGCTTGAGAAACAAACACTCAGGAAACTAACCGGAAAGAAAAAAGTTCAAGCCAAAGTAAGAGAAAACTTTATTTCCTTCTCGGCATTCCCAGAATACTGGCCTGCTCTGAAATTCAGAGTGTGTGCAGAAGTGACAGAAGCAAAAGAATTTGATTCATACTGGGGTGAAATATCTGTGACTTAATAAAACCCAGCAGAACAATTGCAGAGAAAAAGGAAATTAGGAGATGCAGAGGGAGATAGATATACAAAACAGTTTCAGCGAAGTCTTGACTCTGCTCTCAATAATAAGCATGTATATTGTCAACATATACTAAATAGGACTCAGTATCTAGCTTTTTGTGATTTTTAAGTATCTTTTTTCTTACCCTAAGAATTGCTGACATAGTATTATACAATTCCTACCCAGGTTATCACAAGATTATATTCCAAATATATACACTTTGTGTTACTTGTTACTTCTTTTATTTTCTTTCTATCTCCTGAAATCGAATATTTTCATTTGCACTTCTGAACCCAGTTCCTATCCCACCCATGTTATCTCTACACACACACACACACACACACACACACACACACACACAGGCAAATGCAATTCTGCACCAACAGAACTCATCCAGTTCTAAATTGATGAAAATATAGTTGCACCTTCTCATCTTTTTTTTTTTTTAAAGATTTTATTTATTTATTCCAAAGAGAGAAAGGGAGAGTGAGAGAGCACAGCGGGAGGGACAGAGGGAGAGGGACAAGCAGACCCCGGACTGAGTGTGGAGCGCATCAAAAGACCTGATCTCAGGATCCTGAGATCATGACCTGAGCCAAGACCAAGAGAGTTAGATGCTTAACCAACTGAGCCACCCAGGTGCCCCACACCTTCCCATCTTTTAAATCTCAGTTTAAATGCTAGCTCCTCAAAAGGCTTTGCTAGAATAGATCTAAATACTCCTAGATTATAGTAACTTATTTATTTTCTCCTCACAGTTATTCAAATATGTAATTTAGAACCTGTATTTAGTTTTTATTCTCTGATTCTTTCAATAAAAGGAAAGCTTCATGAAGGCAGGGACCATTTCAATCTCTTGTTTTGTATCTCCATCATGTAGGATTGTGCCAAACACATTGTAGAGGTTTAATAAATATTAACTAACAAGCAAGTATGCATTTTTAGTTTTCTATAAACACACAAGTATATGAGATAAATGGATTTAAGAAAATCTACTTACCCAGAGTTTACCACCCGAAATTCTTGATGTTAATACATAAACAAAGCCAACTGTAACAAAATAGGAAATCAGAATGAAACACACACAATTACCAGGCAATAGAAACTCATGAAGACACTTTATCCTTGATACTATGAAATGGATAAAAGATTAAAAATTTTACTAAAGATGTCTAACAATACATAAAAAATATACATTATTTCAGTTTCTATGGACCAAGTTATGTGAAAGGCTTAGCTTCATCCTCTGATTCATGATTTCAGAAGTTTCCAATCCAAATGTGAGCTGGGGCTGCAGTCTCATCTTAGTCCCAACTGGGGAAGGATCTACTTCCACACCCAAATGATTGTTTACCAGCATGTGATTTCTAGAGAGCTACAGGACTGAGGACCTCAATTTCTTGCTCTTGGTTGGAAGCCACACTTAGCTCTCCACCGTGTGGGTCTTTCCAACTTAGCTATATCTTTCCTCAAAGCCAGCAGGAGAGAATTTCCTTGGAGGATAGGATTTATAATATTATATGACCTAATCACTTACATATAATCACATATATCCCAACACATTTGTCATATTCTATTTGTTACAAGAAAGTCACAAGTTCTACCTACCCTCAAGAAGAGGGGACCACGAGAGTCAGAATCAGTAGACAGGGGTCATGGAGGGACTCCACAGTCTGCTCACCAAACAGAATAGTTATTATGACCCTGGTTCATCAAGAATGGATTCTCTTAAGTTTTATGAATAAGATATTAAAATAATTCACATGGGTGGTTTGGGTGGTAATGTTCACCTAGAAGTGTTTTCAATGGAACTTCATGACAGAAGACTAATCAAAGAATTGTGTCTTCATAGTTTCATCAAAGACAGAATGGAATAAATAAGTTGGACAATTCAAACACAATGAAATAGCTAAAGATTCTATATACAAGAAACTAAGTGAAAGCCAGAGGTATATGTGGGAAATTCTATCACAACCCTTTCTTTTGTCCTAATCTTTGTCATGGTTCACTGGGAGTATACTTCCTTGCCCCACTGGCTTTGGATTTGGTCATGTAACTTGCCTTAACCAATCAAATGTGAGCAGAGATGACAATATGCCAGCTTTAAGCAGAAACTGTAGGCAGTATTTCAAGCTTTGATTTGCCCCTTTTGCACTCTCATCCTCCACCATGAGAACAACTTAGGCCAGAGAAGATTCCAGAATGAAAGACATGCCAAGCCTAGCAAAGCCCAGCAGAGCATGGCCAGCCAGCCATTAGACTTACAAGTAGTAATATTTATTATCATAAACCATTAATTTTGGAGTTATTCATTATGTAACATCGCATCAGCAAAAATCTAACTAATACAGTACAGAATTGTTCAAGTAACTGATCAATAAAATGAGAAGGGACCTAGCATTTCTCTACAAATAAACTGTTTCAAATACAGTGTTTTTATATGTTTTTATACCACAAATTCTGATCTCTGCCAACATTATCATTAACTTATTACCATTGATGAAAAACAAGGCATAAGTATAAGGGTAAAAGAGGCCTAATAAAACAAATGCTAGAGTTAAGCTTCCCACTCAGGCAAACATGTTTTGTTTCCTCTACTACTGATATTGATAGATTGAAGAGAGTAGATCTGAGCAACATCACTTCTCCTTACTTGATGGGGAGAGAGGCCAGAAGTGTTAGCCTAAGGAAATTTCTGGAAAACAGGAAAACAGAAAAAAAAGGAAGGTTTTGTATTCTAAAACCATTAATCTCTCATACTCTGATATTTTCACAACATCCTAATTATGGCACTGATTAGAGCTACCTAGTATTCAAGCTATTTATGCCTTCCCTGTCCCTACTACTGAATTCTAACTCCCTAAAGAACAGATACCACAGCTTACTCATTTTTAAAATTCCTGTGACACACGGTACCCACAGAATACAGGCATTCAAGAAATGAATGGAATTTCTCTGTTCGTTGCTAAAAGTAGTCTCTCTATCTCTGAAAAGTATCTAGAGGCAGGTAACTAAATTGCTAAATAGAAGGCAAATTAGCCGAGTTTCATTTAATGCAAAAATGTAGGAAATTCCCAGGTTCTGTTGCTGGTAGAAAGCCAAATGCCTCATACCTGGAGACTAGAGACTTCAAACCCATGAGCGTTGGATTCATCCAAGATCATTGCTCATTTCTGGTAGCACCTATTGAGAGTTATCTTATGGAGTAAGCTCCATAATACCATAAATATTATTGATAAAAATAATTCACATATTAAGGAATATAAAATTTTGTGTATCTGGCTTAATAAAACACATTATTCTCCTGGAAAATTTGAATATAACATACTCCAAAGTGCATTTTAAATTACCTCTTAGATTTTGTGTCTCATAGCCTGCCACTTTTACATAAATATTAGAACAGGACTATTTTCAAGAGTCAAACTTTGAACAAAAATAACCACGCAGAGATAAAAAATCATGTAGCCCCTCACAATTTCTGTCTGAAGACAGAAATGTACTTTTTATTGTGAGGGGCTACATGATTTTTTACCTCTGCATAGTTATTTTTGTTTATCATCACTAGCCATCAGGGAGATTCAAATTAAAACCACATTGAGATACCACCTTACACCAGTTAGAATGGCCAAAATTAGCAAGACAGGAAACAATGTGTGTTGGAGAGGATGTGGAGAAAGGGGAACCCTCTTACTCTGTTGGTGGGAATGCAATTCCCATGATTCACAGAACTGTACCCCTGGGGCTAATAATACAGTATATGTTAATAAAAAAAATTATATGATTTCACTTATATTTGGAATCTAAAAAACCAAATGAATAAACAACCAGAAATAGACTCATAAATACAGAGGGAAAAACCCTTCAATTAAGCCAAAGTAAGGGAAATAATGACCAAAGAAGAGTTAGGATAAATAGAAAACAAATACAATTGGCTAACAGACACATGAAAAAATGTTCATCACCATTAGCCATCAGGGAGATTCAAATCAAAACCACATTGAGATACCACCTTATACCTGTTAGAATGGCCAAAATTAACAAGACAGTAAACAACATGTGTTGGAGAAGATGTGGACAAAGGGGAACCCTCTTACACTGTTGGTGGGAATGCAAGTTGGTGCAGCCACTTTGGGAAACAGTGTGGAGATTCCTTAAGAGATTAAAAATAGAGCTTTCCTATGACCCTGCAATTGCACTACTGGGTATTTACCCCAAAGATACAGATGTAGTGAAAAGAAGGGCCATCTGTACCCCAATGTTCATAGCAGCAATAACCATGGTCACCAAACTGTGGAAAGAACCAAGATGCCCTTCAACATGTAAATGGATAAAGAAGATATGGTCCATATATACAATGGAGTATTATGCGTCCATCAGAAAGGATGAATACCCAACTTTTGTATCAACATGGACGGGACTGGAAGAGATTATGCTGAGTGAAATAAGTCAAGCAGAGAGAGTCAATTATCATAAGGTTTCACTTACTTGTGGAGCATAAGGAATAACACAGAGGACATTGGGAGATGGAGAGAAGTGAGTTGGGGGAAATCAGAGGGGGAAACAAACCATGAGAGACTGTGGACTCTTAGAAACAAACTGAGGGTTTTGGAGGGGAGGGGGTGGGGGTTGGGTGAGTCTGGTGGTGGGTATTATGGAGGGCATGTATTGCATGGAGCACTGGGTGTGGTGCATAAACAATGAATTCTGTTACACTGAAAAGAAATTTTTTAAAAAAAGTACATTTCTGGGGGTACCTAGGTGGCTCAGTGTGTTAAAGCCTCTGCCTTCCGCTCAGGTCATGATCCCAGAGTCCTGGGATGGAGGCTGCATTGGGCTCTCTTCTCAGCAGGGAGCCTGCTTCCTCCTCTCTCTCTGCCTGCCTCTCCACCTACTTGTGACCTCTATCAAATAAATAAATAAAATCTTTAAAAAACAAAACAAAAAAAAGTACATTTCTGTTCTGAAAGGAAACTTCAGTAATTGAAAATTCCTAATCTCAATAGAGAATGTTTCTTTCTGATAATTCGTTCCAGCTTCATCGAAGTGAAAGACACTGAAGTTAGATTGAGTGTATTCTGTGATTCAAGTAGGTACTCAAGCAGGAAATGTCCTAGATTTGGGAAATATCCAGCAAAGGGTTGTCTGCAGGCAGGTAGGGCTCTCTTCTCCAATCAGGCTAACTAGTAGCTTTCAGAAATCCACTTGACAATTCTGATTGAGATGAGATTGCCGTCTGCAAGGGGTCAAGAAAGCTTATACTCCAGCTGCCTAAATCACAAAAATGTCAAAAAGTAGGAACAAAGAACAGAAAGTTTGTAGAGAATAAGGGAGCTTGGTAGCCCTATCTCCCCCAAGCCTGGTAAAGGATAAAATGTGGCTGAGAACAAACCATTAGCTGTCAGGCCACTCTCTGATTGAACTGCAAATGACTGCAAATAAAGATTGCTCTAGACAAAGGCAAACATCTGAGGCACTCTCTGTAGGCTGTTATTGTGCTTTATGCTGTAATTTCAGTAAGTTTACATTTGTAATAAGTGGAGATTAAACATGTTCTTGAAAACCCAACGGGCCAGAGAAGAAATCAACATGGAAACCCAAAAGCCTTGAGGTAAGTGAAAATGGAAACACAACAAACCAAAACTTATGGAGGTACTAGAAGCAGTTCTAACAGGGACTTCTATGGCAATAAATGCTCACATTATGAAAAAAGAAAGATTTCAAACAACATGATTTTACATTTCAGGGAACCAGAAAAAGAAGAACATCAGCAAAAGCAAGGAATCAACAAAGATCAGAACAAAAATACATGAAATAGACCAGAAAAAAAAAATAGAAAATATGAAACTGAAAAAAAGAGAGAGAGAAGACCAACATTGGAAACAAAAGAAGTGACATTATACTAGATAACACAGAAATCCCAATGATCATAAGAAATTACTACAGTGCCTGGGTGGCTCAGCTGGTTAAGTAGCTGCCTTCAGATCCTGAGATCAAGTCCCACATCAGGCTCCCTGTTCAGCAGAGAGCCTGCTTCCCCCTCTCCCTCTGCCTGCTGCTCTGCCTATTTGTGCTATCTCTCTGTCAAATAAATAAATAAAATCTTTTAAAAAAGAAAAATTACTACAAGTAATTATATGCCAACAATTTAGATAATCTAGAGGAAATCAGTAATTCCTAGAAACATGCTCCCTAGCAAAACTGAATCATAAAGAAACAAAAAAACTGAACAGACCAATTATAATTAAGTAGATTAAATCAATAATCAAAAACTTCCCAAGAAACAAAAGGTTTTTTGTGCTCACCAGGACCAGAGGCTTCACTGATGAACTCTACCAAACATTTAAAGAAGCATTAATACAAATCCTTCTCAAACTCTTCCAAAAAAATTGAAGAGGAGAGAAAACCTTCAAACTATTTTATGAGGCCAGCATTACACAGATTCCAAAATCAGAGAAGGACACTAGAAGAAAAAAAATTATAGACAAATAACCCTGATGCAAAATTCCCCCCAAAATATAAGCAATAGTACATTAAAAAGATCATACACTGTAGAGATCCAGACGTGTATAATTCTAATCTCAGGCTGATTTCATGGGTGATCAGAGTTCTTTGGTAGGTAATCAGCTCACTTTAGGGTACAGGTCAAAAAGGCGCCTCCTCCTAGTTCTCCACCATCTGGATTCCCTGGGGAATTCTACCAAACTTTCAAGGAAGAAATAACACCTATTCTCCTGAAGCTCTTTCAAAAAATTGAAGCAGAAGGAAAACTTCCAGATTCTTTTTATGAAGCCAGCATTACCCTGATCCCCAAACCAGGCAAAGACCCCACCAAAATGGAGAATTTCAGACCAATATCCCTGATGAATATGGATGCTAAGATTCTCAACAAGATCCTAGGAAACAGGATCCAACAGCACATTAAAAAGATTATCCACCATGACCAGGTGGGATTCATCCCTGGGTTACAAGGATGGTTCAACATTCACAAATCAATCAATGTGATAGAACAAATCAATAAGAGAAGAGAGAAGAACCACACGGTCCTCTCAATTGATGCAGAAAAAGCATTTGACAAAATCCAGCATCCGTTCCTGATTAAAACGCTTCAAAGTATAGGGATAGAGGGAACATTCCTGAACTTCATAAAATCTATCTATGAAAGACCCACAGCAAATATCATCCTCAAAGCTCACAGCCTTCCCATTGAGATCAGGAACACGACAAGGATGCCCACTCCTTGTTCAACACAGTATTAGAAGTCCTAGCAACAGCAATCAGACAACAAAGAGAAATAAAAGGTATCCAAATTGGCAATGAAGAAGTCAAACTCTCTCTCTTCACAGATGACATGATACTTTATATGGAAAACCCAAAAGACTCCACCCCCAAACTACTAGAACTCATATAGCAATTCAGTAACGTGGCAGGATACAAAGTCAATGTACAGAAATCCGTGGCTTTCTTATACACTAACAATGAAAATACAGAAAGGGAAATTAGAGAATCGATTCCATTTACTATAGCACCAAGAACCGTAAGATACCTGGGAATAAACCTAACCAAAGAGGTAAAGGATCTGTACTCGAGGAAATACAGAACACTCATGAAAGAAATTGAAGAAGACACAAAAAGATGGAAGACCATTCCATGCTCTTAGATCAGAAGAATAAACATTGTTAAAATGTCTATGCTGCCTAGAACAATCTATACTTTGAATGCCATTCCGATCAAAATTCCACTGGTATTTTTCAAAGAGCAAATAATCCTAAAATTTGTATGGAATCAGAAGAGACCCCAAATCGCTAAGTAAATGTTGAAAAACAAAAATAAAACTGGCGGCATCACGCTACCTGATTTCAAGCTTTACTACAAAGCTGTGATCACCAAGACAGCATGGTACTGGCACAAAAACAGACATATCGACCTGTGGAACAGAGTAGAGAGCCCAGATATGGACCTGCAACTCTACGGTCAAATAATCTTTGACAAAGCAGGAAAAAATATACAGTGGAAAAAAGACAGTCTCTTCAATAAATGGTGCTGGGAAAACTGTATGTAGAAGAATGAAACTCGACCATTCTCTTACACAAAGATAAACTCGAAATGGATAAAAGACCTCAACGTGAGACAGGAATCCATCAGAATCCTAGAGGAGAACATAGGCAGTAACCTCTTCGATATCAGCCACAGCAACTTCTTTCAAGATAGGTCCCCAAAGGCAAAGGAAACAAAAGCGAAAATGAACTTTTGGGACTTCATCAAGATCAAAAGCTTCTGCACAGCAAAGGAAACAGTCAACAAAACAAAGAGGCAACCCACAGAATGGGAGAAGATATTTGCAAATGACAGTACAGACAAAAGGTTGATATCCAGGATCTATAAAGAACTCCTCAAACTCAACACACACAAAGCAATCATACTAAAAAATGGGCAGAAGATATGAACAGACACTTCTCCAATGAAGACATACAAATGGCTATCAGACACATGAAAAAATGCTCATCATCACTAGCCATCAGGGAGATTCAAATTAAAACCACATTGAGATACCACCTTATACCTGTTAGAATGGCCAAAATTAGCAAGACAGGAAACAACGTGTGTTGGAGAGGATGTGGAGAAAGGGGAACCCTCTTACACTGTTGGTGGGAATGCAAGCTGGTGCAGCCACTTTGGAGAGCAATGTAGAGATTCCTTAAGAAATTAAAAATAGAGCTTCCCTATGACCCTGCAACTGCACTAGTGGGTATTTACCCCAAAGATACAGATGTAGTGAAAAGAAGGGCCATCTCTACCCCAATGTTTATAGTAGCAATGGCCCCGGTCACCAACCTGTGGAAAGAACCAAGATGCCCTTCAACTGATGAATGGATAAGGAAGATGTGGTCCATATACACTATGGAGTATTATGCCTCCATCAGAAAGGATGAATACCCAACTTTTGTATCAACATGGATGGGACTGGAAGAGATTATGCTGAGTGAAATAAGTCAAGCAGAGAGAGTCAATTATCATACGGTTTCACTTATTTGTGGAGCATAACAAATAACATGGAGGACATGGGGAGATGGAGAAGAAAAGGGAATTGAGGGAAATTGGAGGGGGAGATGAACCATGAGAGACTATGAACTCTAAAAACAACCTGAGGGTTTTGAAGGGGCGGGGAGTGGGAGGTTGGGGGAGCCAGGTAGTGGGTATCATGGAGGGCACGCATTGCATGGAGCACTGGGTGTGGTGCAAAAACAATGAATTCTGTTGCGCTGAATAAAAAAAAAAAAAATCATTCACCATGATCAAATGGGATTTATTCCTAAAATGCAAGGATAGTTGAACATATGCAAATTAATCAATGTGCTGCACCACATTCACAAAGGATTAAAATCATATGATCATCTAAATACATGTAGAAAAAGCATTTGAAAAAATCAATATCCTTTTATGATTAAAAATTCTCAACAAACTGGATATAGAAGGAACGTATTTCAAAATAATAAAATCCATATATGACAAGCCCACTGTTAACATCATAGACTATAGTGAAAAGCTAAAAGCTTTTTCTCTAAGAACAGGAACAAAACAAGAATGCCAACTCTCACCACTTCTACTCAGCATGGTATTGGAAGTGCTAGCCATAGCAATTAGGCACAGGTGAGGGGGGCTGAGGGGGGTTGAGGGGACCGAGGGGACACCCCCAAATCAGAACAGAAAAGAAATTTTCTGTTTGCAGATAACATCTATTTATACAGGGAAAATCTAAAGATTCCACCAGAAAACAGAGTTAATAAGTGAATTCTGTAAAGTTGCAGGATACTAACTCAGGTATGTTACTAAATATTAACAAACTATCAGAAAGAGAAATTAAGAAAACAATTCCATTTACATAACATCAAAAAGAATAAAATACTCAGGAATAAACTTAACAAGGAAGGGAAAGTTCTAAACACTAAAAACTATAAAATATTGATAAAAGAAACTGAAGACATAAATAAATGAAAAGATACTCTTTTTGTGAATTGGAAGAATTAATGTTGTAAAACCGTCCATACTACACAAAATGATCTACAGATTCAATGTAATCCCTATCAAAATTTCAATGGGATTTTTCACAGAAAAGGTAAAAAAAAATCCTAAATTTGGAACCACAAAGATCCCAAATGGCCAAAAAATTCTTGAGAAAGGAAGCAAAGTTGGAGGTATCACACTTTTTAATTTCAAACTATATTACAAAATTCTAGTAATCGAAATATAGACTGACCTAAAAACAGGCACATAGATCAATGGAAGAGAAGAGAGAGTTCATAAATAAAGTCACACATATATGGTTAATTAACTTTTGACAAAGTAGCCAAGAAAATACAATGGGGAAAGGATAGTATCTTCAATAAATGATGCTGGGAAAATTATATACCCACATGCAAAAGAATGAGACTGTAGCACTATCTTATACCATATGCAAAAATCAATTCAAAATGGATTAAAGACTAGAAAATAAGACCTGAAACCATAAAACTCCTAGAAGAAAAATTAGGAGATGAACTCCTTGACATTGGTCTCAGCAATGATATTTTTAGATTTGACACCAAAACTAAAAGCAACAAAAGCAAAAATAACTAATGGGACTACATCAAATTATAAATCTTCTGCACAGCAGAGGCAACCATCAACAAAATGAAAAGTCAGCCTACAGAATGGGAGACAATACTTGCAAACTACATATCTAATATCCAAAATATACAAGAAACTGATACAATTCAATAGCAAAGGAAGGAAGGAAGGAAGGGAGAGAGGGAGGGAGAGAGGGAGGAAGGAAGAGAGGAAGAATTTTAAAATGGGCAAAAGACCTGAATACACATTTTTCCCAAAAAGAAATAGAAGTGGCTAATGGGTAAGTGGAAAATTACTCAAAATCATTAATCATCAGGAAAATGCAAATAAAAACCACAATGAGATATCATTTCATACCCATTAGAATGGCTACTATAAAAAAGACAAGGGGCACCTGGGTGGCTCAGTCAGTTAAACATTTGCCTTAGGCTCAGGTCATGATCCCAGGGTCCTGGGATTGAGCCCATGTCAGACTCTCTGCTCAGTGGAGAGCCTTCTTCTCTCTTTCCCTCTGCCAGCTGCTCCCCCTGCTTGTGCGCTCTCTCACACTCTCTCTCTCTCTCTCTGTGTCAAATGAATAAGTAAAATCTTTTAAAAAAAAAAAATGACAAGAGATAACCAATGCTGGTGAGGATGTGCACAAAAGTGGGAATGTAAACGGGTATAACCATTATGAGCAACATCATGAAAGTTCCTCAAGAAATTAAAAATAGTGCTACCATAAGATCAGTGATCCTTCCACAGTTTGGCTATTGTGGACATTGCTGCTATGAACACTGGGGTGCATATGGCCCTTATTTTCAGTACATCTGTATCTTTGGGGTAAATGCCCAGTAGTGCAATTGCCAGGTCATAGGGTATCTCTATTTTTAACTTTTTGAGGAACCTCCACACTGTTTTCCAAAGTGGCTGCACCAGCTTGCATTCCCACCAACAGTGGGAGTTCCCCTTTCTTCACATCCCCTCCAACCTTTGTTGTTTCTTGCCTTGTTAATTTTTGCCATTCTAACTGGTATAAGGTGCTATCTCGATGTGGTTTTGATTATAGCCAAACTGAGTTGAGATGCCCTTCAGCAGATGACTGGATAAAGATGATGTGGTCCATATGTATAATGGAATATTACTCAGCCATTAGAAAGGATGAATACCCAACTTTTGCATGAACATAGATGGGACTGGAGGAATTTATGCTGAGTGAAATAAGTCAAGCAGAGAAAGTCAATTATCATATGGTTTCATTTACTTGTGGAGCATAAGGAATGGCATAGAGGACATTAGGAGAAGGAAGGGAAAAATGAAGGGGGAGGGGAATCAGAGCAGGAGAGAAACCATGAGAGATTGTGGACTCTGAGAAACAAAGGGAGGGTTTTAGAGGGGAGGGAGGTGGGGGCATAGGTTGGCCCGGGGATGATTTTAAGGAGGGCAAAGATTGCATGCAGCACTGGGTGTTATACATAAACAATGAATCATGGAACACTACATCAAAAACTAATGACGTACTGTATGATGACTAACATAAATAACATAATGAAGAATAATAATTTTTAAAAAAAGATCCAGCAATCCTACTTCTGGGTATATATCTAAAGAAATTGAAATCAGGAGCTCATAAAGGTACGGACCTCCCATGTTCCTGTTCATCACAACACTAATCACAAGAGCAAAAGTGTGGAAACAACCTAAGTGCCTGTTGAGAGATGATGGATAAAGAAAATGCAGTATATATACACAAGAGAATATTATTTGATCTTTAAAAAGAAGGAAATCCTGGGGACCTGGGTGGCTCAGTTGGTTAAGTGACTGCCTTCGGCTCAGGTCATGATCCTGGAATCCTGGGATTGAGTCCCACATCAGGGTCCCAGCTCCATGGGGAGTCTACTTCTCCCTCTGACCTCCCCTCTCATGCTCTCTCACTCTGTCTCTCTCTCAAATAAATAAAATCTTAAAAAAAAATTATTAAAAAAAAAAAAAAGAAGGAAATCCTGCCATGTTTGACAAACAGATGAATCTAGAAGGTATGAATCTAGAAAGTAAAATAAGCCAGAGAAAGACAAATACTGTGTGGTGTCTCTTGCATGCAGGAATCCTTCCAAAATGTGTATGTGTCTCAAATCACCCCACTCTATACTTTAAACATACAAAAATTTTATTTGTCAATTTTATTCCTCAGTAAAACTGGGAAAAGAAGGTAGATCCCATGTTCAGTGTTCCTACTACAACAAAAGAAAAATTTTTAAAAAGAACTGTGATCTACACAGTGCGATTTTTTTTTAAGTTACAGTATTTAAAAAGTTACAGTACTTCAGAGAAAGGAGAAGCACAACCAATTGGGGAATTTAAAAAAAAGTTTCATATAGAAGGTGGCCTTTCAGTAAGATCTAAAAGATGAAAAGAATTTGACAGAATCCAGGCCCTGGGCCATTCCTGGTCCTGGTCGGGGCAATCAGCATGAGACAAGTTCAGGAATGGTAATGCCAGAGCAGAGGATGGGGGAGCAAGGACACTCATGATTTTCCGGGAATATGAAAACAGTAAGACATGAGAACGTGAAGGTGATTTGAGGCCATTAAAGAGCACTTTCAATAAGATGTTAAAGAATTTGTGTTTAGTTACAAAGACACTGGGGACTACTGAAAGTTTCTGAAGTTAGCATGGATGATCAGAGCTTGGCTTTAGGGAGCCAAGTTTGATGGGGTGGTAAAGGCTGGAGTCAAGGGGGAAAGAGCCGGAGGCAGGGAGCAAGGCCAGAATAAATTCTCAGGAGAATAAATACTGAGGCGCTATCACTATCAATACCAGAACAATTAACCACTTACATTTTTAAATCCTTAAAGTTACAATCAAGATTGAAATTCCTAGTGCACCTGGGTGGGTCAGTTAATTAAGCGTGGGACTCTTGATTTGGGCTCCGGTCATGATCTCGGGGTCATGAGATCAAGCCCCGCTTTGGCTCCAGGCTCAACAAGGAGCTTGCTTGAGATTCTCTTCCTTTTGCCCCTCCCTCCCTTCATGCTTGTTTTAGCTCTCTCTCAAAAATAAATAAATCTTTTTAAGAAGTAAGATTGAAATTCCTATGGCGCTTTAGTTCGTCATCAAGCCCTTAACTGAGCTCTACCATGTGCCTAGTGCTATTGTTAGGTAGAAGCTAGATATAAACCGTGGAAGGAACATCCTAGAGACAGAGTCCCAACTCCTTGAAGGGGAAGGACAGAGACATGAGCTGGAGGCAAGGACAGTGATAAATAATCTATATATTAGAATCTTGGGAGCACAACATCCTGACCTTGTGGGTTCAAGACCTTGGGGCTGACAGATGAAGAGCCACAGATGCACTCTCCTCTTCCACCGCTGCCCCTGGGAATCCCTAGACTCATGATGATGCATTTGCATTGTGGCTACAGCCCCACTCCATGGAGAAAGGCTGCCATGAGGTTCTGGTACAAACCCTGTGGGGTCAAAACTCTCCATCCCAAATTACTGGAAGCATCCTCCATTAGACACCACCCCAGCGTAGGTCACAGCTCCTCCCAACCCAGAGAGACACAACAACCAACCAAACGCCAAATGAGTTAGGGCCTGTTCCTGCTCTGGGGACCTGCCCACTCTCCCACCTACAGAGTGTACTTTCACTTTAATAAACTGTGTAATAAACTGTTTTGTGCTTCCTACTTTCCTTCTGGCTATTTTTATTCAAGTGTGGATCCCCACATCAATCTTCTCATTGGGAATCCAAGGACTGAGACTTCCATTCACATAACATAGACCAAGGAGAGAGGGGATGTTCACATAAAAATAAAATAGAAAGTGACATACAATAAAAGATCTTAAGATGTCATATACTTAATTATAGGGATCAGACTATGTTAGATCAATCTATCTACCTAGAAGGCTTTGGTCTATCTGTGGCTTTTGGTAGTCTAAAAGTAAAAGTAAAATGTACATGGTTGGTATGGAAATTATACTAAAAGTTATGATAAATGAAGATATAGTACATGTACATCATGCAAATGTCCACAAGTGATGATTGGTTGAACAGCTGAATTAATCAGATGCCCAAAATAAGAAAGAATCTTGAGCTAATATTTATGAACTGTTCTTACTATAAGACATCATTCATTCACTCAATGAGTACTTATGAAGCATCTACTATGTGCTTGGGATATGTGAATCAATAAAACAGATACACTACAGTCTTGAGGCTCACATTCTAGCAGGGGAAGAAAGATAAAGATTGTGAACAGAATAAATAAGAAGTACAGTGTATATTAGAGGGTGACAAATGCCAGGAAAAAGGAAAGAAGTGGAAGCTTTAGGGAGTCTGGAGTATTGCAATTTTAAATACAGTGGTTCAGGGCAGGTGTCCTTAGGAAGGTACTACTTGAACAAAATGTCACTAATAGATCATTGGTAAATGCTGTGCCTCAAAAACTGATTAAAAAAAAAAAAAATGCCGTGCATGATACCAAAGAGTCTATCACCCGAAGTTCTAGAAAACATCAGAGTCCAAACTCTTAGGCTTCTAGAGTAAAAGCAACGTGAAGAGATGGCCAGCATTGCCTTAAAGCTATAGGTTCACTTATTGCTGTTGTACACAGTAGTTCATGAAACAGCAGAAGTGAGCAGAGTTGAGTGGGCACTGCCTATTTCTCTTCTTGGCCACCTTCCTTTCACCCTCACCCCCGCCTACAAACTCCCTTTCTATTTGCAGCCTGTGATTTGGCTATTATGTACCCCATTCCCAGATCTCAGTTCCAAATAACCAAGTCTTCTAGACTTCTGTTGTTAATCAAAATTCCTGAACTAAACTCCATTGTCAGCAAGTTGGTTTTTGGTTTTTGTTTTTTTCTTTTTAATCCAGGGATTACAGCAAGGAGAGGCATATCTTTCTGAGCGAGTAGACATTTATGCATTATGCAAGTCAGTAAAGCTGTAAGTAGGAGTCCAAGTGCAGAAGAAAACAGTACAAACTTCAAAAGATGGTGAAAAACACCTGGGATGCATCTATTATAGAATTAGCCAGCAATTAGCTTGATAGACGTCAGCCCACGTGCAGAGGCTAGATGGAGAAGTAGCCAAACGTCCTCCTGGAGCTGGATCTACAGCAGTCAGCAGAGAACTGGGGAAATGTTAACGGATCCGTGAAGAACCTAATTTGACAACCTCAGAGACTCTATCTCTAATTGTAATTCACACTCAAGTCGACTTTTATAGGCAATGTTTTTAAACAAGGAGAAATTTAGTAAAAAATAGAGACAGAGGAAAAAGGAACAGATGTATATTAAATTGCTCTCCTTTTAAACTTTCATGGGAATGGAACATTTCAGTCATCTCTAAAGAGTTGAAGGATGTACCTAAAAGCAACTCAGTTCTGTACTTGGACATGTTCTAAAACAGCAACGGTTGTTTTTAAAGGACAACTAATCTTTTGACAGATCTATCCCTAAATCCTTCAGCTAGCACCCAAGATTTGATATAATTAAACTATTTCTGATGAAAGGAGTTGAAGGACTCAGAGGAGACATAAAGGGCCATATACAAAGCCACTTTGCAATTGAATCCGTGTTTTGTTCTGTTTGGTGACTTCACAGTGGCAGGTGGTTTTAAAAAAAAAAAAGGATTTTTTCTTTTTAATATACAAAGGGAGAAGATCTTGAGGCTAAGAGGGCTGGAGAGTGAGGGAAACAGGCAGTGCAGCACACACCTCCAGAATGACCTTTTAAATATGTAAATAAGATCATGTAATTCCCTAGCTTAACACCTTCCAGTAGTCTCCCTTCCAGCCAATCAAATCCAAACTCCCTATGATGGCCTTTCCTTCTTCTCCCTTGCTCCTCACTCTCCTGCCAAGCTGTCTTTTTGCTAATCAAACACATAGGTGTGGTACATAAACAATGAATCTTAGAACACTGAAAAAATAAAATTATTAAAAAAAAATTCTAAGTTCCTCCCATGCCCAGGGCCCTTGCACATTCTTCCCTTGCCTGGTTCACCCTCTCTCCCTTCTTCTCACTCGGCATTTGGGATCCGCCTGAGTGTCATTTTTTCCAGGAGATCTTCATTAAACTTCATTTCTGAGCACCAGCTTCCACTCCCTTCTCCAATTTGCACAGTCTACAACCTAACCCTTGTTTTATTTTTGCATGGCATATCTCCATCAGAAATTACATGGTTTCTTTTTTACCTATTTTCTATCTCTCTGACTACAACATACATAGAAGTTGAGGTGCCACATTACCTTTGAAAAACTAGGAAATAATAAGGAAGGTAACGTACTCAGAGCAGCAAGGATGGCCTAAGGAAAAAAACAGTATGTACATTAACTTAAAATAGTCACTTGTTTAAGGCAGAAAAAGAAAACGCATTTCAGAAGCTGTAGAAAAGTCCTGGAGGGAATACACATAAAGGATAAAAAAAAAAGGTCAAATAAGGGAAAGTTATTAATTAGTACCTATGAGTACACTGAGAGATTTTCTTTCTTTTCATTCTAACTAGGATTTGCAATTTACAAGTAAGAAGTTACCAATGCTTAAGTAAATCATATCGTTGGAAGAGAGAGAAGTGAAAAAAAGCAAAATCCACCTATCAGATAGACAATAGTGGAAGTCTAATTATAACCAATACTGCACCATATTAAGTGTGATAATATCCAGACTTTTCAAGTTGAATAAAATCTAGTATCCAGCACTCTCAGACTTGCTGGTTTGCAACCTCAGGAGTTCCCTGGGGGTAAGCAGAAACTGGTTCCTGGCCTGGAGGGCAAGGAGAGCCAGAATAAAGGGGCAGGCCACCCCAGACTGGTAGGTGGCCATCACCACAAGCAAGGGAACTTACTTACCAGCCTTGTCTTGGGTAACCATGAAATGAGTAGATGTCCACACCTGCTTGCCAAAATCTGAAAAGTGTCTACAGAGGCCTGCACTGGGTTCAGTCCCATATTTAGCCTGGACAATCTCTACTACCCGTGATTCTCTCAAGGCAGCATCCGAGAAAAGGGCTCTGGCTGTGGGAAGCGCCTCAGGCGGAAGATAGACTCCAAGGGTGGGGAGCAGGTGAGGCGCTTCTGATTGCCTGGGTGCAACTCAGCGGTCAGCCCGTGGTCACGTCCCCTTGATGACCCCCTCCAACATACATTTATTAGTGTGAACTTAAAATGTTGCAACTTTTTTTTGCATTCACAAATAGGTAAATCTTTATTTAAAACGGTATGGGAACCTATTCCATCAGAAAGTTTATTCTTTTTTTGTTGTTGTTTTGAATCTAGTTAACACACCATGTTACATTAGTTTCAGGTGTACAACGTAGTGATTCAACCACTCTGTCCTACGATATTCCGACCACAAGTGTAGCTAACAATGGTGCAATTTTTGAATAACATAGCTATGGACATCTGTCAATTCCAGTTTTGAGAATTTATCTCACAGACACACACATTTGCACAAAGATGTAAGGAAGTTGCTTGCAGGATTAACTGTATGTAATACCAAACAAGGGAAAGCTACAAAAAGGTTCCTCATTTAACCTGGTTAATAAGTTGTGATGATTCCTAATGGAAGATGCAATAATTAGAAGAGGTCAAATAGAAATGGAATAGAATGATATCAAAAAGCAATTGCACACTTCTGCAAACTGCTTTTTTAAAGCAGAGTCTAACTTGTAAAATAAAGACTGACTGTGCAGGTAGATGTGTATATAGAAAATGTCTGAAAGAAAACATTCAGTGGATTCATGGTTTTGATTCTTCGGGGCAGTAGGATTAGGATGTGAAGAACTTTACTTTTCACTTTATACCTTTCTGCATCATTTGGAATTATTTACCATAAATAAATATTATTTTATAGTAGAATACTAGCTAATAGAAAGAGGAAAGAGAATAGCAGGCAATTGTGTGTGATCTGACTCCGCTTAGCTCCTATGTTGCCATGTCTCTACCTCTATACCCCCCCCACACACACAATTCACTCTTTTCTTTCCAGTTTTACCAAATATAATTAACATATAACACTGTGTAAGCTTAAGGTATACAGTATTATTTAATACGTACATATTGCAAAATGATTACCAAAATAAGTTTACTTAATACATCACCTGACATAATTACTTTTTCTTCTGCAATTCATTTACTTCTGGGTATATGTCCAAAAAATGAAATCTGCACCCCTATGTTCATTGCTGAGTTTTTAACAAGCAGGAGAGGCAGTGTCTTTGCCCTCAGGGACAAGATGTTTCCACCACTACAAACTTCTTCCAACTTAAGCGCCTTGTGGGTCAGCTATCTAAAATTCCCTTCACCTGGCTAACTCGTACTTGTTTCATGCCTCACCTCCTCCAGGATACCTTCCAAGATTCCCACATGCAATATTAAGTGCCCCCATGCTGCATTTCTAAAGTGCCTCCTCCATCTGGCAGAAAACAAGTGACACACTCAGTAAGGGTACCCAGGGAGGCCCTTAACAGAGCAACTGTTTACAAAATGTGTCAGGGTCAAGAGTCACTAAGGGACAGTGAGGCACCCTGAGGCTAGTGACACCAGGCTGCTGTCACCTCCTTCTAGGACTAGAGCAGCAGAGGGAAGAGGCAGTTAACAAAACCTTGAGAAACCAGTGAAATGACAGGGGTAGAGCAGTTCCCTGAGGCTATGGTCTTCAGCAGCAGAACTCCTCTAACCTGTGATAACCAGCAGGGAGGGGCCGAGGAATAATGACCCAACCTGAAGGTCTTCCCTCCCTTTCATCTCTTGCTAGTGTTTTCCTTTGATCAAGCCCAACCTGGAGACAGAGGGTAGGAGAACCTCTGACTTAGTAATGGGGCTCAAAACCTGAGGGAAGGTCATTGGGTACATACATGAGTAAGATAATATTAGAGTTTTCTTCCAACCTCCTTTAATTCTTTCACTTTGTCTCCTCTGAAGAGAAAAAAATGAAAGCCACTCACTTGCAGTTCTGCTCTAGCCTTCACAGGAAAACCCTCCATCTGGACTTTGATAAGGTTGAATATACTGAAGAAATTTGTTTAAGTAGATAGGAGCCTCTCTGGGCTACCGAGTGACCATGTGCTCACACTGCGTACTCTGATAAGCATTCCCAAGTCCTAGAAGCCTGAAGGTTATCCAGCTGGGACTTCCGTCCTGATGTCAGAGGAATTCTGGGGACCTACCTACCCAGCCTTCCTGCCCCAGTGTGGCCAGAGCTCCGGTGTCAGCTTCTTGGGCCGCAAACATCCTCGCTCCCTTTGCAGACAAGGAAGAAACTGGGAGTTGCAAGCCTGTTTTCAAGGCAGTTTTTGAAACGGGCACATGATGAAAACCTATTATAAAGAAATACTGAAATCTCTGACGCCTCAGGAGAAAATCAAAGGAAATGTTTACTGTTGGCATATTTGATATTTACTGGCTTCCTTCTTCAGGCCAGCGGCATGGGTAAGAATCCGGATGAGATCTGAGCTCATCTGATTGCGGAAGGCATATATGCCACACCACACACTGAGCTTGTTCCATTTAAGCCCATTGTTTTTTACCAAGTCAGCTTTTTTTCCTCCTCAGTTATGCTTAATTTAAACAGAGATTAGAATTCTAAGCCCTCTGGGAGTAAGAAAGGAGCTCTCCTCCACTATGTTTTAACTAAGGGAGCCGAAGCCCAAGGAACGCGTTTTCTCCCAGGGTCTCCCATAGCTCTAGAAAATTTAATCACATTCTCTCTTTTGGCATCTTCTTAAAAATGCCTTCAGAAGGTTCCCAGAGCTTAGTTTAGATAGGCTTAGTGAAGGGCAGTTTTTGCCTCTGCCCCAGGCTGCGGTGCAATGGGTTTACCAAGCCCCCAGTAGGGGTTGAGAGCATTTCTGTAAGGCAGCCTCCTCGCAAAGGAGTGGCCTTTTCAGACCTGAGGCTCTCTCTTTAGCAATTATTTTGATTTTTGTAATGACCCACCTACCTGATGCTAATAATCCCTCAGTGTGTGCTCCACCCACAGAACATTCTCTCCAATTCAGGAATCTCAGCCTCCTTTGTGCTCTTGATGAAAAACTCCCCACTGGTGTGAGTTAAAACCGTGCCGGGTCACTTCAATAGACATGAATCAAGTGCCTTCCATGTACAAGACATTTGCTGTTTGGGGGAAGGACACAGAAAGATAAAACATAGCCCCTTGCTTCAGAAAATTTACAAATGACTTGGGCTGAGCAAGAGAGGCACAAATACTGTGAAAGAAGTGCCTAAGAGAGGGTCCAGAAAGAAGTGGTATTTCAGCACAAGAAGAAGAGAGGTCCCTTCCAGCTGGAGCATCTCATGAGGGGCTTCCCAGGGAAGGGAGAATTTGCCAAGGTCCCCAGACGAGTGTGGTCAAATTCCTGGAACAGACACCACTGTAAGCAGAGGCAGCACGGGCATCATGGGCAAATGTCTCCTCTACTAACCTGATTCAGTCATCCATCCATTCATTCATTACATGCCTACTCTATGCCTGCCCTAGAGATATAAAGACAAGATTAAGTCCTTCTACTACTAGTTCAGAGGCTTGTAGGGGAGAAAAGGTAAAGTAGCTGCCATACTAAGAGAAAAGTATAATCAAAGAAATTCAGCCCATGGTGGCCAAGAGAGATCTAAGTGGGGAGCGACCTCTTCATGGAGGAAGACATGTGAACTGGGTCCGGAAGAATGAGTGTGTGCTTGATAAACAGTCAAAGGGGAAGGGCATTCCTGGCAGAAGGAAACACAAATGCAAAGGCATGAACACAAGAAATGACATGAGCTACCGGGAACTGCAAGTTGCCTGGATAGAACACAAGTTTCATGAAAGGGAATGGCAAGAAAATGAGGTGAGAGAGTCAGGCATGAACTTAATCCACAAGGTCCTCTTATGATGGCCCAAGAAGTTTTGGGTTTTACCTGTGAGATATGAGCTTTAGGGAATGGTTTTAAGGAAAGCAGTAACAGGATCTGATTTACATTTAGAGGAACACAAGCAGCTCTAGAGAGGATAAAGTATATATCCTGGGAAGGAAAAAGTGGGTTAGGAGAGAATTGCATGGGACAGGCAGGAGGTAATAGGGGCCCAAGCTGTGGCAACTGCTGTGAAAACAAAGGAAAGAATGAATTAACAAGGTGCAAACGTTCTTCAAGAAGGTCAAGTAAAGTGGGCACTCAGAGATGCCCATTGGACTTGGAAATTAAGAGGTCTTTGGTAACCTGAGCTCAAGCAGACTGGCTTTTTTTCCCTCCATTTTTTAAAAAGTATTTTTGAGCTTTTTATTAAAGTATAACATGCATACCGAAAAGTACATAAATCTATAGTGTGAATACACTCATAAAACCAGATTAAGAAATAGAACATTACCAGCACCCCCAAAACCTCCCCTTGTCCCTTGCACTTATCCCCCCAAGGGTAACCATTAGCCTGACTTCTAACTCCATAGATTAGCTTTTCCTTTTTTTTTTAACCTTTTCAAAAAATTTTTATTTTCTAATTGTAGTATAATTAACATGTGATATTAGTTTCAGGTGTACAATATACTGATTTAACAATTCTGTACATTACTCAGTGTTCATGACAGTAAGTGTACGCTTAATTCCTTTTATCTGTTTCACCCATCCTCCCACCCACCTCCCTCTGGCAATGACCAGTTTCTTTTTTGTACTTAAAAGCATATTTGTTTGTCTCTTTTTTCCTTTGTTCATTTGTTTTGTTTTGTAAATTCCACATATGAGAGAAATCATTATTTCTCTGACTTATCTCACTTAGCCTTGTACCTTCTAGAGCCATCCATGTTGTTGCAAATGGCAAAATCTCGTTATTTTTATGGCCATTTTATATATATACATGTATATGTATATATATGCCAGATTTTATATACATATATATATGTGTGTATGTATATAAAATTTTAGTTCTCTCTCTTCTGTTTTTATAAATCTGGCTAAAGATTTATCAATTTGGGGCACCTGGTGGCTCAGTTGGTTAAGTGACTGCCTTTGGCTCAGGTCATGATCCCGGAGTCCCAGGATGGAGTCCTGCATAGGGAATCCCTGCTCAGCAGGGAGTCTGCGTCTCCCTTTGACCCACCACCTCTCTTGCTCTCTCTCTCTCAAATAAATAAAATCTTTTTTAAAAAAAGATATATCAATTTTACTGATATTTTCAAAGAAACAGTTCCTGATTTCATTGATCTGTTTTATTGGGGTTTTTTTAATCTCTATTGATGAGGGAGCAGGAGGCTGGCTGAGGACAAAGCAAAAGCTGGCACCTTGCACCCCCTCTCCACCCACTCCCCTCGGTAATATGTGTGACATTCCTCAGGCACCCCTGACTGCCATAAATGAGAAACAAATAGTTAACTTGCTGAGATCACAATCCTGCAGGACAGGAGTCTCCCTTGGTTTACAAATGTCCTAGAGATCTACAAATAAAGAAGTTACCTTATCAATAGCACAATTTCCAGAGGAAAATAACTCAGTTCCTCAAGCCCTAATGCCACCCTCCCCTCCGTAAACAAAACTGAAGGAGGCTGAGGTAGAAGGAAATGTAAATAAAGTTAAAACTCTTCTGAACTCACTAACAAAGATGCTTGATAGCAGGATTGTGACATCCCACCAGGAATCTCCCAACTATCTTGATGTTAATGGCTTGCCAAAAGACAACATTGATCAAGCCTCGAGACCTCCAGTATCCTCGCACCTTGTAGGCTCTCTTTAGCATTTGAAAGCTCCATTGAAACCCCCCTTTCCCTCACCTTCCCCCAACCGCAGGGTACATAACCTGCCATCCTTCACAACCCGGGGCAGCAGCTCTTCCTGCCCAAGGGTCCTGTCCCCGTGCTTTAATAAACCACCATTTTGCACCAAAGATGTCTCAAGAATTCTTTCTTGGTCATCAGCTCCGGACCTCACCCCACTGAGCCTCACCTATGTTCTAGAACTTCATCATCTATTTCATTTATTTCTGCTCTAATATTTATTATTTCCTGCCTTCTACTGGCTTTGACCTTTGTTCTCTTTCTAGCTCCTTTAGGGGTAAGTTTTGGTTGTTTGAGATTTTTCTTATTTCTTGAAGCAGGCCTGTATTGTTATAAATTTCCCTCTTAGAACTGCTTTTGCTACATCCCAAAGATTTTGGCCTGTTGTGTTTTCATTTTCATCTGTCTCCATGTATTTTTTTATTTCCTCTTTGATTTCTTGGCTGACCCATTCATTGTTTAGTAGCATACTATTTGGCTCCATATATTTGTGTTCTTCCTGATTTTTTCTTGTGGTTGATTTCTAGTTTCTTACCACTGTGGTAGGAAAAGATGCATGATAGGATTTGTCTATTTGAATTTATGAAGACTTGCTTAGTGGCCTAATATGTGACCTATCCTAGAGAATGTTCCATGAGTACTGAAAAGAATGTATTCAACTGGTTTTGGATGGAACGCTCTGAATGTGTGTTAGGTTCATCTAATCTAATCTGACATTCGAACTACTGTGTCCTCTTTGATTTTTCTGTCTGAATGATCTCTCCATTGGTGTAAGTGGGATATTAAGTCCTCTACTATTACTGTATTAATGTCAATTTCTTCCTTTATGTCTGTTAATAGTTGCTTTTGTATTTAGATGCTCTTGTTTTGGGTGCATATATTTTTACAATTGTTATGTCACCTTGTTGGATTGTTCCCTTTATCATTACATAGTGTCCTTCTTTGTCTCTTATTTGTCTTTGTTTTAAAGTCTATTTTGTCTCATACAAGTATTGCTATCCCAGTTTTCTTTTTGCTTCCATTTGCATAATAAATGTTTTTCCATCTCTTCACTTTCAATGTACATGTTTTTTAGGTCTGAAGTGGGTCTCTTACAGGCAGCATATAAATGGTTCTTGATTTTTGATCCAGTTACCCTATGTCTTTTCCTATTTTTGTACTTTGTACATACAAAATCATATGTAATCTTTTCTGTCTACCTTCTTCACTCAGTATTAGGTTTTGCAGGTTTTTTTTTTAATTTAATTTTATTTTTTCAGTGTTCCAAGATTCATTGTTTATGCACCACACCCAGTGCTCCATGCAATATGTGCTCTCCTTAATACCCACCACCAGGCTCACCAAATCTCCCACCCCGCCCCTCCAAAACCCTCAGTTTGTTTCTCAGAGTCCACAGTCTCTCATGGTTTGTCTCCCTCTCTGTCTCTGATTTCCCCCAACTCACTTCTCCTTTCCATCTCCCAATGTCCTCCGTGTTATTCCTTATGCGCCACAAGTAAGTGAAACCATATAATTGACTTTCTCTGCTTGACTTATTTCACTCAGCATAATCTCCTCCAGTCCCATCCATGTTGATACAAAAGTTGGTTATTCGTCCTTTCTGTTGGAGGCATAATACCCCAAAGATATAGATGTAGTGAAAAAAAGGGCCATCTGTACCTCAATGTTCATAGCAGCACTGGCCACACGCCAAACTGTGGAAAGAGCCAAGACGCCCTTCAACAAACACATGGATAAAGAAGTTGTGGGGTTTTTAACTGAAGTGTAGTTGTCACACATTGCTGTATTAGGTTGCAGTGTACAAGAGTGATTCAACATATGCGGACTTCAAGTGTAGCTGCCATCTGTTACCGGACAATGCTATTATAATACCACTGACTATATTCCTTAGGCTGTATCTTTATCCCCATGACATTCATTTCATAACTGGAAGACTGTACCTCCCACTCCCCTTTACCATTTTGCCCACTCCCCCAAGCCCCTTCCTCTTGGCAACCATCAGTTTGTTCTCTGTATTTGAGAGTCTGTTTTGCTTTTTGTTGGTTTGGTTTTCAGATTCCACATATAAGTGAAATCATATACCATTTGTTGTTCTTTCTCTGACTTACTTCATTTAGCATAGTATGTTCTAGGTCCACCCATGTTGTCACTAATGGCAAAATATCATGTTTTTATGAGTTCAAGCAGTTTTGATAAAATTATGGGGCACAGAACCCTGAGGAATGGCTGGAAGGTGAGGAAGTGGGGGCAATGAACACAGACCTCTCCTTCAAGACGCTTGACTATGAGCGGGGCAAATGACAATGGGTGATATGCACCTAGGGTTGGAGTGAGTGTATTAAGATGATATTTTAGGATGTCTCTTTTTTATTTAAGAGAATCCAGTGGAGAGAAGACCACTAAGTGGTCTAGTGAAGGGACTTAGGGTCTAGTGGAAAGACCCTCAGTCCCTAGCTCTATTTAGGAAGAGGAAAGGGATGACTTTAAAACCATACTTCTCAAACTTTAATAATATGCATACAACTCTGGGGCTCTTGGTTAAATGATGATTGTGATTTAGCAAGTATGGGATGGAATCTAAGATTCTGCATTTCTAACAAGATCCAGGTGATGTCAGTGTTACTAGTCTAAAAATTATATATCAATGAGCAAGACCTTAGCTATAGGAGGGCTCCTTTGATATGATAAAGATAAAAATTTACCCCAAACTAACTTATAAATTCAAAGCAATTCTACTAAAAAATCCCAACAGGATTTTTCATGAAATTTGATCCTGAAATTCACTCTGAAAGAATAAAAGGCCAAAAATAGCCAAGCCAATTTGAAGAAAATAAATAACAATGAGTCACTCACCCTTGATACCATGCCAGATATCAAGACAAACTGCAAAGCTATAAAAGTTGAAGTGTGGTGTGGGAACAAACAAAAGAATCACACAGACCAATAAATAGAATAAAATGTGCTCAGACAAAAGGTCCTCCATGTGGAAAGTGAAAAAATTACATTCTAATTTTACGCCATACAAAAAAGTCAATGCAAATAGATTGAAGAACAAATTAAAAACAAAGGCAAAATTAAACTTAAAGAAAATATTGTAGAATATTTTCATGACTTTCATGGGAGGTTTCTCATACAAGACAAAAAAAAGTAAAAACTCATAAAGAAAAGGGTTGATAAATTAGGCTTCCAGAATATTTAAAGCTTCTCTGTGACAGAAAACGGTATAGTCTTAAAAGAGAAGCCGAAGTATAGGAAAAGGTATTTGCAATACATATAATGGAAATGGGTTAACATATATATATACATATATAAATGTATATGTAGATATCAGAAAAATGTAAATTAGTTAAACCCAAACCGTATTACACCATCAGATGTGGGGGGGGGGTGCTCTTAATAATAACAAATGGCAAGGTGATGGGGAAAAGTACAGTACCAGTATATGTGAAGATCCTATTTAACTTAATAAACTTAAATAAGTGCATCTCCTACTATCCAACCATTCCACCTCTAGGATTATACCCTACAGAGATTCTTGCACATGAGCCCAAAGAGACTAGAAATCTTTCTTGCAGCAATGTTTGTATTAACAACAAAGTGGACATAAACTACTTATTACCCAGTAGGGCAATAGATAAACTATAATTTATTCATGCAGTAAAATTTAAATGAATCAATTAGATCTTTCTGTTTCATCTTGACTCTGTCTGAAAACCAACAAAATCAGGAAAAAACAATTATTCAAAATTACACATAAATTAATTTTTCACATCAATTTTATATAACCAAAATGTGAGTGATATATACCAGCTTCTAAATAGTCATTTCTTCTGGAGAGAAAGGGGAAATGTATCTATCAAGTCCCCACCAGAAAGACAAAAGCTGTAACAGTTGTTTTAACAAAGAGCTTAATATGGGAAATTACACAGGTATTAGGAAATGGATTAAGAAAGCAAGAAGTAAACCATTAAGTAATACATATTTGTTTGGTTTTTCTGTTTGTTTTTTTTGATGAGAGAATTTATGTCTTTATTCTGTATTTTTTCAGACTATTGGAAAGATTTTGCAACAAGCAGATATGATATTTAGAAGAAAAATAACAAATATATTATCACTCTTAAAAAAAAAAAAACAAAAACCTAAAAACCCTACCATAGTCAAAGCCTTCTAGCTTGCACTACTACAGGAAATGCAGTGGCTGATATGTTTATTTTTATATATGTAGATAAACATTACCCAGTCGTTACCTCAAAGGAAGACATCACATGTACTCTGGGTGAAAGAAAAACCACTCACTGATTTCCTTCTGTATCCTGGTGACTGTGATACTTTCAAATGAATGGCATCACAGATTGACAGAGATAGCCTGATTTTTCCAAAGCCAGATACACAGGCAACCAATCTTTTTCTTATTAGACTAGGCATTTAAGCTTTACTTTGTGTGTGTGTGTATGTAAAAGACAATAAATATTTTTTAATCTTACTTTACGTTTTTTATATTACTTTATTTTTAAAAAGTCAATTAATTAGCATATTATCAGTTTCAGAGGGAGAGGTCAGTGCCTCATCAGTCTTACGCAATACCCAGTGCTCAGGTAATACAGAAATCGTAATGGCAGGAAACTCCCCTTGCTGTTCCTGGGTGAGGGAATGAAGGAAGAGATGGGTTGTTAGAACTGGGAGATTTACAAGTGAGATCCTGCAGGTTTGGAACCCAGATCTCTGAGGAGATTCACTGTTCACTGGGGCTGATATCTTGGGAACTCAGACTTAAGGGAAAGGGAGCTAACGGTGCTGATGTCTCTGAGGCAGCAGGGCTTTCACTGTAACCTGTTAAAAGATAAATATGAAGCAAATAGGACATCTGTTAAAATTGGGTGATGGGTATACAGATGCCTAAACTTTTGTGTATATTTAAAACATCATAATTATTATTTTTTTTTTTAATTTCTTTTCAGTGTACCAGAATTCATTGTTTATGTACCACACCCAGTGTTCCATGCAATACGTGCCCTCCATAATACCCACCACCAGGCTCACCCAACTTCCCATCCCCTGGCCCCTTCGAAACCCTCAGATTGTTTTTCAGTCATAATTAATTTTTAATGAAATTAAAGCCTATGGCCAGACTGACAATTGGCCAAGCACCTGAGACAGAGGCGTAACTGAAGGGAAGGGGAGGGAAGGTAGAATGTACTGGTTCCTTTCATAGGGTCTAGACTAGATGGCAGGATGGATACAGGAAGGGATCAATGAACTAGAAAGGATAATATAAAAGAGGAACTGAGGGAATGAAAGGCTATCCTGGCATACCAAACATATTTTGCATGAGTATGGAAGTAAGAAATCAGGAAGGACATGAAGGTATGGTTGGGGTGTCAATATTGACATGTAAGACATCAGAGATTGGAATTTTCCAGCTTTGGAAGTGGCTTGAATCTAACACATCATTAATTGGAATATGTTATACACCATTATTTTATGAGACACTAAGAAAGAAAAAAATGAAGATAATTAAGCTATAACATGATATATTCTTATCATTATTCTTATCACAACTTTTTAATCAAAAAACCCTTTTAGATTTTAGATGCAGGTTTCTTTCCTATATCACTCCTAAATATTTACAAGGAAAACATATATAGTAAATTGTTTAAAGCATTCCCCAAATGTTTTCACACTGAAGCCAGCTCTGTTCAACTCACTTTTTGACTCAAAGTCCTTGATGTTCATGTTTTTCTACACATTGCTGTCCTTCGTATCATTAAGAGCAGCCCCTGTCTCTCCATCTTTCTTTCAAGCGCTTTACCACCCAAACTATCAATTTTAGTGCTAGCACTTTATTTATTTCACCAGAAAGCTCCCAGACAACAGCCAGGATCCATAATCCTTCCTCAAACTGTCTTTTTTTTTTTTTTTTTCAAACTGTCTTTAAATGGTTTGTGGCTGGAGGTGTTGAAGGGTTGCAGATGTCCAGCCACCATCTATATTAGATTACTTTAAGCCAATCTTCCATCAATTCAACCATCATCCATCTATTTTTTAATATTTGAGAAATATCTCATTCTTAGATAATTTTTATAGACTAAATTAAATATGGTAAACGACTTTTGGCTTCTGAAATCCTGCATATTATTTCAGAGATATGATGCTTTTTGGTACCTATGATTAAGTTCTTCATCTCTTTGATACCTTTAACATAAAAATTTCTAAACATGCCAAAATTATTGAGCTTATCAGCATTTCCCACTCAATTTAATTTATACCTTTTCCCTCAAATGACTCACAAAACACATGTTGCTGAAAATTACTCTGCTTCCATTCCAAGTTAACAAGAAGTTTCTGACAAATTGATGTTTAGTGGTTCAATGCCTTAATCACAATCCTCCTCGACACACAGCTTCTTGTCGCTTTTCGAGGTCTTTTATGTATTCTGAGAATTTTAACAAATTTTTCCATCTTGAATTGCATATCCAGGCATGGGGTCAACAATATATATGTGTGTGTATATATATGTATGTATATATACATATATATATATATATATATGCAATAAAACATAGCACAGTTTCATCTACTTGTGGGAGATTTCCTTCCTTAGGTCCCACAATACTCTAGGCTGTTGCTTTTCAAATGAATATGGAATTGTTATCATGCCTCCAACTACAATTATCTGCTTGGATAATATGAACTGTACATGCTCCTGCTCTGTTTCCCTATCTATTTGGTTTCATAATTTACCACTTTAATGCCAAATATCAGCATAATATTTATTAGGATATTTAAAATAACAACGAAACCAACACTGTATATAACTTAACTGTAGTAATAATAATATGTAAATAGCTCTGGCCCAGCTTTTTCATGCAATGACAGGGAATGACAATGGCATCACAATTCTTGCCTGGCTCATGACAATGGTAAAACACCATCCAATTGAGAACCACTGTGGTATGGTAATAGGAGTTGAGAAAAAAAGGAATTTTGGAGTCAGAGTGTTAGTTAAGTCTCCACAAGGATATTGAAGTAGTCTTGGATAATGGTGAATCTTGAGATGCAGAGGCCACTTACCCATTTATGCACCCATCTCCTCATTTCCACTTGTCCTTTCCTGTGAACACAGTGTAATTCAAATACTAATGGCATTTGTTGCATGATTCCTATGTGTTAGGCATTGTTCCAAGTGTCATATATGCATGAATTCTCACAGTTCATGTTTAGTCTTTACAACAACCCTATGAGGTTGGCACCCATCATCATCCTCATTCTTCTGAGAAAACTGTAGAACAGAGGTTAACTAATTTGCCTACAGTAATAAGTGGCAGAATCTGGACTGAAATCCAGGCAGTCTGACTCCAAATCCATAATTTGACCATTATGCTTCTCTATTCATACCTTCCCATTTTCCCCAGCACAATCAGGAGATCTCCTAGAAGTGACTTATCCCCCTCCCTCCAGACACATTATTATTGGAACCCATCTCCTGTCCCTTCCTCTGCCATGCCTACCTGTGGTCTCACAAATGCAAGAATTACAATAACAATAAAGCCTAATATTATAATACATGCACCTTACAATTTATAAAACACATACATCACATAACTTAACCCTCACAACAGTCCTGTCAAAAGCTACAATTCCCAGTCTTATAAATAAATATGTAAGTGTTGTATTGTCAAGAATAAGCAGCTATAATAAAGAGACAAAAAATACTGTGGATGAAACAGTCATTTGTTCCTCGCATACTTTATAGTATGGAGCTTAGAGGTGTAAGCTGGCAGGGCTGCTATATTTTGTGAAGACATTTTTGGATCCAGGTTCCCCTATCTTGTTAGTTGGCCATCCCCTAAGGGTGCTGTCTTCATCTGTACCATAAAAACAGTCATCCTGATCTGGAGGGAGACAAACCATAAGAGACTGTTAATCTCACAAAACAAACTGAGGGTTGCTGAGGGGAATGGTGTAGCGAGAGGATGGTTAGGTTAGGGACACTGGGGAAGGTATGTGCTATGGTGAGTGCTGTGAAGTGTATAAACCTGGTGATTCACAGACCTGTACCCCTGGGACTAACAATACATTATATGTTAATAAAAAATTTAAAAAACAAAGAAAAGAAAGATAAATACCATATGATATCACTCATATGTGGAATTTAGGAAACAAAACAAATGAGCAAGGGAAGAGAGAGAGGCAAAAAACAAAACAAAATAAAACAAAACAAATGACAACAACAACAACAAAAACAAGTCATCCCTAGGTCCAGGACCCAGCTCCACAAAAGAAGGGGAAGGAGGAGAAAGAATCCACTGTAGGCCATTGCCTCACACATCACCTCTCCTCACATTCCACCGCAGAGAACTTAGCCAGGAGACCATGCCAAGCTATGAAGAAGACTGAGAAACGTGATCTCTCACCGGGTAACCAGATGCCCATGAGGAAGGAAGGGACAGATTTTGGAAGACAGCAGATGCTCAGAAAGACTACATGAATTTCCTAAGGGCACTCAGCTAATGAGTCGGAACTCAAACCCAGCCTTCCAACTCCAGACCTAGGGTTGATCTTCCTACACCAGAGCATCTTTATGATGAAAAAGTTAGAGACTCCTTAAATAGCATTTCTATAGCAACTCAAACAACTAAATTTAGAGAGACTAAAGCCAATCCTGTTTAGATTAAGGAAAGATGAGCAGCCTGGGAAACACGTCCACTCTAGATGGGTAAGAACAGCCGCTGGTGATCAGTTTTTCTCAGATGGGTCCCAGGAAAGATGACAAGTGACGTAGTCATCACCAAATCATACAAGGGTTAATTACACTATCATTGACTTATCCAGATCCTTTTCTTTTTTACACCATTTGGAATGCCAGATTTTTCATCATTTCTGTTTTCTCTGCACGTTTGTAGCTCTTGTAAAAATTTGCTAGTAGATGGGACTGAAAAGGAACAGCTTAACTGAACAGCTGTTCGTCAGCAACACGCAGCACCTGAGAACAATATTGTGACATTTTTAGAGAGCGAGATACGGAGGTGAAGAGAGAAGACTCTGGAGCCCTCAGGCTAGCATTAAATGAAAAAAGATTCGAGGTACACGAAGACTGTGGAAATATTTAATGGTGGTTAACTTATGGAGGCCAGTAAGGACTAGGTAGAATGCACTGAGATAATGTCCAGTGAGAACTCTACAGAGGGAAAAGCAAGATGAATGTATCATCATTAATATGACCCTTCATCTTTACTCTTTTTTTTTTTAAGATTTTATGTATTTATTTGACAGACAGAGATCACAAGTAGGCAGAGAGGCAGGCAGAGAGAGAGAGGAGAAAGCAGGCTCTCCACAGAGCAGAGAGCCTGATGCGGGGCTCGATCCCAGGACCCTGGGATCATGACCTGAGCTGAAGGCAGAAGCTTTAACCCACAAAGCCACCCAGGCGCCCCTCTTCATCTTTACTCTTAACTGGGTCCTGATCCTCCTGGATCACCACAGCTGCTCTGCCCCAAGCTTCCTCACATGCTCTCTCTCTCATTCTCTCTCTCTCTCAGTCTTTCTCTCTCCCTGGAATTCAATTCCTTGGGTTCCACAACAGACTGCAAATGACCCCTGCCATCACAGCATGACACTCCAGTGAAAAATATGTCACCAGTCCTGACACTGCATTTCATCCAATAACATGGCAGTTTTGCATATGGCATTTTACAAGGTACAAAATTTACATGGTGTTCAGTGCAGCACCGGCCAGGTGTCTTGCACACACGTAACCCTCTCCCTTCCAGGGGTCACCTCCACTTCAGAGTCTCTTCAAAGTCAGGAATAAGTACTTAGTGACTAATGGCACTCCATCCAATCTACAGATGGAAAAACAAAGGCCCACAGTGGCAGAAAAGCTGGACTTAGTTCTTAGAGTGGACAGCCTAGCGCAGTGCCTCTTAAACTCTGATGTGCACATGAATTAGCTGAGATTCCAGATGCTGCACTTCTAAAGCTCCTAGGGTTTGCTGCCCGGTCTTTGTTCTTCATATATCACCTTCATTGTACCTACTTCTCGGTCTGTTGAATGGATTCCTAGAACTGGTATTTCAATTCTGTGATCAAATGTGCTTTATAAATATGAGATGACATGGGAAATCATTCTAGAGTTCGGAACATAGTAATTACATTCTGGTGTTAAGAATCCAAAGCTTTCCATTCATCCTGGCTTTCCTCAACGATTAAGTTTTACAAAGATGTTTACTTCTAGGCCTAACATGCATTCTGATAACATGAAGCTAATTTCTTTTGCCTTTGTTTTCCTTAGAAAACTCTTACTCGTATCAGTGAAAGTTTATTTTTAAATATGGGTGAGGGGCGGAATAGAAAAAAATTCTCCTTTGGGATCAATATTCCATTTTATGGTTTTTGAGTTTTTAAGCCACATTTAATCATGCTGATATTTTGCCATAAGAACATTATTTCCTCTAATTACTCCAGACCACTTACAGCACATAAGTTCCTTACCTTCCATTCAGTATGTTGTTGTCACTTTGATCCCCTAAAGTGTAAGGACATTTTTCAATGCCCATTATGAAGCAGCTGGGAGATCCCAGCAGTTCTCAAAGAGCACCTTCTAATCAGAGAGCCTACAAGGTGACTGATTTCATAAAATAAATGGGCTGCTTATGACTGAATTTTAAGTCTGGCTTTTCAAAGCACCAACAGGTAATTCACAAATGGCCTCACTGAAAAGCAACATATTCGTTAAAGTAAATTGCCCTGAAAATGAGACATAATACCTTCCCCACTAACTATCTCAAGGGGGGATTAAAACAACAGTAAGAGAAGGATATTTTTCATCATCAATTAAGATAATTATTCCTGACATTATATCATATATTAATTTTCTTTACCCAATGAGAATTAACTTTCTCACTACCAGAAATACATCGTGCAATGTCCCTTGGTTTCTTTAAAATCAAAAGCTTTTTTCCAAGCAATTTCATCAATAGATTGTGTTTGTTCTACTCAATCTCAGCTCTATTTCCATTTCTTAAAATTTCTTAAGTCATATCACCTATAACTGGAATATATTTTACTAACTTTCTTGCAGTGACATGGACATTTCTTTAACCTTGAGCATAATGATGTATGATTAAATGTGGGCTGTATCTGAGCAACTACATAAGCAAAAAGATATTGTTTAGACACTGGGTAAATAAAGATTGTTAATGACAACCAAGTCCATGAAACAATAATCAATCTTCTAACTATTTTAGTCACCAGTTCATTCACTGAACATTTTTTGAATGTCTATCATATATTGGACACTGTGAAAGTCACTTGGGATCAAAAGATAAATGAGACATGATTTCTACTGTCAAGATGTTCAAGGCCTGTTAGGGAGTAAAACTATTAAGGACAATTGTTCTTCAGTGTGATAAGTGCTTCCGCAGAAAAATGCAGTGTTTCTTTGGGAGCTTAATGGACCATCACCTAACTAGCAAGGCCAAAGAAGTATTATATACAAGACACCTGAGCTTGATTAGTAGGATTTAGCCATTCCTAGAGGGGGAGAAGAGGAAATGGGCATACCTGACCTAGGCAATAGCACTTGCAAAGGTCAAGAATTTACAGAGGCAATACACATGAACTTCAAGTGCATCTGAATGGTTGGGAACAGAAAGTAAGAAGGAAAAGTGAAAAGAGATGTCCCTGGAGAATCAATGGAAAGGAAAGCCTGGCAAAAGACTCAGTCCCAGTCTTGCCAACTCCAGACACTGTTGCTCTCACCATACTAAGCTGTTCAGAGCAAGTATGAAAAGTCATACTTATCATACATTCTGTAGGAGGCTAGAGGAGGCAGAAGTCACTGTAGGTTGGCTCAATCATGGAAGACTTCATGGAGTGAGAAGAATTTGTACTGCATCTTGTTCACGTTGAACAGTTGAGCAGTGTCATGGTACGTGTGTTCCTGTACCATTTCTTTCCCTTTTCCCACCGGGTCATTTCCTATAGCATATAATAGGCTCAAGTGCTTACCATCTTTAGAAAATCATCCTTGACCCCAGATCCCGTACCTCCTCCCACTCTACCTTATTTCTCTGCTGTTCTTCCTGTGTAATTTTTAAAAAATATTTTATTTATTTATTTATTTATTTGACAGAGAGAGAGAGATCACAAGTAGTCAGAGAGGCAGGCAGAGAGAGAGAGGGAAGCAGGCTCTCCGCTGAGCAGAGAGCCCATTGTGGGACTCGATCCCAGGAGCCTGAGTTCATGACCTGAGCTGAAGGTAGAGGCCTAACCCACTGAGCTACTCAGGCACCCTTCCTGTGTAATTTTTTGAAAGGTCTTTTACACCAGACAGTCCCCAGTCCATACTTCTAGTTCTATCTTCAACCATTCTAGTCTGGATTCTCACCATCAACTTTAGGAAATATCTCTTGTCAAGGTCACCGATGCCTCCATGGTTATCCCACTGGTCAATAGCATTGGAAATAGTGGCCACTCCTTCCTTCTTGAATAACTCTTCTCTCTTGGCTCCTTTGACCTCATCCTCTTCTGATTTTCCTTCTAGTTCCCATCCCAATCTGTCAAACATCTTCCCTACCCATTCTCTAAATGTTAAGAAACATAACGCTCATTTCTCCATTCTCTACTCTCTCTCCCTGGTTAATCCCAACAATCCTTCTGGAGTTAAATGTAAGTGTTAGGCTATTGACTCTGAAATTTGTAACTCTAGTCCACACTTCTCTGAAATCAGAGGCAAACGTCTAAATTCTTATTTGACATCTTCACCTGGATATCCCATAGGCAACTCAGGTTAATATCTCCAAAGGAGAATTCATCATCTCTCCATTTGCCCTCTACCCCTAGCCTTATCTATCCCATTAGCTGTTTACCCAGAAAAATCATGGAAAGTAAGAAGGAACAAAGGAATACAGAAAGTAGCCAGTTTATAGAGGACCAATGATGGAAAAGATAAGATTCAGAATTGGAGATGGTATATTAGACAGACTATCAATAGCTGCTATAACAGAGAAGCCCTAAAATTCTAGTGACTTAACACAAGAGAAGTTTATTTCATACTCATGGCCCTGTCCAAGTGTTTGTCAACTGTCTTCACATGTTAATTCAGAATATGGTCACCTTCTGTCCTATGGCTCCAGCATCCCCTTGGGGCCTTGGAGTCCTTTGAATCTCAGTAGAGGTCCTGAGAAGAAAAGGCAGAGAATTCATGATCATTTCTTAAAACCCAAGCTCAGAAGAGAAGCACATAACTTCTGCTCACATTCTATTTGGGGAAAACTAGTCATACAATCCTACCTTGATTCAAGGGGCCTGAGAAATGTAGTCTCTAGCTGAACAGTTGCCCACTGTGGAAGGGAGAGCACAAATGTGTGGTGGACAGCTAGTTCTCTCTGCTAAAGCTAACTAAACCAAGGACCCCAGGATTGGGGCTTATCTGAAGAAAATTAAAGATCTGAGGAGAAATTACAAATATACAGAAAAATAATTTTTCATGTGAAGAAAGAAGAGAGTATTATGAGAGGATAGAAAAAAGAAATAAGATGTTAAAGTACTACAGTATTTTCATGAGAGGATTTCTTATACCTTCCCATCTCAGTTACCTGCAGCTCCTGCTCTCTGGACTCCTACAAGCTATATTTTTTAGGACATGAAAAAGGACAATCTCTCCATGAGACCACTGGATTTCTACTAGCTCCTGCCAGTGTCTTTAAATGAATGCACACACAAATATGTTCTGACAGTCGTAAGAAAAGGATAAATAATGAAGTAGATCCAGAAAAAGATATTGTCAGCTAATTGTTTGCCACCTTCTATGTTCCTTTAGGTGTCTGTTACAAATGAAGTTTTTAGTAAATGTAGTTTTCAAGGTAGCCTGACATCTTACCTAGGGATTTGGCAGCTTTGTGTAATGAGCTGCTAGAAAATGGGATGGCAAGTAATGAAGACTCAAGTGCTCTAAACTCCCTTCCTCCTCTTCAACTTCACGTTCTTACTATGCAGAAGTGGGTCAAGAACAAGAAGAGAACTTTATTCAAGTGTTGTGACAGATCAGCTGACAAAGTGTATCCCTGGGGTTGAAGGAGACAGAAAATCATGAAGTCATGACAGGGCATGGATCATAGAGGGAACAGCAGGGTCACAGACAATGACCAGGTTGGCAACCACAAGTCCTTCTGCTTCTGAGAAGTTTGGCCTTCCCACAGAATCAATGATCTGGGACACTGGCCACACCAGAATAGAGAACATAGACTGGAGGGAAATGGGTGGTGTCATGTCAGGTAGGTATCAGTAGAGTCCTAAACTAAAAAGTATAAGGGTCTAAATCTTCCCCAGGACAAAGATGCAGGGGATAATTCAGCTCTAATGTGATGCTCTGTGACTTGTTAGAAATGGGAAAAAGAAAAAAAAAAGCTGCTGGCATTTTTCCATAAGTCGAGGTGGTTGTGGGATATGTTCTCACCCACTTAGTTGCCAAAAAGACTCCCAATTAGGTTGCCATGGAAACAACCTAGAAATCAAAGACTTAAATTATTAAAACCTACTAATCCGAGAAGGAAAAACTCTGATGATTTGAATAGGTTTCCACTGAGACTGGCAATAATACCTATCTCAGGATAAATGAAGAATTAAAATCTTTTTCCATGTCATTTAGGACCTGTGACACCAGGTTCATGTCACTGTATTCATGATTAGTTTAGACCCAGAGCCTTTTATTGCACAGTAAATTCTGTAGCTTCATGCTTTTAGTTTATCAATGTAGGTATGTATGATTTATAATGTGTATTAGGCTCACACATTACAAATGTGTTAATGATCTCCTCCCCCAACAAATAATCTATGTTCTATTCCATCACAGTGTCACGAGATGGCATAAGAATAAGATCTTGGTAGGAAAATATGCAATTTGACTAATATTCAGTGCTACTGGTAGCTTGTTAATTAAATATGGTCATGAATGTAGAAAGGAAGCTTTTACACAGAAGGCCACCCTATTCAAAGGCTATCCCCAGGAATCTAGAGAGCACTTCCACTGGGCCCAAGTAGTCAGTCCTTTAACTAAAGTGAGTTAAACAATGGTGTCTACAGCCAAACACCCTTGCTTAGGCCAAGTAGAAAATTTGGTATATTAGATAGATGGTGTGATCTGGTATCTTCCCAAGTCCCACCTACTTAAAATTATCTGCCTCACTGGTCTAATAATCTCTGCCCTTCCCGACTACTCAGCCAAAAGTCATCACCTTAGAATCATTCTTTTGCTTGAGACAGCAAATGTGCAGCCAATATCTCCACAGAAAGAGAGAAATGGAAGTCCAAACCCAAAGAAGCCACTTTGGTTTTTGACAGAGAAGACACAGAACCACCAAACAGATAGTTCGGACCAAAGCAAATCCCAATAAGACTCATCAAGCAATAATGGGTGAACAAGAGGTTCTCCTTTCAGAAGGTAAGGAAGGCAGAAGTGGCATGAAATTTATGGAATTCTTACCTCCTAGGTCTCCTCTCTTAGAAAAACAATAGATTTTACATGAAGTGGAAATTAACTAAATTTACTAAAAACAAAGGGAATCCATTCCTCTAGTATCCAGTTCCTCCTCCTGACAGTCCCCTCCACCTTTTCCTATCTTTTCCCCGAGATCCTCAACCTACTCTCATTTCTACCCACCAACTTCAACATATACTAACTGCAGAAAAGAAAAAGATCATAAATAGTAGAAACTGCCAATATCCATTCATCTTCTTCTCCTCACATAGAGGATCCCAATTTTGTTTGGGGAGGCAATATGACCAGCAAGAGATACTCACCTCCCCGGACCCTATTCCACTGAAGAACACCATGAAACTTAGTTCTGGACAATGAGATAAGAGCAGAGTACAGAAGCTCTTGTCCTCCTAATAAAAAGGATTTGTTGGCATAACCTTCTATTCCTTTCTTTCCCCCTTTCTGCTAGAATGGAGGCACAAAGATGTATTTGGGCAAAAGGTCAATAGAACTTTGCTATCATTAAGGTAGGAAAACCACGGCTTACGGGTAGTAGTGGGAGGCTAGAAGGTGTCTTGGTTTTTAAAGTTTCCTTTGAGGACCCAGTTTAGACTGAGGATTAATTGTTCTAATCTTCAGACTAATTGTTATATAAAAACAATAAAACCCTTTTGATTAAGACATTATATCTGTTTTATGCCACTAAAAAGTAATCTTGTCCAATATGCTGTGGCTGTTACTTGACAGTGTGAAAATCTCCATGAGGAGACACATAATCAAATAGCAGGGAATGATGGAAGATATGCCCAAAGATACATGTCTATAACAATTTGGGAGCTGTGGCTAATGGTTTGGTAGGATGGTCAGGGATTTGGAAGGAACATGATTAGAAAATTTGTGGTGAAGAGGTCTAGGAAAGAGGTATATAGACAAACATTTTTGAATAGCTCTCAAAGGAGGATTTTAATGTTCATGCAGTTTGGATGGCCAATCCATTGAAAACAGTCACCCTCTTCCCCAGCCAACCCTGCCATTGCCCATGGAAAATGGCTCATGGGAAAAATGGTCATAGCGACAGGGATGGAGGTGATGCATGGATTCAGCAACACAGACTTTCACTCTTCAAGGCCAACCTGGCTATAGCTACTGCTGAGAGGCCAATATGCCAAGAGCCAGCAACCATGCGAATGAACTTGGAAGCACATCTTCCCACAGTCAAGCCTTGAAATGGTTACAGCCCCAGCTAACAGCTTCACTCTAACTTCATGAGAAACCCCAAGGCACAACCATCCTGCTAAGCTGCTTCCTGATTTCTAACTCAGAGAAACTCTGATATATGTTTATTATTTTAAACTGCTAATAAGGGATAGTTTGTTACACCACAGTAGATAAAATACTCTTAGCATGAAAATCACTGTGATCAGGGAGACCCAGATAACCTAGATGAGACAGTGATAAGGAACTCCGAGAGATGTACTGACTGCTTTTTCTTTTTTATTTTAGTCTTCTATCTTGGTTTTTTAATTATATTATGTGACAAGTAGAAGCATGCTTTATGATTATAGTTATGTACCTGATTTCCAAAAATTGTACGTACTTTATTAACATTTCCCCAGAAGAGTATATCTGGATGTTGACAGTTCGGAGAAAGTTCCCCTCTAAGTGCCACCCCTTACAGCTGTTACCTATCACCCAAAGCACCGTAACTGATGATAGGAATGTATAGAAATAAAAGAGAGAGTGAGGGATCAGAGACATAGGGATAGCTGTGTGAAAAATGCTAATTTATGGTGGTTATTACAGTTAAAATTGAGAATTCGTAAAATTGTGACAAAATTAGGCTGAAAAGGAACATCTCGGCTTCTAATTCTTTCTCACACTGATTGATTTGCCCTTCTTGTGGAACAGAGTGCAGTCACCTCTGAGTGACCAGCGGTCTCTGACCTGAAACCAAACCTGACTACCGAGGTTCTTTTAATCACGAATAATCTTTATTTATGTATCAGCCCCCAGTTAGCTGACACTCAAATAGGAAGCACAGTCAACAGATTTATTTTTCAACAGATTTATTTCCAGGTATAAATCTATGTCTTTTTAATTGCATTTTTGTTGTTGTTGTTCAGACAAAGATTAATTCCGTGACCTTGCAATATAATTTTCCTCTTTGATTTTCTAACAAAGAAAATAGGTCCTTGGAGAAATCATCACTATGGACAAGTTTCTTTTATCAGAAAGCTATTTATTCTCCTTTCTTTCCTATCTAGTAAGATACAGATCTTGCACCACATTAGCTCCAGAACTGGAGTCTTTATCTCAAGTCTTTAAGATTTAATCTATTTCATTTTCCATCTTAGATCTGCAATTATTCACTGCAAATCACTTGCTAATAACCTTTGGTCACTTTTTTCACTTCTAGATGTCAAGAGATCACTCTGATCTTTACCTCAATACTACAGGAATTTACTTTAATTTAAAAATGATGCACATTCTTCACTGCGGCAACTGTCACATCTCTTCAAAGAATGTGTTAAACTACCCATTGGCATGATTTTCAGATCTAGGGGGCGCCAGTTGCTAGTAAGCTAAAATCAATTTGCCAGGTAATGAGGCAGACACCTTTGCCCATTTTCCTAATTAGTATTTTCCATATTTAATAGAAATTCTGACCTCACCTTTCTGTCTTCTAAGCAAATGATTAAAGATAAAACATTGACCCTGGGTCTCTAAGACCCAAACTCCCCAAACTTCACTCAATGTCATCTGACCTTGGTCTATTCAGTATTGATTGGTAGAGACCCTACAGCTACACTACCAGCTGAGGCAGCCATAGCATTAATAGTTAAGATAGGGGGGCGCCTGGGTGGCTCACTGGGTTAAGGCCTCTGCCTTTGCTTCGTGATCTCTGGGTCCTGGGATCGAGTCCCAAGTCGGGCTCTCTGCTCAGCAGGGAGCCTGCTTCCCTCTCTCTCTCTGCCTGCCTCTCTGCCTACTTGTGATCTCTCTCTGTCAAATAAATAAATAAAATCTTTAAAAAAAAATAGTTAAGATAGGAAACCAAGCAAACAACATTGCTTCAAAGACTGGAATAATGTCTGAGGTAGGAATCACAGGAGAGGGAAAACACTCAAGAAATGTAATTTCTTATCATTTCATTTAGCTTATTCATATAAGTGCATGATATATTTATTTCCTGAGGTTGTAGTAACAAATCACCCCAAGCTTGGTGACTTCAAACAACAGAAATTTATGCTTTCACAGTTATGGAGGCCACAGGTCTGATATCAAGGTGTCTTGGAAGTTTGTGCCGGAGCGTCCTTCCCTGCCTCTTCCCACTTTTGATCGCCCCAGGCATTCTTTGGCTTGTGGCCATATCACTCCAATACCTGTCTCTGTGGTCCCATTGCGTCCTTCTCTTCTCTGTGTCTTCTCCTCTTTTGTCTCAAATAGCCCTCTTTCTCTTGTCATTGGATTTAGGATCCATCTGGGTAATCCAGGTTGCTCTCCTATTCTCAAGATACTTACCTAATTCACATCTGCAAATGCTCTTTTCCCAGTTAAGGTAACATTCACAGGTTCCAGAAACTTGACATGGATATCATTTTTCAGCTGTCCACACATGAGTATATGGATAAAGGTGGGGACATACACTCCAGAGAACCTATTTTTGGTGCTGGATAAAGAGTGGGATATTGGATCCGTAAAGTACAACCACAGCAGTTGAGCATTTGTTGATACCTGCTTTGTGCTTATCGTGTGTGATTCTGGAAAATGCAGAACTTGAAAAACTTGGTTCAGGAGCACTTGGTGGCTTAGTCAGTTAAGTGTCCAACTCTTGATTTCAGCTAAGGTCATGATCTCAGGGTCATGCACTCAAGCCCTGGATGGGGCTATGTGCTCAGCAAGGAGTCTACTGCTTGAGGTTTTCTCCCTCTCCCCCACTCCCCTGTTTTCTCCCTCCCTCTCCAAAATAAATATATAAATCTTTTTTAAAAATAAAAATAAAACTTGATTCAGTCTCAAAATGCTAGAATAGAATAAAATATACTCGATGCCAGCACCCTCCTAATGTACAGAATAAAAAGAGCACATGGGCACATGAGTCAAAAAGAATTGGGACCCTGGATGCTTCAGTCAGGTAAGTGTCTGTTTTTAGCTCAGGTCATGATCCCAGAGTCCTGGGATGGAACCCCGTATCCGACTCCCTGCTCAGTGCGGAGTCTGCTTCTCTCACTACCTGCTGCTCCCCCTACTTGTGCGCTCTCTCTCTCTCTCTCAATCTCTGAAAAAATAAATAAATAAAACCTTAAAAAAAAAAAAAAAGAACTGAGTTTAAATCCTGGCTATAGTGAACTCCAGTCATGTAACTGAACAAGTTAATTTATTTTTTAATAGCAAATAAATATAATAAACCTTCCAGTTATAACAGTAGCTTAGAGAGATGCATGGAGAGGTAAACTAACCACTGAAGTAGAACCTAGCCATGGTCCGTAGGAGAAAAGAGATTTAACAAAGATTTAATACCTATTCATTAGCACTCTTAGGTATATTATACTTTTGACCTTATTACATCTTCACAATAATGTTAAGACATAAGTATGTTATCCACAATATATAGGTGAGAAGAAGAGGCTCAGAGAAGGTGAATAACTAGCCCAAAGTCTCATAGCTATTGAATAATACAACTGGAGTCCAAACGAAGACCTTTCTGACCACAAAGTCCATTGAAATGAGAAAAACAAACGATAAGGATGTGTTGACTAACCTTATCATGGTAATCATTTTTGCAGTATCTAGTCATTAAATTGTACACCTTAAACTTACACAATATTTAATGTCATTATATCTCTACAAAACTGGGGAGGGAGAGAGATTGTAAAAATCCCATTCTGTGCAATCAATGGGAATTGCATGCCCAGGTTATGGGTAGAACACAATTCTCACTTTCAGGGAAGAGAGTAAGGAAGGACACAAGGGCATTTAAAGCAGTGCAAGGACTTGAAAATACATGAATCAGTATCTAAAACTGGTTGGTGTCTAAAATAAAGAATTAAATGTGAGTGCTGAGGGGAAAATGAAAAATAAATAAATCTTATAGATTTAAGCTCACTGTCTAAAATATTCATTCTAGTATTTATTGAGATGTCACCTGTGACATGCTGACCATGTTCAATGTGTAGTAAAAGGTCTAGAGACATGTGAGAGAATAGGTAAGGTACAGATCTTGCCCTCAAGCAACTGGAAATAGACTAAGTCAGTCATCTGAAGGCTTGGCCATGGGGCAAGAGGAGTCCATGCTAGCATCAAAGTAGGAACCTCCTAGTTATTTCCTATCTCAAATCTGAATATCTAGGAATAGAGGTTTCCTAAATGCAGCCACAGATTTTATATTTTGTTCCCATTCCATAGGATCTTCCCATCTCAACCAGAACCTGCTGCCCAGTCTTTCTGCTTATTCTATCTTCCCCCCCACCACCTACCACCATTCTGGAGAGAGGAACTAGAACACTGGTCCTGAATTCTAACCAGTGAGCTAAGCAATCTCACATACTTGCCAAGTTCTTGCCAGTCCCCTTGGGAGTTGTAACCAGCTACTGGTTTTTCTCACATGGAAGCCAGACTCAGTCAGTCAAGATGGGGGTGTCTTTGCCCTTTTGTGATTCAAGCCAATTATTTAGATAGTGACACCAGCCTGGATTTAACTGAGGCTTTTTTCCCATTTTTTCAACCTTGGTTGTAAGGGACAGAGTATCTGCCATTCCCGTCCTGATGCTTTTTCTATTCCCATTCATCTGGCCCTCTCACTGCCTGCTGCCTAGGGCACTGAGTGGAAGTGTGTAGCCGACCACTGAGATACATGGAAAGCTATATAACAGAGTGAATGAACAAGGAGCTACCTAATGAATGAATGAAATGATCAGGGTAGTGTATGACAAATGAGTGAAAGGAACAGGAAGGGGAAAATTTGGAGGTCTCAGTGAAGGTAGAAAGTTAACACAGGTAGAAGCAGGTGCATGGGCTACGGAAGACTAACAAGATTGCTGAATATAGTGGGTTCGATTTCCTTACATGTCTGTCTTCACATTAGTGACTCAACTTCCATCATGTATTTGAAGATTTTTTTTTTCTGTCAAATTATTGTCTCAGGTCACGTAAGATAAAGGTGGGGTCAGCTCTCAAAAGAGCAAAGTACTCCTATGATTTTAAAAAAAGCTATTTCCCAAGGAGAGATGGATATATTAAACTGTTCTGTACATGTTCTGCTTGACCATATTGATTCCTTAGATGGGTGTTCTTCCTAACAATAGTAGAGAAAGTGGCCCCAAGATTCCCAGAATCGATCACAGCAAATCTCAATAGTGTGTTATTCCAGGAAATGCTCTGATCTAACAAAGGATTCTTTCAAACGCAATCTCGATTGCCTAAAATTTACACACACTCAATGCCCTGGTACCTTCTGTGATTCTGTGTCGGTGGTAATTTTCTTGACTTTATAAGCTTTATTATTAACAGAGCCAAATCCAAAGAGGAAGCAAAACAGGTATAGGGTACATCTCTCCTCTCATACTTCACAGAGTATCCGTATGAATCACCCAGACAATGACATATAATTACAAAACAGTATTTATAGCCAACACCAAATTAGCCAATCCAGTTTATGGATTAGGCTCTCTGGCCCCATTACTTTACCTGATTTCTTTCTGTTTCAGTGTTTCTCATCATCCCCAAACATTAGATTAGCAAGAACCAAAAATAAAACTCAAGCTAGTCTGTGAAGAACTTAAGGTCTCAAAGAAGATGGTTGGTAAAGATGAAGCAATCAACATTTCTGGGTTAGCATAAATTTCCACCATCCATGATTTCTGGTCATCCATGTTTACTACCATAGTCGTGCCTTCCAGATCCTCCACAAAGTGAGTGCTTATACATAAGGCTCTTCTCCATTTCTAGGGAGACGCCACGGTGAAATGACATGGCTCAATATGCAAAAAGACAGTTGGGCTAATTCCACAGGAAAGCCAGAGGAACAAGAATGGGCCCCCTGCCCTGCAATCCCAAGGCCCACAGATTGTATGAAAACCACACCCAAAATGCACCCCCATCCCAATCTGCTGAAATGCCCTAAAGGCTTCCATCAAGAGTCCTTTCCAGGGAACGCATCTAGAATATGTCACCCAAGGTGGGTCAACAGCCTCCCCCCCTCCTTGGGAAGGACAGCACATTTACTCAACACAAATCTAAAATATTTCACCTTCCCTGTTCCTTTCATTGGCATTCTCTGGCAAGTGGATCTGAGGGTGAACTTTAAAGTGTGATTTGATTACTGATACTTTCTGGGATTTTTACACTGGTTTCCAGACACTGCTTTGCTCTGTTGCCCTGTGTCCTCGGAGTCTGTAGAGTGGTGATTTGGACATGACTCACTTGCTATGTAGGGGAGGATAAAAACGATGGTCATAATAACTGCCTTTTGGCATTTACCAAGAATTTGCCATTTACAAGACACTGTGCCAAGTTCTTTGTGGTTTATTATATGAGCTGATTACAATAAGACACAACCAGGAAACAGCTCTATTTTTCTCCCATTACTGGCATGGTCCATCAAAGTTTCCTGTCCCCTCCCAGACAACATCTCAGGCAGTTCTTGTCACTTTAATTCACTTTAAGACTCACTCTCAGGTATTAAAAAATTCAGTAGAGGGGTGCCTGGGTGGCTCAGTGGGTTAAAGCCTCTGCCTTTGGCTCAGGTCATGATCTCAGGGTCCTGGGATCGAGCCCACATCAGGCTATCTGCTCAGCAGGGAGCCTGCTTCCCCCTCTTTCTCTGCCTGCTTCTCTGCCTACTTGTGATCTGTCAAATAAATAAATAAAATCTTTTTAAAAAATTCAGTAGAATCATATCAAAACAGCAATACCCTATCTCATGGTCAAACACCTGCCATAGGTACCAGAGTACATGGTCTGGTCTCTTATGCCTCTTCCACCTTTCATTTTCCATCTTTGCCCACTACAGACTCAGAGAGGCTGGGGGTGGGGGGAGGGCAGGGAGCAAACTACAGAAGATCCCCCCCTGAGATCACTGGAGCCAGATATCAAACCCTCAAGTAATATAGGGGCCCATTCTTCAGAGTCTCCCTGCCAGCTGTGTTGAACTGAGCATTGTCCAGTTCTCTGACCTGGGCCCTGGGCAATCTGCACAGGGGAATCTGGACAGCCTCTTTCAATCTCCCCCATCTCCTGTCCTCGGCAATCCAGCATCGGCCTCTAGCTGCTGCTGTCTCCTTCCCATTGCAGGTGGCCTTTGGGGGAGGATCCCTTGAGGATGGCTGGTGCCCTGTTAACTTCTACTGGTAATGGCCACAGGAACTCATACAGCATTATGGATTGACTCAGATGCAGTGCTCTCCCCCAATTCTCTACCTCTGTGGGTTGCTCCAGACGGCCTTACTGTTTCAGAACTCTCTAGGCAGGAGGTGGACATCAGTCTTACTCTTGACTTCCAGGGACACATGAGATTTCCCAGACCTCTTTCTCCATGCCCTGTCCCAGTGGTAACACTATCCATCAGGCCTCTGCCAGCACTAAGAGACCAGCAGCCCCTTCCATAGGCACTGCCAGTCTCTATAGCCATCTTCTTGGGAAGGGGAGAGGTACTGGGAACATGCTGTGAAAAAAGCCAAAGAGTTCTCATTTGTACGGATTTCTCTCAAGAAAATCCTTTCAAATATCTTTTCTTTTTTTATTAACAAAAATAGGTGAAGCGGGGTGATACTTGCTGGATCGTATTTGTCATCTCTTCATAAGACTGGCTTAGATGTGTCTTTTACTTGTCTTTAGAATGTAGGGACACTTACATCTTCTTCTAGATTTGGGCTTCACCCAAATTCCAAGAGTTTTACATCCTGTTGGACATTCTACTATTCATATACAACTCAGGTGCCCACTTCCCTTTACTGGTCACATTCTACATCTCACTAACATATGGAGACAAGCATACAGCTTTACACAGCTCTTAAGTGGCCACTCAGGAGCAGTCTTCAGCATCAATGACTCATCTCCCATCCCTCCCAGTTTCCGATGGGCAATTACTGAGTCCCAGCGGCCACACATGGAAATCCCAACTGTATCTACCTGGTAGAATGAAGCTTCCTCTTCAAGATGCAAGGGAGAAGGGGAACAAGATTCCCTTTTCTCTTTACTACCCCATCTTTCATCTCCCCAGAATGCCATAACAGACTCTACTACATTAATTTCTCCATTAAAGGGTTAGGACAAATTTTAAAGGGAATTATAACATGGCGGGAGGGAGAGGTTAATTCTCACTAGCTGTTTCCAGAGACTAGAGGGAAAGTCCCCAAGGAAATCAGCCCTTCCCAAGAGGATCCTAACTTTCATGCCCTACCCCGAGGGTCCTGATTTCTCTCTCCCAATCACTTCTTTTTGTAAATTTCCATCTATGAATTCCATCCACCTCTCAGTAAAACCACCCCATCCAGAGAGAAATCATTTAACTCCCTGTATCTTACCTAACAAAAATATCTGTTTCATAAGTTTTATTATAAAATATTTTAAACAATGATAAAACCATAAAGAATCCTATATCAAATATCTATGCATCCTCTACCCAGGTTTATCGAATCAACACTTCGCTATATTTGCTTGCGATTCTTTTTCTTAAAAGGGAACAACATTTTACAAGTACAGCTGAATTCCCACAAACCTACCACCCGAAATCCCAGGCCCACTCCATACTCTATCCCCAACCCCCACTATGAGAAATTGTTCTATAGGATATTGTGTTCTGCCTCATAGTTCTCCTTGAGCCTCAATCATTCAGGCTGGAGTCGCCTAAGGTTTGCTTTCCATAATATCAGCAATATTTCCATGCTCCTCAAAACAGTCTGGAGGAGGGGGTAGACTCTGGCTCTCCGGATGCCACTGTATAAAGTAGACATGGGGCCTTCCAGGCTGGGTTGCCCTTACGATTTCCCACTCATTGATTCATTTATTTGTCAATAAATGTATGTGCCAGGCACAGTTCTATAGCCTGGGAACACGATATGAACAAGAACTGGCAAAGCCCCATACTTAAGGGACTTGCATTCCTATGCAGGAAGAAAGAGAATGAAAAGATAAACCAATAGATCAGATAACATCAGATAATGGGTAAATGCTCAGTAGAAAAGAGGGAGAAAACCAGGACTGTAAGACAGAGAATGATGAGAAGCAAGGTGCCATTTAGCGAGGTGGGGTGGCCAGGTCCTCTCTCTGAGGAGGTGACAACAGACATAGGACTTAGAGGATGAGTTCACCACAGGAAGATCTGGGAGAGGAATGTTCCAGGCAGAGGGGCTTACAAATGTCTAGTCGCAGAGCCAGGACTGAACTCAGAGTTCATGAAATGGAAGAACAACCTGTGTGCCCAGTGGCTGGGGTGGGGAGAAGACAGGAGGCAGAGGTACCAGCAGAGCCTGGTTTGTGAGAACAGACACATGCAGTCAGTGCAGGGGGGGGTCAGGGCTGGGGTGATGGGCAGTAGCATCTAAACTTGGCTCAGCATGGACAGCTGCCCTTGCTGCCTCATAATTAGCAATAGAGACTCCCTGGCTCCCTTGGTCCCAGTAAAGCACTGGTGGGCAAGGTAGAGTTTGGCTCATTTCCTGCTTACCCCAGAGCCTACAGCATCAAGAACTGCACCTACATTTCAATCATATCCTCAAGAGACTCATTAAATGGCTCATTCTGGGGGCCCTATTGTATTCGTCCCAGAAGTCTTGACTCTAGATATTCTCCATCTGAGAAGAGAACAGGATGGCCAGTCTTCCCAACATACATACATTCCTTGATCTACTCCCCTAGCAACCCAATAACAAGGGTATCGCTAACTATGTTTTTCAGGCAAGCAATCTGAGTCTTAAAGTTCCATAAGCTCCCCAGCAGAGGACATAGCCACACCCCAAACCTAACACATTAGTGTTTCAGTGAAACATCCATATTTATACTAGGTGAGATAAATAAAGATCATAGATGCTATCATGTCAGTTCTGGTCAGGTTTTACTACCCAATGAATTACTTTAAAAAAAAAGTCTCTTTTGTTTCAGGGTTTTTTTGTTTTGTTTTTGTTTTTGTTTTTTTTGGTACAAGGGATTATGAACCTGTACTTGGGTGACCCCAATGTGTTCATTAGCTAAGTGGGAAAAAAACTGTCCTGGTCACAGATTTCATGGGAAAAACAAAAAAGATAACAAGAGCCATTACTGAATACTTACTATATGAGCACTGTTCAAAATTTGTCTAAATTCCCACAACCCTCAAGGGAAGGGGATTCCCCTCCCACAAGGAAGCAGGTAGGTATTTTTACTCTTCCCTGTCCACAAAGGAAATGACAAAAACGGTGAAGTAACTTGCAGATCCACTATCTGAATGCAGGCAGTCTGTCACCAGACACTGGGGTGCATTAGCCACTGCCCTGTACCTCCTCGTGGAAATGGGAACCATGGGAACAGAAGCTTCAACTTAGAAGCAACGCAGTGCAAAGGCGGTCAGAAAAAAAAAAAAAAAAAAAAGGCACTGGTCACTCTCCAAAAGAGCTGTTTCCCCTGCAACCCAAGAGCAGAGGGGGAAGGGTGCAAACAGTGGGATGATGAACCAGAAGCCCATCAGCCAGAGGTCAAACCACAACTGTGACACCAGCAAAGTTCCAAAGGACCGGATCCCTGGATGCCAAGCCCATGTGTGACCTCTTGGCGTAAACTACTTCAGAAAGTCCCATGATGACTCCTCTGGTGGGAAAGGAAAAGGGCCCTGGGGTGCAGTAATACCAACAATGTGGCATTCATTCACCGGCTGAAATGCTTTTAGAATCACATCCAAAGCCAGGAGCTACTGCTAGATAATACAGAAATCGTAGTGAACTGGGAGAAATCAGAAGGGGAGACAAACCATGAGAGACTGTGGACTCTGAGAAATAAACTGAGGGTTTTGGAGGGGAGGAGGGGAGGGGGTGGTGGGGGATCAGATGAGCCTGGTGGTGGGTATTAAGGAGGGCACGTATTGCATGGAGCACTGGGTGTGGTGCATAAACACAGAATCTTGGAACATTGAAATAAAATAAAATTAAATTAAGATGTTAAAAAAAAAAAAAGAAAGAAAGAAATGGACATTTGCTCATGGTCCAGCTTCCTCCCTATTAAGCAAGTAGGGAGAAAAAAGAAAAAGCCCAAAGCCTCTGGATAGATAAAATGTTTCTGTTCCTGCTTATCTCACTTTTAGGTTTCTCACTACAGGAATGGAGGGTGGGGGGTTGCCACCTTGTCCTCAAACAAGTGGAAGTCACACTTCGCTTGGGAAGTTGTGAAGAAATACTGAGGCGAATAGAGACTCCCAGCTCCCCTTTGCTCCTGCTAAGGTCAAGAGGAGATGTCCCATTTGACTAAGATAACAAGTCATTGCTCCTGCTGAGACAGAAGAAAAAGACCAGATGCCCGGTCGTGTTTGAATAAGAAAAGAAAGAGAAACAGCCCCCCCCCCCCCCCCCCCGGGGTGAGTCAGTGCTCTCCTCAGACACCTCCACATAAAATGTGCTTCCACATGAAGGGGCTATTTGGCCTTGAGAGACTGGGAAAGCCTCCGGGCCTTGAGACACCACGAAAACACCCCGTTACCATCCCCCATTAGCCATAACCATAAAAACTCACTCCTAACCCTGTCGGGTGCTCAGTCTTCGAGAAGGAATCCCGCTGAGCCCACTAGCGTTAATAAAGCTAAACTTTCCCGGCTCTCCCATGCGGAGTGTGAGTTTCCTCGGTCACCTCAGATTTTCTGCAACAACACTTGTTAGTCTTCAGCCATGAATTTTTATCATTACACTCCTAAAATATAATCACCATTTGTTGAACCCTGGCTAAGTGCTTTGCAGGCATTATGGCGGAGAGTCTCGGAATGCCGCCAAGTAGGCATCTGAACACCATTTTACAGAAAATAACCCAAGCGGTCGTTCCGCTGTGGGCGAGATGCTCAGCCTGCTCTGCTTTGCATGATTATCTTGCATTCCATGCAATGACCCCAAAACCCTCAGGCACCTTTATCCCCATGAGAAAGGCATGCAGGCTGAGGCTCAGATACGGAAAGTCGTCATTTGTAATGTGCAGGCTTTGGACGCAGGCTGCCTGGTTTGAATGAACTGCCTGAATGGGCATCTAAGCTCCTGAAATCTCTCCAAGCCTTATTTTTCTCCCCCATAAAATGGGCTAGGGCAGTCCCTCAGAGTAGAACATCTCAGACATCTGCGATCACACAAATCACCTAGGATCTCAGTAAAAGGCAGGCTCTGATTCGGGGGATCGGGAGCAGCGCCTAAAGGCTGCATTTCTCACCGGTTCTAGTAATGCCCATGCAGCTGGTCTGCGGATCACATTTTGAGGAGCAAAGCTTTGCAGGGTTTTTGTTTTAAGACTTAAATGAGATTTGATGCACATGAAGTTCTCAGCAGAGCCTGACACATAGTAAGCATTCAATAACTATTAGCTGCTGCTGCTGCTATTATTATTATTATTATTATTAGCTCTAAATTATTGGGTAACTCAAAGTTAGTGGTTGGATAGTCTATAAGAACTTCTTTATAATGTTCTAAAAAGTTCTTGAAAGTGCCTGGGGGGCTCAGTTGGTTAAGTGTCTGCCTTCTGCTCAGGTCATGATTCCAGGGTCCTGGAATCGAGCCCCATATCAGGCTCTCTGCTCAGGAGTCTGCTTCTCCTTCTCCCTCTGCCTCCAACTGCCGCTCATGTGCTCATGCTCTCTCTGTTTCTCTTGCAAAAATAAGTAAATAAAATCTTTCCAAAAAAAAAAAAAGGTCTTGAAAGAGCATGGTAATGGGCAGAGCAGTGTGGCGTAATGAAAAGAGCACTGGAGTTAAGGTAAAAAGACCTGGATTTGAATCCTGGTGTCACCCTCTGGACAAGTCCTGAACCTCCTAAGATCTTTCCGGATAATAATAGAACTAGTTGACAGAACTGTTCTTAATGTAACAGTATATGGGAAAGTTCTCAAAAGTAAGCCCTCAGGTACTATGTGTGCAAGGTAGAAGGTAGGCTGATTCTTTCCGTACAAATGCAAACATTTTCCAGCCACTGGCCCCACACCAACCTCCCTCCAGGATGTCAAAACAGTTGGTGTCTTTGATGGCAGGAGGCCCTTTGATGTCTGGTGGGAGAAACAGGTACAAGTCATATTGGCCACTGTCTCTACTACATAGGCATAAGGTCAAGGAGGAGGAGAGAAAATTGTAAAGGAGGTAAAAACCCTGACCCTCAGCCCACACTGTATGCCCGCACTATGCTGCCTCCTATAAGTCACACTGAAATTTTTGGCTCATGCACAATGGTAACAAATACTGGGGCTGGTCCCAGGTCTCAGGTCTCATTCTCAGAGGAACAAGGCCTTGAGAGCTAATTTCAGGTTGGGGTCTGGGGAAAGCAACCCAAGGAAAACATTGCCTGATTTCCATTTAGGTCTAAGGTAGAGGGTGGAAGGGCAGGTACCCACATGCACATGTGACTTGGTACCTTCAGAGCTGCCCTGTGGTCCATGTGGGCTGCTCGGGAATCAGAAGCAACAATCAGACAGATAGATTTCTCAAGGTTTATGGGATGGTTCCCAGTGCTATCATTTGAAGGTCTTTCCATCAAACATGGCAGGCCACCTAGCAGAAAAGATAGGCCATGTTTACAAGAAGAAAAGATAGCCTATATTTACAAGTTAACATTTTCTAGAACAAAAGGTGGACATCTGATATGAAATTATATATTTGGTACTATAACAAGATGGCTATCATCTTGAGCAAAGAAATGAATATTAGAGTTGCAAATGTGAAGCTGGTTTCAGATTCTAGCCTATATTGCTAGTTAATACAGTAAAGCCCAAAGATTAGCAGCATGGCCTAGTAGCGTGCAGAGATGTGGAGACAGGCAGCCCTCGTGGGTCAGACAACAGAGTCCAAATTCTGCATCAGTTTCTTTCTAGCTGTGTGATCTTAGCCAAGTGAATTAACCTTTCTGGGCCTTACATCCTTATTCATAAAAATGAGGCTAAAAACAAAAACCTTCCTCGAAGGGTTGTTGTTAGGATTAAACGAGTTGATATCTGTAAAGTGCTTAGAACAGTAAATAGACACAGTAAGCACCAAATAAACAAGCCATAATTGTTGTATGACCTTAACAAACCAATTGACCTCTGAATCACTTTCCTCAGCTGTAACAGAATAAGTACACTGTAGGAGTAAAAAGAAACAATGTATGCAGAGGTATTCTGAGCAATTCAAAGAGCTATAAAATGATACAATTTTTATCACTACAAAGGGAATTTTTAATTTTGTGCCTCACTTCTGTTCTGAAAATGGGAGTGTCCATGAGCATTGCCTCTAGAATGAATATTCTATGTTTCTCCTATTGTCTGACATCTCCTCCAGGACCTCGACCTGCCAGGAACTTTCATTCTAACACAGTCAGAGGTCATGGGGAGGGAGAATTAATTAACACAAATTTGAAAAGAATATGAACTCTAAGTTAACCCACTGCTTGGAGCAGGAACCAATCTGTGACAAAAATAAATCCCTCCCAGAGGTGTAATCCCTATTTTTAACAAATATTCTTTGTCCTCTACACAAGTCCAAATCCTTGACAAAGCACCAAATATTGGAGAGAGCTGCTGAGCTCGGGCTTTGGATCTGCACTAGCCTCTGAAGTCACCGATTTAATAAGAGTGACTCAAAGCGGGCTAAGCCTGTGTACACAGCGTCCTTGATGTAGAAAGGTGATTAAGCCCACCCACCGTAGGCAAGGGAGTGTATTTTTCTTACAGAGATGATGATGGATTTATACCACTTCCTCCACACTGAGGACCGCCCCACCCAAGTGACCAAATAATTCACGTCCACAAAAATACCAAAAAGCAGTCTGGGTGGAGTCCTCAGTTCTTCTCCAGGAAGGAGGCTGCCTTTCATCATCTAATCTCAGCAGGGACACACCAGCCCTTCTGCCCAAGGCTGTTGGTTACACAAAGCAACCCTGGTACCATGGGAGGAGTGAGGACACCAGGATGTGGACACCAGGAACTGGGGACCATGGGAGACCTGATAGGTTCCCAGCAGAATTAGTAAGTTCTTAAGTGGAAAGGTCCTAAAACAGTGTCAGTACCCAGTGGAAGCCCTCAGTAAAATGTTAGCTATCACCATTGTGCAGGGCCAGGGCGGGGGGGGGGGGGGGGGGGGGTGGATTTGCGCTCAGTAAAATGTTAGCTATTGTTAGCTATCACCATTGTGCGGGTGGAGGGGGAGGAAGACTGTTGTTGCTCCTGTTGAGAGCATTAAGGGTTCAGCTGGTGACCACAAAATGGAAACACCAACCAAACTGCCCAAAAATATCAGCCCCAGGGGTGCCTGGGTGGCTGTCAGTTATACATCCGCCCTCAGCTGAGGTCTTGAACCCTGAGTCCTGGGATTGAGCCCCGCATCAGGCTGTCTGGTCAGGGAGAACCTACTTCTCCCTCTCCCCACTGCTTGTGCTATCTCTCTTTCTCTCTCTCTCAAATATATAAATAAAATCTTTAAAAAGAAAAAAAAAATCAGCCCCAGCCCTGGTCTCATTAACTTGCTGTAACCAGTCTACAGACGTGATTTTTTCTGCAACTTTGCCCTTCAGTTTCTTTACTTTTCAAATGTAAAATGTACTTTTTCAAGGATCAAACCCAGAACACAAAACATTAAAAGGAAGTCCTTCTTTGCCTGATCAGTTGGGAAGTCTACAGATACACATAGCAGAATATCCAGAATAACTTTTTAGTTTTAATTCGTTCACCTAACAAGAAATCTGAATAAAGGCAGTGCCTTGGCTCAAGGACTCGATGTGTCATCAAGGATCAGGACTTAACTCTTCCACCTGCATTTTTGATGCTTGGGTGGTAGGTCCCTTTGTGATAGCAAGAGGGCTATAGGGGACTTAATCTCAACTCAGTGCAAAGGGAAGAGAGGATGGGGGCTGGAGGCCACCAGGGCTGACCTGGGCTGTCAGAGAACTTTCCCGATACGTCTCTGTATTGTTCAATTTTTTTTTTTTTTTTAATCCAGAAGGAATCCTTTTCCAGAAGCTTCCCAGCTGACTTTCCCTTGCATCTCATTAGCAATATGTCAGTCACATGCCCACCCTTAGCTGCAAGGGAGACCAGAAATTTGACATTTTCTGGGATGGTGGTCTCAGCAGTGCCATCCTGGAAGAAAATGGTGGGACTTGGCTATTGGGGCACTAACCCAGAGACTCTACCAAGCTCCTTCATGCTGGTTCTCTCATTGGAGAAACTTTGCTTTCATTCTTTCTACCTAGAATAGAAATATGTATGAACCAGGAAGGCTGTGAGCCAAGCAATTCATCCAAAATTGATTAAGTCTCATTTACCTTAGCATCTTCCAGAAATAAAAGTGTTGCAGAGAACTGAATTATGCAGATAAGCTTTCTCCAAAAGTGCCAAGTCTTACTGTATTTTCACCATTCTTATGACCATGTTTACTAAAATCCCTTACTTCTATGTCTTTTTGGTAGTGTATCCGAACATAATCTGACACTTACAGAATGGCAGAACTGCCATTATGGGTACCAATTATTGTGCTGGGCATAAACATTCTAATACCCCAAGAGGATCCTTTAGCTCCAACACCAAATGCCCCTATCTCGCTCACCACGCTCCAGGTCCTATCCACTGTACCTCAAATTAGCTGCTGCTTCTGTGGAAGTACCTCCTGCCTTGTTTTCTGCTGTCGCTTCTAATTCTCCAGAACTTCTAATGATAGAATGTGCTACTGAACTTTACTCAAGATTTAGGGCAGCATGGAATAGGACGAGGATAACGCCTGAGGAGTCGGGGCCTTCCCCGTAGGGACCCAGCCGTGAGGAGGCTGCCTCCCGGTGGTCTGGAAGCACAGGGCCTGCAACAGAGGACAGGTCTGAGCTGGGAAGAGTGGGGGTAGGTAGGGGCGTCACCACTGCTATTAGGCCCCTGGGTGCCAGGGGAGTGCAGGAGGTCTGAGGTGAGACCTGGAATTCTCTCCATGTTGTTGGACAAGACAATGAGCTAGCACCAGGACATCTTGGACCTCAGAGTTTTGGGGACTGAGTTCCTCATTCAACAGTTACTTCCAAAGTTTGAAATGACCCCAATGATCTCACTATTCAAATGGAGGCAATATGGATAGCTTTCAGAGTTGAATCAAACTTCATATACAACCAGCTGAATCATTCCTTCTACCTCTCTGGCTTTCACCTATGAATTTAGTTCACTGAGGCTTGTAAACAGGACCCAGATTATACTTCCTGGCCGCTCTGTGCCTGGGTTTAATTCCCTGGCTGCATCAAACATTGTCTTCCTTTGCTGTTTGATGGATGCTCCTGTCTTGGGAGACATGCAAGGTTAGCTTTGGCAAGTCCTTGTTTTTGACTCTCCTGGGGCCGAAGTCCTGTCCCAAGATTAAAACCCTCTGTGCTTCACATGCCCTAACCTGTAAGTGATGTGCAAGAGGCAGAAGGAGATTGTCTGTTGTGAGTTCTCACTAGCTAGGGTGAGCATGTGCATTGGTCGTCACTCAGCTGCTCTTTGTACACCTGGACTGGTGAAAGAATTTTCTCTGTCATGCAGGGTTTAGATTTGCAAGCACCTGGTCCAGTTGTTGCTACCTCCCTATGCTTTCTCCCTGCAAATCAGAGCAGAACTGTGTGGGATCAAGGATTTCCCCAGACAGGGCTTCACTAAGCATGGGTTAGCACATAATTAATGAAACTGAACTTTGGTTATAAAAATAATGTCATTCACTGATCACGTATAATCGATCTTCATTATTCATGGATTCCATGGTTACAAATTGACCTACTTGTTAAAATTTACTTGTAAGCCCAAAAATCAATATTTGTGGAGCTTTTGTGATCATTTAAGAAAATGTGCAGAATGGCAAAAACTTCAAATCACTTGATGCACCTGTTCCCAGCCAAGGTCAAACAAGCTGACACTCCACCTTCTTATTCCAGCTCCCATACTGGAAATAGTGTCCTTTCTGCTGTGTAGTTAGTGTCACACTTGCACCTTTTGGAGTGAAAAGGGCTCCCGGTCATTGGGGTGCTGAAGCACTGTCTAATATTCCTAAGCACAGAAGGCTATGATGTGCCTTATGCAGAAAACGTGTGTTAGAGAAGCTTCGTTTAGGCATGAGTTACAATGCCGGCCATAGTTCAATGTTCAGGAATCAACCATCTGTTTTAAATATGATGCCTTTAAACAGACACACACATTGATCTGTTAATGAAAATATTGTGACCAGAGGCTCGTAGGAACTTATCCTCCAATTCCCCAACAGCAATGGTTCATTATTTGCTAACTCTGTGTTCACAGACACTTATGGAATGTAACTATTATGAATGAGAACTGACTGTGTTGTGAATATTATATTTTAAACCAAATCCTGATAAAGCCAAAGCAAGGTACAATTATTATAGGTTCTTCATTAAACTTCCTTTAAATGTTTACCTTGTTCATGGACCTTTCATAACACCAGAAGCTCTCTGAACATAGACAGTCCTCCAATTCTCAAATATGCATTTGTGGTAACAACAGTTTGACTTATTCCTGCTATAGACCCCTTCAGAATAAATTAAGACCTCTTCTGTTTATCTGGCAAAACTAACAGAAGTACGACAGAGTCCTATCTGTCATACAGAATAATGTAAGATTGTAATTTATTAGTAACTAAAAGGAGATCAAATTAAAGTTCTCAGTAGTTGCATGAATTAAGAAAGTCCCCACAAGCCTTAAGAAAGGCACAAATGACTACAGTCAGAGGTAAACGTGCTTCAGGCCACACTATGTTCCATTTCCCAATTTTATTATGGCATCTCTCTCAGCATTCTCCATGGTAGATGAAAACTCCAGCCAAGGACAGAGAGGAGAGGGGCGACCTATATTCTCCTCCAAAATTAGCCTAGAAATACCTTTAAGGGTCATTACTCTAAGAAAAGAAATTTACAACTTTTTATTATCTACTTAAAAATTTATAGCATCGCAGTTGAAGCCGTATTCATTGTGCTAGATGATACTACAATGGCCTGGCAAGCCTTCCCTCTGCCTTACCTCACCTCATGGCTTCAACTCTTTACAACTCCAGATTGATTTCTGTCACGTAAGCTGCCCGAAGTTCTCACAGTAAGTCCAAAATCCACAGTCTGGCACTTGAGGCCACCTGAAACTCAGTTTAAATCCATATAACGTTTACTTTCCCTACCTCCACTTTCCAGAACACAGTCTCTTCTCCAACCTACTTAGTCGGCTCCCTTTTTCCACATGTACCTTGTTTCTGCTCAGTAGAGTGAAGGAGAGGCTAGACTGAGATGCTAGAGCTAGACTGGGCTGGGTTCAAATCCTGACTCAGTCACTTACAGTGTAACTTTGGGCAAAAATCCCTCAATGCCCTTGTTTTTAAAATAAGGTTAATAAGAACATCTATCTCAGAGATACGTTCTAACAACTAAATGCTATTATGTGTGAAAAGTATCTAGCAGCACCCTAGTACATTAAAGGTAATGAATAAATATTAATATAAAAAATAAGCATTATGGAGTCCCTCTTTCATGTTTTCACCTCATGACCTTGAAATATTGTCCTTTCTATATCTGTTCTTCTTCCCAACTCCCAAACTTTATCTCCCTTCACAGCTTCAACCATTGGAGTAAGTTTCACGTCTTGAGGTCAAGGGTGGGGAGGATGAAAAAGGAGTGACAAGGAGAGTACACTTGCCAGGTTTCCTGCGGAAAGTGGAAATAGAAGCTCTGATGTTCTACACTTGGCAATATTTTTCTGTAAAAGGTCACACAGTAAATGTTTTAAGTTTCATGGGCTACTCAGCTCCCATCACAACTACTCAACTCTGTTGTTATAGCACAATGACACCTATAAAAATATATAAATGAATGGCTGTGTTCCAAAAACACTGTATTTACAAAAACAGGCAGCAACAACTCAACAGAAACATAAACAACCTGATCCAAAAATGGGCAAAGGACTTCAATAAACATTTCTCCAAAAGAAATATACCAAGAGCCATAGAAAAAATGTTCAACAAAAGTAATCATTAGGAAAATGCAAATCAAAGCCACAAGATACCACTTCACACATGTTAGGATGGCTACTATTTTAAAAATTCACTGAAAACAGAACGGAAAATAATGAATATTGGTAAAGATGTGGCAAACCTCCATGCATTGCTCATGGGAATGTAAAATTATGAAGCCACTGTGGAAAACAGTATGGTGCGTCCTTAAAAAATGTTAAACATAGAATCACCATATGAGCAATTCTTCTTCTGGGCATATACCCCCCAAAAACTGAAGTAAGGATGCAAACAGGTGTTTTTACACCAATGTTCATAGCAGCATTATTCACAATAGCCAAGAAAGGTTGGAACAACCCAAGTAAACAAATGTATTATATACACACAATAGAATATTATTCAGTTTTTAAAAAAGGAAGGAGATTTCTACATGCTACAACATGGATGAACATTTAAGGATGTTATGCTAAGTGAAATAAGCCAGATACAAAAGGATAACTATTGTGTTATCCACTTATATAAGGTACCTAGAAAAAGCAAAATCATAGAGATGGAAAGTAGAATAGTGATTACGAGGGGCTGCAGGGAGGGAGGAATGGAAGTTATTGTTGAACAGGTACCAATTTTCCGACTGGGAAGATGAAAGAGTTCTTAAGATGGATGATAGTGATGGCTGCAGAAAAATGGGAATGAACCTAATGCCACTGAATAGTAAACATGCTGGAATTGGTAAAATTTATGTTAGATTGATATTTATCACAAGCCGAGATGCCCTTCAACAGACGAATGGATAAAGAAGATGTGGTCCACATATACAATGGAATATTACGCCTCCATCAGAAAGGATGAATACCCAGCTTTTGCATCAACATGGATGGGACTGGAGGAGATTATGCTGAGTGAAATAAGCCAAGCAGAGAAAGTCAATTATCCTATGGTTTCACTCACTTGTGGAGCATAAGGAATAACATGGAGGACATTAGGAGAAGGAAAGGAAACGTGAATTGGCAGAAATCGGAGGGGGAGACGACAACCGAGAGACTGCGAACTCTGAGAAACAAACTGAGGGTGTGGTGGGAGGGGGTTGGGAGAATGGGTGAGCCTGGTGGTGGGTACTAAGGAAGGCACGTATTGCATGGAGCACTGGGTGTGGTGCATAAACAATGAATCTTGGAACATGAAAAATAAAAAATTAAGATGTTAAAAAAAAACAGAAAATTAAAAAAAATTTTAAAGATACACAGCATGCCAGATTTGTCCACAGGCCATCATCTGTGTATGTTAGTGAAGACGCATATGGTAGTTAGAATAGGTGAGGTTGAACTAACACGGAATCCCAGAAATTTCAGTAACTTAAAAATACAAAAGTTTATTTGTCGCTCCTACTGTATGCCCAGTAAAGATTGGCAGATCCGTTTTGCTCCCTGTGGGCATTACATGGAGAGATGCCACCATTTCTCCATGACTCTTCAGGGCTTACCCCCAGAAGGAGTAGGTGGGGCTAGAGGGTCACACACCAGCACATAAATGCTCTAGCCTGAAGTGATACATGTTTCTTCCTTTCTTTATTTTTTTCAAAGATTTTTATTTATATATCTGACAGAGAGAGATCACAAGTAGGCAGAGAGGCAGGCAGAGAAAGAGCAGGAAGCAGGCTCCCCACCAAGCAGAGAGCCCAACCAGGGACTTGATCCCAGGACCCTGAGATCATGACCTGAGCCGAAGGCAGAGGCTTAACCCACTGAGCCACCCAGGCGCCCAATGTGGCACATGTTTCTTTGGCTCACAATTCAATGGCAGAAACTACTTACCCAACCGCAAGGCAGCGGGAAAGTACAATCCTCCCGATGTGTCTGGAAAGAGAGGAGCACTGGATTTGGGAGAATATTAGAAGTCTCTATCAGAATAGATATTTTCCACAAGGTACTTGGAACCCAAGATAATAAATTCAGGAACATATACATCTGTTTACCAGGGCTTATTCTAAGTTCTAAGTGGTTATGATAATGTATATTCCATTTTAATAAAAAAATGGTGAAAATATTTCCAAAATTATTCACTATAGTGTGCATGTGAGGAAGTCTCAGAAGCAAATTTTAATGTTTCAATTCCAGTAAAAACAGAATAGACACAAGACAAGGGCTTCTATAGCTTACTACCCACCTGAGTAGTTGGAAGGAAGGCTAGTGTCTTGGCAATTACAATACCCCTGCAATACCAAACACATCTAGTTACTGAAAAAGAGAAATAGTGACTCTGAAGTTGGAAATGCCTCAGGGAAGCTAAATACCAGTTGAAAGAATTATCTAGCAATCCCTTGTAAATTAGTACAAATCCATACTCAAAAAGTATTTCCAGAACTCACAGTAGAGCCATCATTAAAGACTAAATCTTACTGGCCTGCATATAAGACAAACCCTGAACTATAAAGTCTTATTTCCAAAATGATTTTTTAATTAGACAAATATTTTCGGGCAGATGAATTGCTCAGCTCCTTCCCTGACGATATGAAATCCTTCTAACTTACCCTCTACCTCTACCCTCTAACTAACCCAAATGGTATTACTGCCATCATCATTTAAATAAAAATACTTCCCTAGTAGCCCCTAGCCCCTGGTCTCAGACATCTGTCCTGCTTATCCAAACTCCACAGAAACTGTCCCTCCGAAGTCCAGTCTTTTTGGAGAAAAGCATTTTAAGCATCATATTAACCATATTTATAGTAGAGAAATTATTCAAGACTCCTCACTTTTCTAATCATCTTCTGGTATCTCCAACCCCTCCCTTCCCAGGAGGCCAGGTCTGTGGGGTCTCTTGAAACAGAAGCTGCAGAGGCATCATGAGAATGGAGGGAGTCTGACCCTGCCCGAGCAGAGGGACTCCTGCCCAACAATCACGGGCTGCTTTATTTCTATTACTTTTTTTTTTTTTTTTCGTAAAGAAAACTTCCCTTATTTTCATGCTAGCCTGGGCATATAATCAGACTTCTCACTGGTATTTCCAAAATGGAAGGCAGGGAAGAAGGCCAGGAGATGGGAGGAGGTTGCTGAGGATCACAGTTGGGGGAAGACTCAGGAATGATGGCGGGCAGAACGGTGGGGGAGGGCTCCACACACGTCTGTTCACTGCACAGCCCCTGAAAACACTTACACAGAAATTGCTACTTCCATAGCTGTTCCTTTTAACCGCAGATTTGCAATTCGAAATCTCTAATTTCTGCCTTTCTCTCCTTGCCTCTTTTTCCTCTCCCATGAGCACAGTCCCCTCCTGCCTCCTTCCTATCCTTATATTGTATTAAACTGAAAAGAACTGTCCATGTTACCATCTAACAGAGCCCCTATAATCCAAAGGAGGAGTTGCATCACAAAACATTAACATCAAGACTTCTTCCTAAGGATGAACTGCAAAGTGCACGAGTTCTTATCTCCTGACACTCCCATCTATAAGGGGAGCTAAGATTCCTACTCAAATAGCAAACCAAATGCCACCCAAACTTGAGGATGAGAAAGAAGAAAACACACCCTTGTGCCCCTCTAGCTGCATGGAACGCAAGTGTTGTGTGAAGGAACCATGGTTGACAAACCCAACACGGACTCCCCAAGAGGAATCACTTTCAAGCATGACTATACACTTCTCTGGGGCATATGACCAGCCCACCGGCCATCAGTCTCCTTGTCTATACTAGCTCAAAAGCTGGGTAATGTATTGCTCTGGAAATGTCATCTGGGCTTTTTAACATTTGAGTTCTTAGCTGAACTGCACTTAGAAATAGCATGCTTAGAAGAATGAATGGATAAAGGAGATAGTTTATATCCTGTGGAGAGGGACGACTGCAATTATCTCAGCAGGCATACTTCTTTCTTCCACTTCTTCCCTTTCAAAACTCTGTCATCCAATATGGGTAACTTTAAAGAGAATCAATTTGCAAAACGAAGCTAATGGCTGAGTTGACAGCAGCATTGTCAATGGAATGCTGAAAAAGAAAGTGCCATTGCCTTGATACATGGTAACTGTTCCTGCGGAATGCTGGCTACATATCTAAATGTAAGCACTGTCCACACTTGCAAATATTAAGGACTTAAGACAAGAGGAAACTAATTATTTTTAAAATAAATAATTAAGGGTCTGTGCAATTGCCTTTTCAGAGCCTGTGGCTGATTTCTCACATTTAAATGGACACTTCTAATATTACTTGCTGCTGAATGTTTAATAATGATGACAGTGATGACCATGTGATAGCAACAACATATGACTTCACTTGGAAAATACTTCTTTTTCCCTTATGCTAACTACTAGTGCTGGACAGTCTCTAAGTTTGGTGTGGAACTCACGCGCTTGCTTCTAAACATATATGGCAGTGCTGGAAAAGACATGGTCCTATGAAGCAGACCTCCTGAATAAGAATGATAGTGACCACCCAAATGAGGACTGTGAATCTTTTTTTTTTTTTTGAGATTTTATTTATTAATTTGAGATAGAGTGAGATCATGTGAGAAAGAGAGCAAGAGAGGGGGGCAGGAGGAGAGGGAGAAGCAGGCTCTCCACTGAGAAAGGAGCCCGACACAGGGCTCAATCCCAGGACCCTGGGATCATGACCCGAGCCAAAGGTAGATGCTAAACTGACTGAGCCACCCACGTGCCTTGGGACTGCGAATCTTTTTAAAGCATTGATCATTTCCATTGTTTTCCAAAAGCCAAAGTGTATTAGTGATCTATGTCTGCATAACATATTACCTCAAAACTTAGTGGTTTTATACAATAAGATATGTCTCAGCTTCAGTATTTAGAAGCAGCTTAAACAGGTGTTTCTGTCTCAGAGTCTCTTGTGAAGTGCAGTCAAAATGGAAGCTAAAGCTTTTTCTAAAGGTTTCCATGGAGGTATAGGACCTGCTTCCCAGTTTGCTCACGCACACTTACCTGGCAGCTGGTGCTGATAGTGACCAGAAGTCTCAGATTCTCCGCACAAGAGCCAGAGCCTCTCCTCAGTCACTATGAGGGTTCTCACCTCACAGTGATGAGCTACCCCCTGAGACCATCCAAGAGAACAAGATGGAACAGCCATGTTCAGGAGTCACACCTCATCATTTCTGGAACATTCCTTGTGTTAGAAACCAATAACTAAATCCACCCACATGCAAGAGTAAGGTGAGCCAAGACACCAGGGGAATTAGGCAGCACCTCTTGAAAGGAGGAATGTTGAGGAATTCAGGGACGTATTTTAAAACCACCACATAAACTAATATAGTCCTGACATAAATTGCCTGCAAACAGAACTGCTTGTGTTCAGCAAAGTGCTCTCACTTTTTAAAAAATGCACATCTATTAAGCATTTTATAGGCATGTCTTAAAAGTGATAAAATACCTTGGTCACACTCATTCTTCATGTGTGGCATGCTTATTGCTTTCAAAGCACAGAACTCGAACAGAAGTCCTTCACAAGTGAAAGGATTTGTACAACAATAGCTCGACATGCCAGACATCAGGCTGTTGCCTCTCACCTCCAAACCCACCCTTGCACACTGGGCTGTGTGATGCTGAGGTGGGATGCCGCCATTTTCTCCCTTGCCTGCTCCTCTTTGTCAGGTCTTGCCAGTACCAGGAGATGGCTAAGCTAGAGGACAGAGAAGGGATTTTCTCCTTCCTGTTTGCTTCTTCTGCATTTTCTGCTTGCTTCCTGTGTCACCCAGGCATGGCTTCTCTGCCCCAGCAGCAGCTCCCCCCACAGCAGCAAGGGGACCCACCTCTTGTGGATCCAGCCGCATTGATGCCCAGAGCTGTCAGCACCCACTAGCCAGTGTCCTTGCCTTAGAAGTCAGGGCACCTTCTCCAAGCTCAGAGACACCAGGCTCAACGAGGCAGTGAGTCTTTTTCAGGATTCTGAATGTTCTCTCTATGGCTCATCTCTTCCACAGTTCTTTTTTTTTTTTTTTCCTAAAGATTTTATTTATTTGTGAGAGAGAGAGAGAGAGCACAAGTGGGGTGGAGGGGGCGGGGGAAGGGGGAGAAGCAGACTCCCCTCCAAGCAGGGAACCCAACGTGGGACTTGATCCCAGGATTCTGGGATCATGACCTGAGCCAAAGGCAGATGCTTAACTGACTGAGCCATCCAGCACCCCTCTTCCATAGTTCTAAGTTTCAATAATTCCCCCCCTTCTCCTTGTTCCATGACACTTCCCTGATAACACAGTTTGTCTTTCATTTACCTCATTAACCATTCCCTATATTAAATTCCCTCTGTTAAAACAATGTAAATTGGGGCACCTGGGTGGCTCAGTGGGTTAAAGCCTCTGCCTTGGGCTCAGGTCATGAGCCCAGGGTCCTGGGATCGAGCCCCGCATCGGGCTCTCTGCTCAGCAGGGAGCCTGCTTCCTCCTCTCTCTCTGCCTGCCTCTCTGCCTACTTGTGATCTCTCTCTGTAAAATAAATAAACAAAATATTAAAAAAAAAAAACAAAACAACAATGTAAGTTGTCTGGTTTCTATCTCCTGACTGATGTGCTCCTTATGTAGTTTCCCAAAAGAACCAGAAGAGACATATGATGGGTGCTGTTTTTGAAATGTGGAAATAGGTAAAGTCACAGGGGACTATTAGCATGCCCTCACCAGTGCTTGGGATCATTGAAGGTCATTCAGCAAAACTATCAGACATGAAATGGGGAAATGTTATAAACCCAATGCTTTTGATATGAAAAGGTAAGCTTATTATTGATAAGGTTTTGTGGTTATTGGGGTTTTCCAATCTAATCAGATACACAGGGTAACATGAATCCATCTAGAACTCCCCAGAGAGGCATGCAGAGGGATGAGGAGTCTTCTTTATGAGTCGGGTAGAGGGGAAAAGACAGGAGAATAAGCTGTCCTGGGGCTCACAACCCTTCAGCCATACACACACTCCGCTGAGGATTCACTCCAATGTGAAAACTAGGAATCTTCTGTCCAGCAGTCAAAAGTGAAACTATTATGCTCAGTCACTGCAGGTATGACAGACAAATGAAAAGTGACCCATGTCACTTTGCTGCACGTGGCAAAACCACTCACTGCTTCCTCAACCAACAGCAAAGATTTTCGTCAAGGTAAGGCTGTCCCAAACCAGCAGGTATAAGTGAAAGGAAAAAATAAGTTCAGAAATCCAGTTTAGAAGGAAACTGTTACCTGAATCCACCCCCAAAAAACTACTCTGAGCAGAGAAAAGCACAAAAAGGTGGGGCACAGAGGGTGACATATAAAACAGACAGGTTTCAAGGTTCAACCAGAGATGATCCAAACCATTTGGTTGTGATCCTATAGAAGTACTAATAAAGAACTTTCTGATCTCTCCCTCACATTAGTCTGCCTTTTGCATTTCAACCACCAACTACTTTGTTCTTTGTTCTTGTTAGTGTTTTCTTCTCCTCAGATATGACTATGATTTACATGTACATCTTCCTAAATATATTCTGGGGTTTAAAAAGACATCATCGCCACAGCTACAAATTAGACGCAAGGCCACTCCCTTCACTCAGTGTATAAAGGAAAGAGCATGAAACATGAGCAAAAGGTCACTGACACGTATGAATCCAGAAGTCAAAGAAACAGAATCAATTTAATGTCAGTTGGAAATAACAGACTATTAAATCAACTATAACAGCATATATTATAAAGTTATGAATATATACACAGTAACTTCTAGAAAAGAGCTACTATAATTTAAATTTTATTATTCAAGTCCTTATTTCAGAATTGCTGAGCTGAAACTAAATTAGCTCTTCAATATGGGTAAGTGGTTGTTCTTGGTTTGGGGTGAAATTTTGTTGTTAAGACCGAGTAAGTAGAAATGTTTTAACACATTTGCTTTAATTGTGTGGATCTCTTAACCAAGAAGGATTTGAAGAGTTGGTACAATGAACTGACAATTTACCTGCCATAAGCCTTCAAGAAAATTTTATGAGTTTGACGAAAGAGTCTTCAGTGTTAGAACTTTGAACTGTTTTCAGAAGATCCAGTTTAGATCTGGCCTAACATCCAGACTCAGAGCACCACTCTCCACCAGCCACATCAAGAAAAGAACATAAAATCAGGGCAAAGGCAGCAAGACCCCACACTGTGCACATTCTCAAAGGATGGAAACATGTACAGAAATTAAGAGCATGGCCTTTTAAGGAAGAAAAGCCAAGCTGCCAGCTGGCACCAAGACTAGTTAATCTATCTTCTAATCTCAATTTGTTCATCTGCAAAATGGGATCAATGGCAAAACTACTCTTCTAAGGGTACCTGAGATGTCCATACAACCGAATTAGATGAGCACTTTTCCGTGCTGGATCTCTTCAGCTTCACTCAACATAGCTAACACTGTCTCCTTTTGGGAACAATTTCTCCCAAACTTTGTAGAAATAAAATATTATCCTCTCTCCATATTCCCACTTTGGCTCTCACTGGGATGAGCCAGTCTCTCCTATAAGTATCTAACTTCCATTGGAATACACTTTCTAGGAAGCAAGGGCACTGTGGTAAAGGGTAACCAACCTTTCTCATGCATGCCACAGTCCCCTGCTAGCTATGGCAGCTCCCAAGCGAAATATGTGCTTCCCAAAGCCAGTGCCACTGTGCTGAGCTCCTCAACCCCACCTCCATCCCGAGGCAGGGCCTCAGCACGGGAAAGATGCCCACCACTGGGTCTTCCTCACTCCGCCTCTTTCCACCTTTTCCCACTCTCATCCCTGGTACTTTTTCTCTCTCCTACCCCATGCAATTGACTAGATGGTTGAGGTAGGACTGTGGTTTGTTTGTTTGAATTTTTGCCAAAGCCAGAAGTCAAGGGGATGTTCTTGATACCTCCTGATTTTTATCCTGGCCCACAATCAAGCAACACCAATTTGTGCTCATTCTGTCTTTATAATAATATTGACTTTGACCAGCCCTCCTGATCCCCCCACCTAGTCCACCAAGATATCTCACTGGAACGTGGAAACAGCTCCTGTGATGGTTAATCTTATGTGTCAGCTCAGTAGGTTATAATGCCCAGATGTTTGATCAGACACTGGTCTAAATGTTGCTGTGAAGATACTTTTTATATGTACTTAGGATTTAAATCACCAGACTTTGCCTAAAGCAGGTCACCCTCCACAGGGCAGGTGGGCCTCTCCAATCAGATGAAAGCCTTCAGAGAAAAGGCTGAAGTCCCCAGAGAGGAAGAAATCTGGACTCACTGCAACATCAACTCTTGAAGGAATTTCCAACATGCTGGCCTGCCCTGCAAGATTCAGACTCGCTAGCCCATATGGTTATGTGCCATTCCTAAAAATAAATCTGTGTGTGTGCACGCCCAGATAGATACTCATATCCTTTTTTAAAAAAATATTCTATTTATTTATTTGACAAAGAGAGACAGTGGGAGAGGAAACACAAGCAGGGGGAATGGGAGAGGGAGAATCAGGCTCCCTGCTGAGCAGGGAGACTGACGCCGGGCTTGATCCCAGGACCCTGGGATCAGGACCTGCACCGAAGGCAGAGGCTTAACGACTGAGCTACCCAGGCACCCCAGATATTCATATTCTATTGCTTCTGTCTCTCTAGATAACCCTGACTAGACTAATACAGCCCCCCAAACGGCTTCCTCACCCCAGCTTTCCTGTCCGTTCTCTACAGGGCAGGCAGAATATTCTTTTTTAAAGTGCATATTATATTGTCTCGTGCCATTTTTCAGTTTAAAACACATCTATGGCTTCCCATTGCACTTAGGAAAAAAAAAATCTAGAATCTTTCAAATGTTCTGCAAATCTCAACATCATCTGATCTGTCCTCTGGAGCCTCATCACCACGTCTGGACACTTGACATACTCCAGATGGGCTCTTTCTTCTGTTTCTCAAATATACTGTGCTCCCTCTTATCCCAGAAGATTTTCCTTCTGCCTGGAGCCTACTTCCTACCCCTCTTCATGGAGCTTCCTCTAAATCACTCTCAACTGGCATTTCCTCGGGGAAGCTCTCTCCCTGACCACCAAAATTAATAATAACAGCTAAAGGTCTGCATCGTGCCAATATATTTTTTTTAATTTTATTTTATTTTTTCAGTGTTCCAACATTCACTGTTTATGCACCACACCCAGTGCTCCATGCAATATGTGCCTCCTTAATACCCACCACCAGGCTCACCCATTGCCCCACCCCCCACTCCAAAACCCTCAGTTTGTTTCTCAGAGTCCACAGTCTCTCATGGTTCATCTCCCCCTCCGATTTCTCCCAATTCACTTTTCCTTTCCTTCTCCTAATGTCCTCCGTGTTATTCCTTATGCTCCACAAGTAAGTGAAACAATATGATAACTGACTCTCTCTGCTTGACTTGTTTCACTCAGCACAATCTCCTCCAGTTACATTGTGCCAGTGTGTTCTAACCAGCTTGCATACATCAATTCATTTAATCCTCACAACAACTCCATAAAGAAGACACTATTGGTATCCCCATTTTCCGGATGAAGAAAGTGAAGGTTTAAGTAATGTGCCCCAAACCCCACAGCTGAACTGGGATTTGAATCCAGACACTGGGCTCCAGAGTCTGTGAACTTCACCAGCGAGATAATCCTCCCCCGGGCAAAAGCATCCTTTTATTTTTCCCTCGCAGTATTTATTGCAATTCATCATATCTACGTACATGTTTGATCACTTTCTAGCTCCCACCACTACCCTATCAAGTAACAGAAGGACAGAGACCCTGCTTTTTTTGCTCACCTGCATACCTAGTTCAGTGTTTAGGACATATTTGTTCTCACTTGATATCTGTGGTTGTATATCCTCATCTTTCCTTTCCCCAGCTTGTCATTTATAGGTAGCAAATTCTCAAAACGTACCCTCAGTGCTTGCAAATCAGAGAGGAACAATAGTGGGAGTCCCGATGAAGAACTGGATGAAAATTCTCACCATCAGACCTTGGCTCTGTTTGTTTTTTGTTTGTTTGTTTGTTTTAAAGATTTTATTTATTTATTTGACAGAGAGAGATCACAAGTAGGCAGAGAGGCAGGCAGAGTGGGGGCGGGGAGCAGGCTCCCCGCTGAGCAGAGAACCCAATGTGGGGCTCGATCCCAGGACCCTGGGATCATGACCCGAGCTGGAGGCAGAGGCTTTAATCCACTGAGCCACCCAGGAGCCCCCTTGGCTCTGTTTTTGATCAACTGTGTTCATTGCATGGAACAGCCTCTGTAACAACACAGATATCTTGAGATAGGATTTGAGAACTCCCTAACCCTCCAGATTTCACCCACCATCTGTTTGAAATATAATCCTTAGAGATGCTAGTCCTTATAATCTCTCATTAGAACTCATTTGGCCCCTGGAAGCTGAGAGCTGGCAGTCATTATTCGTTACTATGTCAGGTAGGATCACAGGACAGATACCCCTGTAGGAATGCAACACTGCATAGGTGTCTGCACACCAGATGGGCCTGGTACCTGGAGCTGGGTCACCAAGAGTAGAGAGAGAGGGAGCTCTAAGTTGAGCTGAGAGGACCCAAACCTGATTGTGCCTTCTCCACACAGTTCAGTTGCTTCCAAGTAGGCCCGACAATAGCTCCCTTGATAAACGTTGTAAATGCTTCCAATGGTTTGCAGAAAATCTCTAATTTGGGGTTTTATCTGATACTATATCCGTGCAACAAGAAAGCCACCCAATTTAAAAAGTGAAAAATTTGGTTAATCAAGGAGTTGTTTTTGCCCTCAAGACACCAAACTGGTTTGGCTGATTCTTCACTGATTTAATGGCAAGTGCTGGGTCATGTAGGTACAATCTAATTAAACATTGTTTCTTTCTACCTCCCCCCTACTGAGGACACTGGGACACAATTCAATAGCTATTAGGTTTAAATTGGGAAAATTTGGATGATAGCCAACAGAAAAATTTCAAAAGAACTTGAGTATTCTCTTCCTACTTCTCAAATTTATACCATCCCCTTTAAACGGTGCTATGTTAGCATTTTAAGGCAAACACTTACAAACTTACTTTGTACTCAAACTGCTTCAAGAAGGAAATATTGACCTTGCAAGGACTAAACTGATCACCTTTTAGAAAAAGAGAAAGAGCCCAATTTGTTTTCAGAATAGTGTCAGAGTCCTTAACCCAACCTACTAATCCTGGAAACACAAGCAGTTAATATTCTTTGAGGTTTAATTTAGATGGAAAGTTATATACAATTAGGTTATACTTACTAATGGGCAAAATAGGACAAATAACTGACTCCAAGAAGCTCCTAGGAATGTCCTAGTAGTAGATGATTCAATATAGTAGCAAGTGTGTTTAATATGGAAACAAGCCTTCAAAAATGAGATTTTGATTACCTTTCATTAATACAACAATCATAGTTGAGTAAAGAATAGCCTAGATGTGTAGTCAGGCCTGGTTTCTTGGTCCAGTTCCATTACTTTGATCTTGGAATCAAAAGCACAAGAGGAGAATTTGAAGAAGTAGAGGATGCTATGATCACTGGGGTGTTACACGCAACTAATGAATCGTTGAACACTGTATCAAAAACTAAGGATGTAATATATGTTGGCTAACTGAACATAATAATAAAAAATAAACATAAATAAATAAAAGAAGTAGAAGACGGTTAACAGACACAATTATTTGACTACCTTTATAAAACAGAACAAGTAAAATGTTCCTGATTCTAGTTTCATGTGCAAAATTTCCAGGATGAAACACAATACTGCAAAAATCACACCCCGGCCACCAGGAAAAGTTCTGAGGGACTTTCAGAGAAGAACATCCAACCCAACTGTTCCTCTGAATTCTGCTGCCCACATCACCTTTCTGATTGGACTCACTGGCCAAATCAGCTCTCTTAAATCACCACTTCCATTGCTCTGCACAGTAGAACAAAGATCAACTTTTCAAAAATAAGATGTAAGTTCTTCCCTGTCGCACTCAGTTGCCTAACCATCTTCCTCGGTTCATTAAGATGTTAGGACTGCTTTTCTGTTTTTGTTAGCTGATTCCTGAGTGCCTACTGGATAGCTGGCACAATGCAAAGTACTTTGCATACAGGATTCCCAAGGGAATAGGTCATTTATATTCAAGATACAAAGTAGGTCATAATGTTATAGTGACTATAGATTAAGGTTATTGAGAGTAAGACAGAATAAAGACAGAGTGGTTCATGATCATGGTTTTTTTTCTTCCCCCTAAACTTTCTTTAAACCATAATCTATCAATCTTCCTACTACTCCAGATTGAAATTAAAGGGAAAAAAATGTTTAAATATGTTAAGCACATAATAATTTTGGGAACTTCATATGAAATTTTCATGTGGCAAAATCTCCCAATACAGTTGTAGGAGGTGAGATTCCACATTAAAATATATCAAGTGACAGAACAGCTTTGAGTATTGGAAGCATTTATGGTACAGATTGGCATTAAAACTTGGGTGACTGACTGATCCTAAAGTTCTCATCAAGAGTTCCAGAAGGTTTCTATGAAGTTTGCTATGCTGAGAAACTTTTAGGATTTCAAAACAGAATTTGTTGTCTCATCATTTTCCCTGACAATCTTCTTATATGCTGTTTCCAAACAGATGAAAAAATCATTTCACACAATGGTAAATAGTAAAGTTGTACTTCTGGAAAGATACAAATGAAACAAACCTGCCAACTGAAAACATCAGTTCCACAAGTGTTTGATAAAAAAATCCACTATTGATTGGATTTGATTCACCTATGTGTCAGCAGCCTAAAAACTTTGTTCCATGAAGGATTTAAATGACTGTAACTGAAATCATTTGAAGGAAGGAAAAAAAAGTCAATCCAAATAAACAAAGCCCTATTCACTTATCAGTATCCTAACTGGTGTTCTGGTGCCTCTGTTTTCATACCAAAATACAAAGGTTCATCTTTATTTTTATTTTTTTGCCCACTTCCTTTTCCAGCGGGCCCATCCACATTTCACCTATTGTAAGTATCTATAATTCTTTAGATTTTATTCTCAGATATTTGCTGATCCCTCCAGTGGGAGAATTTTGTTTCCCGTTCCCCTACTATTAGGGCTGACCATGTGGTTTGCTCTTATCCATAAAATGTGATGAAAATCATGGAGCCATTTCTAAGTCAAAGCCTTAAGAATGTACCCATGTTTTCACGATCCCTCTTTTCCCTTTGCTGTGAGCACAGCCATGTCCCAAGTAGGGACAGCTCCTTGACCTGGATCCTGGATACAAAAGAGCATGGAATAGAGACCCTAGTAACACTAATGAGATACAAACCATCTTCACTGTTTTAAGCCACAGAAATTTGGGAATTATTAACCCAGGATTCCTTTAGCCTGTAATTGAATAATATAATTGTCTTCACCCTTTGAACTGCATATCTCCATAATAATTCTGAGAAACTATGGATTGCCTCTAAATTGTTTGTTGACAACTAAAATTTCCCATCTTATGTCCAACATATGCAAAAGTCATCATTTTGATTGTTGTAAATTGTAAATTTTTGATTTCCTATATAAAACCTTTCCGTCCCTTTTTTAAATGGCCCAAAACAGATAAAACATCCTATTATTATAAGAACCACCATCATGTAGTTTAAAAATACATAAACAAGTTTTCTCTGATAGTTGGAAAATTTATATCATTCCTTTATCTATGTTCCTCTCTTCCCTCTGATTGAACACAGTCAGGCGCCAGGTAGGAGCGGCTCCTTGGCCTGGATCCTGGAGTGCTAAGAACATAGAGTATGTTCTCTTTACTTTTCTCTCATAAACCTTCCCCTGGGAAGTGTTGCAGTCACAGACGTCAAGTAGGGGATGGAAAAAATTTTCATCACCTCTGCTATCCCTACTTACAATATATGTGAGTTCAGAACATTGCCACAGAAGCCAAAATAGCCTGTTTCTAATGTCACCATGTATACTCCAAAGAAATGTGTAAAAGAGAAAGACCCAAAATGCCACAGCAGGTGCATGGGGTTTTGATTAATGGAGGCATCATCAATAGTGATATGTATCATTTCACCAGAGATTTTCACAGCCCCAGTCCCTGTGAGAGGATTTCAGATGTGCAGAAATAGGGCTTCCTTGGGGAAAGTGGAGGAAAGGTAAATGTAAAAACAAAGAAGGAAAAGAAGAATCCACACAACTTCCTGAGTCACAGGTGCGTTTCTAGGCCAATAAACTTGAGAAAAGAGTGTGTGTAGTTTATAAAAGACTACACCGGGGGTATGAAAATTGAGGCTCTTGCACGCTTTTTTGTACTCATGTGCCTTTTGGAAAACTCTCCTATTCCCCATCAGGCTCCTGGACACTGACCTGAAGACTGTTGCTGCTGGACTCAAGGCAATTGAGAAATCTAATTGGCAATGCTTGAGAAATAAGATATTTTATCCTCTAACATTTGTATGGAGTTTTCTATTGCTGCTTAACAAACTTGCAGCAGCAAACAACACTAATCTCTTGCACCGCAGCTTAAGTGAGTCAGGAGTCTGAGCACAGCTTAGCTGGGTCCTCAGCTCAGGGTCTCACAGGCCCGTAGTCAAGGTGTCAGCCAGGGCTGTGATTTCATCTGAGGTTCAAGCTCCCCTCCCAGCTTCACTGGTTTGACAGCATTTGGGTCCTTGTGATTATAAGACAGAGGTCCTCCTCCTCCTAGCATCTTCCCGCCATTCCCTGCCATGTAACTCTCTCCCCAACCTATCAGTTTCTCTCTTTAAGGCCAACAGGAGAATGTTGGTGCTGCTTCTTCTATCCCTGACCACTAGACCCATTTTTAAAGCACTCAACTGATAGGGCCAGACCCACCAAATTAATCTCCCTAGTGGGTTAACTTAAACTCAGCTACAGCCGGGGGCTTAATTACATTGGTAAAATCCCTTTACCTTTGCTAACATCACCAAGGAAGTGCTATCCCATCATTTTTGCCATCGTCTACTGGTTAGAAGTAAGTGAAATGACTCACTCATGGTAAAAGGGAGAAGATTTTACAAGGGCATGGGTCATTGGAAGTCATCTTAGAATTTTTGCCTACCATTGTTTAAGTCAAAAATGGCATTAGCCTTATGAATATAACAACTGTGTTTTAAGTGTAGACCATAAGTCCGACAGAGAGAGACAAATACCATATGATCTCACTTAGATGTGGAATCTAAAAAAACAAACATAAATGAACAATCAAAACAAAACAAAACCAGACTCTGAAATACAGAGAACAAACTGGGGGCTGCCAGAGGGAAGGTGGGTAGGGGAGATGAACAAAACAGATTAAAAGATACAAACCTCCAGTTATAAAATAAATAAGTCACAAAAATGAAAAGTACAGCAGAGGGGAATATAGTCAATAACATTGTAATGTTGTGTGGTGACAGATGGTGACTGTAATGTACAGAAATGTCAAATCGATATTTTGTACACCTGAGATTAATACAATACTGTACATTAATCATACTTTAATTTTAAAAAAGCTAAAAGGAATGTTAGAGGACGGTCCCTAGGGCACTCAATATTTAATGAACCTTAGAAGGATCACTAAGGAAATTAGTTTAAAACACAGATGTCCCAGACCCCACTGCAGATTCTGATTCAGGAGGCAAAGAATCAGCCAGAAATCTGCATTTTAAATAACTTCTCCCTGAGGATTCCAGTGCAAGTACTGAGCACACATTGAGAATCACTAATATAGTGCTTCCATAATTAAAGAATGGCTTCAATTTTCCCAAGGCTCTGCAGTTAGGGCCAGAGGATTCCTCCAAGTGTGTTCTGCCCTCTCTTTTATAAAAGTTGTATTTCACAGGCTCCACTTCTCTGCTTAGCACCTAGCAAATTGAGAAACCAAAGAGTCCCAGAAAATAGCCTCCCCCTAGATAAAGTCCCTCTTGCAAGACTCAGCTGATAGCCTTATCTCCAGTATACCCGAAATATAAAAAAAAATGTTTTAATAGCACGAAGTGGATACAAACCTGGCCATTTCTCCAACTATAGTTTCTACCATACTTGAGAGAAGAGTTAAGAGGACAAAAGCCTAATTCTCCCTCCAGGAGGCTAGGATCTTCCCCTTAGGCAGCAAGGATGCCTCGCTGGCGAATTCCGCGTCAGGGCCCTTGCTGAAGGCAGGGGCTCTCTAGAGGCCGTGGGATCAGAAAGGGGGTGAGGAGGGAGTGGCGGCCCCAACAATGTGACTCCTTACTCTCTTCATAGGCTCCACATGGCTAAAGGTCAAGGCGCTGTGCGAGTCAGTCAGTGTGGGTTAGGCTGGGTTGTGAAGCCTCCTGGTGCCAGAACTCTTCAGGGAAGGGAACACTGGAAGCCTTTTAGAAGTCAGTGAGGGCATCCAGAACGTTGCTACAGATAACCCCGGGGGAAATAACGGGTGACCAGGACGAGAACAAGTCAGAGAGAAGAAACCTGCGACGCTTGATTCACTCCCTAAGGGCTCATCACGGACAGCGCACACCCGAGGCATTGTCGTAGCCCTCCACCCGCCGCACCCCTGAAAAGAGAAAAGGCTTTCTCACAGCCTGACTTTGCGCCTTGAACAGCCCATCAAGCACACCACACGCTTCTCAGTAGAGATCACTTGTGATGAATAAAGGATGTTTTAAAAGTTGTTCCTTAGTCCCTCTTAACCCCGGAATCCCATCATGCCATTTAGAGTTCTGTATACAACTTGACCTTAACTTCCAGGAAAGATTCTCAAAGACTGAGAAAAAGGGGCACATCAGGACTGTCTATAAGGGTGGCTCTTAGGATGTAGAACGTAATGCATGTGGCTCAGGCATCACATGGCAACCCAGAGAAGAGAAAGAAAAAACCAGAAGTGGCAGTCTCACAAGGGTGCTGGTCTTCTGCTCTCCTCACAAGTGAACCTGGAGGTTCACAGTGGCTGACCCAGGCAAACTATTTAGTAGGTGAAATTTGTCTGTGCTATTCCAACCCCCCAGGTCCTATCTACCTTCTGTACCTGCCATCCCTTCTTCCTTGTATGCCCATTCTGTCCTGTCTCGGATTCAGTAAACGAGAATACTTGTTGCTCTGTATCCTACTTAGCAACTGGTATTTGTGGATGTTAGCCACTCTAATAAGTTTGTAGTGGTATTTCATTATTGTTTTAATTTGCCTTTCCCTCATAACATATGATGTTGAGCACCTTTTATATGCTTATTTGCTGTCTGTATATCTTATTAGGTAAGGTATCAGTTCACATCTTTGACCTATTTTTTAAAAATTGGAATGTCTGCTTCTTTATTGATGCATTTTAAGAGTTCTTTGTCTATTTTGGATACAAGTCTTATATCAGATGTATTTTGCAAATATCATATCATTTTCCTTCTGCCTGATAAGCTTCTTTAACATTTCTTGTGGGATAGATCTGCTAGCAATGAAATCCTTTAGGTTTTATTTGTTGAAGAAAGTCTCCTGAATATCGAATTTTAGGTTGGTATTTTTTTTTCTTTTAATGCTTTAAATACTTTGTTCTCTCTCTTTCTCTTGCTTGATTTCTGATGAGAAGTCCACTGTAATTCTTATTCCCATTCCTCTATAGATAAAGTTTTTTTTTTCTCTGACTTTTTTCTTTTTTTTTTTTTTTTAAGATTTTATTTATTTATTGGACAGACAGAGATCACAAGTAGGCAGAGAGACAGGCCGAGAGAGAGAGAGAGGGAGGAGGAAACAGGCTCCCTGCTGAGCAGAGAGCCCTACGCGGGGCTCAATTCCAGGACCCTGGGATCATGACCTGAGCCGAAGGCAGAGGCTTTAACCCACTGAGCCACACAGGCGCCCCTCCTCTGACTTTTTTCAAGATATTCTCTTTGCTTTGAATTTCTATAGACTGTGATATTCTTAGGTATAGATTTTTTGGTTTTTGTCTTTCTTGGTGTTTTGGGGCTTCTGGATTTGTAGTTTGGAATCCATCCTAATTTTGGAAAATTCTCATCCATTAGTACTTCAAGTATTTCTTTTACTTGTTCTTTCTTTTCCTCCTGGTATTCCAATTTAACGAATGTTACGTTTTCAAATGTCTCACAACTCATGGATTTTTGAATTTTTTTTTTTCCTATTTTAATGTCAGTTTGAGAAGTTTGTATTTACCTACTTTCAAGCTTACTGACTCTTTCCTTGGCTGGGTCAAGCTTATTGATGAGCTCATTGAAGGCAGTCATCCTTTCTATTACTGTCTTTAATTTCTAGAATTTCCTTTTGATTTCTTAGGGTTTCTATCTCTCTGCTTACTTTACCCACTTCTTCTTCCATCTTGTCTACTTTCTCATTAGAACCCTTAACATATTAGCCATAATTATCCTCAGTCCCTGACAGATAACTTCAACATCTGTGTCATATCTGATTCAGGTTCTGATAATTGCTTTGTCTTTTCAACCTGTGAAATTCTTTTTAACTTTTTGACAGGATTTGAATTTTTTTTCCTGAGCCAGTCATATTATAGTGGGTACTAGAAACTGAGGTAAATAACCTTGTAGTGTAGGAATTTATGTTAATCTGGCCAGAGGTTGGGCTATGTTTAATGTTTGTTGTTGCTGTAACTGTCAGAGGGTTCAAATTCCTCTAGTGTCCTTGTTTGTCTCACCTGCTGACTTCAGGGAAGATTCCGAAGTACTGCTCTTCAGAGAGAATCTATATCTTGTGTCTCTTTCAGCTACAATCCAGTTATACAGGATCCCTGTTTGTGTGGTCATAAGGGACAAAGGAAAGTAACTGTTCTGTAATCTTCTGATTAAGTATCAACCTTACAGTGGGGTTGTGTCTCTTGTCTATGACCTTCAGAAGTCTCCCCCCCACCCCGAAACAGGTTATAGCTCTTTATTTCCCTCCTTTTCCTGGCTACAATGTTTTAAATCTATTCTTTTGCACCTCTTATCTCTGTTGAATATGTTCCCTACCCCTGCCCCCACCTTAGGTGAGACAGGAAGGCTAGAGAGGTCTGGAATGGGAGTAAAGCCCTTTCTCCAGCTGACAAAAAGCTCACAAAATTTTTTCTCCTGGGAGTAGGTCTTTGTTATGGACAAGGTTTGGGTATATTTCACAATTAGTACTCTTCCTCTTCTCCTGACAAGACAGTGATGGATATTTATAGGGTTTTTATCTTGAGAACAAGTGAGATTTCTGGGGGTAAATCACACAGAAGTTAGAGGGCCCCAAGGAGATTTTCACTGTCATGTCTCATGTCCAAATATAACCTCCAGCAATATATCAAAATCACCAAATGTTTCTACTATTTTATCACTCCAGTAACTACTGTTCCATGTGTGACTCTGTACACACCTGTTTATCCTGATTCAGGGTTAAGAATTTTCCCTTCAACTTTGATCCTTTGGTGTGTATTAGAAAAGTCAATGATTCATAATTGCCAAAAACTAGAAGCAACTAGGATATCCTTCAATAGGTTAATGGAATAACAAACTCGGATATATTTTGAACACTGGAATATTATTCAGCAATAAAAAAGAATGAGCTATCAAGTCATTCAATGAAATGGATGAATCTTAAATGCACTGTGAAAGAAGAAAGTCTGAAAAAGCTACATAATGCACAATTTGTGTTACATTCTAGAAAAAACAAAACTATAGAGATAGTAAGCAGAGCAGTGATTACCAAGGGGTTTGGGACATGATTAAATAGGTGAAGCACAGGGGATTTCTTTTTGAGGTCATTTTTGTGATTTTATGTGACACTGTAATGGTGGATATGTGAAACTATGCACTTTTCAAGACCCGTGGAACTTGTGCCATGAGCACAAGGAGTGAACCTTCATGCATACAAGTATTTTTAAAAAATTATTTTTTTTAGGGGCGCCTGGGTCGCTCAGTGGGTTAAAGCCTCTGCCTTCAGCTCAGGTCATGATCCTAGGGTCCTGGGATCGAGCCCCACGTCGGGCTCTCTGCTCAGCGGGGAGCCTGCTTCCTCCTCTCTCTCTGCCTGCTTCTCTGCCTATGTGTGATTTCTGTCTGTCAAATAAATAAAAAAAATGTTAAAAAAAATAAATAAAAACGATGAAATTTGAAAGAAGCAGTAATTGGCCAGTAATTAGAAAGCTGTCACTGTTTAGAATAGGCTTTGCAGACTTTAAAAAAAAAAAAAGAAAAGAAAAGAAAAGAAAAGAAAAGAAAAGAAAAAAATTATTTTTTTTAAAGATTTTATTTATTTATTTACTTGACAGACAGAGATCACAAGTAGGCAGAGAGGCAGGCAGAGAGAGAGGAGGAAGCAGGCTCTCCACTGAGCAGGAAGCCCAATGTAGGGCTCGATCCCAGAACCCTGGGATCACCACCTGAGCCGAAGACAGAGGCTTTAACCCACTGAGCCACCCAGGCGCCCCTTTTAAAAAATTATTTAGAAGGTAGGCAGATCTCAGGATAAAATGAAAAATGTGAAGAAAAAAAGTGTCTACCTGTATAACGAATATATGAAACAACATCACTGAAGGGGATGGAGGGAAAAAAGGCTGACTTAAGTGACTCTGGAAATAAGTGGAGTCTATGAGACTAAAGATGAAAGGAACTATACGTAAGTACTGTACTCTAATTGATTAAGCTGTTTTCTATGGGAGGAGGGATTAACAGTTTGAAACTATAAAAGCATGTTGATTAAACCAGTAAATGGATGGCGGACAGTGGGAACCAGGTTTCTTATTGCTGGAATGGGAGGTTACATATAAGGGTTAAAGGCTATAATAATCCCTTTGGGGATGGAGTTGAAGGCATCCTTATGAACTCATGTTTAGCCTAATATAAATATAGACGGTCACATATAGAAATATCTATAGACATGTATATATATAAGGGCATGCAAGCAACAACAGACCAGGACCAGCAACAACACACCTAGAACTCAGATCTTGGTTTCTAACACTATTCTTCAATAGAAGGAATAAAGGTTTTTTAAAGAAATGGCTGATTCTAAGGCAGGCAAGAAATATCAGAGATAAGTCTAGAGCATTTTATAATGCCATAAAGGATGGACTTGCTCAAAAAAACCCACAAGTTTAGGGGTGGATGTCAAAGAAGTTAATTGAAAGAGATCCCAATAGCCAAAGCTGAAACAATTTGAGCACCAAAATAAATACTGTAGTATTGGATTATAACCCAAAATGTAAAATAAATATCTATGAGCCATAGTGATCTAAGTAAATGGTTGAATGAATGAATGAATGAATGAATATGAGAGTAAATAAATCACCCATGCAGAGGAAGTCCAAATAATTTGTTTAGATACCCTGTCCTCAAAGATATGGAGCTTAACTTCCCATCCCATCCCTTAGGTATGGGCTATGCATACATATATTCCAAAGAGTATAGCAGGGAAAGAGGGACTAGAGGTAAGTTTACAATGGAGAAACTTGACAAATACTAACATCAACAGTGATAAGTTATAGTAAAGTATATACACCTGATTTGATGTAAAGAGAGTGGCACTTCATCCTTGTGGTTTTCTTCCCCAAAATCCATAACCTGGCCTAATCACATAGAAAACATAAGAAAATTGAAGAGACTATACAAAATATGTAATCAATACTCTTGAAAATTTTGAAGGTCATTGAAAACAAGGGAAGTCTAATAAACTGTCACAGCGAAGAGGGACCTACAGAGTCATCCCATCCAAATATAAAGTGGTCTCCTGGGTGGGATCCCAAAATAGATAAAGGGCATGAGGTAAAAACTGAAGATGTTTGAATTCTACTTAACAATAATGTATCAATATTGGTTCATTAATCATGATAAATATGCCATATTAATGAAGGTATTAATAAGAGGGGAAACTGGATTTGGGATATTTGGGAACTCTGTACTATATCGTTAATTTTTCCATAAACCTAAAGCTATTCTAAAGTAAAAAGTTTATTAAACACAGTGTTCAGCATACCATAAAAATTTATGAGACATACGAAGAAAAGTAACAGAAGACTGATGATCAGAAAAAGCAAAAAACAATCAGTGGAAAGACACACACAGATAAACAAGTTATTGGAATTAGGTGACAAGGATTTTAAATTAACTATTATAAATGTGTTAGATAATTGAGGGGAGAGGTGGACAAGGAAAATGGATAGATGGATAATTTCTAAGAGAAGTGGAATGTCTGAAAACTAACCAATGGATAACCCAAGACTGATAATACTGTGTCTTAAATTAAGAATGCATTAGAAAGGCCCACTTAATATCAGACTGAACAATGGAAAAAAGGATTCATGAACTTGAAGACTGGTCAATTAAATTATCCAAACTGGAGAATAAAGAAAAAAGAATTGAAAACAAAAAAACAAAGCACAAATGTAAAGGGCATATAGGACAATACCAAGTTTTCTAATACATTAGTTGGAATGGCATACAAAGATGAGAGAGAGAATGGAAGAGAACAAATAATTGTAGACATAATGGCCAATAATTTTCCAAAACTGGTAAAAAAGACATAACACCACACATTCAAAAAGCTCAGCAAAATGGGATTACTATCCAGTCAAGCAAGAAAAACATAAAGAAAACCATTCCTAGGCAGTTAAGCTGCTAGAAAACAAAGATGAAGAGAAAAATCTGAAAAGCAGTCAGAAACAAATAGACCTATTATATTCAAATCAACAGCAATAAGAATTTGGCTGACTTCTTAATAATTGCAAAGAAAGCTAGAATGATACATGCAATGTGTTGGAAGAAAAAACTGCCAACCCTAGAATCTTATACCCAGTGAAATATCTTTCCAATCCAATGTCCCCAGACAGTACTTACCTTCTTTCCTTACAAACCTTTACTCTATCTAAAAAACTCACTACATTCAATATGGCATCCAGACTCTTAGGATCAATCTTGCCTTCTCCTATTTCTGACTCTCACAGTCTCACCAATTTCTATCAATTCCACCTCAGAAAACCTTCAGAATTCATCACTCCTCTTTAGCCTCACTAGTACTGCACTGGTCCAAGCCCTCAACATTTCTTGCCTAAACTATGCCAAAGGCCATTACCTAAGAAGGCTTCCTAACTCTGATCACTCCTGATTGCTCCCTATAGAGTTCATCATCTTCCATACAACCTCTGAAATCAGTGGTCTAAAAACAAAACTGATCTTGTCTCTCTGATGTTTAGAGGTCTCTTCTGACTTTCTATCACTTCTGAATAAAATTTATACACTATGAAATATAAGATCCTTCACAATCTTTTTTTTTTTTAAGATTTTATTTATTTCTTTGACACAGAAAGAGAGAGCACACAAGCAGGGGGAGTGGCAGGCAGAGGAAGAGAGAGAAGCAGGCTCCCTGATGAGCAAGGAGCCAGACAAGGGGCTTGATCCCAGGACCCCGGCATCATGACCTGAAGTGAAGGCAGACACTTAACTGACTGAGCCCCCTAGGTGCACCAATCCTTCAAAATCTTGACCCCAACAATTCTTCCAGTATCTGTTCTTAGATACTCTTTTCCTCTTTTGTTGTACTTATAAAATTTTAAAATAATTATAAGCTTATGTCTTTTCTCTTTTACCAGATATTAACTTCTCAAAGTATATGATCATTTGGAGCATGTTCTGCTGAAGACTAAAACTTGAAAGGGTGGAGGAGGGTGAGGAGTCATCCTCTTCTCTAGCAAAGTTTTCCAGAAAGTGACTCTCTTCTGAGTTCCCAGGAGAGGGGAACTGCCATCGAATGTAAGGCTTATAGTAAAGGTATTGTGGTCCCTGGAAGCCATCGGGAAGCCATTTAGAGGGGGAGGGGTATACTGTCCTATCATCCAATAAAGTTAATGTAATAAGACCTTTTGTTGTTAAAGAGCTAGAAAGGTGAAAAGCTGCCCAACTCCTACCAATATGAATTGGCAGCAAGACATATGGGACTATTTCGCAAGGAGCAGATCCCAGAGTCAGTTCATTAACAGTGCTCTTGGGGCTTCTGGTACCTTAGAAGATGACTTTACATAGGCCAAACAGAAGTAAATATCAAGATCTATGTCCCTAGGAATTCAGGTGTGGGATCCCCTTATCTAAGCACAATACAGAGTCAGTGGGTTACCCACCACACAGACATTGCTTTGAGGATTCTCAGTAGCTTGCATATAGCTGGGAGCCAGCAGCAGACCTACAGAATCTGTCAAAATGGCCAATTGTCCACAGTGACATCATGTGGCTGCAAGGAGTAATGGCAGTATACGTCCCATCTCCTGTTGCCCTGCCTAACCTCAAATTTCAGATCATGTTAGTTCCCAGAGTTCACAAAATATCAGGGGGTACTCTAAAAACAGGACACCAGGGGCGCCTGGGTGGCTCAGTGGGTTAAGGCCTCTGCCTTTGGCTTGGGTCGTGATTCCGGGGTACTGGGATCGAGCCCCGCGTCGGGCTCTCTGCTCAGCGGAGAGCCTGTTTCCCCCTCTCTGCCTGCCTCTCTGCCTACTTGTGATCACTCTCTCTCTCTGTCAAATAAATAAAAAAAATCTTTAAAAAAAAAATTCTTTAGGGAAAGAATTTTTCAGACCTGGTAAGAAAGGATTCATCTTTAACTCTCTTGCTAATGTGATTATCATCAAATTCTTCAACTGAATACTTTTCTGTTTACAAGGTGGTCTGTAGGGGCACCTGGGTGGCTCAGAGAGTTAAGCCTCTGCCTTCTGCTCAGGTCATGGTCTCAGGGTCCTGGGATCAAGCCCTGCATCAGGCTCACTGCTCATCAGGGAGCCAGCTTTTCTCTCTCTGCCTGCATCTCTGCCAACTTGTGATCTCTCTCTCTCTCTCTGTCAAATAAATAAATAAAATGTTTTAAAAAAATAAAAAATAAAAGGTGGTCTATACCAGATTTTTTTCCCCCTGAAACTTAGCTTGGGAAAATTATTTTCATCAAAATGGGCCTAAATTCTGCTGAAAATGAGGAAATTTAAGCCTGTTGTGATAAAAAGCTGTGTTTCCAAGCTAATTTTTAGGAAAAATCTAATAAAAGAAATACTTAACAAAAAAGTACAGAATGCCTGCTGGGATAAAAATGAAATGAAGTTTCTAAGCAACTTCTGAGTAAAAACACAGTTCAAAAACAGTGTTATTAACAGAAATTATGGAATTTAAGCTTTTTGTAATAAACATGTGTTTTCAAGCTAGTTTTGAGAAGTATCTAGGAAAATACATTTTAAGTAAAAATGGAATTTAATCCTGTTGTCTTTTCTAAACTGGTTTTGAGGAAATTTCAGTATAAAATTTTAAAAAGGAGGAAAATAAAGAGAAAAAAGCACAGAATTTAAACAATACAATTGCAACAAAGAACACAGACAAACCCAAGGGAAGGACTGCAAAACAGAGGTGAAATTGTCCCAAACATGGCAAAAAATGACAAGGCCTTTGCATCATTCTCCAGCTCCTCCTCAGCCTCCCGTAGGGACCAGGCATGACTGTAAGCTGCCTCCCCTTCTCGGCCAAGCATGGGGTATAACCTTGCAGTGAGGCAGTTCCTGCAGTCCAGGATGATTCCCTGGAAGGGCTTGAGCTGTGATCTGTAGGCACCCTGGGAAATGATCCCTCGATCCCTTTTGGGGGTGTCTGTGTTAAGTGCTTGGCAACCCAATTGGCAAAAAACACCAGCAGTAAATTTAGGGTATTTAGGAAGGACAAAATGTGGGACCACATAATAGAGAACTTCAGGTACATCAGAGATCACCAATGTCTCACCAACTCAAGAAGAAACACCTTAATGAAGATTCAAGTTCTCAAAAAGGCATCAAAGAAACAGTGTTTCAAAATATTTAAACACAGAAAAGGGAGGAAGGCTAAATAAGATAATCTTATTCATTTTCACCACATGGAAACTCTGACAAATTTTAAGCCCACACGTTATTGAAATGTAAGTGATGACTTAGGGTAATAAAAGCAAGTTAAATCACAATTTAGATGAGAAAACCCAGGATTGCCCTAATGCAGCTATGTTGTAACTTGCACACAAGATATCAAGGAGAATTTTTCCTGTTTTCCCAGATTCAGGGCATGCCACCGTACACTGAGTCCAAGAAAGCATCATCATGCATAATTGGGGCCAGACACTCTCAAAGAACGCACCCAAAAATTCACTGCCTGCCCATTAGTCTATCAATGTACATTCAAAAATTGAAGAAACCACTGAATAGATAACTCAAGAGAATTTAGTATTCACGATGAGTTTGTCCCTCCTTTCCCAGTGTTTCCCACTTAAAGTTAAGCAAGGAGACAGCCATGAGAATCACTCTACTATGTACCAGAAACAGACTAGCATTTCAATTCAATGGTCCTTCTGATCTCTCCTTTGTGTGCTATTAGAGAAAAATTCAAGAGTATGGGGATAGGGGTTGCCACATAAAATACAGATGCATGGAGGTTCCTTACACTAAAAAGGCATTCATTGTTTAACTGAAATTCAAATTTATCTGGGTTTTCTATGTTTTTACTTACTAAATCTGGCAATCCTATTTGTAGGGAACAGCAGGGCAGAGAGAGCTGGTAGCAGAGGGAGAGTGGAAAATGTACATCAAAGGTAGCTGGACTTGTGCCACCTTGTGGGTGCCCATTCAAGATCCCACTGATAGTGAGGAAAGTCCAACAATAAGAACTTGAACCTGATAATCTGGTGTGGAAACTGTTCAGGGAGAATCAGAAGAGACCAAGAAACTAGGAAGCTCTAAAGGGTTCTACAGAGAACTCAACCACACATATACCCCAGAGGGAGCCTGTATGTGAACACTTGTCTGACAGACAGTCAAAGCCAGAGAAACAGTAACAGCATAGAGAACAAAGGCACCAGTCAAGTAAGAGATATTTCTGTCTTTCCATGTTCCTACACCCAGCCCCAACCCACCAGGGAAGACAGGACCCCAAAATGGCAGGGGTGAGAGAAGAAATGTAAGAGTAGGTCCTGCAAGTCTCTTGAACCACATCCAGAAGGGGGAGAAAGGAGGAGAGGAAATGAACATTCAATTGGATGTCACATTACAATTTTTAAACTGGATCAAACTATGCCATCTACTGCTGCAAAACAAGTTTAGTGGCTTAAAACAACAGACGTTTATGGTCTCACAGTTTCTATGAGATATGAATCTGTTTCTAACTTAGCTGGATCCTCTACTTCAAGCTACTATCAAGATGGTGGCTGGGGCTGCCATCATCTTAAGGCTGAACTGAAGAAAGATAATGACTCCAAGCTCACTCACTCATTCGGTTCCTCATCAGCTCTCACACTGAGCTCAGCTTCTCCCTGGCAGTTGCTATGTGGGCCTCTCTAACACAGGAGCCATTTTAGGTACTTCCTACCACAGACTGCATTGACCAAATACTGAGAGTTATCAAAAAGCTACAGTACTGCCAAAAATCCCATTTATGGATGAGGGGAAAAGAGACTGAACAGAGCATAACTGAAAAAAAGTATTGACAAAACTCAAGCTTTTCTATTTGTAACCATCAAGTTGAAACATCTCCATAAACTAGATACAAATCTTTGACAACCGTTTTTGCAGTCAGGAAGAGAGACGTTGTGGTATAGCAGAGAGAAATCATTCTTTGGAGATCACCAGAACCATGTTGGAAGCTCAGCCTCAACACTACTAATAGCCATGGGTTCATTAACATCTTTGAAAGGCAATCTTCTTCTTAGTAATCAGGGTTGTGATGAGCATAACAGATGATAAACACGGTTTTGTAATATGTCTGCTCTATACATAGTAGCCATTATTATCATTATCATTGTCATTATCATTGCCATTACCATTGCACAATCCTCCACGGTTCATCTATCCAAGATTAGTGACCAGCAGAACCCAAATTGTCTTCATCTCTATTTTAAAGCATGAAGATGACAGAAGTCATAACAGCCATTTGTGCATAAGCAAGCACATATTTCTTGATTATGTCTGAATTTTGTCCTAGATGTGTAATTTTGGTGAGACTGACTCACTGCTCAGTGGCTTATACTTCACAAAGAGAGTGAAAAACCATGTCTACTGACACTGAGGCAGAGCCTGGTATAAAGTGGGGTATCACTCATGTGTATCTTCCTATAAAGTGTCACAGGGCCAAGATACTGTGGGAGAATCCAACATGGCCATAAACAACTAGAACTTCTCCACTCACCAGCAAGAGCCTCAGCACTGAAGCAACATCACAGCACTCTTTGTCTCCTAGTTCAGACAAAAGCTGGCTAAAGAAGAAGCAAAAAATATAAAAGAGGTTTATAAGAAAGATTTTCTTCTCTCCTCCCAAACAGGAGATTTTTGGAGTCAATATCATCACCTTCCTGTTCCTTTTCCATCAACATCATTACCATCATCATCATCATCATCATCATCATCTTCTCCTCCTCTTTCTCCTTCCTCTCCTCCTCCTCCTCCTTCTTCTTCATCTTCATCATCATCTTCTTCATTATCATCATCCAACCACTACCACCACTACCATTTTTTGAGGTTTGGCCATGTGTATTAATCTACTGGTGTGTACAAATTATCCTAACATTTAGCAGTTCAAGAGTTTAAAACAACAAATATTTATTATCTCACACAGTTTCAAAGGGGCAGGAATCCAGAAGCAGTTTGGTTAGATTCCTCTGGCTCAGTGGCTATTATGAAGTTGCAGTCAATCTCTTGGTGGGGAGAGATGCAGGCTTCAGTAATCTGAAAGCTTAACTGAAGCTAGAAGATCCACTTCCAAGCTCACTCACATGGCTATTGTCTGGAGGCTCCAGTTCCTCACTGTGTGAGCCTTTCCATAGAGCAACATGGCTATGGGCTTATCCCAAGTGAACAACTTGAGAGGGATTGACCAAGACAGAAGACACAGTGCCTCTGCATGACTTGTTCCCCAAAGTTACACACCATCACTTCAACTTCAAGTCATTTCTTAGAAGCAAGTCATGAATCCAGCTCTAACTCAAGGGGAGGGGAACTGGGCCCCGGCTCTTGAAGGGAGGAGTATCTAAATATATTTTTAAACCCATCATATCATGTTACAAGGACCGTGGTAAACATGATACATATATATATAGTCTTTCCTGGTGTAAAAGAAAAAATTGTTTATTCGTGCATTTATTCATTCAACAAACCTTTATTACAGACTTTATCTACCTAAAAATGTGTTCTAAGTGACTATTTGTCCAATCCTTTGTGCATTTTATCCCTTACTGCTTATTGTTTCTAGCTTTATTCTTTTCTTTATTGTACCTATTCCAGTCTCTTTCTGTAGCCTTGCAATAGCATCTGTCCTCTGGCCATGAAAACATCCCCACATTTATGCTTCTTTCAAGCCAGCTTAACTTATTACAAAGCAATATCTTAAGTCACACTTAGATATCACATTTGTAACTTAACCACTGTCTGCAGCAAAGATATAATATAATCTTAGTTGGGGAAACAGTCAACACAAGATTATCTCAAATGTGACAGAAGATAGTCATCTTCAAGAAGTGATTTGGGAAGAAGAGAAAAGTTGAGTTGCTGTTGCTAGAAAAGCTCCCTCCATTTATTTTCAGGAGTTTCTGCTTAGGAAAGTCACCAAAGTTACTTAGGGTTAGTGCCAAAGATAGCTCTATTTTGAACCCCCATGCAAGTGGGAGTTAATTATTACACAACCAAGAAGTATTCCCTCTAAAATGATCTCCCACCATGTAATCTCTATGGTGTGTTAGAATGAAATTCCAAGAGCACAGGCAACAAAAATAAAGAAAGAAAGAAAGAAGCTGGACTGAGTCAAAATTCAAAACTTACGTGCTTCAAAGGACACTATCAAGAAAGCAGAAAGATAACCCACTGAAGGCGGGAAACTATTTATAAATCATATATCCGATAAGAGACTTAAATCTAGGTTATATAAAGGGCTCTTATGACTCCATAATGAAAAGAGACAAGCAACCCAATTAATAATTGGTCAAAGGATCTGAACAGACATCTCTCCAAAGGAAATATACAAATGATCAATAAGCACATGAAACAATGTTCAATATATATTAGCCATCAGGGAAATACAAGTCAAAATCACAGTGAGATACTATTCCACAGCTACTAAGGAGGTAATGATCAAAAAGACAGATAGTAACAGTGTTGTTGAGCATGTGAAGAAATTGGAAGTCTCATACATGGCCACTGGTATTGTAAATGGTGCATTCGCTTTAGAAAATCATCTGGCATTCCCTTGAAAAGCTAAACATAAAGTTATCATATGACCTGACACTTCCACTGCTAGATATGTACCCAAGAGAAATGAAAATATGTCCACACAAAAACTTGCATACAAATGTTCATGGAAGCATTATTCACAGTAATCAAAAACTGAAGGAAATCAAATGTCTATCTACTGATAAATGGATGAACAGAATGTGAAATATGCATAAAATGGGATATTATTTGGCAATAAAAAGAAATGAAGTACTGATACTTGCTACAACATGGGGATAAACCTTGAAAACATACACTAAGTGAAAGAAGGCAATCACAGTCAACCATACATTGTATGATTTCATTTATAAGAAATGTCCAGAATAGGCAAATCTAAAGAAACAGAGTAGATTAGTGGTTGCCTTTGGCTTAGCGAAGCTGGAGGAAAACGAGGAGGAGAGACTGCTAATGAGTACAGGGTTTGGGTTGGGGGGGAGTGATGAAAATGGTCTAAAATTAGATACCGTTGATGATTGCATGACTGAACATGCTAAAACCCACTGACTTGTACACTTTAAATAAATGACTTTTATGGTACATGAATCATTTCTTAGTAAAGCTGTTATTTAAAAAAAAAATTAAAGGTCTATGTGATACTGCAATAGATCAAAAAGGCAATATGGGTAGGTATTATAATAATTTATAAGAAATGCTGAGCACCTGCTGTATGCAAACCACTATTAATAAGTTAGAAAGGAAATTCACAGTGAATAACAATAAGATAAGCCAAACTGTAACATTACATGAGTATTATGATACAAGTGCTACAAGCCTGATAAACAAAAAAAAAGGTTAATAACGTTTCTCTTCGATGTAGGCATTTATTCACTTCTTTTAAGTGAAGGAGAGCAATCAAGCTGCATAAAATTAAAATCTTAATTGCTCGGCTCTAGGCTATATTTTGTAAAGAGGGTTCATAAACACAGCCTGTGATCAAAATCTATGGAAATCCTGAGAGAACATCAAACACAAATGAGTTGCCAGAGGGTGTTTCCATATAGAATTAAATACTACCCTTATAAGATTAACAAATGATTTATTTATAATTGCAGACTCTTTGTTGAGGAAAAGCTAAATAGTATTTCAGTTCTCAGAAGTTCCTAAAATTTTAGCTTATGTCTACCACCTCAGGAAAAAAAAAAAACAAAAAACAAAAAAACATTGGTTGAGAGACTGCACCTTGTAAGATGAGAATCTAAGAGGGATTTATTCTCATCCTAATAATGAGGTAAAAACATCCCAAATATCTCTATTCAGTGAGCACCTGGACAGCATCCAACCCCCAAAGAAACCAAGAATTCTGCTCAGTGACAACACATTATTTAACTCACCAGGGCAATTTAAGATAACACAATGTGACTCAAATCTATGCAAGGAAATTGGTCAGGTGAAAGCATTCTTTCCTTAAGAAACACCTGCTGGCAATTGAGATAGAAAAAAAATACATGTCGAGTTGTGAGCATGTTTAGAGAATTATCCTGACTGATTCTGTGACCATGTGCAAATTAGCTCCCTTCCAGATCCTTGTGGGGGTGATTTCCAAAGGCTTCAAACCAGATCCATGGCTTGATGGGAGAAAGCAGCAGTTTTTACTTTTATTTTGTATGTAACAAATATATATATTATTAAATAGATAATAAAATTTAAAACTATACGTAATATATAATACATATTATCTATGGGAGACACCTATTTATAGCTATTTATATAAAATAAAAATACATAAACAATATACTTAAACCATATACTACATATAGGAACTATATAGAATATGTATAATATTTAGAATTTATAACAAGTTTATAACTTATAGTGTATGTAAATACTATAGTTAAATTTTGAGCAAGGAAGAATCTATAACACAAAAAGCTCGCTGTGCCTTTCCACCAGCTGAGTTTGCACTTACGTTTCCCCGGAAGTTTCTCCGGAAGTTTCTCCGGTGGCCACATGTTAGCACTTCTTTTCACACATCCTCCACAGTTGACAGAAGGCAAAGGACACGGCATCCTCTTTTCATCATCATGTGCTAGTTGGGTATCTGAAATGCAAAATAAATGAAAGGGAAAGAGAAAAGTCAGACCAACTGCCAGATCATCTCTTTATAATTTCACACTGGCACTTTTACCTCAACAGTGATTTTGCTAAAAAAGGAAGTTGGAGGGTCCTACTGTGGGTTTGTTAGAGTCTGCTTTCCAAATGGGAACTGCTCCCACACCCCGTCCGACTGTTATGATGGTCCATCCTGCTCATTCATTTCATATCTTTAGTTAACTCCCCTTTGAAACGCAACAACCAAATGGAGCTCATGCTCCTAAAATAAATAAAAGATTTGCCGGGAGTCTAAGCAGTAGTTCATTTCTGCCTCCCCCAGGGGGCTCAGTGGACTCCTGCAGCCCTCCATGTCCCTCAGTAGCAAGGGTGAGGCATGCCCCACTTTGAATGTATTTGACAGTAGGGCCTGTGTGATCTTGTGCCCAGCATCTTCCCTGCACTGGCCTAAATTTAGGAAATGCTTGCCAGAATGAACCCCAGCTGGATGCACTTTTCTGGGGCTTCTGTTGCCACTTCTGGTAAGTGATCACAGCAGCAAAGGGTATTAAATTCTTAAATTATTGGGGATTCTTCTTCCTGTAACTTTGAAATTACTTAGCCTTAACATTTCTTAGGATGAGCTCAGAGCAGAACCCACGGTTCCCTAATTCTCCAGAGAATGGCTCTACTCTGACAAGCCTGGGAAGGAAGGGAAAAAGAAAGAAAATAAACCATTATTAAGCCTCTAAATATCAGAACACTTTATAGTCTCATCTCATCATTACCTTTTATACCAAACCTGTGAGATGTTCATCACCATCCACTCAAAGACATGCTGAGAAGAGGAAACTGAGTCCCCAAGGTCAAGTGATTTATCCAAGGCCACATGGTGAGTACTGACTGGACAGAGCAAGACAGCCAGTGGTTCTCAGCTCCTTCTGATCCACAGACTTCCTGGGCTTCGGTGACAGCCGAAGACTGCTCCATGCACACATTTCACAAACCAGTTCAGGCTCCAGGCACCCCTTGATGACTAGCCCAGAGTCTGAAGAATTCTAGCACCAGAGCTTTCTTTCACACAACTTCCACACAACTAGGCCACCTCCCACTGGACAAGGCTGGGGAGGACAGAAAGGAAATCGCCCAATATTTAAAACACCTGTTTCTCTCATTCTAAAACTCTTATCCCTACCTTCCGTGTGTCTACATAAATTCCGTTTGAATCCTTTTCTACTGAGCACCAGCATTTTGATCAGAAACTACTTGTAGGAAGTGAAAACTAAAACGATTTCAGAACCTACTCATCAGCCACCTGTGTTGTTTTCCTCTCCAGCAATCCCAGTTCACTTGTTTAATCCAAAAGACCTGAAAACAGGATCTCGAAGGCTGTCTGCACACCCATGCCCACCGCAGCATTATTCATAAGAGCCAAAAGGTAGAAGCAACCTACGTATCCACTTACGGGTGAATGGACAGAGAAAAGATGGTGGGTATGTACAATGAAATATTATTCAGCCTTCAAAAAGAAGGAAATTCTGTCATGTGCTACAATACTGATGAACCTTGAGGACATTATGCTGAACAATCCATTCCTGTGACGTAAGAGTTGTAAACGAACACGCATTCTGTGTTTCAGTAGCTTCTTGAGGGAAGAGTAACCACCAGTAACAGTGACCAGAGAACTGGTTTTCTTGAGCCTGAGTAGTACTAAATGGGAAACACTGAAAGAGCATTTTTGTTTTCTGTTAGTCCCTCTCCATCTAATATAACCAACCATCCGCTGTGCTGAAAATCACTCAGCATCTTGTTTTAAGCTCAAAAATTAATTTTCACAACAGAATGAATTACTAAAGACTGCTGTCAGTAAAAGGGCCTGGATTTTGAAAGTCCATTAGAGGCTGAAATGTCTTCTTTATAAATTAATGCAAATGCAGTTTAAAATGCACTAAGATACTTACTTATTAACAGTTTTCTTGGCGCTAGAGAGCTGCTTTAAGTCCCTACTGACCATGTCCTGAAGCGATCTCTTTCTTCAACAGTCTGCTAGGGCCTCCACTAGCTTGCCAAGATGGTCTTAATGTTTCCCTAAACTTCCCGGACTAAACTTTACACATTCTTCCTGACTATGGTAACCTGACCTCCTTTTTCGTAGAGCCTTTACTTTGGAAACTTTCACTTGTGAATTCTTTCTCTGTAAATCCTCTCCTAGCTTCTGGCCCCAGTTTACAACCCAGGAATGTCCTTCTCAAGGATCAGGAAGTCATTCCTTTGAAATGCAGTCATCAAGGAAGATAACCCTCTCTGTGAGGGGGTAGAGTCTAACTTTAGTTAAGTGTCAATTAACAGACACTGATGACCTAATAACATACCCTCAATTCATCGATAGTGTCCTTAGGACTCCTTCACTAGCTCACTCCAACACTTAGAAATCCTCCCCAAAGGATGCAAGAATACATAATGGGGGGAAAGACAGTCCTTTCAATAAATTGTGATGGGAAAACTGTGCAACTATATGTAAAGGAGTAAAACTTGGTTATTTTCTTACACCATACACAAAAATAAACTCAAAATGGATTAAAGACCTAAATGTGAGACCTAAAAACATAAAACCCCTAGAAGAAAACATAGGCCCTTCTTCTTTAGTACTAGAATCAGAAAAAAAAAAAAGATGGAATTAAAGTAAATTTGTTGAAACACAAAGAGATGAACCTGACATATTTTTAAATTTGAAAGCCATTATGAAATTGTTGGTAGACCCACATGCTTCATGTCCAGACATACACTATATGCATGCTAGTATATCAATCTATTGAAGTTTTTAAATAAGCTTAGAAAGAAGTGAATAAGGGCATACACCAAAATAATTAAAAATGTTCATTTCTAGCAAAATAATGGGATCTTTCTTTTCTTCTATAGCTAGGCCATATTTTCCAAACTTTCTATGAAGAATTGCATTTGGGGATAAATTTTTTAAATGGGAAGAAAGAGAAGATTTCAAATAGTAAAAGGAACTCTCACATGCTATCTCTAAAAATAATCACACTAGATTTTTTTTTCCTTTTTACCAGCTTTCCTACGTGCCGTGGGTGGGAAATAGAATATGCTAACAAAAGGTATTACAAATGTATTCACTGCTTTGAATACTGTTTCTTCTGGTTCTTCTTTTTTTTTTTTTTATGTTCAGTTAGCCACTGTATAGTACATCATTAGTTCTTGATGTAGTGTTCCATGATTCATTAGTTGCATATAACACCCAGTGAATACCGGTTTTTCATTCCTAGATGTTCCTTAGAAAACTAAAGCCTTCCTTCCTTTCTGATTCCCATCAGGTTAGTCCATCCAGGAACAACTCCACAGGTCCTGTGTCCTCCTCTAGTTCAGGCAAGTGTCTCCCACACAGAAATATCTGAACTCAATGCTGCAGATTTTAAAAAGCCTCCCCAAGCCCCCCGAAGAGGCTGCCACCCCCTCCGGGGAGTGATTTACCTCTCAGATGTCAGAAAAGCACCAGGGGGACACCCCCTTCCCTGGCCTCAAAGTTCACGGGGACGAGGACCACTCAAGTCATTCTGTCCTGCTCAAGCGAGAGAACTGGATGCCTGGACACCTTTGATGTGAGCTCATAGTCCCAAAGAAAGAGAACTTGGCACTTGCTAAAGTTAAACAAGCCAATGTCTGTCTATAGGAAGAAAGGAGGGAGGACAAGGGGACGAGGGGTCAACGCTATTAAGAAACACTTTTAAATTAAGATTGTAGAAAACTATTTTTATCGGAAGAGTGGAATATCCCTGTTCTGGAGGCTGACTGACTCCAGGTCCCCGATACCAACTATTTCAAATGGAGTCCATAGCTTAAGTAGGACACAGGCTAGTTAGAGCTCTGGAAGAAACAATCAAACTGTACCAGGATTAAACAATACCTACAAGGAAAAATTGGGGGATAATAGGAAAAGGGAATAAGTCCTTGGCAAGGCAAAACTTACAGTGAAGAAAGAAAATTATTCAAAAAGCCTAAGGAAACTATAAGATCCTAACTAGAAAGGCCAAAAACCCTGGTTCCAGAGAAAGCCGGGTTGAGGCTCCTACTTAAAAAAGTTTTTTGCTGGGGCACCTGGGTGGCTCAGTGGGTTGAAGGCTCTGCCTTCCGCCTAGGTCATGATCCCAGGGTCCTGGGATCGAGTCCACATCCGGCTCTCTGCTCAGCAGGGAGCCGGGTTCCCTCTCTCTCTCTCTGCCTGCCTCTCTGCCTACTTGTGATCTCTGTCTGTCAAATAAATAAATAAAATCTTTTTAAAAAAAAAAGGTTTTTTGCCATGAACAGAGAAAATGTCACCTGTGTCCTCATCCTAGAAGGTATCAGGCGCCAGAGAAAGAAGGCTCTTCTCCAGACAAAGAAGCATTTAACAATTACAGGTCCATAGACCCCAATACCCACCCTTTGGTGCCAGAAGTGTCTTCCTATTCTGAATTTTTTGGATTTTAGGAAAGAAATCTGGTGCATAATCAACAATGTTATATAACATCCCCAGTGGCGTCTGGGGCAACATCCCATTAATTTTTCTTAAGCAAAACATTTGAAGAGTTACCCTAAGGGGGATAAATAAAGGATATATATAAATAGACTCACATCAGTTCAAGTTTTGCTACCAGATGGGTTATGGAAAAAAGAATTCAATTCCTTGAGGTTTTGGGGTTTCAGAAATGTGCAGAAGGGACTGTAGACCTGGATTGATTTTTATATGTCTGTATGTCTGTCTTTCCCACCAGAGATTGAAAACTGTGCCTTATTTATCTTTCCCACTACCTGGGTTATGACGGTGCTCAGCAAGTGTGTTGAATTTAATTGATTAACTCCCAGGCTTGACGCTTCTTGCATTTGCTAGAGGCACGGCACTGTACCAAAGCCCTGGACACCCAGGGAGGCCCATGCTGCAAGGGCAGGGGTTCTCTGCTCAGTGTACTCAGAGCCTCTTTCAATGGAAGGACTTAAAAACAAAGCAAATTTTCTGCCTGATTTTAACTTCCCCAATTTCAAGTGCTGCCATCGTGTGAACGGCCGGAGATTACAAAGGCCAAGAATAAGATTTTTGCAGCATTATGTTTTTTGGAGCTTTGGTAGCAATGTTCTAGAAAACCCTGATAAAATGACAAGGATAACCCATCTGCGGAAACCAGTCTCCATAGTTCTTAAAGCTTCTCTCTTTGAACGTAGCAGCCTGGAGGCAAAGGGAGTAATCTGAGGCGTAGCAAGAAAGGCAGTTCTCATCTCTTGCCTACGGCAGGGGAGATCTCTATGGATGCTTCACCTTTGGGCCAGACTTCTGCGTGGCCTCACCCGCACTGCCCCACCGACCTCTCCCACGCACCACTGCCAGAGAGAAACCAGCACAGCCCGGCCTCCTCTCTTCCTCCACGGGACTCACCGGAGGTCTGGAAATAGATGTGTCAAGTTGTTCCCTCGGTCCCAGTCCTTTAACGTGGGTGCCAAGGTCATCCTACCTCTGGGTAGTACTGGTAGCACAATTAGTCTTATCTTTAGGTCTTTGAGGAAGAGGGTGTGACTTTAAAGCCAGGCAGGAACACAGATTTAAAGTTAAATAGTTAAAGCAACGCAGACACCAGAAAAGGCAGTGGGGAGTAGAGAGAACGTCCCCTTCAAACGCCCAGGCCAACACAGTAGTTGCCTTATCTAGAAAACTCAATATAAAGAAATTTAAATGTGGAGAACAAATAAGTTTGCCCTCTAATGACACTATTACAATTTTTTTTAAGTTACCTTATGGCTGCTTTACATAGTAAAATGCCTCATGTCTATTTTTCAGGTTTACTTTTTTGCAATGTTACTTATTGTGTAGGTAATCCATGTATACGACTAAAAAAAATAAACCAAGCAGGCAGTTAAATAGATTTTATAGGGGAAACTAAGTCCCCAGTCCCACTCCTGTCCCAAGGGCCTGGAGTTCCCCTTCTTAGAGGAAACAACTCTTGATTTTCTGATTCTTTCTGATACAGTCTTTACATAGGTCAGGCTGTACCACTTTTCTTGTTGTTGTTCTTTGTATTAATAGGTCTGTAAAATCTCCAAAATTCACTGTTTATGCACCACACCCAGTGCTCCATGCAGTACATGCCCTCCATAATACCCACCACCAGGCTCAACCTACCTCCCACGCCCCCTCCAAAACCCTCAGTTTGTCTCTTAGAGTCCGCAGTCTCTCTTTTAAAATGTATACTTTATCATACCATACACACTATTCCACATCTTGCTCCCTCTCTTCAAATTCATTTTAAATTATTAATATCCCTCCATGCTTTCAGCATGCCACCCTCTTCTGCACCGTGCTTGGGTCTTCAGACTTCTTCAGGGACTCCCAGTGCCTACTTCTGCAGACCTCAGTTTGGCATTCAGGGCTGGTCCGCTACTTCCCAATGAACCCCCTTAGATGCTGCTATGGTTTGAATGGTGTCCACCCCCCCCAAAGACCCTGAAATCCTAACTGCCAGAATCTGTGTGACCTGTTGTAAAACTAGTTTTTGCAAATGTAATTTAAATGGAAGTTAAGATGAGGTCCTATTGGAATAGAATGAGCCCTTAATCTATTTAGCTAAGGTGACTGTTGTCCTTAGATGACAAGAAGAAACACAGAGACACAGGAGGAATGTCACACCAGGAGGGAGACAGAGATGGGGACCAGGCATCTACAAGCTGAGGAACACCAAAGATGGCAGGAAACATCAGAAGCTAGAAGAGAAGCATGGAACAATTCTCCCCTACCGCCTTCAGAAGCAGCATGACCCTGCTGCCATCTTGATTTTTAATTTCTGGGCTCCAGAATGGTGAAAGGATAAATTTCTGAGTTTTAAGCCACCCAGCTTGTGATACTGTAAGGGCCTATTCAGCCAGAGCGGCTCCCCCCACAGGTTGAACTGCCATTTTATTGTAAAACTTAAATTGACCTTGCCCCCGCCAGGGGAACTTATTTAAAAGCAAGTCCGGGAAACCAGTCCCAGGTAATAAAGTCCAAATACAAGGGTGGGTCAGGCCAGGTGGAGGTATTCAATCAGTGGGGGCTCATACCATCTCCTAGCTACCAAGAAGTATGGGCCCTGCCCTTTGGGCACCTTTTGGGCGCCAATTCTGAACTAGGTGACAGGCTGGTTCAAATGTCTACTAGGGTAAACTGTAATTCAGTTGGTCGCCTAGCATCACTGTGGAGTTTCCTGTGTGTGTTACAATCTCATTGGTCACCTGTATGTGGCCAGGCCCAACCACATGGCCTTTGCTCTATACAAGTTAGTCTGGAAAGCAGGGAGGGGTCGTCCTCTCTGTAGGGGCGGCCCCGACCGGTCTGTTCGACGGTCGGTCTGATTCTTGATGCTTGGCGCGAAATAAAGCTTTGCTTGACCTTCGCTTTGTATCAGTCTCACTCCTTTAATCATGGACCCATTATTGGGGTACCCAATTTGGGGGGGACCCAACAATATATTGTCAGACAGCCCTAGGAAATGAATATGGTGCCCCGGAGCTTTTCTTCTTCCCTCATGTTTCCACCCTGATGGACAACACCTGCCTCCCTCTCTTTTTCCCATCTACTTCATACAACCCTGTCGGCCCAGCCAATTGGCTCTTTCTCCAGAATCCTTCTTGAAACTTCAAGCCTGCTTTGATGTCTAACCTCCCTTGAACTAGTTATTTGTGCTCCACATAATTGACCCCTTCACTTCTATTGCCTCACATGTACACATCTTTCCTCCTCAACTGGCCTGAATTTCCTTGAGTGCCAAAACTATGTTTTATTTTACTCTTGAATCAGGATGGGCATGCAGTATATATTCAATAAGCAATCCTTGATCTGATACTGTTAAAAGGTTACTAATTTCAAGAAATGATAAGAGTCTTCTGTGACTCTTCAGTAGGCATGCCAAAGTATGTTCAATGTCTCTAATCCAGTACAATGAAAGAAAATCTATTAAAAAGGCACTGATCCTTTACTGTTTCAGAAGTGAAAAGGATTCCTTGTTGTTTTGTGTGTTTTGTTTTGGTTTTTTTGATGTGAAACTCAAGTGAGGATAATCACTAGAAAGTTCACTATTACAAATGATAATTTAAATGCTAAAGTGTAAGGTGACTCATGAGCACCAAATGTAAACTATCAGAAATATATTTCTTTTGTTATAAGACAATACTTCACTTTTTGATAATTGGCAAGAAAAGGAAACTAAAATGATGATGAAAGGACAACATTAATGGAACTCCAACAAGCAACTGATTTAGAAATTCTGAGAAAGTGCTCAGCCTGTAACATATAGATGTTATTGGAATAAGAGAACTGAGTGGACACTTATCAATAGACCAGTACTAATGACCATTGCATTTACCTGGATGTGAAGTTCCTTCTCACAAAGTAATTTTAAGAGTATTGGAGATTCTAGAATCAAATAATCTTAGAGTCAGGAAGAACCTTGAAATTCAATATCATGTAATCGCTTACCCCATATAGAATCTCCTCCCCTTCCTCCCTGATCAAACCTTTGAATACAGTTCATAACAGGAAGCTACATGAGGGCCCCTGGAATCTGTTCCAACCGGTGCATCCTAGAGGAGAATACCTACAGAGAGACCCCTCAACTCTATCTCTTTGCCCTCAGCTTTAAGTGTGAAGAGAAAATTTCACATCAGAAAAGAAAGATGAGGTCTGTCTGGGTGGCTCAGTTGGTTGGGCATCTGCTTTCAGGTCAGGTCATGATCCCAGGGTCCTGGGTTCCAGCCCCACGTTGGGCTATACACTCAGTGAGAATCTGCGTCTCTTTCTCCCTCTGCCCTTCTCCCCACTTGTGCTCTCTCCCTCTTTGTCATATAAACAAATAAAATCTTAAAAAAAAAAAAAAAGGAAGGAAGAAAGGAAAGAAAAAAGAAAGAAAAGATGAATGGCAATTCTTTACCTAACTGGTATCAACAGTCAGGTTAGGCCTCCATTTGCAGGAACCCCTAAGTCCTCAGAACCACCTCTAGAAGGTCATCCCAGCACTGACTACCAAGTATCACCTGTAAGATCACATACCCCTGAAAACACCAAGGGTTTGCTCACTGCACCCAGCAATGACATATTTCATTCACATAAAGGCTTTGGAGTAGAAGCGTAGATTTTGGAATCCTAGAGCTTACACTTACAGGGTTTGAAGATAATTACTTTTGGGCCATTGCAGAGGCATCCAGATATCTAACCAGAGAAGCAGTTTCTATCTTCTCATCTTAGAATGAGGCCTTAAGTAGGGTAGGTTATAAAGAAAAAGCATAACAGGCCCTGTATTTGTTTCTGATACTGTATAACAAATTACCCCAAATTTAGCAGCTTAAAACAACCCGTATTGATTATGTCTCTATTTTTCTAAATCAGAAGTCCAGGCACAGCTTGGCTGGGTCCTTTGTAAGGCTGCTACCAAGGTCACTCTGAGCTCACTTCTCCTCTGGAGTCATGACTGACAGTAAATGTATTTCCAAACTCTTTCAAGTTGTTACCAGAATTCATTTCTTTGTGGCTGTAACTCTGAGGTCCCTGGCTTCTCCTTGGTTATTAACTGGAGATCATTAGCTCCTGAAGGCTGTGCACAGTTCTGCCACTTGGCCCTCTCCAGAGCCTTCTCAGAAAACATGGCAGACTGCTTTTTCAAAGCCAGCAAGGGAAAAAGAGCAAATCCACTAGCAAGGAATTTATTCAACCTGATGTAATCATTGATCACAGACTGACATTCCATCACCTTTGCCATATTCTATTTGTCCGAATACTAGTCACAGATCCCACCCATACCCAAGGAGAAGGGTTTTTATAAAAGCTTCAACACCAGAAGTTGGGGTCATTGGGGATTGCCTTAGAGTCTGTCCACCGAAACCCCAAAAATCTGTATTTTTAAAGCACTCCAGTGACTGATGTTTAATCAGCCTTCAGAACCATTGTTATAAGATACAGTGGAAAAGGCAACACAAGGGAGAGATTATTTTATTGTAGATTTTGATCTTGACTGTCCCTTAGGATCAATTACTGTGGAGTATTTTAAAATCCTACTGTAGGCTACACCCCAGATTCATTACATCAGAATATCAGTAAGTGGCTGTGTTTTTTCAAACACCCAGATGATTCCAGTGCAACCAAAGCTAAGAACCACAGTTTTACTGGAACAGTTGGGAGTCAGAGTCAGTCTTAATGGAAAAAGGTAATCTTTAGAGCAAGTTTTAAAAAACAAGTAGATATTTTCTAGGTGAGACACAGGAGTGGCAAGTGATAAGGCAGGGACATTTATAATAATTTCATGAACCTGGGGGATTCAGAGAAGGGAACAAATGTAGGAGGTAGCATTAAGAGGAATTTGGGTCAAATGTGAAGTTAACAAAGGAGGAGGAATCTCAGATGACTTTTAGACCTCAGGTTTAGAGGAGTATAAACCACTAGCTGATTTAGAGTATATAAACCATGAACTGAGAAAGAGATCAAGAAGAGAAGCTGGCTGGAGGATGGGAGGTGGTGGAAAAGATGAACTCTGTTCCAAATATGTCAAGTTACACAAATATTTTTTTAAAGATTTTGTTTATTTATTTATTTATTAAGAGAGAGCACACTAGTGGGGGGAGGGGCAGAGGAAGAGGGAGGAGCAGGCTCCCCACTGAGTAGGAAGCCCTACAAGGGGTTTGATCGAGGACCCCAGGATCATGACCTGAGCTGAAGGCAGACACTTGACTGACTGAGCCATCCAGGTGCCCACAAGTTACACAGGTTTTTAAGGTGTTTTAATTTCACTTGTACACATGCTCCATTCTTTGCTGAGTCCATTTAATATAGATAGAGCATTGCCCACATTTTCCCAATTCATTTACTCTTCTGTTCTCTTCTTCTATTTTCTTTTTTTTTAAGATTATATTTATTTATTTGAGAGACATCACAAGAGAAGTGAGGGTCAGAGGGAGAAGCAGACTCCCTGCGTGGGGAGCCCAATGTGAGACTCGATCCCAGGACTCCGGGATATGACCTGAGCTGAAGGCATTTGCTTAAGCAACTGAGCCACCCAGGCCCCCTATTTTCCATAGGACTTAGCTTCCCAGCACATATGAATTCCATATTTGCCTCTAATTTCCTACCCAAAATCATTTATTATTTTACTAGTGACACAGCTCCTTGGTTGACACTTTCCACCATTAAATGTCAAGTGATTACTTTGCAATGCTAGGTATTGAATCTTAATATGTGTTGATTTAGCTATTACTAAGGCGTTCAGATTTTTGAGAACCATAAAAATGAAATCTTTTTTAAAAAGCCTTTTTAGGGATGCCTGGGTGACTCGATCGGTTAAACATCTGTCTTCAGCTCATGTCATGATCCCTGGGTCCTGGAATCAAGTCCCACATTGAGCTCCCTGCTCAGTGGGGAGTCTGCTTCTCCCTCTCCCTCTGCCTCTCCCCCTGCTGGTGTACACTCTATCTATCTCACTCTCCCTCAAATAAATAAAACCTTTAAAAGAAAAAAAAATTTAAAGCCTTTTGGGGGCACCTGGGTGTCTTAGTCAATTAAGTATCCAACTCTTCATCTCAGCTCACGTCTTGATCTCTGGGTCATGAATTCAATCAAGGCCCATGTTGGACTCCACACTGGGAGGGAGCCTATTTTAAAAATTGAAAAAAAAAAAAAAAAAGCCTTTTTAGTGTGTTCAACTTGAGTTCCTCAGTGCCACTTTCTAAAGGCAGTAGCTTCCCACTGAAAGGAAGAAAAACTGAACAACTCTCCAAAGCCCTCAGACTCAGTCAGCAGTATAACGTATACTAGCTCAAAATTATTTAGCTCCAGGATGGAAAAGTTTCACCCTGAAGCTGAAAACACAACTACTTGAAGGCACAACATTTTTCCAAAGTAGGAAATCTGGAGATACTGTATGTTGACTTCTGTAACCTTGGTAATATATGAAAATTGATGAATGAGTATTTCCAAAATGTATAGAAGTTAAAGTTGTATATTATGTTGTGCAGTGGTTAATTATTCATTTGGTCAATGTCAACATTTCTTTTCTTATTTAAACATTAATCTGAAGTCTGACCAGTGTTAAACCTTAGAATTAATGCATTTGCACAAAAAAATTTGGATGGAAAACTTCTTCCCCCAATCTTGAAGTGTTATCAATTACTGGCCTCCAATGATCCAATGAGAACAACATTATATCATTGACTCTTCTCATAAACATTAGCCATAATAAATGATTATTATTTTTAAAAATGCTATAACCCCACATTCCTCATTCTAGTCACTTTTTAAGGAGTTCTGTCTTAAAGTATAAATATTTTTCTGACCTTCTTTAAGAAAAATACAAAGAAGAAACTTTCTAATATTAAAAAAATAACATGTAGACAAGATATTTAAGATATCACATGAAGGTTTTTGAAGGTAAGAAAATTGCTATTATTTTCTCTCAACTTATGGAAATAGAATCATCAAAACCTCAACCTCATATCAAGGGAGATCTTTAATGTAAGAGGGAATTCCCCAAAATGTTGCTAACTGAAAACTTTTGGGGAAAGTAATAAATTGTGGTTAAATAATACTTTCACTTTTTCATGATTAAGAATGTTATTGAGTAGCCACAAGGTACATTTTGCTACAAAAGGAAGTGGTGAGGCGTTCGTTCGTAGCAAGATTAGGTAAATGTGAATCACTGAGAAGTCAAAATGGAAAATCAATCCTGTAGGACTTTTCATTTGTAAAACACTTTATCTTTTAAATCCTCTTCACACCATTATCATATTTTATCTTAATAGCGTCCCTATGATGGGTCTTTGTTCAGTCATTGCTCATTGTTCAGAAAGAAAAGGTGGAAGCAAGTACTGCTAACAGTTTGGCCAATACAACTTGCAACTCAGTCTTGGTCAAGGTGAACACACCAAAGCATCTCCTATATGATAAAAATGGTCACTCACTTCAGACAACTAGGGCCTGTGGTCATAGGGGGACTGCCGCTACACACAAAAGCCTATTTCACAGCTTTTCTCCTACTCACCAGACAGCCAGGTGGCAGACATTCAGAAGACTCTGGTTCACCTTTCAACTAGAAGTGAATGACTAACTCTAAGAAAGGAAAGAATATCCCTGTTCTCTTACAGCTCATTCCATTTCTCTTTCAGTCTACTATCCTCTGCTTATGACAATGTACTTCTTCATAACCATCCCCATTTTTCTCTCCCTAATCCCTTACTCTTCTTTCTGCAACTCAAGGCAGAGTCTCTCAGATCTTGAGAAAGCCCTGAGCCATTTCTATTGTTTTAGGCTCCCAGCAGAGTAAAATATAAAGACAATCCAGAATAGGATGTCAAATTTATTGTGTACAATTAATTCTTTTAGGTCTGCTCTGGTGAGGGACATCCCTACCTGAAAGGTGCTCCGGTGGCAGAGAGGGTTGGAATCCTAGCAGAGGACAGTGTGGCCTCTGGATCCCTGGAGTCACAGGAGGACTGAGGTGCCTGCATGCGGCAGAGCTCCCAGGCATCAGAGTATGGAAACCAGCTGCTATCGGGGAGCCCAGAAGTGGGTTTTCAGCTCAGGGTTGCTGTATACTGTGAACCATGGCATGCTCAGGCAATCACGCTAACAGCGGCCCAGCAAGCAGCAGAATCACAGGGATACTCCCCTTCCATCCCCAGGGGGAGTGGCACAGGTACACACCACAGGAGTCTGCCGGGTTTGAAGACTTGAAACAGGGTCACATGCCTGAGAGAGAAATGATCGGTCACAGGCTGTGAGCACAAAGTGCAGACAGAGACCAGGGAGAGAGATAAGAGTGATCAATTACTTTTCTCTGAGGGCACACTGAGGAGTGGGGCCCCGAGCTTTTGACTCTGGGGCCAGAGCATGGGATGCTGCCATTTTCTTTCTTTCTTTCTTTTTTTTTTTTTTAATGAATGTGTCAGGAAAAACATTTTTTTATTTCCATGAATAATAAAATCTGTATTTGCTTTTATTAAACAATAAAATATATCTTTCTTTTCACAAACCTCAAATGGAAATGTGGCATATCTTTCAGTTACAAATCCAGGAACCAAACCATAGCAGTATTAGTGGGAGGCCACCATTTTCATTCTCATCCCCTAAAATTCACAGAAAGCCTTCAGGGAACAAAAGCCACATAGAGCAAACCAGAGCAGATTGCTTAGCCTGACCGCCCTGGCAAAAGCAGTGCAATTCTGCCTGGGACAAAAACACTTGAGAATCAACCCAACAGGCCCCTCTCCTAGATCAGCAAGAACATCTGGGTAAGACCAAGGTTACCCATCATAGAGAACTGCAAAACTCCAATACTAGGAAAATAGTATATAGAACTTATGGGTTTTTTTTTTCTTTTTTCCGACAATTCTTTACTCTTTCAATTTTAATTTTTTTCTCTTTCCTTTTTCAACCATTTTCTTATTTTAGCAAGTTTTTTTCCATCTTTTTTATTTTTTACAGTTACATTCTACCCTTTCATTGTATTTAACTTTATTTTTGTGTATATATATATATATGTGTGTGTGTATATATGTATATATGTATGTGTGTGTGTGTATATGTGTATATGTGTGTGTGTGTATGTATGTATGTGTGTATATATATATATATATATATATATATATATATATAGAGAGAGAGAGAGAGAGAGAGAGAGAGAGTCTTTTTCTTTCTTTACAATTTTGGGATGCAGTTTCTTCTAGCAAACAGACCAAAATACACCCAGAACCTAGTGTATGGCTCTGTTATCTTCACTGTTTGGTCATATTCTCTCTTTTTCTTTTGTTTATTAAAGTCTTTTTTAACTTTCATCTTTGCAGTTACATTCTCTTTTCAATGTATTTAGTTCTATTTTTGTATACATATAAGTTTCTTTTTCTTTATAATTTTGAGATGTAATTTCTTCTAACCGACCAAAATATACTCAGTATAGTGCATTGCTGTTTGGTTCACCTGTTTATATTCCTTCTTTTTTTAATTTCTTTACCTTTCTTTTTTTTTCTGTCTTTTAATTTTCATTTTTAGAGTTACATTCTATCCTTTCATTGTATTTAGTTTTATTTTTGTATATATGTAAGTTCTTCTTTATAATTTTGGGATCTAGTTTTCTAACAAACAGACCAAAATACATGCAGGATCCAGTATATTGTTCTGTTCACCTGTCTAACTATATTCTCTCTTCTTAAGAAAAATTTTTATTTTGGTTTTGGGTCTCTTCTGACTTGCTTAGTGTATATTTCTCTGGAATTTTTGTTACCATTTTAGTATTTTGTTCTCTTGTTCATCTATTCTTCTCTGGACAGAATGACAAGACAGAAAAACTCACTTAAAAACAAAACAAAACAAAACAAAACAAAAAACAAGAGGCAGTACTGACTGCCAGGAACCTAATCAGTATGGATGTAAGTAAGATGTCAGAACTAGAGTTCAGAATAATGATTATAAAGATATTAGCTGGGCTTGAAACAAGCATAGAAGAAACTAGGGAATCTCTTTCTGGAGAAATAAAAGAACTAAAATCTAATCAAGTCAAAATCCCAAAAAAGCTATGAATGAGATGCAATAAAAAAAAATGGAGGCTCTATACATTCAATACAAACTGTATCAAAATATCACTGACATTTTTCACAGAGCTAGAACAAATAATCTTGAAGTTTGTATGGAACCAGAAAAGACCCCAAATAGCCAAAGGAATGTTGAAAAAGAAAACCAAAACTGGTGGCATCACAATGCCAGACTTCAAGCTCCATTACAAAGCTGTAATCATCAAGACAGTATGGTACTGGCTCAAAAATAGGCACATAGATCAATGGAACAGAATAGAGAGCCCAGAAATAGACCCACAACTCTTTGGTCAACTAATCTTCAACAAAGCAGGAAAGAATGTCCAATGGAAAAAGGACAGTCTCTTCAACAAATGGTGTTGGAAAAATTGGACAGCCACATGCAGAAGAATGAAACTGGACCATTTTCTTAAACCATACACAAAGATAAACTCAAAATGGATGAAAGACCTAAATGTGAGGCAGGAATCCACCAAAATCCTAGAGAAGAACATAGATAGCAACCTCTGTGACCTCAACTGCATCAAGTTCTTGCTAGATATGTCTCCAAAGGCAAGGGAAACAAATGCAAAAGTGGACTATTGGGATTTCATCAAGATAAAAAGCTTTTGCACAGCAAAGAAAACAAAACCAAAAGACAACTGACAGAATGGGAGAAGATACTGGCAAATGTCCTATCAGATAAAGGGCTAGTATCCAAGATCTATAAAGAACTAATCAAACTCCACACCTAAAAAAACAAATAGCCCAACCAAGAAATGGGCAGAAGACATGAACAGACATTTCTTCAAAGAAGACATACACATGAAAAAATGCTCATCATCACTCAGCATCAGGGAAATACAAATCAAAACCACAATGAGATACCACCTCATACCAGTCAGGTTATGGTGTCTAAAATGAACAAATCAGGAAACAACAGATGCTGGCAAGGTTGTGGAGAAAGAGGAACAGTCTTACACTATTGGTAGGAATGCAAGCTGGTGCAGCCACTCTGGAAAACAGTATGGAAGTTTCTCAAAAAGTTAAAAATAGAGCTATGCTATGAACAGCAATTGCTCTACTGGATATCCACCACAAAGACACAAATGTAGTGATTCCAAGGGGCACCTGTACCCCAATGTTTATAGCAGCAATGTTCACAATGGCCAAACTATGGAAAGACCCCAGATGTCCATCGACAGTTGAATGGATAAAGAAGATGTGTGTGCGTATGTGTGTATACATATATATATATATATGTATGTATGTATGTGTGTGTGTGTATGTATATATATATGTGTGTGTGTATATATATACACACATATATATATATAACTTTGCCATCAAAAAATGAGATCTCGCCATTTGTAACAATATGGATGGAAGGGGGTTTTATGCTAAGTGAAGTAAGTCAATCAGGGAAAGACAATTATCATATGATCTCACTGACACGTGGAAATTAAGAAACAAAACAGAGGATCAGAGAGGAAGAGAAGAAAAAATAAAACAAGAAGAAATCAGAGAGGGAGACAAACCATAAGAGTCTTAACTATAGAAAACAAACTGAGAGTTATTGAAGGGGAAGGGGGTGGGAAGGATTGGGTAACTAGGCACTGGACATTAAGGAGGCCATGTATTGTACCAAGAATTGAGTATTATATAAGACTGATGAATCACTTACCTCTACCTCAGAAACTAATAATACATTATATGTTAAATAATTGAATTTAAATTAGTAAAATTAATTCTTTTAGAAAAATAAGCCTATGAAAAGATGCTCAATATCATATGTCATTAAGGAATTGCAAATTAAAACAATAAGATACCACTATGTACCTGTGAGACTGGCCAAAATCCCAACACTGATAATACCAAATGCTGGTGAGGATGGGGACCAACAGGAACTCTCATGCACCACTAGTAGGAATGCAAAATGGTATGGCCACTTTGGAAGGCGGTCCGGCAATTTCTCGCAAAACTAAACATAATTTTACTCCACTTATGTTCCTTGATTTTACCCAAATGAGGTGAAAACTTATAGTCACACAAAAACCCGCACATAAATGTTTACAGCAGCTTTATTCATAATTGCCAACAGTTGGAAGTAACTAAAATGTACTTCATTAGGTGAATAGATAAATAAACAGTGATACATCCAGATAATGGATTATTCAGTGATAAAAAGAAATGAGCTATCCAGCCATAAAAATCATGGAGGACCCTTAAGTGCATATTACTAAGTGAAAGGAGCTACATATGAAAAGGCTAAATACAGTATGGTTCCCACAATAGGACATTCTGGAAAAGGCAAAACTATGAACATAGCAAAATGATCAGTGGTTGCCAAGAGTTAGTGTAGAGGGGTGAAGAGTTGGAGCACAGAGGATTTTTTTTAAAAGTAGGCTCTATTCCCAGAATGGAGCCCAGCACAGGTCTTGAACTCATGACACTGAGATCAAGATCTGAGCTGAAATCAAGAGTCAGATATTTAACCAACTGTGCTATGCAAGTGCCCCATGGAGTATAGAGAATTTTTAGGACAGTGAAACCAGTCTGGATGATACTAAAATGACACATACATTTCACTACATGTTTATCAAAACTCATAGAGTATGCAATACTAAGAGTGAACCCTAAATTAAACTATAGATTTAGGGTGATAATGACATGTCAACATAGGTTCATCAATTGTAACTCTGGTACCAGATGTTGATAGTAGGGGAGGTTGTGCATGTAGGGGGTGAGAGGTATAAGGGAACTCTCCACTTTAGGCTCAATTTTTCAATGAACTGAAAATTGTCCTTAAAAAATGAAGTCTATTTCTAAAAATTAATACTTACAGCACATACACATACAGATGTTTGTACCCCTTCATTGAGAGAGAACATCAAAACCCTTCATTTGAGGCTGATAGCAGTCAGTATTGGCAATTGCAAGTGATGTTTTACAAAAATAATTTATTAAAGGGTATTTGTTGTCTTGCATAATTTATAGAGAAACCAGAGAAGTCAATAGTAGTGATATAGTTCTTGAAACCACTCAGAAGAAATACTCAATTATAGGAGAGACTCCACCATTGCCACCAGCTGCTTGGTCCTGAACTTACATAGACTGGATGCCAAAAACTCTGCCTCAAATGCCCCAAAAGAGCCAGATGCCTCTACCATCACTTGCCAGTTCAGTCTTCCCACAGCTACCTCCTGATGTTGCTTCCTTCCCTAAGTGCTACACAGATATATCTGACTATAGCACATAAGTCACATGTTTACATCCTAACTGCAAAAGGTCTGAAAACAAACTCTAATTCTGTCATGAGAAAGTGGGACTACCAATATGGGAAACTATCAATATGCCTAGAAATGTGGAAGGTAACTCAGGTGTCAACTTATAGCAATTAGACTTAATATGGGACAGGTTGAGCCTTAAAAGTGAATGAATGAATGAATGAAAGAAAGAAAGAAAGAAAGAAAGAAAGAAAGAAAGAAAGAAAGAAAGAAAGAAAAGGAGAGAGAGGTAGGGAGGGAAGAAAGGGGGGAGGGAGAGAGGAAAGTTAAATGTGGGAGTTTGTGCCCTAAAGGAGAGGTCATACATGGAGATATACGGATAAGAAATCATAGCATAAACTGATAGCTAAATCCAAGAGTGCTGATGAAAGAGATCAAGGAGATAATGTACAATGAGAAAAGCAAAGTTCTAAGGATGAAGTCTTTGGAATTATCAATGTTTAAGAGTAGGATAGAGTAAGAAGTCATGAAGGAAGTGAAAAATGGACAGAGGTCATCAACTTTCAAGAAGAAAGGAGTATCATGGTTGGAAAATCAGCAAAACACTCCTGTAAATATTGGGGTGCCTGGGTGGTTCAGTCAGTTAAGTGTCAGTCTTTGGCTTGGGTCATGATCTCAGAGTCCTGGGATTGAGCCTGTCATCGAGCTACCTGATCAGTGGCAAGCCTACTTTTCCCTCTCCCTCTGCAGCTCCCTCTGCTGCTCCCCCTGCTTGTTCATGCTCTCTCTCTCTCTCTGTGTCAAATAAATAAATAAATAAAATCTTGGAAGAAGGAAGGAAGGAAGGAAGGAAGGAAGGAAGGAAGGAAGGAAGGAAAAGAAAGAAAGGAAGAAAGAGAAAGAAAGAAAGGAAGAACTCCTCTAAGTATTGAAAAATCTCCATTGGATTTGGAGATCCAGAGAGTGCTGGCAGATCACCATGAATGTACCTTCATTTGATCCCAACCAAAATGGATCAAAATAGTCCAGTTATATTGGTTTCTCCCCACAGTCTATAGCTTCTGAAGGGCAGAAATGATGTTTCATTTGTCTCAGAATCCCAGAATCTAGTATATTACTTGGAAAAAGGATTTCAGTAAAGATTTATTGATCTTAACTCAACTAAGACCTGAAGTTCCCTTTAAAAGCCCATGCAAGTAGCCAAGAGTAAAATTCCCATAATTCAGGTATTCACTCTGGATAAAACACTAAACACTCTGACTCTCCAAGCTCCTCCAATCCAGTATCACTCATCTTTAGCATCCTGGGATCACAAGGTTCAATAAGAGTTCCCTCCCTCACTTTTTAGAATGAGTACCTTTCAAGCAAATTAATTCCCTTACTTTAACAAGGTAATAATAATGATGATAATGCAAACAACAAACATCTGTGGAGTACGTTACATTTTTACAAAGTGTTTTAGTACTAAAAATTCCCATGTAATACTAACAAAAACCCTAACAGTAAAATGAGTGATTTCACTGTACCTGTTTTATAGAGATGTTACATAACTGGTCTAAAAATTACACTTAAGGACACCGAGGTGACTCAATTGGTTGAGAGCTTGACCCTTGATTTCGGCGCAGGTCAGGATCTCAGGGTAGTGGGAATAAGCCCTGTGTCAGGCCACACTCAGTGGGGAGTCTGCTTGAGATTCTCTCTCCTTCTACTTCTGCCTCACCCCCCTCAAATAAATAAATAAATCTTTTTTTTTTTAATCATTAAAATTACACTTTAAAAGAGGAATCCCCTGAATTTACCAAGGTCCTCTGGCTTCAAATCCCAAGCTCATTTCTCTCTGCTACACTAGCTAGAGTGGCCCACAGAGATTTTTTTTCTATCACTTTATACCTCCAGGCTCATGTGTGATTAGCATTTTGCTAGTTGTCATTTATCATCCTGGCATCTGTTGCTGGAGCTGCTGAAGGTACATATTAGTCATCTCAAGGAATTCAATTCAAATCCAGTGAACGAGATGATTTCTTAAGCTTTTGGGGGAAATTTTTCAAAGGCTCTCACCTTGACACACTGGGGAAAGAGGAACATTTTTAGGTATTGGGGGATTCCAACCTGGCCTGTTCACATGATCTTTGGTTCCCTGCTTACATTTGGAGAATGCAAATGTGGGTAGGCCCCAGGGTAAATCCTTAGGGTTGCTAGGTTGGTGACAAGTTCTGCTTCACCAGGCTCTGATGACACTACAACTAACCAAAGAACCAAAAACCCTGGAACTGCAGCAATAGGAATAATAAAAGGGACAGCTGTTGCCCCTGTTTCCCCAACTTCTGAAAAATTCTCTCAACTCTAAGCAGAGAACTCAATTTCTAGGCTGTGATCTGCTTTTTTCTTTCTTTCTTTTTTTTTTTCTTAAAGGTTTTAACAATCCTTCAATAACTCAAGTGGACAGAAAATTGGGATTATATTCTTTGATTTTAAAATATTTTATTAAAAAATACTGAACTTTCCAAATTTTGAATTTTGGACTCCTTTCTAAAATACAGCTCTCAGGGTGACGCTGTCCTAAAGATATGAACTCAAAAACAAGACCTGCTGGATGGATGGCCAGCAAACTGGAGATATAAGGCAAAACTGACAGGACTGGGACCACAGGCCTAGTGGCAAAGTTGGCCCCAGGGCAAGGTCGAGCTGGACAGTCCAAAGTGCCCAAGAATGTCATCAGCCCTAAGACTCTTATCTGACAGTCAGGTCAAATCACTGGGTGAGCCCAAGGGTTAGAGAATAATGCCAAATCAGACAGAATTATGTCATCATGCTGGAAAAGACATGATGTAATGGAGAGCTTTTCCACAGAACCAGAGAAACATAGTTTGAAATCTTGTTGCTTCTTTTTAGCAGCATAATGGAGACTCCTCTTGAACCTGTTTCCTTCCTGTGAGGGGTATTCATACCTATGACTTGTTTACGGCTGTTGATTAAAGAAAATGTTCACAAAACAACTTGCACAATACCTCAACAAAACAGGAATGAAATGAATGCAAGCAATTGACATGATTATGAAGACCTGTCCTTTCAGCATAGGATAACTAACAGTAGCTGGGAAGGTGGAAAACACAAAAGGAGACTGGCTAAAACTAGCAGGATGGTATCAGAATTGGCATTTGAGAACTTTGAAAAGCATTCACTCCATAACTACACCAGGCTCTGTATATTACCCCAAAGGTTAGAATTTTTTTCTTAAACACACACAAAAAAACAAGTCATACACTAAAGCAGTTATGATCATTATTAACAGCCCCCTAGTAGAGTCTCTTGAAGATAAATTCTAGTTCAAATTCTAATTCTTGAAGATAAATTCTAAGAAAAGAGATGTATATGTAAACGCAAGATGCCACTACTTACTATAAATCATTTCTGACAAGATGTCTAAAGTGAAACTGACCATGATATTCTGATCATAAATTGCTTCCAAGGATGCATAATATAATAAAAAGTAAGATAAGAAAGACTGCCCGTGGGGAAGAATGTAAGTTCTGAATTGTTTCTCTTAAAAGTTTTCATATGGGTTTTTCTGAACAAGTCTCTGTTCCAAATAATAAACCTTCAATATAAGCACTTGTAACTTCAAACATCTATATTCATAACTGAAACATGTTTCTTCAGTAAAGACAAGCTGGGAATGGGAAGGATAAAATTCAAATACGTTTATTTGCAGCTCTGCTCAAAGAAGCTGAAATAATTATCAAAAAAAATTTTTTTCCTTGCTTCAACCAAGGATAATCAAACACAGAATATTAACAACATCTGTAAAAATGGCAAAAGGAGACAACAAATAAGTAAGTCCAAAGACACAGAAAGAGGGGCACCTGGGTAGCTAAGTGGGTTAAAGCCTCTGCCTTCAGCTCAGGTCATGATCTCAGGGTCCTGGGATCGAGTCCCGCATTGGGCTCTCTGCTCAGCAGGGAGCCTGCTTCCCCCTTTCATCTGCCTCTGTGCCTACTTGTGATCTCTGTCAAATAAGTAAATAAAATCTTAAATTAAAAAAAAAGACACAGAAAGAAAGACCTGAATCTAAGAACTCAGAGGAAATTTGTTTTTTAATTTTTTTTGTTCCTTTTTGGTAAAATTAATATTTAAAATGTACTGATGGCCTAAAAGTGTAGTTATCATTTATGGAAACATAAACCATTTACTTATACACTTATATACCATTTACTTATACACTTTTCTCATTTGACTTCTTATATTTACTCTCAAGTGAGGGAGGTGGACAGCTGGAGAGCAAACAGTGAAATCTGCTAAGAAAACAGCTTTAAAGGGAAGCTGATAGACACTTATTATCTTGGTAATGGCTGGCAAAAGAACTCCTCATAATGATAGCTTTCACTGCTCTCCAAAATAAAGTGGTGAACATTTTTAAGTGCTCCCAAACAAAATCCAGGAAATGGAGAGAAGAGCTTTATTTGGAGGAAAGGAGGCAGAAAACTTCAGTTGCCACCAAGCTGAGGATAAAATAGACTTGTCTAGTGAAGATGTTAAAATTGCATGATGTGAATGTTTGAGGTAAATCTACTCCACTTTGTTCACTATAAAATCCTCAGTGAAATCTTCTGTCTACCAGATTTTGGGGTAAGTGTATCCTTCAAGAGATGACAGAAAGGTGCTAGTTCTTCCTGCAGTCAGCCACTGCAGGTAGAACACAGAAAAGGTGGTTGTGGTTTCTGGAGTCAGAGGACGAGAGCACAGCTGATACTGGGGTCACAGAATGGTGGACAACCCCAGGACCAATCAGTAGGCCTCCACCCAACATCTCACCCATGCTTAGCAGGGACCTTGCCTACCAAATTGGGGAAACAAAGGAAAGAAAGTCATGGAAGGATAAGAAAGAAAACCTTGAGCAAAGGAAAACCCCACTCACAAAGTACCACTGGTTAGGGATAACAAACTGAAGAATGAAACCTGATTTTTCCAAATACTCTTAGCTCAAGAAAGAGCCTATTCACTAGACTAGTACAGGAATCTAGGAATATGGTCATAGAATTTTCCCTGCAAATACGCTGAAATGGAAACACTTCATCTTTTTTTCAGTCATGTACGTTTTATACCTGGCAGTCTTTTCCAAACCCCATCATCACCTCTCGGTCTTTCTCACTTCATCTTTCTATCTCAGAATACCAGGAAAAAATGTCTTATATAACATGGGTTTTTATGGCTCATAATATTGCAGCTTTCCATTAAAAGGACACCAAGTCCAGAAATAAAAGAGAGCCATCTCTCAAAATAAGGTCTTACAGTACTAGTGCCTCCCATAGAGTCGATTTTGAGCCAAAGGTAGTGGAGGATTTAGAAAATATAAGTTCTCCTCTCCTAATAAGTTGATAGTCTAGTCATTTTAGTGTAACAGTTGGTAATGTAAAAGAATAACGGTAATGGGCAGTGAAATTTACTTGTTCCTGTCAGGTAACATCTAAAGCAAAAGTTAAAAACTCACAAGGGACAATATCTGTGTAAAAACAAGAACATTAAGTCAATACAAGGTACAGAAATGACTGAACAGAAGATTAAACTCATGAACCAAAATATAACACTGTGTTTAAAACAACAACGACAACAACAACAAACAGAAGTTAAGATGGCAGAGTGATAAGGGGACCCTGAGCTTGTCTCATCCCTTTAACACAGCTAGATCAACATCAAATCATTTTGAACAACTAGGAAACTGATCTGAGGATTAAGAAAATAATCTGCACTATTGGAAAGAGAGAACACGGCATATGGGAGGCTTATCTTAGCAAACAAATCAAAGCACACCTAGTTAAAGTTCCAAACACTCCCCACTACAGCAAGGAGGAACACTGTGGAGGACTGGCCTGTGGGAAAGAGCAGGCAAAACACAACAGCAGAGTGAACACATCATATACCAGAAACACCAGACCCTGGACAATGTGTGACCCCTTCTTAATATAGTATTACTCTCAGGAGCAGGAAACATAACAAGCTTTCATAATATGCAAAACAGAAGCCAAGACATAATGACAAGACAGAGGAATTCTCCCCAAAAGAAAAATCAAGAAAAAGATCATAACCAGGAATTTGCTCAAAACAGAGATAAACAATATATCTGAACAAGAATTTAGAACAGTCATAAGAATACTAGCTGGGCTTGAAAGAAACATAGAAAACACCACGGGGCACCTGGAAAAGTCTCTGCCTTTGGCTCAGGTCATGATCTCAGGGTCCTGGGATTGAGCCCTGCATTGGGCTCTCTGCTCAGCAGGGAGCCTGCTTCCCTCTCTCTCTCTGCCTGCCTCTCTGCCTACTATGATCTCTGTCTGTCAAATAAATAAATAAATCTTTAAAAAGAGAGAGAGAGAAAGAAAGAAACATAGAAGACACCAGGGAAACACTGGCTGCAGAGATAAAAGACCTAAAAATGAAACAGGCTGAAATGAAAAATGCTACAACTGAGATGCCAAAGCAACTGGATATAATCACAATGAGGACGAAAGAAGCAGAAGATCAAATGATATGGGTGACATAGAAGATAAAATTATGAGAGGAAAAACTTAAGCTGAAAAGAAGAGGGAAAGAAAACTATTAGATCACAAATATAGACATAGGGAACTCAGCGAGTCCACAGAGTACAACGAAATCTGTATCATAGGAGTCCCAGAAGAGTGGAAAAAGGAGCAGAAGGCTTATTGAAACAAATTATAGCTGAGAACTTCCCTAATCTGGGGAAGGAAACAGAAGCACAGAGAACTCCCTTCATAAATCGGAAAAAAACAGGTCAACACCAAGACATATCATAATGAAACTTGCAAAATACAAAGATACAAAAAGAATTCTAAAAACTGCTAGGGACAAAATGTCCTTAACCTATATGGATAGAGACATAAGGTTAGTAGCCTACCTGCACAGAAATATAATAAGCTAGAAAAAAGTGGTATCATATATTCAATATGCTAAATGGGAAAAATATGCAGCCAAGGCTTTCATTCAGAATAGAAGGAGGCATAAGGAGTTTCCAAGACAAGCAAAAACTAAAGGAGTTTGTGAACACTAACCCAGGTCTGCAAGAAATACTAAAGGGGATCCTTTGAGCAGGAAAGATAGACCAAAAGAAACAAAGAATAGAAAGGAACAAAGAAAACCTACAGGAACAGGGAGTTTACAGGTAATACAATGGCACTGAATTCATACTTATCATTAATTACTGGGATGTCAATGACCTTAATGCTCCAGGAAAAAGACATAGGGTATCAGAATGGATTAAAAAACAAGACCCATCAATGTGCTGCTTACAAGAGATTCATTTTAGACCCAAAGATACCACCAGTCTGAAAAGGAGTAAGAGGGGTGCCTGGGTGGCTCAAGTTGGTTAAGCAAATGCCTTTGGCTCAGGTCATGATCCTGGAGTCCCAGGATCGAGTCCCACATTGGACTCCTTGCTCAACAGGAAGTCTGCTTTTCCCGCTGGCTTTCTCCCCTCTCATGCTCTCTCTCTCTGATTTAAAAAAAAAAAAAAAAAAAAAGAATGGGAGTGGAGAATAATTTATCATGTAAACGGACTTCAAAGGAAAACTGGAATATCCATCCTTACCTCAGAAAAAATAGATTTTGTGGGGTAATGACTGTGTTCTTTTAAGATTTTATTTTATTACTTGAAAGAGAGATTTCAAGAGGAGGAGCAGAGGGAGAAGGACGAGCAGACTGTTGATGCAGGGCTCAATCTCATGACAAGGACCTGATACCCAAGATAAAGTCAAGAGTGGGACTCTTAACTGACTGAGTCACGAAAACAGGCCAGACAAATTAGATTTTAAATCAAAGACTATAAAACAAATAAATAAGGGCACAATATCATGATAAAGGAGTCTATCCAATAAGATCTAATAACTATAAATATTTATGCCCCTAGCTTGGGAGCACCCAAATATATAAATCAATTAATAACAAACTTAAAGAAACTCATTGATAATAATATAATAATAGTAGGGGACTTTAACACCCCATTTACATCAATGGACAGATCATCTAAGCAAAAGATCGACAAGGAAACAATAACTTTGAATGACATGCTGCACAGGATGGACTTAACAGACATATTCAGAGCATTTCATTCTAAAGCAGCAGAAGATACATTCTTTTCGAATGTGTATTCTGGAACATTCTCCAGAATATTCACATACTTGATCACAAATCAGCTCCTGACAAGTAAAAAAAGATCCATACCATACCATGCATATTTTCAGATCACAATGCTATGAAACTTGAAGTCAGCCATAAGAAAAAATTTGAAAAGACCACAACTACATGAAGGTTAAAGAACATCCTACTAAAGATGAATGGGTTAGCCAGGAAACTAAAGAAGTAATTAAAAAATACATTGAAACAAATAAAAATGAAAACATGACAGTCCAAAATGTTTGAAAGTATACAGCAAAGGTGGTCCTAAGAGGGAAGTACATAGTAATACTGGCCTTCCTCAAGAAGCCAGAAAAGTCTCAGATACAAAACCTAAACTTACACCTAAACGAGCTGGGAAAAGAACAGCAAATAAAGCCTAAAATCAGCAGAAAAAAGGAAATAATTAAGATTAGTACAGAAATCAATGATATAGAATGAAAAAAAAAGAAAAGAAAACTATAAAACAGGTCAACAAAACTAGGAGCTGGCTCTTTGAAAGCATTAAAATTGATAAACCCCTGGCCAGACTTATCAAAAAGAAAAGAGAAAGGACCCAAATAAATAAAATCACCAATGAAAGAGGGAATATCACAACCAACACTTAAGAAATACAATTATAAGAGAACATTATGAGCAATTATATGCCAAAAAATTGGGCAATCTGGAAGAAATAGATATATTCTTAGAAATATATAAACTACCAAAACTGAAACAGGAAGAAACATAAAATTTGAACAGACCCATAACCGGCAAAAAATTGAATCCGTAATCAAAAATCTCACAAAAAGGAGCACCTGGGTAGCTCAATCAGTTGACCATCGGACTCTTGATTTTGGCTCATGTCATGATCTTAGACTCACATCAGGCTCTGCACTCATTGGGATTTTGCTTGAGATTCTCTCTCTCACTCTGCCCCTATACCCCACCCTGTACTCTCTCTAAAATAAATAAATAAATCTTAAAAAAAAATCTCCCATCATCACTAGCCATCAGGGAGATTCAAATTAAAACAAGATTGAGACACCACCTTACACCAGTTAGAATGGCCAAAATTAACAAGACAGTAAACAACGTGTGTTGGAGAGGATGTGGAGAAAGGGAACCCTCTCATACTGTTGGTGGGAATACAAGTTGGTACAGAGGGCCACTTTGGAAAATAGTGTGGAGATTCCTAAAGAAATTAAAAATAGAGCTTCCCTATGACCCTGCAATTGCACTACTGGGTATTTACCCCAAAGATACAGATGCAGTGAAAGGAAGGGCCCTCTGTACCCCAATGTTCATAGCAGCAATGGCCACGGTTGCCAAACGGTGGAAAGAACCAAGATGCCCTTCAATGGACAAATGGATAAGGAAGATGTGGTCCATATACACTATGGAGTATTATGCCTCCATCAGAAAGGATGAATACCCAACTTTTGTAGTAACATGGACGGGACTGGAAGAGATTATGCTGAGTGAAATAAGTCAAGCAGAAAGAGTCAATTATCATATGGTTTCACTTATTTGTGGAGCATTACAAATAACATGGAGGACAAGGGGAGATGGAGAGGAGAAGTGAGTTGGGGGAAATTGGAGGGGGAGACAAACCATGAGAGACTGTGGACACTGAGAAACAATCAGGGTTTTGGAGGGGAGGGGGATGAGGGGTTGGGTGAGCCTGGTGGTGGGTATTATGGAGGGTATGTACTGCATGGAGCACTGGGTGTGGTGCATAACTAATGCATTCTGGTACACCGAAAAGAAATTTTAAAAATTTTTAAAAATTTAAAAAAAAAATCTCCCAACAAACAAGAGGCCAGCTGGAGTCCTCTCAGGGAAATTCCACTTCTGAAGCTGTTCCAAAAATAGAAACTCATTCTATGAGGCCAGCATTACCTTGATCACAAAACCAGACAAAGACCCCACTAAAAAGGAGAATTACTGCCACTACCCCTGATGAACAGGGTTGCAAAAATTCTCACCAAGATACTAGCCAATAGGATTAAAAGGGTTATATACCATGATCAAGTGGGATTTGTTCCTGGGCTGCAGGGGTGGTTCAATATCTGCAAATCAATCAACATGATATACCACATTAATAAAAGAAAGATTAAAAACCATACAATCCTCCCAATATATGAGAAAAAGCATTTTACAAAATACAGCATCCTTTCTTAATAAAAGCTCTCTGAAGTGTAGGAATAGAGGGAACATACTTCAATATCATAAAAGCAATATACAAAAGATCCACAGTGAATATCATCCTCAGTGGGGAAAAACTGAGAACTTTTCCCCTAAGGTTGGGAACACAACAAGGATGTCTGCTCTCACCACTATTATTCAACATAGTACTGGAAGTCCTAATTTCAGCAATCAGATAGCAAAAAGAAATAAAAGGTATCCAAACTGACAAGGAAAAAAGTCAAACTTTCACTCTTTGCAGATGACCTGATACTCTATATAGAAAACCTATATGTCTCCACAAAAAATTCCTAAAACTGATACATGAATTCAGCAGTCACAGGTTATAAAACCAACATACAGAAATCTGTTGCATTTCTATACATCAATAATGAATTGGCAGAAAGAGGAATCAAGGAATTGATCCCACTTACAATTGCCCCCAAAATCACAAGATACCTAGGAGTAAATCCAACCCAAGAAGTAAAAGATCTGTACTCTAAAAACTACAGAACACTTATGAAAGAAATTGAGGAAGACAAAAAAAATGGAAAATCATCCTTTCATGCTCTTGGATAGGAAAAACAAATATTGATAAAATGTCAATACTACCCAAAGCAATCTACATATTGAATGTAATCCCTATCAAAATACCACCAGCATCTTTCATTAAGCTATAACAAATAGTTCTACAACTTATATGGAACAAAAGACTCTGAACAGCCAAAGGAATGTTGAAAAAGAAAAGCAATGGGATGACATCACAATTCTGAACTTCAGGCTATTTTACAAAGCTGTAATCAACAAGACAGTATGGTACTGGCACAAAAACAGACACATAGATCAATGGAACTGAGGAGAGAACCCAGAAATAGACCCTCAACTCTATGGTCAACTAATCTTCAACTAAGCAGAAAAAATATCCAATGGAAAAACGACGGTGTCTCCAACAAATGGTGTTGGGAAAACTGGACAGCCACATGTAGAAGAATGAAATTGGACCACTTTCTTATACCATAAAAAATAAAAATAAATTCAAAATGCATGGAACACCTAAATGTAAGACAGGAAATTCAAAATCCTAGAGGAAAAAGCAGGCAGCAACCTCTTTGACCTTGGCCATAGCAACTTCTTACTAGACATGTCTCTGGAGGCAAGGGAACCAAAAGCAAAAATGAACTATCAGGACCTCATCAAGATAAAAAGTTTCTGCACAGCAAAGGAAACAACCAACAAAATGAAAAGGCAATCTAAGGAATGGGAGAAGATATTTGCAAATGACGTATCAGATAAAAGGTTAGTATCCAAAATTTATTAAAAAAAATTATCAAATTCAATACCTGAGAAACAAATAATCCAGTCAAGGAATGGGCAGAAAGCATGAACAGACATTTTCTCAAGAAGACATAGAAATGCTAACAGACTCATGAAAAAATGTTCAACATCACTTATCAGGAAATACAAATCAAAACCACAATGAGATATCATCGCACACCTGTCAGAATGGCTAAAATGGACAACTCAGGAACCAACAGATGTTGACGAGGATGCGGAGAAGAGGGAATCCACTTATACTGTTGGTGGGAATGCAACTGGTACAGCCACTCTGGAAAACAGTGTGGGGGTTCCTCAAAAAGTTAAACACAGAACTACCCTAAGACCCAGCAACTGCACTACAAGGAACTTATCTAAAGGATACAAACCTGTTGATTTGAAGGGACACAGGCAGCCCAGTGTTTATGGCAGCACTATTAACAATAGCCAAATTATGAAAAGAGCCAAAATGTCCATCAACTGATGAATGGATAAAGAAGATGCATGTGGGGGTGTGTGAGTGTGCGTGTGTGTGTATAATGAAAAACAGTACTATTAATTCCTTTTTTTCTTTTAATTTATTTAAATTCAATTTCATTAACACATACTGTATTATCAGTTCCAGGGGTAGAATTTAGTGATTCATCAGTTGCATATAACAACAAGTGCTCTTTATATACCACCAGCATCTTTGAGTGAAGAAGTACCCTTCTTTTTTTTTTTCTAAAGATGTTATTTATTTATTTGACAGAGAGAGAGATCACAAGTAGGCAGAAAGGCAGGCAGAGAGAGAGGAGGAAGCAGGCTCCCCACTGAGCAGAGAGCCCGATGCGGGGCTCCATCCCAGGACCCTGAGATCATGACCTGAGCTGAAGGCAGAGGCTTTAACCCACTGAGCCACCCAGGTGTCCCTCAAGTGCCCTTCTTAATGCCCATCACCAATTACCCCATCCCCCCACCCACCTCCCCTCCAGCAACTCTCAGTTTGTTCTCTATATTTAAGTCTCTTAAAGACTTCTCTTTTGCTTCCCTCTCCGTTTTTACTTTTAAAATTAATTTATTTGACAGAGAGAGAGCACAAGCAGGGAGAGCAGCAGAGGGAGAGGGAGAAGCAGGCTCTCTGCTGAGCAGGGTGCAATGTGGGTCTGAATCTCAGGACCCTGGGATCATGACCTGAGCAGAAGGCAGATACTCAACTGACTGAGCCACCCACGAGTCCCATTTTCTTGTTTTCTTTAACCTTTAAGTATTTCTTAGCATCTTACAATGCTTCAAATATATACTTATATCCTTCAGTGGTCCGTAGAACAGTGTTCCTATTTTCCTCTTTTCACAAATAATTACTAACTTCTCTCATACCAACCCAGTAGGGGACCCTAGTGATATCTCTTAGTCTGCATTTTGTCTCCCTCTGATTTTATCAATATTCTAATATGAAAGATCACAAAAGTCATCTTTTCAAAGAAAAGTAATGACAGGAATCATGGGAGCCAAACACACTATCCATAGAAAAGTTTCTTTCTTAAAACACGCAGTAATGGCATGTTTCCAAGAACCAGGGAGAATGGAATGAAGCTGAATGGAGGAAGGTCAATGGGACCTATAACACTCACAAAGAAGGGTTTGGGTAAGGCCAGGGAGGTGGAAGGGAAGGTGGGACTTGGAAAGGTCAGTAGCCAGGCCCAGTTATTCCACTGCTCTTAAGAATAGAGATTGGCGGGGTTTCGAACGTAGCAGCGCAGCTCCCTCGCTGCGATCTATTGAAAGTCAGCCCTCGACACAAGGGTTTGTAAAAGAAAAAAATGAAGAAAAAGAAATTTAAAAAAATAATAATAATAATTTTTAAAAAAGAAAAAAGAAAATTAAAAAATGAAAACAAAAAAATAAGAAAAAAGAAAAAGAAAAAAAAAAGAATAGAGATTGAATAAAGATCATTAGAGCTCTACTCTTGGGTTATGAAGCCCTGTCGAGATGGAGAGCTTGAACTGCAGAGAAGCAAGTTAGAGATAACTGCAGTCTTGTCTGTGTATTCACCGTAGTGCTGTGTGCTGTGAAAGCACGAGGTTTACAACAGCATCCTGGGAGGGGGAGTGGCTGGCTTTTTAGGGACCTAAGCAATGAAATTGGCATGAGTTACTGGGGACACTAGGTCATCACTAGATTCTATAAGATCTTGCAGTCTGAGCCAATTGCTGGGAGAGGCAGAATTATTCTATTTGGCATCAAACAGAGAAAGGGAAGAGCAGTGTTAGAGATGCTTGGTGATATTCAGATCTCAGATCCATATTCACTTTTTCTATATGGTCAGCTTTATACACGATCAGATCACCACTGCTTTGGAGTTTAATTTTAGAGCATCTAATTTCTTATCAATATAAGGAGGAGAGGGCTGAGTGGGCATGACTGTGTTAATTACATTTCTTCCCCAGAATGCAGGCACACGGTCAGTTGCCTTTTATCTCTGCATTAGCCTTTTCATTTTCTTCTTTATAGAAAACCAAAATTGTATAGCTCCCAGTCTGTTTTGTCAGAGAGGACAGCAGAGGCTAGCCAAGTAATTATGGCAGGCCATTGCTTTAAAAGGGGTTAAAATAAAAAGCAGAATAGAAATGGGAGAAGGAAACTGGGTTTTATGCCTCAAATTTGCTAGTTAATTTCTTCTTTTATCATGGTTGCATTAAATCCTTATTTCCTCTAAAAGCAATGTTATAAATTAGAACTCTATTTCGGAAAGCCCAGTTAATAATATGTAAAAATTCAAAATATTGATCACAAAAGTAAAGGAAAAATGTGCAACAGGGATAATATTTTACAAATAATAACTGAAAGCATTTAAATATTTCTTTTAAAGAAAAATACCCCTGTAGCCTTCTGTCTCTCTAGCACAACCAAGAGGTTTTGGAAATAGATGTGGACAGGAGAGAAATTCCCAGATTGATCTAGTAGATCAAGAACCAAGCCTGGAGGATACAGATTTAGGGTCACTCTTCTGCCTCTGAAGGCTCAGCCCTGCTTTCCAATGGTAAAGGAAGGATATGAAGCAGAAAAAGTAAAAGAGAAACCCTACCCTTGTTGATTACAGAGAGCAACAAGGAAGATGTGTGGAAAGGACCAGTTCTCTATGATCGATGCAACAAGGAACAGACCTAGAATATTTCTGTTGTTATCAAATGTTGATGCAAATGCTTTCTTACAAACATTTGTGAAGGCAGTGAGATCCGAATGCCTGATGAGTGGGGAAGGTTAGTGAAAACTGTGGTGTTCACAAGTTATTGTAGAAAGAGTTAGGATTATTATTTCCACATTTCACTTTTAATAGTTTTTCTGATTATCAGAAACACATGCCCACTTTAAAAAGAAGGAACTTTAATCTCATCGTCCAGAGCTATCTTGTTCTTGTGTTTCCTCCTGTAATTTCTTTAAAGGAAATCCCAAGAAGCCTCAGCAGTTTCTGAGAATGTCTATGAATTTAAGAAGAACTTTAAGAGGACAAAATAGGAGATAAGAGAGTTAACTAACGCAGGAGATGCTCGGAGATGAATCTCAGAAGCTCAGAAATGCTGTTTGGAATAAATTTGAAGGAGTGGTTTGTTAAATTTTATCATCTTAATTTATATTATAATCAGAAGGAGTGCAAATGTCTTCCAGGTCCTCATCTTCTCCTACTGTTAAAAGACTACTAGAAGAAACAACTCATAACAGAGAGAATTAATGAATGGGAACTAATGCACCAGAGCCAGGGACAAGTAAAAATGACTGTAAATATATGAATGCCTTTGGTCTTGACTACAGTTGGAATCATGTTAAGAAACACTCAGTAGATTAGTTTTACTTAAGGTGTCTAATGGTCCTTGTCTAAAATGAATTTAATTGTTACTGTTTCATTACCTTTTTCCATATTTCAGTGACCTGGACAGTCCTTAGAGAGCTGCAGATTTGGAGAAGTTAAATTGCAGCTCAACAAGCATTGACTTTAATAAGATTTTAAGTTTTGTTTTGCATGAAATTGTTAATAATAGAATAGGGAAATATGGTGGAGACCAGTGGTTCTCAAACTTTACCAAGGAAAACGCCTCTTCATGATGTAAAACAATGTGCTAGACCACTCATATAATAATGGCTTCCTTTAGTCTGTAGTTTTTATGAATATGGATTAGTGTATTCTGTGAAATAATTACTTGACTTCGGTCCATAGGCTGGGCTTTAATTACTTAATTATTGGAGAAGAGGAAGCAATTTGCAAAGAAGGACTCTTAGTGTAGAAAATCTCGTCCTACTCAGGAGTCCTCCTACTACTGGAAACTTCTTTGAGTCTGGTTATCTCAGGAATTTTACGAGACTTCTTATTTTGTCAGTTTGTCTTACTTTGATCACTCATGTGAGGCCTGAGCAGGAAACTATCTCTGCTATATGGTTCTGTGATTCTTTCTTTTGTTTTATGGTAAATACCTACTTTGACCCAATAGAAATAAGCCAAATGAGTGACATGGAAAAGAGCCTCAGGGCGCCTGGGTGGCTCATTTGATGAAGCATGGAATTCTTGATTTCAGCTCAGGTAAGGATCTCAGGGTCATGACATGGAACATTGCATCAGGCTCCACACTAGGCTCCATTAAGATTCTTTATCTCCTTCTCACTCAGCCCTCTCCCCACGCTCTCACCTTGTGCTCTCTCTTTCCAAAAAAAAAAAAAAAGAGAGAGAGAGAGAGAGAGAGACTCTTGACTGGCTATCCATGGTCATATATTTATTGTTACATGCAGGCCAAGTGCATCAGAAATACCTTCACAATCTAGTCAGTGCTTCAGGTTGGTGTTTAAGTGCAATAATTTAACTTCAATGGGACACTGCAGATTTCGCTACAAAGCTGAGAGAAGAAATAGAAGTATGTTTTGAGTAGATGTTACATTGTTGACATTTCCTTTGATTTCTTTTGGGGTACAGATCCTGCAGCTTTCTGCCCTGTTTTAGCAAGGGACGCAATTGTTCCGGTTATTATTTGCTCAGAAAGGAGAGCGGTATTCTGTCGAGTCACTCCATTCAGCGCGGGCTGCAGAACATTCTCGCACAGCTGGAAAAACAGTCTGTCGCTTTTATGGAAAGGATGATCTTTCCTTTGGCAGGAACAAAACCTGTATTCTATCAAGCAGAGAAACACTTATGTAGTCAGAAAGACAGTCACTTTTAGCTCTAAAAGATATACCAACTGAAAGCTAGTTCTGTGATGTAAATGTAGTGCCAATGACTAAGCTACTCTGAGGCGCAGGAGTCACAGAGTGGCTTGGCAGAAGCCTAGAGCCCCACCAGGATATTCTGAACAGATGTTGAAATCCTTAATTTTACAAAAGTTTTGAAGGTTGCCTTTCTTGCTGAGCACACTCTCTTGGTCAAGAGAGTTAAGAAATACAGTACTTTAAAACTTAACCCCCTCTGAAAATAAGTCACCAGGAGAGAAGGCAGTATAATGTCTCCGATTCTGGGTTTGATTGCTGATTTTATCACTTATTGGCTCTGTTGACTTGAGCAAATCATTAAGCCTCGGTTTCCATATCTGGAAAGTGGAGAAGATAATAGAATCTACACCATGGAGTGGTAGTGGAAATTAAATGAGATACAGCACAGTGATGCAAGCTATTATTTTCCTATTATGAATAAAATATCTAGCAGTAGCTGGTATTTTATACCCATTCTTAAATTCTAACTTCTTACCCTTTCTTCATGGCTTTTTTGTGCCATACCCTGCTAATAACCCTTACCTAAAGACCACCAAGAACATGCTGTAGTTGAACAAGTTGGATTTGCTACTCGTAGCAGAGAAGGAAAACACCATGGGAAATCATGGCTGTCTCAGCAAGAGGGTATCAGAAGGAAACTTAGAAGGATTTGGGCTTCCATTGGTGAGTTGGGGGAATGTCTAAGGAAGCAGGAATTGCCTCTAGATTGGGTGTTGTTGGAAAGTGGGGCAATTCTATGATTAGGTATCTCAGTGACTTTCATCTATAGGAAGGGGAAGCTGGAACGAGGATGAAACTGTCCAGGGTAAAGAAGTAGGAGTGACACATTTTGGCTAAGGGAGGGGAGGTGTTTGATACTTTGTGGGTGGCACAGGACCTCTTTTTGTCTGAGCTTTGCCAAAATCATGAAGCGGCCTGACTTTGTCCCACTTTATCATGGTCTCAGAGTAGCCTTGTCTGAGGCTGATAGTCTATGAGACTGTTTGTGAGAGTCACATGGTCTAGCTGTGAGTATCAGGCCAGCTTCTCCATATCAGGGGCCCTCCTCTTTCTTTCTTAACCATTATGACTAGAATTCTGAAGAAATATTCCAATGATTTAAATCAATATCACCTCTTTCTCCATTGAATGAGATCCTAGCTAACTTTTCAGGAAAAAATCATCACTCATTTATTCAGTCAACAAAGATTTTTGTTTGGAATCTATGAATGGGCATTGTTCTTTATGCTAGGACTTTGACCACAAGGAAAGGAAGACAAACTTATATTCTAATCAGAGGCCATAGGCAAACAAGGAAACAAATGAAGAAACCAAATTTATCAGCTCTTGATAAGTGCTCTGATGAAAGTAACTGGGGTTTTGACAGAGAATAACCAAGGGTCTATTATTCCCAAGAGGACAAATGGTATGGAGAGCCTGGTGGGGCTTTTATGGACTGGTCAAGTCTGTAACTCAGATATCCTACATCACAGCCTGTGTTTAATTTCCTTAAATCAAATCATTTCCTTGAGTTATTCAAGTTTGCATCTCTTAATGTTTTTAAAGATGTTATTTATTTCTTTATTTGACAGAGAGACACAGCAAGAGAGGGAAAACAAGCAGGGGGAATGGGAAAGGGAGAAGCAGGCTTCTCGTGGAGGAGGGAGCCTGATGTGGGGTTGATCCCAGGACCCTGAGATCATTACCTGAGCCGAAGGCAGATGCTTAATGACTGAGCCACCCAGGTGCCTCTCCAGTTTGCATCTCTTATGGTATATATGCATGCACACATTTTTCTATAAGTGATATCAGGATTACCAATACATATCAAAGACAGGATTTTGTTCTCATGCTAAGAATATTTGAAATATGTAGGAGTCTCAAATCCGGTAGGGAAAAGTGTAGGGTAATAGACAGTCTTTTGAAAATTTCCATTTGTAGATTGCGGGGTTTGTAATAATACTGTTTTATTCCACAATGATGGCATGAAAAATTAGCCAATTCTGGAAGCTATATTAAAGAGGAAATATAATTTTTCAGTTACTTCATTTTATTTGCATGGCAATACATTTGCAAATGTACTAGTTTATTCTGCATTCTCGCAAATTAAATAACATGGGCCTAATTTTTCAATTTTTGCTTCTACATTTTTCTTTGACTACTAATCAAATTGTGCCATCTGATTGTAGCAACAATAATAAGAAAAAATAAAGACCACTTTCAAGAATACAAGTACTTTTAAAATTATAGATTTAAATAAAAAATTAACAACACTTCTTGAACTTTTAATTGCATTAATTCTGTATTTTACTTGAACTTCAAAATAAAATGACTGGAGTTAGAAATTGAAATAGTATGAAAAATTCAGTAATATGATCATTTCCTTCACATTTGCCTTATCTTTTAGCAATCCTTCATTTGTCTTACCATCTCAAACATTTACTCAATTACAGTTGACCCTTGAACAGCACAGGTTTTGAACTATGCAGGTCCACTTATATGCAGATTTTTTTTTTTTTTTTTGGATGAAGTGCAGTATTGTAAATGTATTTTACTTACGATTTTCTTAATAACATTTTCTTTCTATTGTAACAATACAGTATATAATACACATAACAAAATATGTTAACTGTTTATATTATCACTAATTCTTCTTGGCAAGCCTACTTGTCTGTAGGATATTAGCAGTTAAGTTTTGGGGGAGTCAGAAATTATACATTGATTTTTGACTGCATGGGGGGTCCGTACCTCTAACCCCCATGTTGTTCAAGGGTCAATCACCTTGGAATTTTCTATTGAATATTTCTTGGTATTGATATATTTTTGGCCCTTCTTTGCTAATTTACCTGGTAATACTTAAAGAATTGGTTCAGTGCCTTTGGGCAGGCAGAATAGCAACACAAAGATAAAGCCTGAAAAGTTCAATCCTTCCTTAGCAATGAGGGTTTGCTGTAAAAGCTGCTGTTTTATCTAGCTATTTACCTGGGAATGTATATCTCATTGGCATATGAAGAAGTTACTTTTTACATTTCATCTCTAAGTAACAACTTGTATACTTTTTAAGGTATTTATTAAGAACGTATTCACTGGCCTTTGATAGGCATGAAAGTAGTTGAGTTTGGGTTGTGACAAATACAGAAAGGAGAGTGTGAAGCTTCCATAATCAGTAGGGATAGGAACAAGATGGCACCATGGAAACACCAAATTTTGCAAGTTGGAAGATACTGTATTTGAAACTTAATTTACAATTTCCTCTTGGCCAAAGCTTCCTAAAGAGAAACAAAAACAAAAAATGAACTGTTGGGACATCATCAGGATAAAACACTTTTACACAGCAAAGGAAACAATCAATAAATCTAAAAGACCACCTATAGAATGGGAGAAGATATTTGCAAATGATATATCAGGTAAAGGGCTAGTATCCAAAAATCTATAAGTAACTTATCAAACTCAACACCCAAAAAACAAAAATTCCAGTCAAGAAATGGGCATAAGACACGAACATTTTTCCTAAGAAGACATACAAATGGTTAACAGACACGTGAAAAAATATTCAACATCCCTCATCACCAGGAAATACAAATCAAAAGCACAATGATACTACCTCACACCTGTCAGAATGGCTAAAATGAACAACTCAGGAAAGAACAGGTGTTGGTGGGTATGCAGAGAAAGGGGAACCCTCTTACACTGTTGGTGGAAATGCAAACTGTTGCAGCCACTTTGGAAAACAGTATGGAGATTCCTCAAAAAGTTAAAAATCGAACTGTTCTATGACCCAGCAATTGCACTACTAAGTATTTATCCAAAGGATACAAACATAGTGATTCCAAGGGGTACATGAACCGCAACATTTCTAGCAATGTCCACAATAGCCAAACTATGGAAAGAATCCAGATATCTATTGACAGATCAGTGGATAAAGAAGATGTGGTATAGATATACAATGGAATATTACTCAGGCATCAAAAAAAGGAAATCTTCCCATTTGCAACTACATGGATGGAACTAGAAGTACTATCCTAAGCAAAATAAGTCAGTCATAAAAAGACAAATACCATAGAATTTCACTCATATGTGGAATTTAAGAAACAAAACAGGTGAGTTTAGAGGAAGGGAAGGAAAAATCAAATAAGGTTAAAATAGAGAGGGAGGCAAACCATAAGAGACTCTTAACTATAGGAAACAAAGCTAGAGAGGAGGTGGGTGGGGGGAGGGACAATTGGATGATGGGCATTAAGGAGGGCACTTAATGTAATGAGCACTGGGTGTTATATGCAAATGATGAATCATTAAATTCTACCCCTGAAACTAATAATACAGTATATGTTAACTAAATTAAGTTTAAATTTAAAAAAAAATTTTAAAGATTTTATTATTTGACAGAGAGAGATCACAAGTAGGCAGAGAGGCAGGCAGAGAGAGAAGAGGAAGCAGGCTTCCTGCTGAGCAGAGAGCCCTATGTGGGGCTCGATCCCAGGACCCTGAGATCATGGCCTGAGCCGAAGGCAGAGGCTTAACCCACTGAGCCACCCAGGTGCCCCTAAATAAAAAATTTTTAAAAAAAAGAAATAGCAAATGCCCCTTACAGATATTGGGCACTTCATTTTGCAAGTTACTGAGGGAAGGCATAGTTTTATCAGTTAGGATATGCTGAATAGCAAGTAGCAGAAACCCTGATTCTACTACTTAAATAACTTTATTAGATAACATAAGATAAAGTCAGTAGATAGTCAATAGCTATTTGTGCTGTAGGCACAAAATGTTTAGAGTTCTGGTTCTGGGTACCTATTAACCATTCATTCATTTGACTCTGATGTCTTCTATGTCTCCAGGTTAGCATTCCTCATAGTTACAAGATGGCTACCCACAGCAATGGTAACCATGGCCTGCCTTGTTTACTTCCTGCTGGAGAGAGAGGGAGAGACAATATCTCCTTCAGTCATGGAATACAAGACCATATTTGGGCCTACTTAGATCTTATGCCCCACTTAGGTCCATCATAGTGACAGAGAAACCACTACATGCTTCTTGGCTTGGACTAAGTAGAACCCAACCAGAGCTGGGGATGGAGTTGATTCCCCTAACTCACAAGACTGAATGGAGGAAGGCTGGTACTTGAATCAAATCAGGTCTTGCCCCATTAGGAAAGGAGGAAGGAGAGAATAGACTACCCATAGCCTCCACTGAAGTTGCATATCATTACAAGTGTAGGCTTTGGTGTCCAAGAGACTAGCACTCAAATTCTAGCCTCAGAGTTCAACCTTAATTACTTGACTTCCTTATGCCTTAGTTTTTACATCTATAAATTACCTCACATGGTTTTGTGAAGATTCAGTGAGTGTACATAGAAAGAAGTGGCACAATACCCGGGCAGTAGTAAGTACTCGATAAATGATAGTAGTGATGAAGGTACTTACAACTACTATTATTAATATCATTTGGGATATTGTTATTTTTGTCATCACCATCATTCATGATTATAGTCCTCCTTAGCAGCTGGGGTTCTGAGCAGCTGAGAGACCAAGGCTTTGGGATAAGCCAAACAAGTCCTTCCCACTCCCAGTGTGAGAAGATTTCTCTAAGTAAGTAAAAGCTGCTGTCCCCACCCTTTGACTTTGGGAAGCCAAAGCACAGACATTCTACCTTTCAAGGCTAAGAGAGCACCAAGGGAGAGGTCATCTCCCCTGGGGCTGAGCTCCAGACTTCCTGGAGAGATCTCACTAGATGGTGAAATTGATCAGGCACTGCAGGAGCAGAACTTGTTGGAAATATGCTCCCTGAAGTTACCAAAGAAATCTGTTCACATAGAGGTGCTTCCCTTTGGACCTCACTCCAAAGCCATAGGGGAGATGTGGGGAAGCCATTCCCAGAAAGGTGCCTTGATGGCAGCACTCAGCTACAAAACTATCCAGAAGGGGCTGAGGAAGTTGGTGCTTGCCATGCTATAAGAGCTGGGTGCTGGGTGAAACTACAGGGTGCTGGAGAAACTGAAAGAAGATCAGAACTAGAAAGTATAGGAAACCCCTCTTATGGAACCCAGAGTTGGCAAAGAATAGTGGAACATTCTTAGATGGTGGAGGGAGCCAGAGGGAATCAGTGCAGGGATGGGACACACCTCTCACGTGTATCCTAGAGAGGTGGCATGCCTCTGGGATTGCACTGTCCAATAAGGTAACCACTAGCCACATGTATGCATTTTGATTCAAATTTTAAATAATTAAATTAAATTATCAAAGTCAGTTCCTCAGTTGTACCAGTCACATTTCAAATGCTCCCTTGTCATATAAGACTATTAGCTACACCCCAGGGGCACCTCAGCACCAGGATGCCCTGCCTGAGCCCCCACCCATCTGGTCTGGGACCAACAGTGTGATGTTAGCCATGTTTGACCCTCAGGCAATGTTTCTGGCGTCTCACAATCTTTGTCACACATGCAAGAGATCCAGAACATCCTAAGTGAACTGGTGAGAGGACCCAGGAGTTCTAGAAGAGCCACTTTTATTTCCTTTAGGCTTCTTGTATACAGCATTACATTTGTGGCCATATTACCCCTACATTTCCCAAACTGGAGTCCCACGGCACATGCCTAAGTGTGCCAAGGAGCAAGTGTTTTATGCCCAAGTAGGATTCTGAATACACTAGGTTAAACTAAATTAAACAGGGTTTTTTCCTGCACAGCAGGCAATGTCCATGCTCTATATTCCTCCAACAGACTACCAATGGCCATTGCATCTCTTTGCCTGAGGGACTTCTCCAAAGCCTGAGAGGGTGCTTTGCCAGTGACAGCCTGGAAGTGCAAGAAACTGAGAGCAGACCTCAATGATGACTGACAGATGATGTATAAATACCTCAGATCCTTCAACCACCAAATGGGACAATTCTGAGGCTTTCACTTTTACATTCTCTCTCAGAGCTTCCCCTCAGGTGAAAGCTCTGACATACACAACAATGGCTGACCTATCTATCTGCCCTTTCCAACTTCCTTATCATTCTGGTATTGCCTTCTCACTTCTGTCCTGTTGTTCCCCAGATCTCCCAAATAAATGACTTCTCTTTGAATCCTTATTGTAGCATCTGCTTCCAGGAAAACTCAAAGTGACATTCTATGTGACTTCTTAACTATTAATACACATTATCAATCCTCAAGAGAGGAAGAGCATACACGGCAGTTCCTAGACACGTTGACATTGAGTCCACCTTCAAATGGTCTTCCTGTCACATCTATCCCGAGCAGCGTTCCATAAAACCAATGAGGGAAATGCTAGTATGAATCATAAAAAATGGGCTCCAAGCTCATAACCCTCAAAAGGAATCTGAAAGTCACTATAAACTAGAGTTTAAAAATATCAGTCCAATGGGCGGCTGAGGCTTTTGGTCTTATCTTTATAGTAGAAGTTCTCTGAAATCAGAATGGAAACTAAAGAGAAATTTCTGCCTGCCTTATTCCAAGCCAAAATGCATTCACAGTAGGAAATCTGTATGAAGTCCTGCAGAAAAAATGGTGTCATGGTATTAAGGGAGTCCAGAGAAGATCAGACTAGAGGACAGAGGGAGCAGGAGGCTTGCCAATAGAGGGTAGATGAAAAGTTAGGATTTTTCAGGGAGGAGGGGGTAAAGACAAAAGTGATAAGGTAGGCATATACCATGAATAAATAGCACACATGGGATAAATGTCTTTCCCCTTCTCATTTCAGAATAGCAGGTGTAAAGTGTACCTCTTAGTATCTCAGAGAAATAAGTTGAAGATAAAATGAGCAATTGCTATTATATTCAACTTATACACTTTACACAATTATGGAACCTTCCTCCTACTTCCTACCTCAAGAGTTAAAAGCTGAATATAAAAATAGAGCCTAATAAAGGTTAGGTAAATTCCTGGTCACCAGAATCAATACAAAGCAGCATTGCATAGTGTAAACCTTGCAGTCAAACAGGCCAGGTTTGAACAGCAACCCAGCTGAGTGACCAGGAACATTACCACATCTGTCTGCACATCAGGTTTCTCATCTATAAAATGAAAAGTACCTGCCTTCCAGAGCTGAGCTGCAGGACTGGGTCCTTGGTTCCTACCACTGTTGCAGACTAGAAGGGAAGGTGCAGACATGCGGGCATGCGGGCAGCTCTGGACCCCATGACAACCTTGCCTTTCCCATTCTTCCATCCACACAGGGTCCTGAAGACCTTAAAAATAAAAGGACGAACCCAAGTTCCAGCTTGTTCACCTCTTTTGGGGAGGTAGACACATCCTGTCCTCTAGAAGCTCAGCAATGACTCAGTCTCCAAGGTGCTGAGGTGCTCCCTCACACATCTCTCTGGGGAAGAACCAAAGCACTTGCTTTAATCTCTGATAAGATAGTCTACTATAGGGCGCCTGGGTGGCTCAGTGGGTTAAGCCTCTGCCTTCGGCTCAGGTCATGATCCCAGGGTCCTGGGATCGAGCCCCACATCGGGCTCTCTGCTCAGCAGGGAGCCTGCTTCCTCCTCTCTCTCTGCCTGCCTCTCTGCCTACTTATGATCTCTGTCTGTCCAATAAATAAATAAAATCTTAAAAAAAAAAAAAGATAGTCTACTATATATATATATTTATATTTACATGTTAGCTGTGTACTAAAACACATATAGTTCTCTTTCCATGGGGTGAGCCCAAATACTTGATTTTTGAAGTGCCAAGTTACAGAACTACTTCGGGAACAGATTAAAGAGTTTTTCTGGATTGGATGGTCTCTCATGACAAATTCAGTCACAGTTCTGGTGTCCAGAGCAGGTATCAAACAAGCAGCTCCTTTAGTGAATGTTGCCTGACCTAAGTTCATTTCTGCTGGATGTGTCCTATCACTCAAATTTATCCAAGCACAGAAAAATAAAGATGGGCCAATAAGTGAATGAAATGTGGATGAGTTATATGGTTCATCTAAGAGGCAGAGCTTGGGGGTGTCTGGATCGCTCAGTGAGTTAAAGCCTCTGCCTTCGGATCGGGTCATGATCCCAGGATCCTGGGATCGAGCCCCGCATAGGGCTCTCTGCTCCATGGAGAGCCTTCTTCCTCCTCTCTCTGCCTGCCTCTCTGCCTACTTGTGATCTCTCTCTCTGTCAAATAAATAAATAAAATCCTTAAAAATATATATATATATAAGAGGCAGAGCTAATGTCTAGATACCTAGACTGGCTCTAGATATTACTATGGCCTCTGTGTGTGTGTGTGTGCATGAGAGAGATAGATAGAGAGAGAGAGAGAGTGTGTGTGTGTGTGTGTGTGTGTGTGTGATTTGCCTGAAAGTTTTGGGCTGACTCCCTAGCAAGAACCACCCAACCCCTCACCCTGTCCCCTCCCAGGACTTGCTTCCTGAAATCTTACAAGGTACAGTGTCGATTGGAGTCTGTGATGATTGGTTCCCTAATATACAGTGCATCAGCTTTGAAATTAATCCCTTAAGATTTCAGGGTTTTACTGCCACACAAATATTTATCAAAGTATGATGAAGTGAAGAACTCATTAAGAGATAGTATTCAATTTTGTCACACATGTCCACATTTGGTCTCGTACAAGCTGAGGAGCATCCCAGGACCCTCACACCACTTTCTTCCAAGTGGCAGCCACAGCCATGAATATGCCATTCCAAAATTTAATTGTCACACCACCAATTTAAAAAACCTATGTAATTCAAAAATGTTAAAAATACAGGCTCTATGTTTTATTCAGATCTTAGAACTGTATATGCTCCTTAAAATCATATGTATGTATTTTTAATTTTTGTAAAAAAGATAGTGTATTCCCTAGAAAATAATAAAGAAACTGAAATTTGAGGCAAACCAGAGCCCATTGGAAATACAACTGAGAAAGCATATTACAAGCTCTATTACATATTTATCTTCTGTAAACAGATTCCTCTAAAAGGACCAAGAGCATACATTAGGATTAGGGTGTATTTCCTTTCTTCGTGGAGTGATTATAGTAATGTCAGAAAATGAGAACCATTACCACGCTAGAAGACTCTACTTCAAAACCAAAAATAAAGTCAAAGGATTGCTAATGACATACAGAAGCAGAAGTAAGACATCTTGTCTTATAATGTTTCCCACGTTCTTCTCCATGAATCCTCTGGATATTTTTGAAGGATGCTTCTATATACACATATCAAAACACCATCAAGGGAACCACTCCTGCTCTTTACCTCTCACTTTTAATCAACACCCCCCCCCACACACACACAGCTGCCTGCCTTGGCAGCAGGGAGACAGATCAAGATGTTACTCAGCTCATATTACTTTCCTGTCCACAGGATCCATCAAGAGGCTGCAGAGACTTGCAGAGAACAGAGTGAATACAGCAGATCTGAAGTTGCACCCAGGCCCAGCCTCAGCTAAAGCCCCCGTTCAACAGCAGAAAGTGAGAAGTAGGAGGAGACAAGATGGCAGGGAAGTAGAAGGAGGCGCTGTTTCAACCTGTGCCCTAAAGTGAGCTGATTACCTACCAAAGAACTCCGATCACCCATGAAATCAGCCTGAGATCAGAATTATACACGTCTGGATCTCTACGGGGGCAGAAGACACCAGTGGGCAGGTAAAGCAGAGTGGGAATGTTGGACTGATATCGGAAGATAAACAAAAGGGGGAAGGAGCCACCAGAGGCAACCCTTGGAAACTAATACCCCAATACGAGAGTGCCCTGCGTCTGGGGACCAGTATTAACTTGGAGTCTGGTTGAAAGCACTCAAAAAGAGCAAAGGATTGTGGGGGGAAATTGTGGGAATCGGGGAGGTTAGGGACAAGGGCTTAAATCCCCAGACAGAGGACAGCCACCCCTGGCACTGAGCCAGAGAGGGTGCAGCGGAGAAACCAGGTCTTGGTCCCTAAGCAGTGAGCTCGTCTAAGAGCACGTGGGGTCCAGCTCCCGTGAGGGGCTGGGAGCCTCGCCAGCCAGCAGAAGCATAGACTTGTTGCAGTCCCCACACGTGTGCCATGCCGTGCTGTCAGAGCCTGAGTTGTGCCCCACACCCTCCCCTGAGAGAGGTGCGCAAAGGCGCCAGCCCAGTGCTCTCTGACCCGGAAAGACCAGGCACTCCCAGCCCAAGCCTGCAGGAAAATCTCAGTGTGCAATCGCTGCTTGGAACCTCTCTGGTGGTCTGCAGCTGCCCAGAAAACCGCTGCTGTCTTGGTTTTGGGTACAAGCAGGAGTTCCTGTGTCCCTAGGGACTGCAACTAAGAACATGCTCTGCCAGCAGCCGAGGGGCCGCTTATGTGCTCTGCAGCACCCAGAGGGGAACAGACTGAGGTTTCTCTCTGAGATGGAGGTCTGGGTGCAGTTTGCTTTCTTCTAAACCTCCAAAAACCATCAAAAGCTGTCAAGGCGAGAGAAAACAAACGAACATAAAAACAACATAAAAACAAACAAACATAAAAACCTCCAGAGAACAAAAGCCTGAAAAACCGGTTTCCTCAGAGCCCACCCCTTGAGGAGGGTGGGAGGACTTAACTCAGGGAACATTGTCTGAAAACCCACGTGGCAGCCCCCTCCCCCAGAAAACCAACCAGGAAAAAAAAAAAAAAGATGACAAGAGAACAACCACCACTACTTCATAGATACAACTTTTGTTTTTGATTCGCTCCCACTATTCTGGTTCTTTTTTTTTTTTTTTATAGAGATAATTTTTTAACCTACTTACCATCACAGTGAGATGTCCAGTACATCAAATTCCATAATAACCTTTTAACCTGAACTTTTTGATACATATACCCGTGTTTTTCTTTTGCTTTTCTATTTTTTAAATTTTAGTTTAGTTTAGTTTATTCTTTTTTTAAATTTTTATTTTCTAATATTCATATAGAGTTAACTTCAAGGTAATCCCCTTCACCCAACCAATGCTACCCTTATAGGTAAACCAATTTTTAATCGCCCTTTATCTTAGGAAACTTGAGTCCTTTAACAAAGATATCAACATACATCCAGGAAGAATCAAAATAACCTTCCTTGCCCACACTGAGAATTTATAACCACTCTCCCATCTTTTTCTTCCGCCAGTGTTTCTGTGTATTTGTGATTGTCCTGATAGTATATAAATCTTATACTTGGGGTTCTTTTTGAGGAGGTTCTTCTTCTTCTTCTTTTTTCTTTTTGCTTTTATATATATATATATTTTTTCTCTTGTCATATGCTTTTATCAGTCCTTTTGTTTGTCTGTTTTTGTTTGTATACTTCATAAATCTTACCTTGGGGCCCATTTGGGCTGAGCCTTCTCTTTTATCTTCCCTTTTTTTCCTCTCTCTCTCTCTCTCTGTCTCTCATTTTTTTTTCTTTTTCTTTTTCTTTCATTTGGGTGGGGACTCCTGATTGCTCAGAAGCGTTCCAGGGTGCACCTTGACTGCACCACAGTCAATACATCCAGCTACATCAGTTCAGGCTTCTCTCACCAAATTGACTAGGAGGAGGAATGCCCAACAGAAGAAAAATTCAGAGGATGGGCCTTCTACAACAGAGCTAACGGCTATCGACATAGACAATATGTTGGAAAGTGAATTCAGGCTAACAATTATCCAGGCAATAGCTAGGTTGGAGAAAGCCATGAATGACCAAATGGAATTGATTAGGGCAGAACTGAAAGCCACCAGGGATGATGTTCACAATGCTCTCAATGAGTTCCAATCTAATCTAAATTCTCTAAAAGCTAGGGTAACTGAGACAGAAGATAGAATTAGTGATCTGGAGGACAAACAGATAGAGAGAAAGGATCAGGAAGAAGCCTGGAACAAACAGCTTAGAAGCCATGAAAAGAGAATCAGGGAAATAAATGATGCCATAAAACGTTCCAACATCAGAATTATTGGAATCCCTGGAGGGGAGGAGAAAGAAAGAAGTCTAGAAGATATAGTGGAACAAGTTCTTCATGAAAATTTTCCCAGTCTCGCGAATGGAACCAGCATTCATATACTAAAGGCAGAACAGTCCCCCTCCAAGATTATAGATTCCAAAAAAACAACAAGGCACCTGATAGTAAAATTGAGAAATCATAATTGTAGATACAATCTCTTGAAAGCCGCTAGGACAAAGAGGCTCCTTACGTACAGAGGAAAGCCCATCAGAATAACGTCAGACCTGTCCACAGAAACCTGGCAAGCCAGAAAGGGCTGGCAAGATATATTCAGGGCACTAAATGAGAATAACATGCAGCCAAGAATACTTTATCCAGCAAGACTGACATTCAAAATGGATGGAGAGATAAAGAGTTTCCAAGACCGACAAGGGTTAAAAGAGTATGCAACCACCAAGCCAACACTGCAGGAAATATTAAGGGGGCTTTTATAAAAGAGGAAAAATCCTAAAAATACTATTGAACAGAAATATAGAGACAATCTACAGAAAGAAAGACTTCAAAGGTAACATGATGTCAATAAAAGCGTATCTATCAATAATCACTCTCAATGTGAATGGCCTAAATGCGCCCATAAAATGACACATGGCTGCAGACTGGATAAAATGACAGGACCCATCTATATGTTGTCCACAAGAGACCCATTTCAAACCTAAGGATACAGCCAGACTGAAAGTGAAGGGATGGAGAAGCATCTTTCATGCCAATGGGCCTCAAAAGAAGGCCGGGGTTGTGATTCTCATATCAGATAAATTAGATTTTAAGCTAAAGACTGTAGTCAGAGATACAGAAGGACACTACATAATTCTTTAAGGGACTATCCACCAAGATGATCTAACAATTGTAAATATCTATGCCCCCAATATGGGAGTAGCCAATTACATAAGAAAACTATTAATCAAGATAAAGAGTCATATCGATATGAATACATTAATAGTAGGAGATCTTAACATGCCTCTCTCAGTAATAGACAGATCATCCAAGCAGAAAATCAATAAAGAAACAAGAGCATTGAATGACACATTGGACCAGATGGACCTCATAAATATATACAGAACATTCCACCCTAAAGCAACAGAATATTCATTCTTCTCAAGTGCACATGGAACCTTCTCCAGAATTGACCACATACTGGGTCACAAATCAGGACTCAACCGATACCAAAAGCCTGAGATTATTCACTGCATATCCTCAGATCACAATGCTTGGAAACTGGAGCTGAATCACAAGGAAAAGTTTGGAAGGAACTCAAACACCTGGAAGCTAAAGACCACCTTGCTTAAGAATGCTTGGATCAATCAGGAGATCAAAGAAGAACTTAAACAATTCATGGAAACCAAAGAGAATGAAGACACTTCGGTCCAAAACCTATGGGATACAGCAAAGGCGGTCCTAAGGAGGAAATACATAGCCATCCAAGCCTCCCTCAAAAAAATTGAAAAATCCAGAATACACCAGCTGTCTCTACACCTTAAAGAACTGGATAATCAACAACAAATCAAACCAACTCCACACATAAGAAGGGAAATAATCAAGATTAGAGCAGAGATCAATGAGGTAGAAACCAGAGATACAGTAGAACGTATCAATGAAACTAGAAGCTGGTTTTTTGAAAGAATCAATAAGATTGATAAACCATTGGCCACAATAAACCAAAAGAAAAGAGAGAAAGCTCAAATTAATAAAATTATGAATGAAAAGGGAGAGATAACAACTAACACCAAGGAAGTAGAAACAATCATCAGAAGTTATTATCAACAGTTATATGCCAATAAGCTAAGCAACCTAGATGAAATGGATGCATTCCAGGAAAACTATAAACTCCCAACATTGAACCAGGAAGAAATTGACAACCTGAATAAACTGATATCTGGTAAGGAGATTGAAGCAGTGATCCAAAACCTCCCAAAAAACAAGAGCCCAGGACCTGACAGATTCCCTGGAGAATTCTACCAAACTTTCAAAGAGGAAATAATACTTATTCTCCTGAAGCTGTTTCAAAAAATTGAAGCAGAAGGAAAACTTCCAGACTCTTTTTATGAAGCCAGCATTACCCTGATCCCCAAACCAGGCAAAGACCCCACCAAAAAGGAGAATTTCAGACCAATATCCCTGATGAATATGGATGCTAAGATTCTCAACAAGATTCTAGCTAATAGGATCCAACAGTACATTAAAAAGATTATCCACCATGACCAGGTGGGATTCATCCCTGGGTTACAAGGATGGTTCAACATTCGCAAATCAATCAATGTGATAGAACAAATCAATAAGAGAAGAGAGAAGAACCACACGGTCCTCTCAATTGATGCAGAAAAAGCTTTTGACAAAATCCAGCATCGTTCCTGATTAAAATGCTTCAAAGTACAGGGATAGAGGGAACATTCCTGAACCTCATAAAATCTATCTATGAAAGACCCACAGCAAATATCATCCTCAATGGGAAAAAGCTCGCAGCCTTCCCGCTGAGATCAGGAACACAACAAGGATGCCCATTCTCACCAATCTTGTTCAACATGGTATTAGAAGTCCTAGCAACAGCAATCAGACAACAAAGAGAAATAAAAGGTATCCAAATTGGCAATGAAGAAGTCAAACTCTCTCTCTTCACAGATGACATGATTCTTTATATGGAAAACCCAGAAGACTCCACTCCCAAACTACTAGAACTCATACAGCAATTCAGTAACGTGGCAGGATACAAAGTCAATGTACAGAAATCAGTGGCTTTCTTATACACTAACAATGAAAATACAGAAAGGGAAATTAGAGAATCGATTCCATTTACTATAGCACCAAGAACCATAAGATACCTGGGAATAAACCTAACCAAAGAGGTGAAGGATCTGTACTTGAGGAACTACAGAAGACTCATGAAAGAAATTGAAGAGGACACAAAAAGATGGAAGACCATTCCATCGGAATGGTCTTGGATCGGAAGAATAAACGTTGTTAAAATGTCTATACTGCCTAGAGCAATCTTTTTTTTTTTTTTTTGCCTAGAGCAATCTATACTTTTAATGCCATTCCGATCAAAATTCCACCAGTATTTTTCAAAAAGCTGGAGCAAATACTCCTAAAATTTGTATGGAATCAGAAGAGACCCCGAATCGCTAAGAAAATGTTGAAAAACAAAAATAAAACTGGCGGCATCACGCTACCTGATTTCAAGCTTTACAAACAAGCTGTGATCAGCAAGACAGCATGGTACTGGCATAAAAATAGACACATCAACCTGTGGAACAGAGTAGAGAGTCCAGATATGGACCCTCAACTCTATGGCTAAATAATCTTCAACAAAGCAGGAAAAAATATACAGTGGAAAAAAGACAGTCTCTTCAATAAATGGTGCTGGGAACATTGGACAGCTATATGTAGAAGAATGAAACTCAACCATTTTCTTACACCATACACAAAGATAAGCTCGAAATGGATAAAAGACCTCAACGTGAGACAGGAATCCATCAGAATCCTAGAGGAGAACATAGGCAGTAACCTCTTCGAAATCAGCCACAGCAACTTCTTTCAAGATAGGTCCCCAAAAGCAAAGGAAACAAAAGCGAAAATGAACTTTTGGGACTTCATCAAGATCAAAAGCTTCTGCACAGCAAAGGAAATAGTCAACAAAACAAAGAGGCAACCCACAGAATGGGAGAAGATATTTGCAAATGACAGTACAGACAAAAGGTTGATATCCAGGATCTATAAAGAACTCCTCAAACTCAACACACACAAAGCAATCATATTAAAAAATGGGCAGAAGATATGAACAGACACTTCTCCAATGAAGACATACAAATGGCTATCAGACACATGAAAAAATGCTCATCACCACTAGCCATCAGGGAGATTCAAATTAAAACCACATTGAGATAACACCTTACACCAGTTAGAATGGCCAAAATTATCAAGACAGGAAACAACATGTGTTGGAGAGGATGTGGAGAAAGGGGAACCCTCTTACACTGTTGGTGGGAATGCAAGTTGGTGCAGCCACTTTGGAGAACAGTGTGGAGATTCCTAAAGAAATTAAAAATAGAGCTTCCCTATGACCCTGCCATTGCACTACTGGGTATTTACCCCAAAGATACAGATGTAGTGAAAAGAAGGGCCATCTGTATCCCAATGTTTATAGCAGCAATGGCCACGGTCGCCAAACTGTGGAAAGAACCAAGATGCCCTTCAATGGATGAATGGATAAGGAAGATGTGGTCCATATACACTATGGAGTATTATGCCTCCATCAGAAGGCATGAATACCCAACATTTGTATCAACATGGACGGGACTGGAAGAGATTATGCTGAGTGAAATAAGTCAAGCAGAGAGAGTCAATTATCATATGGTTTCACTTATTTGTGGAACATAACAAATAACATGGAGGACATGGGGAGATGGAGAGGAGATGGGAGTTGAGGGAAATTGGAAGGGGAGGCGAACCATGAGAGACTATGGACTCTGAAAAACAACCTGAGGGTTTTGAAGGGGCGGAGGGTGGGAGGTTGGGGGAGCCAGGTGTTGGGTATTAAGGAGGGCAGGCATTGCATGGAGCATTGGGTATGGTGCAAAAACAATGAATACTGTTATGCTGAAAAGAAATTATAAAAAATATATTAAAAAAAAAAAAAAAGAAAGAAAGAAAGTGAGAAGTACAGGTAGACTCTGGTCTACACTCAAGTCATCAGAGACCCAAACCCCAAAGTGGCCTTAGTGGGCAAAGAGCTCAACCCAGACCTGGGCTTTCTCTCCACCCCACCTTAGGAAACCCCCTTCCACCCTCCTTCTATTGTTATTGGAGCTTTGTATTAAACACTGTGGTATGTAAAACACACAGATGGGAGTCTTAAAGTGAAGCAAAAACAACTCTGAGCATCCCAAAGAATCGTTGCAGTATCCCTGACCTCCAAGAAGTGTCCAAATTTCAATAGATTAAAATTAAGGAAATCCTGTTCACTATTCTTGGAGATTCAGACACAAAACACATTAAAGGTTCTAAGAGAAACTGAAGCCAAGACATGGCATCCACTTTCTTTAACCATCATTAATTTAGCTCCATCATCTTCCAAAGACATCTACAAGCTGGCTTAGCACTACACACACTTAACAGGTTTTCTGAGGGAAAATACCCCTGAAATTCCAAACTTCTGATTTATAAGTTAATTTTCAGGATACCTCCTCTCTACTGAAAAGTTAAATATGGGCTGAATCCTATTTCGCTGATGCACAGAACCAACACAAATACCAGAAACTACATTCCTACAAATGAGATTTTTTTTAAAATGTGCATTGGTCCTTTCCCCAGTATATTCATTTAGTAAAATGAACAAAACAATGACTTTCATCATTTTTTGTCAGGAATATTGGCAATTGAAATTGAATGATCAGATACTTTAACTTAAATGTAATGGGCACTTTGCTTCCAGAGACTCTAAGTTCCTAATTCATCTTCATGTGAAATGAAATATAGATGAATTTCCATATATCCATGCAAACCAGCAAAAATCACTTACCCATTTGACAGAGACAGACAAGTCAATGATGAGACCCATTTCCCAGCTTAACACTTTTCTCACTCTGCTGGCCCAGATTTTGATAATCACCAGCACAGACCTGTGTGGCCCACAAAGCCTTTCTCCCTGAACACTGGCCTGGAGCTGGTAAAACTTACACAGCACCTACTATGGGCCACTTTAAATGCTTTTCCTCTAATCTTAATGACAGTTTTGAAATAGTAATAGGCTATTGGCCCCATTTTACAGATAAGAAAACCGAGGTGTAGAGTCACATCGCAAGCAAGGTCATATTGGGCTTAGGACCACCTGTCCTCCATGACACTGTACCAACTCCCAGGGTAGAGGATTGGGACAGCAGGATATTCTGGATAGGTGAAGGGAGTAGAGAGAATTCAGGGAGAATGAATATTAAACACTCAGTCCCCACAATATAACTTACCTCACAGTCAGGCAAGTTACCAGCCATGGGAGGACAGAAAGAGGCTCACACTTTTCCGATGAAGATGACCTCAGCCCCAGAACCCACCTGTTACTCTATCAATAAAGATGATGAAAATGATAATAACCACAACAGTAATTTCTTGAGTATCTACTCCATGCCACCTATTAAAAATGCATTATCTCCTTTAATTCCCACATAAATCCCACTGTCATCCCCATTTTGCAGGTGGAGAAACTGAGGTCTGGAAAGTAAAGCACTGCCCAATATTACACCACAAACCAACAGAGTTTAGACTTCTAGCCCCACAGTTGGACTCCAGAGTACACATTCTACCTCTTGTGTAATAATCCTACAGACAGAGCTGGGCTACCTTTGATTATTCTACAGAAAAGGATTTTCTGACACTATTCTGGAAACCATGGGTAAACATCATTCCACCCACCTAGCTTAAATCAGGAAGGTTTCCTACATGACCTTTCCTCCCCATAAATGATTTCTAGAAGATGGGAATAGTTCTTACCCATCTTTGACTGGTGGAATTTGTAGACTCTGTGGCTTAAAAATAAGGGGCCAGGAAAATTTCCAAAATGATGCCCAAAGAGAAAGAAGTACCAGACAGAAAGCAGAGCCATTACAAGGGGAAGTTAATGGATGATTCAGAAGTGGCAATGTCATTGACTGGGGCCTTAAAGTTGGCATCTAGGAAGCTAAATAAGAGGTTTTGGCAATCAGGAAGTAATAGAATACAGACAGTATTGGTAATTCTTGGCATTGATGAACATTACAGCAGGGCCAGCCGGGGAAAGTGCTTAAATTGAACCAACAAATCTAAATGGCAGGCCAGGGAGGCTGGGAGGAAGGGTTTGGAATGTGAGTCTTGGTTGGGTACAAAGTCAGGGGAGCAGAGCTCTCTACAGACTCTGTGTGGATAAACGGGGGAGAAAGTAATATAGCTTGTATGTGGGGCCAGTGGGCTGATAGGCTGGTAAGAAAGGACGCTCAGAAGGCAGCCTGATGGGGGAGTAGCTGTCTCTAGGGGGCCATATTCCCTTCCCTGGTGCTGATTTCCCCCTCTGATGCTTGCTGCCACTGCCCAGCCCAGAATCTGTGGGCAACCCCAATAGTAGATGCCCCATGTGAAAGGCACAGCTTTTCACTGGGCTGATGCACTCCCAGGCATTTGCTCTGGAGGAAATAAATCCCAAGAGATTTGAGAAGTTCAGCTGATCAAGGGGAACAGGGAAATACTATTGGCTGAAAGTGCTAGGTCCTAGACACCATGCCTGGACCTTCATACAAGTTACTCTGCTTAAGTCTCTCAACAAACAGAAAATGGAGGTAAAGTAATCTGAGCAGGGGTTAAACCTGCAAAGAGGTTGTTGGATGGACAAAGAGAAGGAGCCACTGAGGTCGCCCTGATGGTGGAGACAGGGGCTGGTGATATCCTCCTTGAGGCAGCCTGGGATGATCCATGGCCTCTTGAGTCTCTGGCCAATCCCAGATGTTGCGTAGACTTCAGGCTTGTGAGCTGGCGAATGGAAATTAGAGCAAGTGGAGGTAATTGAAGAGGTAAGCTAGCGAGCAGTAGGGTGGTCTGAGGGTCAGTCCTACAAGTGAGAGTCAGTACTGCAGGAGCATGGGCTCTGGAGCCCCATTTATCTCAGTCCACGTGTTGCCAAACATTCTGTCCAGTGCTGCCACAGACACATTTCTCTGCATTCCCAATTTATTCCCATCAACCAAGAATTAGGGTTTAGTCATCAGATTTAAATAAAAAAGTGTCCATGGGGGACCTGGGCAGCTCAGTTAGTTAAGCGACTGCCTTCAGCTCAGGTCATGATCCTGGAGTCCTGGGATCAAGTCCCACATCAGGCTCCCTGCTCAGCAGCAGGGAGTCTGCTTCTCCCTCTGACCCTCTCCCCTCTCATGCTTTCTCTCTCACTCTCTCTCTCAAGTAAATAAATAAAATCTAAAAAAAAAAAAAAAAAAAAGAAAGAAAAAAGAAAAGAAAAGAAAGAAAGAAAAGAAATAATGTTGCCCCTTTAAAAAATAATAATAAAACAAAAAGTCCAAAAGGGTCCAAACCAAGAATAAATTGGTAAAAATTTCTGGAGGGTAATTTGTCAATACCTCTGGTAAAATTTGTTTTACTTCTATGAATTCACTTGCTTAAGTGTGCAGAAATAAAGGCACACACCTATGTATTATAGCATTGTTTGTGACAGAAATATTAGGAACAACATAACTCCATACATCTGTACAATGGCATATATGTGGTCATTAAAAGGATGAGATATATCTCTAAATACTCACAATGAAGACGTCCAAGACACACTGTCAAGGGGAAAAGAAACAGGTGCATTTGTGTATTATAAACCTATTTATACAAACAGAAAAGTAATTTGTTTACATGTTCCTATAGACACAGAAAATATCTCATCTCATAAATTTTTTTATAGGTGGCTTAAAATGTTCCAGGCACTGTTTTACACTCTTTATAAATACTAAGTCATTTCATCCTCCTGACAACTCTGAGGTAAGTACTATTAATGATCTGCCTTTCAGATGAGAAACGGACGCCTCAGAGAGACCAAGGTCATGACAAGGGTCTGACCTAGGCAGTCTGACCCAGCATTCTCTTAACCATTGCATTTTGGTTCTCTTTCCAGATTGCTCTAACTTTCTCAAAACAGAAGTTACTGTGTTTATTGTAAAAAAAATTTAAGAATTAAGAGGGAGAAAAGAAGAGTCTGCACCTGTTTGAAGCATTATCAGTGGTTTTTCTAAGGCATAAACCTATGTTCCTGCTTCATGGTTCTGGGGTTTAGGACAGAATTCAGAAATAATAGCACGTAATTTGCCTTTTAAGTAAAAGAAAGAGCAGAATTTGTTTCAACTCTTTTTTTGTTTTTTGTTTTTTTTATTTTGTTTTTATTTTTTGTTTGTTTGTTTTTTGTTTTTGTTTCGAGTTTTACTGCTTCATGCAATCTAGCCCAGGAAAGCAAGTGGCTTTAGAGACTCCGCTTTAGGAGATGCAACCATGAGACCCTGGGAGAAGGGCCAGGAGTCAAGCCCCCAGCCAAGGAGCTCTCCCCTAAGTCTCCTTGCAGCAAGGAGGCCAGGCACAGGTGGGGAGAAGTGGGCCTGTCCTGGAGTGCTGCTGTGCAGGGCACAGGCTGCCTCAAGGAGGATATCCCCGCCTCAAGCAGGTCTTGGGAATCTCAGAGTAATTGCCCTTCCCTCTAAGGGGGACACTTAAATTATTAGGAATGAATCACGTTTACTTCCCAGTGGTAGTTTTGACATCTACGAGCTGGGGGATCATTACTGCTTTTCCACTTAACTGAGGACATCGCACATGAAGGTCTTTTGGATGTACTGAGGGCTGTGTAAGAGAATGTGGAGAACAAATAAGAAAATGTAATTAGCTGGCAAACAAAAAAGAGAGGAAGCTTCAGTCAAGAGGGGCCCTCAGGTTCAGACTGAGCAGGGCAACACCCCCCCCAACCCAGGCCACACATATGAAAACAAATGAGAGTGCATGAGTGGGGTAGGGGATCCCAGGGATACTTCGGTCTGGTGGGAAGGAGCCCCACAATGGCCAGGAAATTTGGTTGAAAATAACAGGAACCAAGGTCACTTACAGAAAAGAGGGTGGGTGCAGTACTGCAAGGACACATGGAAACCAGTGGCCATTCACTGCCAGCTAAGCCAAACTGAAAACTGGAAATCCAGCAGGCATCCTGATTGCAGAATTCCCAGACCTGCCAAAATTTCAATCGGTGGATATTCTTCAACCCACCTACATGGCAGAAGCAAGTAGTGACTCTATTTGGTCATCTTCCCCAGACTTCCAAAAATCAAGAGACAGTTCCAACATCTAAAGCACATTGGCAGTGTCCTTGGCTCCCTGAATTATTTTGCAATCTGCTGCTCACACCTCTTAGCCTCCTTGACAGGAGGAAAGGGAGAGACAGCATTTCCGTTTCTCTGTGTGATGCCAATTTCTTTTCTTTTTTCATTTCTATCTTCCTTCTTCTTCTATGACATTTCTTTGGCTGCCCAGGAAGTCATTTACAGTCTCCCTTATGGCATCCCTCCCACAGCCATGAACCTTCCCTATGGTACATTTCTGTAATACTTCAATTGATTGCTCAGAATGGAATCATTCCACTATCTGCATTCAGGCTTGACTACACCCACAGCTGTAGCTCCCAGGGCCCATGGCAATTCAACTGCACCATGTAGAGCAGGGTCCAGAAGTCTGAGTGCAAATCTCATCTCAGCGGTCCTAGTTTTACCTGAGGATCTGTCCTAGTTAGTTTTCTACTAACAGCCAAGCCTGAGACAAGGACTTGGTGTGAGTAGTTTATTTGGGAGGTGATCCCAGGAAGCAAATATTGGGTAGGGAAGTTGGGGGTGGGGGGAGATTTTGAGAGAGAAAGTGAAAAACTCAAGTTAAGCGTTATGTTATCCAGACGGCCTCGATAGGCAAAGGAGGCTCTGTTTTGTTGGGGACCTCTGGCAAGTGTTCAGATTCCTCCCAGAACTGTCATCCTAAAGAGTGGGAGGCTGACTTTGGAGCCACAGAACATAACCCCCTTCTTTGAAAGTCTGTCCTAGGGATCTGCATGCCTCTCCACTTTCTAGTTGCTTCTGTGCATGAACCAAGAGGGCTGCTATGATTTTGAAAGCCTTTCAGGCAGAATGAGGTAGGGGGAAGCTAAGCTTGGGGCAAGTTGTGTTTAACAGAATCAAATTAGGAACTTGCAGGAAACTCCACTGCTTCACAGCCAAATTCAGGAGTGGGCTGATGGGTGTGACAGAAAATCTCGGCTGGGATGTGTCTGTTTGCTCAAAGCAACATGTGCACATGGTTTAAAAAAAAAAAAAAAAGTCAAGTAGAAAAGAGTGTCCAGATCTTCCTGGACTTGCAACGGGGTTACATTCCAATAAACTCACTTTAAATTGAAACTGTCAGAAGTTAAAAATGCATTTATACCCCTAACCTATCAAACATCACAGCTTAGCCTAGCAGACCTTAAACTTGCTCAAGACATTGACATTCACCTACAATTGGGCAAAATCGTCAGACACAAAGCCTAGATTATACTAAAGTGTTGACTATCTCATGTAACTGACTGAGTGCTATACTGAAAGTGGCCAACAGAAAGGTTGCCCAGGTGCAGAATGGTGGTATGTGTATCAGTGGTTCACCCTCATGATGGCAGGACCCACTGGGAGTGGCCACTGCCCAGCATCATGGGAGGGGATCGCACCACATATTGCTAACCTGAGAGAAGATCAAAATTTTCAAAGTTCAAAGTACAGTCTCTACTGATTAAATATTGCCTTCACACCACCATAAAATAAAAAAATCCTATGTTGAACCATTATAAGTTAGGGGGCATCTGAATAGTAAAAAGCAGGAACTTCATACTTGCCCCCCCATACCAATACCCAGTCTCCAGAGTCAACTACTTACAACCATTACTGACTCTTCTGACAGCTCCAACGACCTCTATTTCTTATTCTTCTGCAAAAATAATGCATTGTAATCATCCCTCATCGCCATACTAAGGATTTCTCATGAAGCTTTTGGGGTGGGGGGAGGTTCTGAGCTACCTTTTTGCCCAAGGAATCACAGATAAGAAAATATGAGAGGGATTTGACCCAGCTTAGCTCTCTACATCTCATCAAGGTCGGGAGGTACCTGGATTCACACAGTTTTATTTCCATGCCTGAGATGACTGCAGGAAATAGACATAGCCGTGGTGATGCAAAGACAGAATCCCAGAGTGGGAAATAAATGGAATTACGTATCTGGAAATTGGTGCCACAGACACAGCAAATTGCTTTGGGCGAGCGCTGATTCGAACAAGAATTGAATTTCGGAAAACACTCTACCCAACATAAGGAGAATCTGACCACGTGGCAGATTTTCTGTGACGACTCAGATCTTCTTTTTCTCCAGACAATACAGGGTGTCATTTACTTGTGTGATGAAGGTGATGTGTCTATGGGCAGATGTATAGCTCGAATTTGCTGGGATAAACACCATTACAGATATTCTATCCAAATGGCTCCTTGGGGCACTTGTAAAAACACATATATGGTAGCACAAGACATTACTGATAAAAAGAAAGGTGAACCTAGCCCTAGAACAAATGGTAAGCCCAGCAGCTGTGCACCTGCCTTGACATACCTCTCAGCATTGCCACACTTAGCCACATTTATGATTCCAAGCAAATTACTTCACCATCAGTAGAGGTGCCTTGGATTACTCATCAGTAAATGAATGGTAATACGAGTATCTATTTCAAAAGATCATAATACGGATTAAATGAGATAGCACAGTGCTTCTCCATCCATCTGGGGTAAAAGAACATATTTCTAAAATTTTCAATCTGGTGTAGATGGATGTTCTTAAAAATGCAATGAAAATATCAACCATAGAGCAATGACAAATACAAATTGCTAAACACAAATACCCAGTTCCTGTACATCTCTCATGGTAAACTGATAACAAGTGTTCACCAATCATCACCAGTCCAAGGACCACACTTAGAGTGACACTGCAATTAATCACATATATGAAGGGCTTCCCATGGTGTCTGGTATACAGTAAGTGCTTAGTAAATGCTGGCTTTTCTAATTATTATTTCCTGTGGTATGTCCAGTTTTATGGTAACTGCTTTTGCTGATGGGAACCACGTTGTCACAACCATCTCTCCTAAGCAGGAGCAAGCTGAACTGAGGAGCAAATTAAAAACAATGAGCCAAAATAAAATAAGAGAGAAGGCTTTAATCTTAATTGTGAGAGTAAAACCAAGAGGCTAACTGGAGAAAGTGCCCAACTCTCCATTCCCCCCCCCCCACCCGCACAGAACAGTGCACTAGTTGAAGAGACAGATCAGTCAGCACAGATGTGGGGGTGGGGATTATCTCACTGCCTGGAGAGCCCAGGAAAAAAGCTGCTACAGTTTAATGGACCTGGAGGTCAGGGGAGATGGGAGGACTGGAAGCTGAAAAGAACAGGGTACTGAATCTGAGTGCGGGCAAGTATCTTCAAGGTTTCCTAACAAGAACTCCAAATGCAAGTGCTGGCATAGGAATGCAGGAATGCATAAGAGCATGGCTGGCCAGGAGGCTCTGAGTCCTGACAGTGACCCCCTTCACAGACTGCTGCAACACACTGGCTGTACACCAAGTCTGTGTGCAGAGGGTTATACTGGTCAGAGTTCTCCAGAGAAATAGAACAGAATGTATGCTCACTACACAGGATTACATGACCAGAAAAAAAAAAAAAAAAAGGTGTGCGTTTATATTTATTTATACAAAGAGATTTATTATAAGGTATCAGCTCATATGATTATGGAGGCTGAATAGTCCCACCATCTGTAGTCTGTGAGCTGGAGTCCCAGGTAGGCCAGTGGTGTGAGTTGGAGGCCTGAAAGCTGGAGAACCCATGGAATAGATCTTAATCCAAGTCTGGAGTCTAGACAACCAGGAGCACCCAAGGCAGGTAAAGACTGATGTTAGAACCCAATCAATCAAGCAGAGTGAGAATTCAACCTTCCTCTATCTCACTGTTTCATTCAGGCCCTCAAGGGATTGGATGTTGCCCACCCACATGGAGAAGGCTATCTGCTTTACTCACCCCACCAACTCAAATGCTTATCTCTTCTGGAAACATCTTTGCAAACATACCCAGAAATTATGTTTAATCTGATATCTGGGCATCTCATGGTCCAGTCAGACTGACAAATAAAATTTACCATCATGAAGGGTAATTTTCCTTCACAAAGCCAGCTAGATAAAGCCTTTGTAATTGCCTATGGTCTGGCCTGAAAAAAAAATCACACATAGGTTTTTTTGTTGTTGTTTTTTTGTTTTGTTTTGTTTTGTTTTGGCCCGGAACTGAACTCCTCACATGTGATCAAGGTAATGTCCCAAGAAAGGGCAAAATTTGAATGACAAACACTTGCTCTTTGATGTAGCCTTTTTGGAAGAATCCTCTAACTCAACAAATGACCCTGATTGAGGAAAAGTCTTTCATAACACAGGTGTTTGAAAATCAACAGATAACACCATTTAGGAATTTCAAGTCAAAAACAAATGAAAGTTCTAAGAATAATTTGAACAAAATGAAGGGTTGTTTTTGTTTTTTTTTTTAATTATGATGAGAATTCTGTAATATAGCAAAAACTCAGCTCTTTCTCCCTAAGGAATATTTCTTAAAAATCATTCCATGAACAACAGACCTGGTTATAACTTTCCACATAATATTTCCAATTACAGGAGTAGGAAAATATCCACATAGCCACAGAATTCTTATTAGTTCTGCCCAGTAATTTATCATCCATGATTCTATCATTGCCTACTTCTTCAGTCTCTTATGGTTAAAACTTTTTTTAAAAAGATTTATTTATTTGAGAAAGAGAACGAGTACAGGGGAGGGACAGAGGGAGAGAGAAAATCCTCAAGCAGATTCCCCGCTGAGTGTGGAGCCTGACACAGAGCTCAGTCCCAGGACCCTGAGATCATGACCTGAGACAAATCAAGAGTCCAACACTTAACTGACTGAGCCACCCAGGTACCCCTAAGACATTCCTTTTAAGAAGGTCCTCACCAGGTTGGACAGAGCCCAAATGTATGTGATAAAAGTGGTAAGCTACAAAAAATGGGAATCTTTAGCAGGAAAAAGAAACTCAGAGGGCTGAGAGATGATGACATGATAGCTATGTTTAATATTTCAAAGAGAAATTAACTGGGGCCAATGAATAAAAGTAACAGAGAAACACATTTGAGCTACACATACACATATAAGCAAACAAATATTTTAACATAGGAACGTTCAAGAGTTTTTAACAATGGGCCACCTAATGAGAAAACCATGTATCTGCAGCTCCAAGAATTTTTTAATGATAATAATGGTGATGGATGAATTAAAGCATGGATACAAAAGCAACACACACCAAAAGTTTTATCAAATTTATTCATTCAAAGGGCATCATAATATTGATCACGTTGATGAAAATAATGGAACTAACAGAAATAAACTGGTCTCAAAACAGTTGAGATCTATTCAACACACATATGTCTAAATTGGGACTCAGGATTTATCCCAGATAGCAGCTCTCGTATTTCAACTTGCATTGAACACTTTCATGAAAAAAAGAATATATTTTTATACTTAGGTAGAAAATGTTAACCAAACTTTAGCTATATAAATTTCATAACAGTTCTGGAATAAATTACTGACTTTTAGCATGACAGAGATTCTATATCACCTTGGAAGTCTTAATTATCCCTTAGCATAATCATTCCCCCCCAGCTAAGCCAAAGTATTTGTCACGTCCTGAGGCTTGCATTTGAAAGACTATTGCAGAGAGTTAATGTAAAATTTATACTCCTCCAATGTCTGTGAATTTCTTCTGAAATTGTCTTCATTTCCATAAAATAACTCTGGAATTCCACAAAGCATATGATTCTACTGAGCTCAGGACAGTTCAACAAGAGGAAATGAGCAGGGTCTCCAATTACCACCTCCAAAAACCACTCATGAGTCACTTAGGATGTTTTCAGTAGCTACAACTCAAACTGGCTCACACATTGAACAAGATTTATTGGCTCACATAATTGAAGTTCAAAGCTGGCACAGATCTTAGGCATGATTTATTCAGGACTCCAGCTCAATATCTTTTCACTTCTCTTTATTGTTATCTCATGTGTGAACTTCTTCAGGATGGCTTCCCAGTACAACACAATGATGGCAGCAAGTTTAGTCTTTATATCCATATTCTTCATCATCCACAAACGACAGAGAAACAGATTTCCTATGTCCTGGAGCTTCTAGTAAATAAGTATCACATTGATTAGACACTCTGAACCAACCCCTGGGACTAAAGGAATGTCGTGCACTGAATGGCTTAGAACTGGGTTGTCTGAAGCAACAAGTGTGGGAGCAGAGGAGGCAAGGCAAGACCTGGATTTGTATAGCATTTGCCAATTTCAGTGGTATAAATGATTCCACCATAGCCAATATGGTGAGAGGAAGAGAGAGAATTAAAAAAAACATGAAGAATGCCAGCAATAATGTCAAAAAGAAGGAAGAAGTAGCAGTTTGAAAGTACTGGGGGAAAAATAATACCTTTTCCTGATGGTACACTACTGAGGTAAGTCTACTTGACAAAATGACAAAACTGCAATAAAAGATACCTAAAATATTAACAGTTGTTATTTCTTGATGGTGAAATTACATGTGACCTTATCTGTTTTCTGTTATTTTTTTTATTATGTTAGTCACCATACGGTACATCATTAGTTTTTGATACAGTGTTTGATGATTCATTATTTACATATAACACCCAGTGCTCATTACAACACGTGCCCTCCTTAACACCCAACGCTGGGCTAACCCATCCCCTCACCCTCGTCCATATGAATATGTAGCATACCATTTTTATAATAGAAAAAAGTGGTAAGTTCTTAATATTATTTGCCAAAACAAAACCAAAGCACATCAAGAACACATGCCAGAATTCAGCACTCCCATTGTAGTATTCTCTATTTAACTATGTAGAATCAATCAGCAAGCATTCCTGTCATGCGAAAGAATAGAAAGAAATTCTTTAGTAAAGGAAATGGCCGCTTTTCCCCATAAATTTGCTTTTCTGCAATTGTCATGCAAATATTCATTGATCACCCTTTATCTATGATAATAGTTTTCATGAATTGTTCTTTGTTGACATTTTTGTTGGCATTGATCATTTTACTAATACTCCAAAATTTTAATTGTAATAAAAATCATCAAAATGAGGGTATGTTTTACAGATTAATCATCTTACTCAACTATCACTGTGGTGCTTACTTAGAGCTGCAAATCACAAAAAAACAGAAAAAATGATGAAGTTGATGGACCAGCAAAACTACCTATTAATTATGTTAGGAACTTAAATTATCAAAAACTAAGTGGTTCTCCTTGCTTAAAAAATTATAATGTCTGAGTGGCAGATGACATGAAATAAGACAGAAATTCATCGTCCTCTGCCCCTCATTCATAAACCTTTTTGTTAATTTTAAAATGGAAAGTTTGAAAAATTAATGAGATTTTTGCCTGAAGCATATCCCTCTAAGCTTACATCTGGTTAAATTAGAAGTTCACAAAAATAGTGTGTGCTATTTTAGCGACTCTTAAAAATAATTTGGTAACCCCCAAAAAACAATCTCAAGAGATAAAGAAATCATACAAATATATTTAAGAAATAAGTATCTGAGTCTAGGTTTTTTCCCCTTAAGTCTTTTTTTCAAATCAAAAACTTCAGATGAAGTTTTTTTTAAGTCCACTCAAGTATATGTGCATATTTCTGTATCTTCCATAAGACCATATTATTTGGTCATATCCAAAAAGCAGCAAATTATAGGACCATGATACTGGTATTCATATGCCATAACACCTATGTCTGAACGATTTACAGTAGTATGACCTTGAGAATAGATGATTTTTCTCCCCAGACATAGGTCTTCATACTAAATTAGTTACTCCTTGAAGCAAAGGATCCTTGAGGCCAAGGATCTTTGTGTCACCGGCACCTTTATGTATTGATGGACATATAATGGTTTTTCAGACAGTATTTGTTGAATATATTAAGTCAGCAATTGAAGCTCTGCTTTGCCCTATGTCTCAAATTCACTAATTCAGAAACCACTGTAAACTTAAATAAGCAGAGATATAAAGCTTAATGATGGACAGAGTCACACAGTAGCTTCTCAAGTCTATCCTTTCTAAGTCAAGGAAACCATGGCATCACCATATTACTGGAATCCAATGCCTAATTCAGGCACCCAGGGGCCCTCCCAGCAAGCTATGAAGACAAGCACCAGGTGTCCTTTTAGAACCAAGTCCTGAGTTATGGTGCTCTTCTGTCAATAAATTCTCCCTTTTCTAGTCTTAACATTCTTCTCCTCCCAGGACAAATAGTCTCAACATCGACCCCCTCATGTCTTCCCCCAGTTCCTCTAGGTTCTCTTGGCCAGATTCTGCAATTCCTTTGCGAGGACCATTTCTTCCTGAAGCCAGACCCATATTTTCCTATTCAGGCTGAACAGAGACCTGAATCTGGTTATTGGCCTAAAGGCAATGAGGGAGGGTAGGAGTTGCACTCAAGGAGAACAAGGAAGTTATCTACCTCACCTGAGCCTTTACATGGTACCCGGGCTATTGGGGGAGCAGGGGATTTCCTTTGGAAAGGGAGAAGGAGTTGCTACTGCCAAATAAGAATCCAGAACAATTGAGAATTTAAGATTACCTATTGCTTGCCTCAAAATCCCCCATCTTTTCCTATCAAGGACTTAACATTAACATAGGTAGACTTGTTGACATAGGTAGACCTGTTGAAGTCTTATACTACCCCCACCCTTAAAATTAAATCTGGAGGTTGATTTTCAGCACAGTCTTTATGGTAGCCATAAGAAATAAGTCTTTTAAAGCAGCTTTAGGAACACACAGGCTTGCAGAACATGACTTAAATGTGTCTGTGATTCTGTTTACAAACCAATGCCATCAAAAGAAGATATCCCATGCCACAATCCTTATAAATTTTCTTTCTCCCATAACAACCAAGTGCATCAGGAATACAACTTCTAACTGCACTTCTCAATAAACCACAATTGAAAATTTTAGTAACTGAGATGTGTATTAAACAGGATAATGCCCCCCCAAAGATGTCTATATCCCAATCCTAGAAACTGTGAATGTTGCTTTACATATTAATAAAAGAGATTTCACAGCTGTGATCAGAATTAAATATGTTGACATGAGGAGATTATCCTGGATTATCAGATGGATCCAATCTTGATCTCATGACTCCTTAAAAACACAACTTTTCCTATCTGGGTTAAACAAAGAGATGTGACGATGGGAGAAGAGTCAGAGGTATGCTTTGTGACTGGCCTTTGAATATAGAGGAAGGATCCACAAGCCAAGGAATTCAGGTAGCTTCTAGAAACTGGAAAAGGCAAGGAAATGGATTCTTCCTAGACCCTCCGGAAGGAACACAGACCTACTGACTCCTTGATTTTAGACCAGCGAGACCTGTGTTGGACTTCTAACCTAACAGAATTCAAGAAAAGAAATCAATACGCTTGTGTTGTGTTAAGCCACTAAGATTATGGTAATTTGTCACAACAGCAATAAAAATCTAATTCAGAATGATGTTGCATGCCAGGGTTATTAACAGTCTACTTACTGCCAGCAATGGAGCTCATATGACTTTCAGACGGGCATGGAGGCAATTTTTTTTTTTTTTTTTTTTGTCTCTTAGCACTGATAGGTTTTTATTTTTTTTTATTTAAATTCAATTAGCCAACATACAGTGCATCTTTAGTTTCAGATGTAGAGTTCGATAGTTGATCAGTTGCATGCATATAATACCCAGTGCTCATCACATCACATGTCCTCCTTAATGCCCCTCACCCATTTACCTCATCCCCCACACTTCCCTTCCAGCAAACCTCAGTTTGTTTCCTATAGTTAAGACTCTCTCATAGTTTGTCTCCCTCTCTGATTTCTTTCCATTTCATTATCACTCCCTTCCCCTATGACCCTCTGTGCTGTTTCGTATATTACACATATGAGTGAAACCTATGGTAATTGTCTTTTTTCTGATTGACTTATTACACTCAGCATGATAGGCTCCAGTTCCAACCACATCAATGTGTTTGGTAAATATTCATCCTTTCTGATGACTGAATAATATTCCACTGTGTGTATGAATGTGTGTCCTCTTTGGAGAAATGTCTGTTCATGACTTCTTCCCCATTTAGTGACTAAATTATTTGGTTTTGGGGTGTTGAGTTTGATAAATTCTTTATAGATCTTGGATACTAGTCCTATACCTGACATGTCATTTGCAAGTATCTTCTCCCATTCCATAGGTTGTCATTTAGTTTTATTGAGTGTTTCCTTTGCTGTACAGAACCTTTTATCTTGATAAAGTCCTCATAGTTTATTTCTTGTTTTGTTTCCCTTGCCTTTGAAGACGTGTCTAGCAAGAAGTTGCTGTGGTCAAAGTTGAAGAGGTTGCTGCCCATGTTCTCCTCCAGGATTTTGATGGATTCCTGTCTCACATTTAGGTCTTTTATCCATTTTGAGTTTATCTTCATGTATGGTGTAAGAAAATGGTCCAGTTTCATTCTTCTGCATGTAGCTGTCAACTTTCCCAATGCCATTTGTTGAAGAGAGTGTCCTTTTCCATTGGATATTCTTTCCTCTTTTGTTGAAAATTAGTTGACAAGGGAGTCGAGGGTCCATTTCTGGGTTCTCTATTCTGTTCCACCAAGCTATGTGTCTGTTTTATGCCAGCACCAAACTGTCTTGATGATTACAGCTTTGTGAAGTCTGGCATTGTGATACCTACAGCTTTGGTTTTCTTTTTCTACATTACTCTGGCTATTCGGGGTCTTTTTTGGTTCCAAACAAATTTTAGGACTATTTGTTCCAGCAACAGTGTTGCTCCATGGAGGGAGCAAGACTGAAAAATGTTAATGGTATTTTGATAGGGATTGCACTGAATGTGTGGATTGCTCCATGTAGCATAGACATTTTAACAAGATTTATTCTCCAATCCATTAGCATGGGATGCTTTTCCATTTCTTTGTGTCTTCTTCAATTTCTCTCATAAATGTTCTGTAGTTTTTAGAGTACAGATCTTTTACCTCTTTGGTTAACTTTACTCCTAGGTGTCTTATGGTTTTTGATACAATTGTAAATTGGATCGATTCCTTAATTTCTTTTTTCTGTCTCATTGTTAGTATATAGAAATCCAATGAATTTCTGAGCATTAATTTTATATCCTGCCACTTTGCTGAATTCCTGTATGAGTCCTAGCAATTTTGAAGTGGAGTCTTTCGGTTTTTCCACAGAAATACCATGTCATCCAGGTAGCAATGCTACTTCAAAATCAACCCTGAGAGTCATCTTTATAGGCCCACTCTTGCTTCAATCACTTCCCCTAGAAAACATAGCCTGTGGCAAAATTTACATGCCAAGCCTTTATGGGAAAGGGCAATCCCAGGACAGCAAGATTAAAGGGGAAGAATCAGTAGGGTATCCCTGATTGAGCAACAACTTCACAAGAAATTAGGGCCAGTTGCTTGGTCATGTGGCATGACTTTCAGACAGACCTTATGAAACCACCCCACCTCAGAAGAGTCCATCAGAGGAAGAAAGAGAGATGAGTTTATATTTTTATTTACTTATATTTGCCTTCACACTTCCAAGGTGTTTACCCACTAGACCAGCCACAAGAAAATCCGGGTCCCATATGACAATGTGGGTGCTTCACATGAGTCACGAGTGGTGAGAGGACCAGGCCTCCCAAGGTCTGGTGATTAAATGCCAGATTGATGCAGCCCCTGCCGTGGCAGAGGCCAGCCCTCACCAAGGGGTTGGAAGAAGGACTGAGACAGCCAGATGTAGGAGGAGACGAAGGGCTTTCCACTGAGCAGATAACTAAGGACCTGGGGGATGGAGAGCAATGAGGATCTAAGGAGGAACACAAACTAGTCTGATATAACCATTTAAAGGTTTTCAAAATGTGAGACCTCAAAATTTTGAAATATAAGACAAACAGGCATAGAGGCAAAATTCCTATTTTTATAAGTTCCCTAAACACAAAATTCCATCTGTACACATGTATACATACACTAATTCAAAATTACTATGTATTAGTAAACACACTGTAGGCTTGATTAGCCATACTCAATGGATTTTTGGGTTGCCTTAGGTAAGTTCCTCTTTTCTGAGTTCTTGTTACTAAAAGCAGGAATAGCATCTGTACTAGATTCTCACTTATTTTGCTGGGCAATCCTGACATTGGACTCGACCAGATATCTTACCTAGGTCTTATTAGAAGGTCTGGGCCAGCTATCTATCCATTGTGCCTTTGATTCCGGGATGTCTTAGCAGTAAGTGATGCCACCAGTGATCTTGGGTCTGGTTTTGTCTGGAGACAGACATCCCTCCGTGGAGCAATGTTCTTCAACAAACATGCCTATTAACATTCCTCCGTGATTTCTGCCTGCATGCTTTCTTATACACACATTGCTTTCCTTATTGACCTTTTAACTCTAAACTATTTTCATATCATGGACATACTTGTTATTACAATTAACTTAGTATGTATAGCTATTAAAAATGAGTTCTGATGAAATTTGCAACATATCACCCCCTCCCCCGCCTTTTTCTCTTCCTGCTGGCTTTTGCTGGATTTCAGTTCCAGAAAAAGAAATCCAGGGTAGATCAAAGGAATCACTTAAATTACTTATTCTGAGGCTGACAACCACTGGTACAGGCTGCTGAGTAAAGTAATGGGTCACCCTTTCTGTAAATATCCAAAGTGCCTAAAGGAATCAACTGCCTCCCCCGGCCACTTTACCCCCTCCCCATTCCCAGAGGGCAGTGTGAGACTAGTTATAAGCCTCCAAATTAAAAACAAAAAAAACAGTGGATTAGCTGGTCATATGACTTCATAAATTTAGGAGTCTAGGGACTTAATTCAAGGCCTCTTTGCACCCTTAGTTCAAAACTATGAAGCTGCCTAACAGTTTTCTCCCTGAGCAGCTCTGCTTCAGCCTGCAGGGCAAAGTCCAGGGAATGGAGCCCTTAGACCACAGAGAGCTGGTCCTGTCCAACTAACTTCATGGCTCCAGGAAAATTCATTAAAATAATGGGTGCCAACAAAAGTGTGTTTTTATAAGAGCTATTGGGTGGGGTTTTTTAGATTTTTATTTATTTATTTGACAGACAGAAGTCACAAGGAGGCAGAGGGGCAGGCAGAGAGAGAGAGGAGGAAGCAGGCTCCCCGTTGTGCAGAGAGCCCAATGCAGGACTCCATCCCAGGACCCTGAAACCATGACCTGAGCCGAAGGCAGAGGCTTTAACCCACTGAGCCACCCAGGTGCCCCAAGAGCTATTGTTGTAAATGTTGTTAAATGTACTCAAGTATCCAAAGCAGCTTTGGTACTTTCATTTTAAGTAAAATATAGTCAATGGATTGAAAAGGTAATAGCCTGTCAGGATTCTTGAAATAAATAGAGCCTGGTAGATAAACTGCTTTATGTGGAAATTACTTCATAGTCTGCTCTGATACACACTGTTTTTGAACATGTAGAGCAAGATTCAATAAAGTTAAGTCTAATAGGATCTGATATCCTATGTTTTTTTGGTGGCTCTTAAAGTTTCGTAGGCCTGAGAATTGCCTGGGCTGATTGTTAAATAGGCCCGTCCTTGTTCCCACTCCAAGATATTTTGAATTAGTAGATCTGAGGTGGGACCTAGAAATCTGTTTTCAAACAGGCATCCCCTCCCTTCAGATGATTCTGACACACGTGGTTGACAAGCCATTCTTTTAAAGTAACCAGTGTGCAACTCTGTTGCTTGACTCCTACTCTGAAATCTCAGTGTGTCCAATGGCCCAACAAAGAATACAATGAGGAATGTGGTAGATTGTAAACATAATATATTGGACATCTCTTACTGATCCTCTTGGGTCACTTGTCACCAGTACTCTTGACCTAGAAGCCAGTGGACCATTCTTCACAAATTCTGCCAATTTGATGGGGGTTACAACCTATCAGGATTTTATTTCGTGTGTTTCCCATCCTCACCTCCTGTCCTGGGGTTTCACCACTGCTAGAGGTATGACACAATATGGGATTCACTGGCACCCACACATAACCTATAAGTCCCGGGGGAATAAACATCCCATGAAGCAAAGCTCTGATCTAGGGAACTAGACAGAGATTTCCATCCTCCCCCATTGGACAATCCCAAGAAGGAGCCATTTACATGGCGTTTCAGAATACAGTTCCACTGAGATCAAATAATTATCACACTTGATACATCAAATGGCTCTTTCATTCCCTTTTTCTCCTTGTCCCCCACATGGGATCGATGGTATTGCACTCATTGATAACTTAAGAGCAAATAAGCCTTTGCTTCCAGCTCTGCTTTCTGGGGAACCTGGGCTATGTTATTTAACATGGGCTATGTTATTTAACTGTAGTGTAGCAAAGAACTATGAATCCATGAGCTCCTCTGACCTGACATATTCCTCCCTCATTAAAGATTGCTGAAATCTCTAAACTTCAGACAAAATATCTCCATGAGGGACAAGGGAGGTACTGAAAAGCTACATCCACTTAAACAAGCATGTATCCTTGATCTTGTGTGTATCCTTTGCATTACTTGCTAGCTAGAACCCTAGCCAAGCCTCATCTAAGTTGTCATATTCACCAATCCCAAGGTCTGGACTGACCAATTTTTTACAGTCTAGCATGACTCAACTGGGTGACACAAAATTTAAATATACTACAAGATTTATCTGTTCAATGAGAATGCAACTAGGGTTAAACATTGATAACTTTTAACCCAACAAAGCTGAGTTCCATTTCTCTGCTGTATCCTTTTTGTGACCTACACTAGGACATCCCATTCACCACATTCCATTCGATAGAAGTGATCCACCTGTGTAGCTTACATTCATAATCACATGGAGGGGGTGGGAATTAGTCTTCCCCTTTCGCATGGAAGAATATCCAAAAAATCTGCAGACCTACAGAAAACTACCACCTGGTTTTGCCCTGGAAAGTCTCACTAGCTCATTCATATACCAGAATCCCTAGTTAAGCTGCTACTTCTTGAGGACAGAATTATGACCATCACTTCCTAGTGCAAAGCTGTACATGCTGTAGACCACAAGTATATGCTAAATAAACAAAAGAAAAAGACATTATCTTCATGGTTCCTCGCACTTCAGTTATTTTAATCATTACTAAAACCAGGTATTTACTCATACTAAAGGTCCCAATTGACATACCAGATGGAAAATTGAGGCCGTGAGATAAATAATTCAAGGAAAAAGTGTTTTCACTTCGATTCCTTCAAGAGACGATGCAGGAATTTTTGCCTATGGTGAGATTTTTTTTCTTCCCCTCTAGAGGCAGCAGACTCTCCTAAAGTTTTTCTCACTGTCAACTTCTAATTTCTCCCCAATGACTCTGAGCAACTCACAGAAGCGATTTGTCACCAGTCCTTTTTACTGAAGGTAGAAGACACTGCTCTAGTCTAAACTAGTCCCAGGTGAGCCGTATATTATTAGGCATGAACTCCTTCATTAACCTCAAACAAGCTGTCATTCCTGGAACTTCCATGGACTTAGAACTACTGTGTCTCAGCAACAGAATCAGGAACCCATTGAAAATTTACAACAAAGAAAGCATCAAGCACAGGAAGCCAAATAAATATGCTTTAGATGTATAGTACCTGAGGTCAAAACAAAATTGAAAAAAAAAAAAATCTCCCCACCATTCCAGAGGAAGGGATGCATATTCCTAACTACATTAAAAAAAAAAAAAAAGTCAATATGTTCTCCAAAAGAAAAGAACCTGAGGCATAATTTATCCAATTTGGACTATCTAGTTATAGCCAACATCCAAACTGACTTTCAAGTGATAGTAAACCTTTTATTATATATGGCAATGGTTCAAGAGTATAAATTCAGTCTTTTTGAAGAGACTTTTATTCCCCTTACCATAAACTCATCCTTTTCTAACTTAAGAAATATGCCATTTTAATTACAGAGGAAGTGACTGTGAAAAGTCAGGTTTTGCCTATTTTTGTAAACTGAAACCTCCTAGGACACAAATTGCCAGTGTGGCCCACATGTGCTATGCTAACAATAGACCTGGCCTAGCAGCAAGGGAGGAACATCACTGAGACACAGTTAGAGAGCAAAGATGATAGTGGTTACTAGGAAACAAAGCCAAATGCATCTGGTCTTTTTTTTTCTTACAACTCCCACCACTATGATAGTTACAAGAGATGCACTCATTTATTAGCACTTAAAATGAGTAGATGACACATTACTCAATTTACCTGCTGAGATACAGGATTCATCATTATATAAGATGCCAAGACTATGATCTAATGGCAAATGGGTAACTCTGGGTTTTTTGAGCCACACCTTATACGCTAGCCATTACGACACTAATAAAATATACAGGTGCTTGTGCCCAGAGGCTGAGATTAGATATGGATAGAATTCCAGGGTCCTAGGGAATAGAGCAAAAGTGGAACAAGAAACAATGCAAAATGATACTTCAGCTTAATGGCAAAGTTGTCAAGTACAGGAAGGGCCAACAGTCTGGATTAGGCCAGACCCACAGAATTAACAAGGTGGAAGGAAAAGACAGTGGAGCCAAGTAACACATCTGTGAGACCAAATAAGTTTGCACTGAACTCAGTCTAGTGTGGCTAGACTTCTTTTCAACTCTATCCCTGACAGACTTCGAGAAGTATTCTATGCCAGGGCATTTGATAACATCCATTTTTATGTTTCTGAATTGTCACACATGCTTCATCACTCTGCCACTGTGAAGGTTTCTATCCAGGGCTATACAAAATTGCTGTCCCCAGAGGTCTTTGAGAATGAGAAAAATACCCATCAGTCAAAAAGAAGTAGAAGTGACAAGATGAATTCACAGATCCCTCCGGGTTTCTACTGATAGGCCTCAAATGGAATAATCCCCTCAAAACCACAGCATGGGCTTTGCAATCCAAAAGCCTTCTTGACTGCAGCAAAGCTGCAGATCAATTCCACCCACACAAAAAGTAAAATAACCAAAGGGCATCAGAGAGAAGGAAAGCATGGAGAATTAGAACTAGCAGCTTCCAAAATTAAGTGATGAGTATTTAGGGATACTTAGAAGACCAGCTTGAGATCTGCAGAGGATTCACTCATTCCTTGGTCATCATCTGTTTGTCAAGAACCTTGTTGGCTATGGAGAAGAAAAGGTGAAATTTATTTATAGTCTTCAGGAGCGGAAATAAAGAATTTACAACGTAGTGGGTTACTTGCTATAACACTGAGCATAAGCTGGAGGTCCACGGAGGGACAAATGCCTGGTGAAGTGTCAATGGACTTCATGGAGGAGGTGGCTACTGAACTAGGTCTTAACTATGGAAGAGAAAATCCAACTACAGGAACAGGTAATCCAGAAAAAAGAGCTGGCAGGTGATCGGTCTATCACAGTAAAAGTTCTCTAACAAAGAAAGTCTTCTCTAACAAAGATTGCAGGTGAGAGTCAAAGGAGGTCAGCTACCTTCCAGAAAGTGAACTAATTTAAATAAGAATGAGTATCAGGGCTTTCAAACATTAAAAGTTTCTGGAACACCAAAAGGGCAAAAGACATGGTCTTTCTTCTCCTTAAACATCTCCAGTCAGTAATGCTGGAGAAATTTGCCTTTCATTAAATGTTAAAATTAGTATTTACACTTCTGTAAGTAAAGGCTGATTCTCAGCGTTTCTCTAATTGTAAGACGTGGATAATTGTTAAACATAGATGATTGTGCTAATTGCATTAATTTAGAATCTTAAATATGATTAATAATTAACATCAATAATATTACTTCACAAAAATCACTTCTGAGTGAGTGTTCCCTGCTGTGGGTCTCAGAGGAGTTGTCCTCCTTTCCAGTCTCTGGCAAATGTGAACAATGGCAGGCAGACACCATCATCTCATCTCTCTGGAAGCCTTCCCCACCGCCAAGAGGGGGAGCACTCAATCCTGGCAGAGTCTCTAATGGGTCTGCAAATAAAAAGCAAAAGGAAACAGCATCCTTACATGAGAAAGGCGTAAGACTCTTCTTTGTTGTAATTTGCTGCTATGAGCAAAAACATGTATCTTGAATTTGAATAGGACTTGAACCAAAAAATGACACTTTCGTCCTTAAAACTATATCTGTCACAAAAACTACATTAAACATAATGATCCTAGGTTGGATCCTGAACAGCAACACCAACAAAAAGATACAGATATTAGGACAATCGGAGAAATTTAAATTACAGTTTAATCTTGTATTGATGTTATCTCCTGGTTTTGATCATTGTACTGTCACTGTATAAGAAAATGTCTTTATTTAAAGTAGTTACACATCAATGAATTCAGGGGCAAGTGACAGGATTTCTGTAACACATTCTCAAATGGTTCAAAGATAATATATAGATAGTAATACATTATATGTTAATTGAATTTAAATAAAAAATTAATTCTGATCAAAAAATTATAGATGGAAAGATACAGACATAAATAGATATATATCTAAAGATATAGATAAAACATGAGAAATGATAAAGCAAATGTGGCAAAATATAAGCAATTGGTAAAACTGGGGTGAAAGGTATGCAGGAGTTCTTTGTACTGCAGTTAAAACATTTCTCTCAGTTTGAAAAATATTTCAAGATAAAATTTAAAAAGAGTTCTACCTCTACAATTCATAGAGTGCTGACCAACTTATTGCCTGTTTCCTATCATCACACTGTCTTCCTCCCTCTGCCTTCCTTTCACGTGATTTTACTTATTACTTGGGGAGCACTTGTGTCACAAACACTGTATTGGGTGCTCTGAAGGAAATACAAGTGTAGTGAGATGCAAGCCCTACAAGTGTGGACACACATTAGCCATCCTGTGAGAAAGAAGTTCCTATGAGCAAAAGAAAGTGTGCCAGAAAGGACAGAAGAGGAAATCAGAAAGCACTGGGGCTGGTTTAGGCTACAGAAGCCTTCATGTAGAGGACTTCTGATCTGAGGTCAGCTATGAGCACAGGTGGGATTGTCACAGTATAACCCTGGAGTGCAGAACAAGTGGCAGAAGGCAAACGGGGTAGTTGGAATGTCATGAGTAAATCTCTGACACAAGAAGGCCAAGGTGAGTTCCATCTGGGAATGTGCTGGGGAGTGAAATAAGTTTAGAAAGGAAAGACAGGGTCAGATGCTGAGTGACCTTAAATAACAAGAGAAGTATTTTGAATTTTGTTTTAGATAATGGGGAGTTAAGATTTTTGAGAAAGTAGTTATTTCCCTCTGAGACTGGGAATCATGTCTTGAGTATCCTTTGTGGAATTTTACTTCAAACACTGTTAACATTCAATAAATAGTGGTGGTGTGATATTTATAATAAAGTAAACATTTATAATCTAAAAGAAGTTTCGTTCAAACTCAAGTCTCAGAGACTTATATTATTAAAATATGAAATCAATTTTGAAGTGGGAAAAATTGGTGGGTACCTCCCATATGCCAAATGTTTTACATATTCTCTTATTTCACCTGTCCAATTCCTACATTTAATAAGTAGAACAAAAAAAATTAGCTTAATACTTAAAATTATAGTTAGTAGACGGGTGAAGTTTCTTTGGTTTCAAACATTAGAAATAACACATCTAATTCAAGCAGGAAAATGGGGAATAATGTAAGAACTGAAGGGAAAATCTGGAAATCAGATTTAGAAATTTCAGTTAAGAACCAAAGTAATAACTACTGAGATGAATTTACCCCACCTATTTTAATTCTCTTGGTCACTCTACCCTAGTACAAGTTCTAAGCAGAAATCATTCACAGTCATCCTTAAGTAGGGGAAGGTAGAGTATCCTAACTGTTATTCACATCCTATTGTATCCTGTTTTCAGAGGCCATGGTGGCCATGGACATGAGCCACTCACATCTTCTGCTATAAGAACATCTCCTGGCCAACAGCTGAGTATGGTGGGGGTAAAATGTATGGAATAACAAGGGATCATTCCAGCAAGACACAGGAGTCCTCCAATTAGCCACCTTTAGCTTGAAAACTCCTTGAAACCTAGCAAAACTTTTCTTTCAATACTGCAGTTTGAGTCTACGGCCATACCACCCTGAATGCGCCCGATCTCGTCTGATCTCGGAAGCTAAGCAGGGTCGGGCCTGGTTAGTACTTGGATGGGAAACACTGCAGTTTGAGACTTCCCACACAACTTTCCTTCCCTCTCTCTTTCTCCAAGTGTCAGACCTGCCTCTGATCTGAAGGTCAGCTCTGCTCCACCTGCCCCTGCTCCTTCTCCCAATAAATCTCTGGATGTCTAATCCTGTCCTGGCTTCTGCTTCTGAATAGACTAGAACTAATGCAACAATAAAAACAAAACTTGAACTCTAAACTATATGAACTCAAGCAAATGTGAACTCAAATCTATGTTTTTTTCCACTATCCTCACAGGAATAGTTGTAGATAGGAAAAAAGTGATTACCCAAATATGAAGATAAGACCCCACTTTCTTTTAGGTGACAAAACAGTGGATAGATTTATCCATAACAGTAAAAAAGAAAAATTAGCAATGAAGGGGTACCTGGGTGACTCAGTTAAGTATCTGCTTTAGGCTCAGATCATGCTCTCAGGGTCCTGAGATCAAGCCCTATATCAGGCTCCCTGCTCAGCAAGGAGTCCACTTCTCTCTCTCTCAAATAAATCAATAATATCTTTAAAAAAAATCTAGCAATGAAATTCACATACCAAAAAAATAAAGAACAATCAGGGGGCAATTTTTATATTTCCAAATTTTATGACTCTTTGGGGGATAGTTTCAAAGTGACAAGTTCCACTGGGATGTTCAAAATCTACTGTGACTTACCCCTAATCTTCGAGCTGCCTGCCCATTGGAAATTCTATTCCTGTACTTGGTAACAGGGAAAGAAAAGAGTTCTGATATATCTCTCCCAAGCCAGCCCTTCAAACTGAAAACAGTTCTAAGAATCAAACCCCACTGAGGACAGAGAAACAAACTGGCAGGTATCAGGTCACCTCAGCCCTGCTGCCACTGTGAAGCGTGGAGGCGAAAGCGGTCTTTCTTTCTTTTTTTTTTTTTAAGATTTTATTTATTTATTTGACACAGAGAGAGATCACAAGTAGGCAGAGAGGCAGGCAGAGAGAGAGAGAGAGAAGCAGGCTCCCTGCTAAGCAGAAAGCCCGATGCAGGACTCGATCCCAGGACCCTGAGATCATGACCCCAGCGAAAGGCAGAGGCTTAACCCACTGAGCCACCCAGGTGCCCAAAAGCTGTCTTTCAAAGAGAGCTGCTGTATCATATCTCCAACAGTCCAACCAACCCCGGTGAGAACACAGCACCTAGAGATGCAGTGACATCAGTCAGAAAAAACCAATACCTTATCATTTAACTCAGCAGTGTGAAAGCCCCCAGAGGAGAAAATTACCTTTTAATGGTCAGCTGGGAACTACACTGAAGTGAGACATTTTAATTTGTCATGCTTTACCACAATACTTGTAAAAGATTTTTATATTACTGGGACTGTGTTTGAGGAAAAATTAAGGTACTCATAATGACAAAATAAGAATCTAGAAGTCTTAGGAAAAAACCTTGATTGAATTCAAGAACCTTATGTCCACCCATTTATGTAGTAAATATTTACTGAATACTTCCTAAGTAGCTAGCTGCATAAAGACTCCTTAAAAAAAATTTATGATTCAAATAAAGACATGGGGAATGGTAAATGGAACTAACATTTATTATTACACAGATATGTGTGTCAGACGATACAATATGAAAATCTTATAGCAGTATGGAACAAGAGGTCTCCTACACTGAGACATTGACAATTAAATGCAAAACAAGGTGCATGGATAGATGGGTCTGGAAGGATTGTACTGGGCTCAGCAACAGCAGCAGCACCTGGGAACTCGTCAGCAAGGCAAAATCACCAGCACCGCCCCGGCTCTTCTGGACACTCTAGAAATGAGGCCCAGAAGTCTGAGTTTTTACAAGCTCTCTGGTCCACACTGAAGTTTGAGAACCACTGGTAAAAGCAATGACTCAGAGTCTCCATTCAGAAGGTGGACCACTGAAGGCAGAACTGGTCAGAGAAGATCTCAGGATCTAAGTTAGACCTGGGAAATGGGTACGAGAGGGGAAGAAGAGGTACCAGAGCAGGGTGGAGTTGGGCTGTCCACACCCTACTGAATCTTTGACATGGTTTTCTCCTGGATCTTAATGTCTTCATGTTGATGATAAGGGCAAATCCTTTCACTTTAACTGTATATGGTCTTATCCACTGGATAACCCAGTCTAGTCCTGGGCTCTGATACTTATCCAATGTAATCTCTCAGTTAAAACAGTTCAAGCAGTCCTTAGAGTCTTAACAAGATGACATTATTAATTCCTTAGCCTACAGATGAAATTCTCTCCCCTTTCAGGCTATTGCTACCCTGCTTATCTTACAAACTCATGTCAGTATCTCTTGCTCTTCCCAGGACAAATGGAAGTGAATTTTAAAAGGAAAATGTCCTGAAGTATAGAAAATAGAGAGCATGAATTTTAATCTACCACCCCATAGAGAATTGCACATTTTGAAGGATTATTTAAAACCTGGATGGCAGCTTGTTCCACAGTTGCAGCTGCAGCTTAATAACCAATCACAGCAACCCCTCTGTAGAAATTTCTAGCAGTTTTGCAAATAGTTCGAAGGCTCATCAACCTGCTTCTCAGAAATGACTCTTTACTTTCCCAGGAATATTTGCATTTCATCTGCCAATGTCCTACCCTCCTACACACCCATATTTCTTTCTCGTGCTCCTCAAGATCCCACTTATGGTGAGAATGAGTTACAGTTAAAACTTCATAGTTAAAACTATGCACTGCGACAGAAACAAGGCTTCCATTCCAAGCCACCCAGTGAAATCTGATAGAGATTGCCCACTTTAGGCAGAGCGCACTATTCTCATTTATTCATTCAACAAACATCTGTGAATATTTCCTGTTGGGAGAGGCAACCCATCCTGGGGTCCTGAAAATTCTGTGTGTTCTTGCTTACTGTGACAGATTGCAAGTCTCCTCCATTTCCTGATAATGAAAAAGATGAAGGCGTGGCCAAGGGTAACTACCACTTAACTGTTTGTTGCCCCAGGGAGGGGAATTTGCTTGTTTCTTGCAGCAATGTTTACTGCTTGCTCAGAAAGGTTCTGGGCATTTGGTCCTGGGTTCCTCTGCTGCAATGTACATAATGTGTAGCCCCCATTAAACTCATCATGCCCCACAAGTGAGTCAGCACCCACGTTGCTAATGCTCCTGCTGTTTGCTCTTCTCTAAGTAATAAACCATGTTGTACTGATCCCTTAAGTCTTGTTGTCTCTTTCGGCTCCTAGAGAGTAGCAATGGGTTTGCTCCTTGACGTCCTTTATAAGATTGGTGTTTGTCTATGACACCCACTATGTCCTAAAACCTGTGATGGTCGCTGCTGCCCATTCTGGCATAGAAGGACCACAAATTCTGCACACACAGCCTCTCAAAGCACCACAAGGGATGTTTGTATGGGACTTAGACTAAGATAAGATATTTTCTGAACCTTCAAGCAAGGTCTTATGACAACATAAGCCCAAAGGTAGAAGAACCTGGTGTCTGGCTGATGGGAATACCATCACCACAGTGATCACTCACCATCTGGTAGGCCATGAGGACTCAGTGATTGGTGATGGGGCACAAACAGTCTGGCACAAAGCGGGGATCCAGCTGTTAAAAGTTTCACTACTGATGAACTGGGATTATGTACAGGAAATGCATTAGCAGGCCAGGTGTAGGAGGTAGATAGAGGACTCTGAGATGTATAGAAAAAAAAAATAGTAGCCATAGGATAGTGATCAATCAGCATCATTGGTGTTCTGGAGAAAGATGAACACCTGAAAGCCAAGCATGAAAGCCTGAGGGCCTCTTTGCCACACAGAGAGAAATTCTCATGTCCCATAACAGAAAAGTCTGAGGGCTGAACTTCAAAGATGATTAAGGCCCAAGCAAGGCAGGTCTGTTATGCCAGGGTCAGGCCCTCATTGTAAAAACCTGGGATCCTAAACATGGGATAGGGACATGAGGGTGGACTACCCTGATGATTTTTGCACCCTAGACTAACCCTCTGAAAATACAGACTTAATCCCTTCCTCCCTTTTGGGAGCTACAACACACTCCGCTACCCCGACCCCTGAAGGACGATACAGAGGCCTCTCCCTGGCTAGGCAACATGTACCTCCCTCAGTGCCCACATCCCTCCTGGCCAGTATTAGAGTAGGAATATAGGGGACTAGGTAAGTAGGTGAGTCCTGGCCAAGATACAGCTTATATTAGGTCCACTGAGTCCATGAACCCATACAGGGGCTATTTCCCCAGTCCCAGAATATATATTTGGGAATGATATAGAATCGATTCCCAATTTTTTCAATAGTTGTCCTCTGTAAAGTCACTGCAAATGCTGAATTAGTGAATACTGAACCATCACTCCTCAGGGAAATATAGGACTAGGTTCCCACAAGTGTCTGGTCACAATATTTTCATCAACCAATCAATATATAACCTTGCTTTCTGTGTGTTTCTGTTTAAAATATCTTATTTCCTATATAGTGTTATTTCATTAACATTGAACTCACAGTCAATGGCACCGTAACTCATGTCCAAAGGAAGCTTATCTAACACACACTTTCTCTGTAAGAGACATCACAGCCTTCTTGCTCTTAGGAACCCTACACAGCACTTCAACACTTCAGCACTACACCTGGGGGCCATTTTAAACAGCAGCCATCCCATAAAAGCACAACAAAACAAAAACGTGGTACTTTACAGACTACAAAAAGAACATTTACTTATGGTGTGAGAGTTGAAACAAGAAGAGAGAACATCACCTTATCAACAGGCTGTGACCATGCCTATTGGGTGACTTGAATTTTTTACAATTTTGTCAATATCCAGTAATGACCATAAAAGCACCATGAGTATTGATTTGGGACTCAATAAATTTTAGCAAGTAGGTGAACTTACAAATATGGAATCCATGAATAATGAAGGTGGACTGTGCATGATTAACGAATGGCATTATCTTTGCAACCAAAGTGTAACTTGGTTATCTATATATGCTAAACCATGCTTAGCTAACCCTGGTCTGAAGAAATCCCTGATTCCACACAGTTCTGCTCTGATTTGCATGGAGAAAGCATAGGGAGGTACCAACAGCTGGAGCAGGTGCTTGCAAATCTAAACACTGCATGGCGGTGAAGACTCTTTCACCAGTCCAGGTGTGCAAAACACCAGTCTGAGTGATGACTCTCCCATACACTCACCCCAACTAGTGAGAACTCACAACAGGCTTTCTCTCTTTTTGCCTTCCCCTCATCACTTACAACAGTGAGAGCATGTGAAGTACAGAGGGTTTTAATCTTGAGACAGAACTTCCCCCCTAGGAGGATTAAGAACACAAGCAGTTGCCAAAACTAACCTTGCATGTCTCCCAAGACAGGAGCATCAATCAAACAGACTGCAAAGGAGAATGCTGTTTGATGCAGCCAGGGAATTAAACCCAGGTACAGGAAGACCAGAAAATCTAACCTGGATCCTACCCAAAACATCTTGCTGAGAGAGACTAATTTTGGCCTCCAAAGCATAAACTATTTATTATCTGGCCCTTTACAGAAAAAGTTTGCCAGCCCCTATATTAGATTATGCAGTCAATGATTTGGTAATGCATTCGTTTCTATCTAATCTAGAAAAGAGGGCCAGAAAGAGTTTACACTTTTTTTTAATGGATAAGAGGATACATTTTCAGTTTTGCCCCAGGACTATGTTAAGTCTCCTGCCCTCTGTCATAATAAAAGCCAAAGAAATGTGGGTACCTTGCCAAAAATCACATTAACACATAAAATCAATGATGCTATGTTGATCAAGCCAGATGAGCAAGAGAAGACCAGCATACTATATGGATATGGACTCCCGGACTTGAGAAAGAAACTCAATGAAGATTCAGGGGCAAACCAATTCCATAAAGACTTGAGAGGTTTAACTATAAGGAGTGTTCTGAGTCATTCCTTCAAAATAACAGTCAAGATATTGGAGCAGCTGGGAGGCTCAGTCCCTTAATCCTCTACCTTAGGTTCAGGTCATGATCCCAGGGTCCTGGGATCCAGCCCCACAATGGGCTCCCTTCTCAGAGGGGAGTCTGCTTCTCCCACTCCCCCCACCTCAGCTTGTGCTCTCTCTTGCAAATAAATAAAATCTTTAAAAAAAAATGAAGAGTCGAGTTATTATTCTTTGTTCCCCCTTCCATGAAGAAAGAATACTTGGTGAGCAACTTCAGGGTTTGGAGGCAGTATATTCCACATCTAGAGTTACTGCTCTAGCCTATATGCCAGATGAAAAAAAGTTGCTTTGGGTGGAGCCTCAGGTGGTTCAAGCAGTCCTATCACTTGGGCCATATGACCTGGGAGACCTATGGTGATTGATATTTTAATGGTCAGAAAAGGTGTCATATAGAATTTATGGCAAAATTTGGTGAGAAAAATCACAACTCAGTCCCTAGGGTTCTGAAGCAAGGTCATGTTATCTAAAGTGGAGAATCATAAACCTTTTCAAAAAACAACTTCTGACACGATACTGGGCCTTGTACTAGCATGGAACACAAATGGAAGAAATGGAAAACTTGGTAACTAGCATACCAAATGACCATGTAGTCAGGATAACCATCATAAGATGAGTCCTGTTAGGCTGAACAAGCCCTTAGATAAGGCAAGTCCAGCAACAGTCCAACTGGAGATAAAAATGTCATTAGGGAGGGACGCCTGGGTGGTTCAGTTGGTTAAGCATCTGCCTTCAGCTCAGATCAAGATCCCTGGGTCCTGCATTCAAGCCCCACATCAAGCTCCCTGCTCAGTGGGGACCCTGCTTCTCTCTCTGCCTGCTGCTCCCCTTGCTTGTGCTCTCTCTCTCAAATAAATAAATAAAATCTTCAAAAAAAAAAAGTCATTAGGGAGTTGTAAGTTAAAACTATAATAGATACCATTACATATTCAATGAACTCGCCAGAATCAAAGATACTGAAAATACCAAGTTTTAGAAAGGATGTAGAAAATCTGAAACCCTCATATGTTGCTAGTGGCTATATAAAATGGAACACAACTGCTCTGGAAAATTGTTTGTCAGTATTTTTTTAAAGGTTTTAGTTATTTATTTGTCAGAGAGAGGAAGAGCATAAGCAGGGGAAGCAGCAGGCAGAGGGAGAAGCAGGCTCCTGCTGAGCAAGGAGCCCAATGCAGGACTCAATCCCAGGACCCTGGGATCATGACCTGAGCTGAAGGCAGATGCTTAACCAACTAAGCCACCCCAGGTGTCCCAGTTTGGTGGTACTCTTTAAAAATTAAATATATACTAATAATATAACTACTCATTGTTATAAAATATTTCTCTTAATCCCCAGTCATATTCCTAGTATAAAGAATACTCTATATGATATTAATGTAACACTCTAGCTTTCTTAAGTTTAGTGTTTGCATGTTTTTATCCTTTCTACCTTAAACCTGTATGTTATCATATAAAAAATGGGTTTCTGGTAGATAACATATAATTGAGTCTTATTTTTTTTCCAGTCTGATCTTCTCTATCATTTGAGAATTAGACCATTTGTACTTAATGTAATTATCAATATCATTGGTTTTTAAATCTACTATCTTGCTATTTATCCTTTTTTTTTTTTGTCCATTTTATTTCTTTCTGTTTTCTAGCATTCATTGTTTATGCACCATACCCAGTGCTCCATGCAATACATGCCCTCCATAATACCCACCACCAGGCTCACCCAAGCCCTCCTCCCCCTCCCCTCCAAAACCCTCAGATTGTTTCTCAGAGTCCACAGTCTCTCATGGTTTGTCTCCCCCTCTAATTTCCCCCAACTCACTTCTCCTCTCCATCTCCCAGTGTCCTCCGTGTTATTCCTTATGCTCCACAAGTAAGTGAAACCATATGATACTTGACTCTCTCTGCTTGACTTATTTCACTCAGCATAATCTCTTCCAGTCCCATCCATGTTGATACAAAAGTTGGGTATTCATCCTTTCTGATGGAGGCAAAATACTCCATTGTATATATGGACCATATCTTCTTTATCCATTTATCTGTTGAAGGGCATCTTGATTCTTTCCACATTTTGGTGACTGTGGTCATTGCTGCTATGAACATTGGGGTACAGATGGCCCTTCTTTTCACTATATCAGTATCTTTGGGGCAAATACCCAGTAGTGCAATGGCAGGGTCATAGGGAAGCTCTATTTTTAATTTCTTAAGGAATCTCCACATTGTTTTCCAAAGTGGCTGCACCAACTTGCATTCCTACCAACAGTGTAAGAGGGTTCCCCCTTCTCCACATCCTCTCCAACACATGTTGTTTACTGTCTTGTTAATTTTGGCCATTCTAACTGGTGTAAGGTGGTATCTCAATGTGGTTTTGATTTGAATCTCCCTGATGGCTAATGGTGATGAACGTTTTTTCATGTGTCTGTTAGCCAATTGTATTTACTTTCTATTTATCTTAACTCTTCTTTGGTCATTATTTCCCTTCCTTTGGCTTAATTGAAGGGTTTTTTCCTTCTGTATTTATAAGTCTATTTCTGGTTGTTTATTCATTTGGTTTTTTAGATTCCACATATAAGTGAAATCATATAATGTTTCTTTTTCTATGTCTGACTTATTTCACTTAATACACTTTAGGTCTCTCCATGTTGTCACAGGTTTTTTGTTAAATTTGTTTCATTTTGGGGATTCCTTTTTGTCTCTACTATTGACTAGTTATCTATATCTCTTTGTTTTTGGTTTAGGGCTTAGGGCTTAAAATATACATCTTTAACCTGTCACAATCTATTTTCAAATAATATTCCACTTCAAGTATAATATAAGATCCTAACAGCATTCCCCCATAGTTTGCGCTATAATTGTCATACATTTTACTTCTACATGTTATAAACTTCACAATTCATTTTTTACTTTAAACAGTTAACCACAATTTTAAAAAATTTAAAAGTGAGGATAAAAGTTATTTATATTCACCTAAATATTTACCATTTTCAAATTTTTACTTTGAATAGACCCAATTTTATATCTAGTATTATTTTTCTTCCCCTTAAGTCTTTAAAATTTCTTATAATTCTTGCCTCCTAGTAATAAATTCTCTCAGCTTTTGTTTGAAAACATATTTATTTCATTTTCAAATTTTAAAGATATGCTCTTCAGTTATAGACTTTGAGGTTGACATTTCTCTCCCTGAATTTTGAAGATGTTGTTCTATTGTCTTTTGGCTTTCATAATTCTCCAACAATCTCTCATAATTTTTATTTTTGGTTTTCTTTAGGCAGGGGTTTTTTCTCCCCCTTGAACTGCTTTTAAATTTTTCTCATCTGTGGTTTCAGGAAATTGATTTTAATGTGTTTTGGCATAGTTTTCGTTGTGCTTATCATTTTTTTTAAGATTTTATTTATTTATTTGACAGATCACAAGTAGGCAAAGAAGCAGGCAGAGAGAGGAGAAAGCAGGCTCCCTGCTGAGCAGAGAGCCCGATGCGGGGCTCTATCCCAGGACTCTGGGATCATGACCTGAGCCAAAGGCAGAGGCTTTAACCCACTGAGCCACCTAGGTGCCCCGTGCTTATCATTTTTATACTTTAAATTTCTTAGATGTGTCAAGTTATAGTTTCATCAAATTTAAAATTTTTTCATTCATCTTTTCTTCAAATCTTTCTTTTGCCCCATCCATCCTCTACCCTTCTTTCTAGGATTCCAAGTTTATGTATGTGCAAACACTTGACACTGTTCTATAAGTTTTATAGGTCACTAAGGCTCAGTTCTTATTATTTTTCTTTGTTGTTGTTTTCTCTCTGTACTTGAGGTTGGGTATTTTCAATTGTTATGTGTTTGTATTTACTGATTTTATCTTAGACAATGTTTAATCTGCTACTAACACTAACCAGTAAACTTTTTATCTTAGATACCAAGTTTAGTTTTTCATCCCTACAAGTTTTTATTATCTTCCATTTCTCTTTTCACAATATTCATTTTTTAATATATTGATCATAGTTATAATAATAGCTGGATTTTTTACTCTTTCTGTCCATTAATTCTATCATCTCTGTCATTTCTTACCCCATTGTCCTGGTGGAGTTTTCTTCTTTTTGTGTATTACATTTTCCCATATCTTGCTATGTTTAGAATTTTTTTATTAGATCTTCGTTTTGTTTTTGTTTTTTTTATTAGAATTGAGTTTTACATTGTGAGAATTTGTATTTCGTCCTCTTCCTTTAGAGAGTATTGGTCTATGTTCTGGCAGTTGATTAAGTTAATTGCAGTATAGTTTGACACTTTTTAGGCTTTTATTATTTTTAAGCTTTGTTAGGGCCAATCTAGAAGAGTCCTTACTTTACAGATAATTTATCATGCAAATAAGGCATGGTTCTTCTAGAATCTCTGTTGAGTGGGCCAAGTAATCAACATGGATTCTCCAATCTTGCTAGTCACAATTCAGAAGTCTCCCAGTACTGCGTGAGGTTTGGCAACTCTTTAGTTCACAGCAACCTGGGCACTCTTTGCCCTACTTCATAGAGTTTTGCTCTGTACCTATACATCTTAGTATACAGCAAAGACACAAGAGGATCTTGTGCATGCAAGGGGATCCCATGCAAATATATAGTTATTTTTCTGGGTAGTTCTCCAAACTCTAGCTTCCTTAGCCTTTGTCAACTCTGATCACTGTCTCCTGAACTCAGCAAAATCATCATAGCCTGCTTAGGAGCAATGCACAACCACTCAGGTTCATGATGGGGAAAGTGCCTTCAGGCGAAGAACTACAGTGACCACAGTGCTTATCTCACCCATTTCCCATCTTGCAAGAATCACAGCTTTCTGTCTCCTGGCTCTGTCTTCTGTCTCCTAGACAGTCTTCTGTCTAATGGCTGAAAATAAATGTTTTTGGTTTTTTTAGTTTTTTCAATATTTGGGGAGATAGTATCAAATTCAGTCCCTCCATCATGGTCAGAAAAGAAAGTCTAGGTGAGGTGCATGGATGGTTCAGTCAATTACTTATTCAGCTCTTGATTTCAGCTCAGGCCATGATCTCAGGGTCAAGGGATCAAGCCCCATGATGTGCTCCATGCTCAGAGAGGAGTCTGCTTGGGATTCTCTCTCTCCCTCTGTTCCTATCCCCACTTGCTCTTGCTCTCTTTCTCTCAGTAAATAAATAAATAAATAAAATATTTTTTAAAAGGGAAATGAAGTTTATGAATGTATTTTGATGTTATAACCTCCATTTGTAAATGCAAAGTTTCATGATTATTTTATTATGCATCATTTTCAACCAACATTCACCAAACTTCAACCATATATAGCAAACTGTAATGCACTATAGAGAACACAAAGCAGCTAGGGGGAAGAGATTCCTTACGTACAGAGGAAATCCCATCAGAATAATGTCAGACCTGTCCACAGAAACCTGGCAAGCCAGAAAGGGCTGGAAAGATGTATTCAGGGCACTAAATGAGAAGAACATGCAGCCAAGAATACTTTATACAGCAAGACTGACATTCAAAATGGTTGGAGAGATAAAGAGCTTCCAAGACTGGCAAGGTTTAAAAGAGTATGTGACCACCAAGCCAGCACTACAAGAAATATTAAGGGGGTTTCTATAAAAGAGGAAAAAGCCCAAGAATATCACCTGAACAGAAATTTATGGAGACAATCTATAGAAACAAAGACTTCACAGGTAACATGATGTCAATAAAAACGTATTTCTCAATAATCACTCTCAGCATGAATGGCCTAAATGCACCCATAAAACGGCACATGGTTGCAGATTGGATAAAACGACAGGACCCATCCATATGTTGTTACAAGAGACCCATTTTGAACCTAAGGATACAGCCAGACTGAAAGTGAAGGGATGGAGAAGCATCTTTCATGCCAATGGGCCTCAAAAGAAGGTCGGGGTAGCGATTCTCATATCAGATAAATTAGATTTTAAACTAAAGACTATAATCAGAGATACAGAAGGACACTACATCATTCTTAAAGGGCCTATCCACCAAGAAGATCTAACAATTGTAAATATTTATGCCCCCAATACAGGAGCAGCCAACTACATAAGACAACTGTTAGTCAAGATAAAGAGTCATATTAATATGAATACATTAATAGTAGGGGATCTTAACATGCCACTCTCAGTAACAGACAGATCATCCAAGCAGAAAATCAATAGAAAAACAAGAGCATTGAATGACACATTGGACCAGATGGACCTCATAGATATATACAGAACATTCTACCTTAAAACAACAGAATACTCATTCCTCTCGACTGCACATGGAACCTTCTCCAGAATAGACCACATACTGGGTCACAAATCAGGGCTCAACCAACACCAAAAGACTGACATTATTCCCTGCATATTCTCAGATCACAAAGTTTTGAAACTGGAGCTCAACCACAAGAAAAAGTTTGGAAGGAATTCAAACACCTGGAAGCTAAAGACCACCTTGCTTAAGAATGCTTGGATCAATCAGGAAATCAAGGAAGAACTTAAACCATGCATGGAAACCAATGAGAATGAAGACACTTTGGTCCAAAACCTATGGGATACAGCAAAGGTGGTCCCAAAGAGGAAATACATAGCCATCCAAGCCTCTCTCAAAAAAATTGAAAAGTCCAGAATTCACCAGCTGTCTTTACACCTCAAAGAACTGGAGAATCAACAACACATTAAGCCAACTCCACACACAAGAAGGGAAATAATCAAGATTAGAGCAGAGATCAATAAGATAGAAACTAGAGATACAGTAGAACGTATCAATGAAACTAAAAGCTGGTTTTTTGAAAGGATCAATAAGATAGATAAACCATTGGCCAAACTAATACAAAAGAAAAGAGAGAAGACCCAAATTAATAAAATTATGAATGAAAAGGGAGAGATCACAACTAACACCAAGAAAATAGAAACAATCATCAGAAATTATTATCAACAATTATATGCCAATAAGTTAAGCAACCTAGATGAAATGGATGCATTCCTGGAAAACTAAAAACTTCCAAAACTGAATCAGGAAAAAACTTCCAAAACTGAATCAGGAAGAAACTGAAAACCTGAATACACCAATATCTAGTAACGAGATTGAAGCAGTGATCCAAAACCTCCCAAAAAACAAGAGCCCAGGACCTGACAGATTCCCTGGAGAATTCTACCAAACTTTCAAAGAGGAAATAATACTTATTCTCCTGAAGCTGTTTCAAAAAATTGAAGCAGAAGGAAAACTTCCAGACTCTTTTTATGAAGCCAGCATTACCCTGATCCCCAAACCAGGCAAAGACCCCACCAAAAAGGAGAATTTCAGACCAATATCCCTGATGAATATGGATGCTAAGATTCTCAACAAGATTCTAGCTAATAGGATCCAACAGTACATTAAAAAGATTATCCACCATGACCAAGTGGGATTCATCCTGTGTTGCAAGGGTGGTTCAACATTCGCAAATCAATCAATGTGACAGAAGAAATCAGTAAGAGAAGAGAGAAGAACCACACAGTCCTCTCAATTGATGTAGAAAAAGCATTTGACAAAATCCAGCATCTGTTCCTGATTAAAATGCTTCAAAGTATAGGGATAGAGGGAACATTCCTCAACTTCATAAACTCTATCTATGAAAAATCCACAGTGAATATCATCCTCAATGGGAAAAAGCTGACAGCGTTCCCTTTGAGATCAGGAACACGACAAGGATGCAACATAGTATTAGAAGTCCTAGCAACAGCAATCAGACAACAAAGAAAAATAAAAGGTATTCAAATTGGCAATGAAGAAGTCAAACTCTCTCTCTCTTCCCAGATGACATGATACTTTATATGGAAAACCCAAAAGACTCCACCCCCAAACCACTAGAACTCATTCAGTAATTCAGTAATGTGGCATGATACAAAATCAATGTACAGAAATCAGTTGCTTTCTTATACACTAACAATGAAAATACAGAAAGGGAAATTAGAGAATCGATCCCATTTACTATAGCAGTGAGAACCATAAGATTAGTAAGATTAGAACTTGCCTTTAATGAGATTCTAGTCTCCTGGGAGTGACACACTGCACACTGGTGTCTAGGTAAAACATGTTAAGTATTACAACTTAAGTGTCAAAACAGTATAGAAAAAGGAAATAATATTAACAGGACTAAAGATGGCTTCAAGGAAAAGGTGGCATGTGGGCTGATCTAGAAAAATAAGTAGAATTTCAATAAGAAGTCAGATCAACAGATAGTAGCATAGCAAGTGCTTGGAGGACAATGACTGGTGGGCAATGTAGCCAGGTCTTGGAGAGAAGAGGGAGAATAATTTGGGAGATGAGTCTAGATAAAAGAGTCCAAAGATTTTAAAGCTTTGGACTACTAACATGTCAGTGATATATAAGTAGTGGCATAGCAAGAATACTCATAATTTTAATATTAGATTCCTAAATCCTGATATTATCCACTTATCTCTTAAACCTTTACTCTTCTCTCTTGACAGGTTCAATTAGCCAACTGCTGCCCACCCTCCACTTATGCTTTTCATTTTTCTTAAACTTTCACCTCAGTCACTCTTGACAGGTGACTATTTCCATCAACAGTCTGCCCAAAAAACAGCCCATCCAGCTTGAGTCACTTCCCACAACAATGTCCTTGGTGTGTTCATTCATTCATATATCATTCCATATTTAATTAACAATTATTAAATTCCAGGCAGTATAATAGACATGCAGTAGATACAATAAAAATAAGACTGCCTTCATAGAGTTTGTATTCAGTGGGGGAGACAGATAATAAACAAGTAAACAAACAAATAAGCAATAGAACTCTGGAATATGAGTCAACACGATATTACAACAGATAGTAAGAATAACTGAGGCAACCAGCAACAGGACATGCTCACCCAAGAGTTTTTTAGAAATGGAGAACCATCCTAAACATATTAGAGCAGATATTGTATTTCAGTGAAAAGCTAAGACAGACCTCCCTGGGCCTGCTGCATCTGCACTAGATCCCACACACAACTAGCCAATATAGAAACAAAGGGGAGGAGAGGTTTGCAGACAAAACCTAGATCATGATCTTTGCTGTGAACAAACATGGGTTCATAACTCAGCGGGGAGCCCAGAGCTAAAGCTGTAGATGTGGTAGCTAACATCTCTAGAATGAAGCCTGGTGCAGAATTTGTGATCTTGAGATCATTAATACAGCTGTATCATTTTAAAAAGGAACTAGCAAACAAAATACTGACAGTTAAAGTTTTCAATCTGCAGAATCTTTTTTTAGGGAATTCCTGTGTCACCAAATGGGGGCTGTGATTTGGTGATCACAGGCAAATAGGACTTCTAACAGCACCTACTTGCAAAATGGATTTATACAGGAAGGAGAAAAGAAGAGGAAGAAAGGAAAGGGAGGAAAGAAGAAGGGAAGAAGGAAGATGAAAGCTTATAAAATCATTTATAATGCATGAAGAACAGCTGCCTTGATGCAAAAAACATATCAGAAAGAAAAAAGTCATATAGTTTATCTCTCTATTCATATCACCACTAAAGCAATTGCATCTACCTGTACAAAAAGGCTCTTAGGAGAAAAGAAAACTTCCCTTTAAGTAGAAAAGCTCTCTCTCTCTGGGTCCTGGTATCTTTCTCTGTTAGAATGGGAGCATCTTCTAAATCTGGAAGCTATTAAACGTAATGGTACCATGTAGTATAATTATAAAGTGACCCCTGGTTATCAACCACCAAAGGGTGAGCAGCAAAATAAGGGGAAAAAGTTGCGAAGACTTCCAGGACCTGTCTCAGCATCCAGGTGGGGGGCCACAGTTTAAAAATCTAAGCTTGTGTCTAATTACGGAACTGCACTTCTGAAGGTGTACGTTTTTATTTATTAAATTCATAATTTATGTTAATGATATAAAATTTTAAAATTTCAAATGCAACAGAGTGAAAGATCTCCTTCCCATCTCTGTGTCCCAGTAATCCTCTAGATTTTGTTTGTGAACTTCAGAAATAAACTCTACATATACAGCCAAATATGCATATGTGTGCATACTACATTGGTAACACATATTCTTTTTTTTTTTTTTTTAAGATTTTTATTTATTTATTTGACAGAGAGAGAGAGAGAAATCACAAGTAGGCAGAGAGGCAGGCAGAGAGAGAGGAGGAAGCAGGCTCCCTGCTGAGCAGAGAGCCCAATGCGGGGCTCAATCCCAGGACCCTGAGACCATGACCTGAGCCGAAGACAGAGGCTTAACCCACTGAGCCATGCAGGCACCCCAGTAACACATATTCTTAAAGTGGAAATATACTACACAAATTGTTCCACGCATAATTTTTTATTTCTCCTTAATATATTTTGAAGTGTATTCCATATCTGTATATAAAGATCTACTCCATTTTAATGACTATGTAATATTCCATTACACTTTTGTAATATTTTATTGAACCCATTCCCTCTTAGTAGATACGTAACTCCTTTCAATATTCTCTATATTCCCATATTTCTGTCATCTTATGGTTGTATAACTTTAGGATAAAGTTCTAGAGGTGGCAAGTACAGGTCAAAAAGGCACTCACATTTGTAATATACATCAATGCTTGCAAATGGGTCTCTATGGAGTTACCATTCCCACTATCACTCTTGAAGAATGTCTATTTCCCATGCTCCCTCTAATAGTGTTAGCCAACACGTTCATATCTTGCAGTTTAATAGGTGAAAAGTGATGTCCTAATGATGTTTCCATTTGCATTCTCTTTTAGGAGTAAGGTTGGGCATTTATTCATATGTTTGAGCCACTTCTACTTCTACCTTAAACTATTAGTTTTTTACCTTTGCCCATTTTTCTATGGGTTTGTTGCTCTTCTATTGAATTATAGGAGCTCTTCATATACTAGGGACATCAGTAAGTCTGTGATAGGTACTGCTGTGCAAAATGCTGTGCCAAAAAATATCCAAATTTCTTTTCTCATTTGTTGTTTGTCTTTTGACTTGGATTATGTAAATTTTGCCTTATGGAAATTTTGTACTTTCATTTATTTAAATACATGAATGATATTTCTCTTCAGCTTCTGGGTTTTGTGTCACACTTAAGTCTTTCCCGCCGTGATGAGTTTTTAAAAATTCTTCCATAGTTTTTTTAATATTTTCATTTTTTGAGGTATAATTGACATACAACATTCTGTTTCTTTCAGGTATATAACATGATTCAATATTTGTATATATTGTGAAATGATCACAATAAGTCTATTTAACATCCAACACCATGCATAGATACAGAATTATTTTTCTGACCAGAACTTTAAGACCTACTTTCTTAATATACAATATATTCCAAATATACAATACAGCTTACTAATTATAGTTTCCATACTGTAAATTACATCCCTAGGATGTAATAAATCCCTATTTATCTTATACCTGATGGTTCTTTTTTTCTCCCCCCTACCACAACCCATCTAACAATGTCCCCACGACTTTTTGCTTCAGGCAACCACCAACCTGTTCTCTATATCTATGAACTTTGTTTCTTTTTAAGTACTTTTATGATTTCATTGACCAAGTTTAAGTTGATCCATTGTGAAATTATTTTTAGTATAATGATGAGTTCTAGCACCATTTGTTGAATTATCTACCTTTTCTCCACTGATTAAAAATATTTAACTTAAAAAAAAAACTTAGTGGGGGGAGGAGTCAAGATGGCGGAGAAGTAGCAGGCTGAGATGACATCAGGTAGCAGGAGATCAGCTAGACAGCTTATCTAATCATTGCTAACACCTACAAATCCAACAGGAAATCAAAGAGAAGAACAAAAATTCTAGAAACAGAAAATTGATCACTTTCTGAAAGGTAGGACCTGCGGAGAAGTGAATCCAAAGTGACGGGAAGATAGACCGCGGGGGAGGGGCCGGCTCCTGGCAAGCGGCAGAGCAACGGAGCACAAAATCAGGACTTTCAAAAGTCTGCTCCACTGAGGGACATCGCTCCAGAGGCTAAACCGGAGAGAAGCCCACACGGGGTCAGCGTAAACCCAGGTCCTGTGGGATCCCAGAAGGGCTGGGGGTGTCTGAGTGTCACAGATCTCACAGGTATTAGAGTGGGGAAGCCAGCCTCAGGGACAAAGCTGAGGAGTGAGCTCTCAGTTTGGGGTTACCTTGAACCGGTCACAGGCTGGGTGAGCTTGGAGCGCAGCTGGAGGCCAGGGACATGGAGTGACTGAGCATTTTTCTCCAAGTGCACAGCTGGAGGCCAGGGAGATGGAAGTGACTGAGAGCTTTTCTCTAAGTGCTAGCAATTGAGTGCTTTTCTCCAAGCACGAGCGACTGAGCGCTTTTCTCCAAGTGTGACCAGAGGCCAGGGAGATGCAGCAGTTGGGCGCTTTTCCCTGAGGGCACACTGAGGAGCGGGACCCTGAGCTCTCGGCTGCTCTGGGCCGAGAGACTGGGAGGCCACCATTTTCATTCCCGTCCTCCAGAACTCTACGGAAAACACTCAGGGAACAAAAGCTCCCGAAAGCAAACCCGAGTGGATTACTTAGCGCAGCCCCTGGTAAGGGCGGTGCAATTCCGCCTGGGGCAAAGACACTTGAGAATCACTACAACAGGCCCCTCCCACAGAAGATCAACAAGAAACCCAGCCAAGACCAACTTCATTCACCAAGGAGAACAGCAGAATTCCAGAGGAGGACAAAGCAAATCTTATCTGGACAAAATGATAAGGCGGAAAAACTCACCACAAAAAAAAGAACAAGAGGCAGTACCGAAGGCTGGGGACCTAATCAATATGGACATTGGTAATATGACAGATCTAGAGTTCAGAATGACAATTCTCAAGGTTCTAGCCAGGCTCAAAAAAGGTATGTGTGATATTAGAGAAACCCTCTCCGGCGAGTAAAAGCCCTTTCTGGAGAAATAAAAGAACTAAAATCCAACCAAGTTGAAATTTAAAAAGCTATTAATGAGGTGCAATCAAAAATGGAAGCTCTTACTGCTGGGATAAATGAGGCAGAAGAAAGAATTAGTGACATAGAAGACCAAATGACAGAGAATAAAGAAGCTGAGCAAAAGAGAGGCAAACAAATACTGGACCACGAGGAGAGAATTCAAGAGATAAGTGACACCATAAGATGACACAACATTAGAATAATTGGGATTCCAGAAGAACAAGAAAGAGAGAGGGGAGCAGAAGGTATATTGGAGAGAATTATTGGAGAGACTTTCCCTAATATGGCAAAGGGAACAAACATCAAAATCTAGGGGATGCAAAGAACACCCCTCAAAATCAATAAAAATAGGTCCACACCTCGTCACCTGATAGTAAAATTTACAAGTCTTAGCGACAAAGAGAAAATCCTGAAAGCAGCCCGGGAAAAGAAGTCTGTAACATACAAGGGTAAAAACATTAGATTGGCAGCGGACCTATCCACAGAGACCTGGAAGGCCAGAAGGAACTGGCATGAGATATTCAGAGCACTAAACGAGAAAAACATGCAGCCAAGAATACTATATCTGGCTAGGCTATCATTGAAAATAGAAGGAGAGATAAAAAGCTTCCAGGACAAACAAAAACTGAAAGAATTTGCAAACACCAAACCAGCTCTACAGGAAATATTGAAAGGGGTCCTCTAAGCAAAGAGAGACCCTAAAAGTAGTAGATCAGAAAGGAACAGAGACAATATACAGTAACAGTCACCTTACAGGCAATACAATGGCACTAAATTCATATCTCTCAATAGTTATCCTAAATGTTAATGGGCTAAATGCCCCCAATCAAAAGACACAGGGTATCAGAATGGATAAAAAAACAAAACCCATCAATATGCTGCCTACAAGAAACTCATTTTAGACCCGAAGACACCTCCAGATTTAAAGTGAGGGGGTGGAAAACAATGGACCATGCTAATGGACATCAGAAAAAAGCTGGGGTGGCAATCCTTATATCAGATCAATTAGATTTTAAGCCAAAGACTATAATAAGAGATGAGGAAGGATACTATATCATACTCAAAGGGTCTGTCCAACAAGAAGACCTAACAATTTTAAATATCTATGCCCCTAACATGGGAGCAGCCAACTACATAAACCAATTAATAACAAAATCAAAGAAATACATCAACAATAATACAATAATAGTAGGGGACTTTAACACTCCCCTCACTGAAATGGACAGATCATCTAAGCAAAAGATCAACAAGGAAATAAAGGCCTTAAATGACACACTGGACCAGATGGACATCACAGATATATTCAGAACATTCCATCCCAAAATAACAGAATACACATTCTTCTCTAGTGCACATGGAACATTCTCCAGAATAGACCACATCGTGGGTCATAAATCAGACCGGTATCAAAAGATTGGGATCATTCCCTGCATATTTTCATTTCTCAACTGGTATCAAAAGACTGGGATCATCCCCTGCATACTTCCAGACCACAATGCTCTGAAGCTAGAACTCAATCACAAGAGGAAATTTGGAAAGAACACAAATACATGGAGACTAAACAGCATCCTTCTAAAAAATGAATGGGTCAACCAGGAAGTTAAAGAAGAATTGAAAAAATTCATGGAAACAAATGATAATGAAAACATAACGGTTCAAAATCTGTGGGACACAACAAAGGCAGTCCTGAGAGGAAAATATATAGCGGTGCAAGCCTTTCTCAAGAAACAAGAAAGGTCTCAAATACACAACCTAACCCTACACCTAAAGGAGCTGGAGAAAGAACAACAAAGAAAGCCTAAGCCCAGCAGGAGAAGAGAAATCATAAAGATCAGAGCAGAAATCAATGAAATAGAAACAAACAAACAAAAAAAAAACAATAAAACAAATCAATGAAACTAGGAGCTGGTTCTTTGAAAGAATTAATAAGATAGAGAAACCCCTGGCCAGACATATCAAAAAGAAAAGAGAAAGGACCCAAATAAATAAAATCATGAATGAAAGAGGAGAGATTACAACCAACACCAAAGAAATACAATTATATGAACATACTATGAGCAACTCTATGCCAACATATTCGACAATCTGGAAGAAATGGATACATTTCTAGAGATATATAAACTACCACAACTAAACCAGAAAGAAATGGAAAACCTGAACAGACCCATAACCAGTAAGGAGATTGAAACAGTCATCAAAAATCTCCAAACAAACAAAAGTCCAGGGCCAGACGGCTTCCCAGGGGAATTCTACCAAACATTTAAAGAAGAATTAATTCCTATTCTCCTGAAACTGTTCCAAAAATAGAAATGGAAGGAAAATTTCCAAACTCATTTTATGAGGCCAGCATCACCTTGATCCCAAAACCAGACAAGGATCCCATCAAAAAAGAGAATTACAGACCAATATCCTTGATGAACACAGATGTGAAAATTCTCACCAAAATACTGGCCAGTAGGATCTAACAGTACATTAAAAGGATTATTCACTCTAACCAAGTGGGATTTATTCCAGGACTGCAAGGTTGGTTCAACATCCGCAAATCAATCAATGTGATACAACACATTAATAAAAGAAAGAACAAATAGATGCTGAAAAAGCATTTGACAAAGTGCAGCATACCTTCCTGATTAAAACTCTTCAAAGTGTAGGGATAGAGGGCACATACCTCAATATTATCAAAGCCATCTATGAAAAACCCACTGCAAATATCATTCTCAATGGAGAAAAACTGAAAGCTTTTCCACTAAGGTCAGGAACACAACAGGGATGTCCGTTATCACCACTGTTATTCAACATAGTACTAGAAGTCCTAGCCTCAGCAATCAGACAACAAAAAGAAATTAAGGGCATGCAAATTGGCAAAGAAGAAGTCAAACTATCACTCTTTGCAGATGATATGATACTATATGTGGAAAACCCAAAAGACTCCACTCCAAACTGCTAGAACTTGTACAGGAATTCAGTAAAGTGTCAGGATATAAAGTCAATGCACAGAAATCAGTTACATTTCTTTACACTAACAACAAGACAGAAGAAAGAGAAATTAAGGAGTTGATCCCATTTACAATTGCACCCAAAACCATAAGATACCTAGGAATAAACCTAACCAAAGAGGCAAAGAATCTATACTCAGAAAACTATAAAGTACTCATGAAAGAAATTGAGGAAGACACAAAGAAATGGAAAAATGTTCCATGCTCATGGATTGGAAGAACAAATATTGTGAAAATGTCTATTCTACCTAAAGCAATCTACACATTTAATGCCATCCCTATCAAAATCCCATCCATTTTTTTTTTTTTTTAAGATTTTTATTTATTTATTTGACAGACAGAGATCACAAGCAGGCAGAGAGGCAGGCAGAGAGAGAAGGAGGGGAAGCAGGCTCCCTGCTGAGCAGAGAGCCCGATGCGGGGCTCGATCCCAGGACCCTGGGATCATGACCTGAGCTGAAGGCAGAGGCTTCAACCCACTGAGCCACCCAGGCGCCCCCCATCCATTTTTTTTTTCAAAGAAATAGAACAAATAATCCTAAAATTTATATGGAACCAGAAAAGACCTCGAATAGCCAAAGGAATATTGAAAAAGAAAGCCAAAGTCGGTGGTATCACAATTCCAGACTTCAAGCTCTATTACAAAGCTGTCATCATCAAGACAGTATGGTACTGACACAAAAACAGACAAATAGATCAATGGAGCAGAATACAGAGCCCAGAAATAGACCCTCAACTCTATGGTCAACTAATCTTCGACAAAGTAGGAAGGAATGTCCAATGGAAAAAAGACAGCCTCTTCAACAAATGGTGCTGGGAAAATTGGAGAGCCACATGCAGAAAAATGAAATTGGACTATTTCCTTACACCACACATGAAAATAGACTCAAAATGGATGGAAGACCTCAATGTGAGAAAGGAGTCCATCAAAATCCTTGAGGAGAACACAGGCAGCAACCTCTTTGACCTCAACTGCAGCAACTTCTTCCTAGGAACATTGCCAAAGGCAACAGAAGCAAGGGCAAAAATGAACTATTGGGATTTCATCAAGATCAAAAGCTTTTGCACAGCAAAGGAAACAGTTAACAAAACCAAAAGACAACTGACAGAATGGGAGAAGATATTTGCAAACAACATCAGATAAAGGACTAGTATCCAAAATCTATAAAAAGCTTATCAAACTCAACACCCAAAGAACAAATAATCCAATCAAGAAATAGGCAGAGGACATGAACAGACATTTCTGCAAAGACATCCAGATGGCCAACAGACACATGAAAAAGCGCACCACATCACTCGGCATCAGGGAAATACAAATCAAAACCACAATGAGATACCACCTCACACCAGTCAGAATGGCTAAAATTAACAAGGCAAGAAATGACAGATGCTGGCGAGGATGTGGAGAGAGGGGAACCCTCCTACACTGCTGGTGGGAATGCAAGCTGATGCAACCACTCTGGAAAACAGTGTGGCGGTTCCTCAAAAAACTGAAAATAGAGCTACCCTATGACCCAGCGATTGCACTACTGGGTGTATATCATAAAGATACAAACGTGGTACTCCGAAGGGGCACGTGCACCCGAATATTTATAGCAGCAATGTCCACAATAGCCAACTATGGAAAGAACCTGGATGTCCATCATCAGAGGAATGGATAAAGAAAAGGTGGTATATACATACAATGGAATACTATGCAGCCATCAAAAGAAATGAAATCTTGCCATTTGCGATGACATGGATGGAACTAGAGGGTATTATACTTAGCGAAATAAGTCAATTGGAGAAAGACAACTATCATATGATCTCCCTGATATGAGGAAGTGGAGATGTAATGTGGGGGGTTTGGGGGGTAGGAAAAGAAAAAATGAAAGAAGATGGGATCGGGAAGGAGATAAACCATAAAAGACTCAATCTCAAAAAACAAACTGAGGGTTGCTGGGGGGAGGGGGGACGGGAGAGGGTGGTGGGGATATGGACACTGGGGAGAGTGTGTGCTATGATGAGTGCTGTGAAATGTGTAAACCTGGCGATTCACAGACCTGTACCCCTGGGGCTAAAAATACATTATATGTTTATTTAAAAATTAAAAAAGAAATTTTAAAAAAACTTACCTTTTCATATTATGAAAAGTAACAGTTAATATTTTCTTAATTTTAAAAGTATTTTAGGATTAAAACAACTATATTTTCATGTCTTAAGACATTTCTTTATGGGACAATCCAACTAGAAGATATAACCATTGGAAATATTTATGCACTCAACATAGGAACATCCAAATACATAAAACAGTTAACAAAAAAGCAAAAGGAACTAATTGATAATAGTAAATAATAGCCAGAGAACTTAACACCTTACTTATATCAATGGACCGATCATTTAAACAGAAAATCAACAAGGAAACAATGGCTTTGAATGACACACTGGACCAGATGGATTTAATAAATACATTTAGAAAACTTCCTCCTAAAACAGCAGAATACATTTTTGAGGTGGATATGGAACATTCTCCAGAATAGATCATACATTAGCCTACAAAACCAGCCTCAACAAATTCAAGAAGTTCAAACTCATACCATGCATCTTTTCTGACCACAATACTATGGAACTAGAAGTCAGCCACAAGAAAAAAACTGGAAAGAACACAAATACATGGAGATTATATTACATGCTAGTAAACAATGAGTGGGCCAACCAGTAAATCAAAAAGAAATTAAAAAATACATGGAAACAAATTAAAATGAAAATACAGTAGTCCAAAACCTTTGGGATGCAGCAAAAGCAGTCCTAACAACGAAATTTACAGCAATAGAGACCTACTTCAAGAAGCAAAAAAAATCTCAAAAATCAACCTAACCTTACATCTAAAGGATCTAAATAAAAGAGAACAACAAGTGAACCTAAAGCCAGCAGAAGGAAGGAGACAACAATAATTAGAGAAGAAATAAATGATACAGAAACTAAAAAGCAACAGAAGAGATCAGTAGTTGAATCTTTAAAAAACAAAAATCAATAAAACTGATAAACGTCTAGCCAGACTTATCAAGAAGAAAAGAGAAAGGACCCAAATAAATCACAAATGAGAGAGGAGAAATAACAATCAACTCCACAAAAATACAAACAATCATAAGAGAATATTGTGAAAAACTATATGCCAACAAATTGGGCAGCCCAGAAGAAATAGATAAATTCCTAGGAACAAATAAGCTACCGTAACTGAAGCAGGAATAGAAAATTTGAATAGACTGATAACCAGCAGAGAAATTGAGTCAGTAATCAAAAAATTCCCAAAAAACAGAAGTCTAGGACAAGATGGCTTCACAAGTTAATTCTATCAAACATTTAAAGAAGAGCCAATAGATAATACCTAATCCTCCCAAGCTTTCTCCAAAAATATATGAGGAAAAAAACTTCTAAATTCATTCTATGAAGCCAGGATTACCCTGATACCAAAACCAGATAAAGATATCACCAAAGGGGCACCTGGGTGGCTCAGTGGGTTAAGCCTCTGCCTTCGGCCCGGGTCATGATCTCAGGGTCCTGGGATCAAGCCCCACATTGGGCTCTCTGCTCAGCAGGAAGCCTACTTCCCCCTTTCTCTCTGCCCACTGCTCTGCTACTTGTGATCGCTCGCTCTGTGTCTCTCTCTCTCTCTCTCTCTGTCAAATAAATAAATAAATAAATCTTTAAAAAAAAAAAAAAAAAGGATATCACCAAAAAAAAAAAAAGAATTATAAACTAATATCTCTGGTGAACATATATCCAAAAATCCTTAATAAAATATTATCAAACAGAATCCAATATGGTTTTTTTTTTTTAGAATCCAATATTTTTTTTAAAAAAATCATCCACCACAATCAAGTGGGATTTATTCATGGGTTGCATGGGTGGTTGATATGTGCAAATCAATCAACATGATACATCACATTAATAAAAGAAAGGTTAAGAACCATATGATCATTTAAAGAGATACAGAAAAAGCATTTGAGAAGTACAACATCCATTCATGATAAAAACCCTCAATAAAGTAGTGCTAGAAGGAACATACCTCAGCATATTAAAGGCCATATATGAAAAACCCACAGCTAATATCATTTTCAATGGGGAAAAACTGAGAGCTTTTCTTCTATGATAAGGAATAAGAGAAGGGTGTCCACTCTCACCACTTCGATTCAACATAATACTAGAAGTCCTAGCTACAGCAATCAGACAAAAAGAAACGAGTATCATCCAGATCAGTAAATAAAAAGTGAAACTTTCACTATTTGCAGCTGACATGATACTATATCTAGAAAACCTGAAAGACTCCACCAAAAGCTGCTAGAATTGATAAATGAATTCAGCAAAGTCACAGGATAAAAAAAATCAATATACAGAAATCTGCTGCATTTCTATGTACCAATAATGAAACAGCAGAAAGAGAAATTAAGAAACCATCCCATTTACAATTGCACCAAAAATAATAAGATAACTGGGAATAAACCTAACCAAAGAAGTGAAAGACCTGTACTCTGAAAACTATAAAACACTGACTAAAAAAACTGAAGATGACACTAGGAAATGAAAAGATATTCCATGTTCCTGAATTGGAAGAACAAATATTGTTCAAATGTCTATGCTACCCAAAGCCATCTACACATTTAATGCAATCTCTATGAAAATACCAAGAGCATTTTTCACAGAACTTGAAAAAACAATTCTAAAATTTGTATGGAACCACAAAAGACTCCAAAAGCCAAAGCAACCTTGAAAAAGAAAAGCAAAGCTGGAGGCAGCACAATACTGGACCGCAAGCTCTATTACAAAGCTGTTGTAATCAAAACAGTATGGCACTGGCACAAAAACAGACACATGGGTCAATAGAACAGAACAGAAAACCCAGAAATGGACCCACAAATATATAGTTAATTAAGCTTCAACAAAGCAGGAAAGAATATCCAATGGTAAAACGACTGTCTCTTCAACAAATAGTGTTGGGAAAACTGGAGAGCAACATTCAAAAGAAATTGGACTACTGGGATGCCTGGGTGGCTCAGTTGGTTAAGTGGCTGCCTTCAGCTCAGGTTATGATCCCAGGGTCCTGGGATTGAGTCCCAAATCTGGCTCCTTGCTCAGTGGGGAGCCTGCTTCTCCCTCTGCCTGCTCTGCCTGCTGCTCCCCTTGCTTATGCTCTCTCTCTCCCTCTGACAAATAAATAAACAAAATCTTTTTTTTTTTTTAATCTGGACTACTTTCTTATGACACACACAAAAAAAAAATAAAAATGTATTAAAGAGTTAAATATGAGACCTAAAACGATAAAAATCCTAGAAGAGAACACAGGTAGTAACTTCTTTGACATCAGCCATAGCAACCTTTTTCTAGATAGGCCCCCTGAGGCAAGGGAAACAAAAGCAAAAATGAACTATTCTGACTACATCAAAATAAACAGTTTCTCCACAGCAAATCAAAAACAGTCAACAAAGCCAGAAGACAACAGACAGAATGGGAGAAGATATTTGCAAATGACATATCTGATAAAGGTTTAGTATCCAAAATATACTAAAAACTTATAAAATTCAACACCCAAAGGACAGATAATCCAATTAAAAATGGGCAGAAGACATGAACAGACATTTCTCCAAAGTAGACACCCAGATGACCGACAAACACATGAGAAGATGTTCATCATCAGGGAAATACAAATCAAAGCCACAGTGAGATATCACCTCACACCTGTCAGAATGGCTAAAATCAAAAACACAAGAAACAACAGGTGTTGAGGATGTGGAGAAAAAGGAACCCTTGTGCACTGCTGGTGGGAATGCAAACTGGTACAGCCATTCTGGAGAACAGTATGGAGGTTCCTCAAAAAGTTAAAAACAGAACTACCCTATGATCCAGCAATCACACTACAGGGTATTTACCCAAAGAATCGAAAAACACTAATTCAAATGAATACTCTCACCCTTACGTTTATAGCAGTATTATCTACAACAGCCAAGATATGGAAGCAGCCCTGGTGTCCATCAACTGATGAATAGATAACGAATAGGTGCTATATATGTGATGGAATATTACTCAGCTATAAAAAAGTGTGAGGGGCGCCTGGGTGGCTCAGTCGGTTGAGCATCTGCCTTCAGCTCAGGTCATGATCCCAGGATCCTGGAATCGAGCCCCACATCAGGCTCCCTGCTCAGCGGGGAGTCTGCTTCTCCTTCTCCCACTCTCCCTGCTTGTGTTCCTTATCTCTCTCTCTGTCAAATAAATAAATTAAATTTAAAAAAAGAATGAAATCTTGCCATTTGCAATGACATGGATGGAGCTCGAGAGTATAATGCTAAGCAAAATAAGCCAGTTAGAGAAAGACAACTACCAAATGGTCTCACTCATATGTGGAATTTAAGAAGAAAAAAAAAATAAGCAACAGGAAAAAAAGACAGACAAACCAAGAAACAGCCTCTTAACTATAGCAAACAAACTTATGGTTACCAGAGAGGAGTAAGTGAAGTGGGTTAAACAGGTGGTAGGGATTAAGGAGGGCACTTGTCATGATCACCAGATGATGTATGGAATTGTTGAGTCAGTACATTGTACACCTAAAACTAATACAACACCTTACGTTAACTAATTGGAATTAAAATTAAAACTTTAAGAAAAAAATTCAAGAAGATATTTCCTTATTACATTAAAACATGTAAACTATACCACACGGTTCAATATCCTAACTTGGCATTTCTTCACCTTTAAAATACACTAGGAACCTCAAAAAGGAAACTGGCCAAGATTTTTCTTAACTGTGAGAGGTGCCTAGGAAATAAGGCCAGTTACTTGGCAGCTCCATCTGTATAAGATCCCCTAAATTTCTCCTTCCTCCAGAGACTTTCAAACAAAGATCAAGATGTTCATGTCACAAAGGCAATGGTGATGGTGATCTCAGAGCCAATGATGGCGTAGAGAGGATTGAAGGGGGCCATTAGAACAAGTAACCTGCTTACTATTATGTCAAAGACTAGAAAGTCCTCAGAAGTCACTGACAGAAGAAAGGAGAGAAGTTTCTGCCAAGCAAAAAAGAGCCTGACATAGAAAGTGTTCTTTCCCAGCAACTGGATGGGCAAGGGGAGAGCTGGATCAGGGCAGCAGGGATGGCGGCAGGGGAGGGGGGGCGGGGAGGGGGTAGGTAGACTGAGCTTTTTGTTTGTTTGGAGGCTGGTTGTGATTTGGGGCTGATTTTTTGGTCTTTGTTTTTTATTTTGCTGTTTGTTCCATGAAGTGGGTTCTGCACCTGAATGTCTCATTACCCTGAGTTGTTTTGATTGGATCCCAAGATGCTTTCCCCAGGGTATGTTTTGGGAAAGAGCTTAGAATAGTTACGTTGGATCTAGTTCTGATTATTAAGTGACAAGGATAAGATAAGCTTGCTTTTTATTTTTTGCTCCCTTGAATCTGAAACAAGTTTACTGCCAGAAATGGATGCAGATAAAAATATATTTAAGTGACTGGGACTTGGAATCGCCCACAGAAAAGATTCTCCTATTTAATGTCAGAACGCAAAACAAGAAGGATGTTGGTTTTTCTATAACAGATATTCAGCTGAATTATGTCTGTTCCCCATGGGGGTAGGTGGGTGGAGAAAACAGGATAAATACTCCAGTCCCTCCACCCCCAGGAGTAGTTAACATATATGAGACACCAGTGAACAAAACAGACAATGCCCTAACTTCCTCTAGCCTACAGTCTAGGGCCTCTTAGGCCAGAGGCAGAGAGAAGAAATGCCTTTCATTTCGCATAATGTAATAACTAGAAGGGACATTAAAGAGTATACAACAGAATGGGCTCATTTTTATCAGTGAGAAAATTAGTACCATCCAAAGTCATTCAGGAGAATGATGAGGCTCCCTACTGAGTGCTCTCCTCATTTACTCCTCATCACAACCACATGCAGTAGACAACATAGTTATATCCATTTTCAGAAATTTTCAGAAAGGTTCAGTCACTAGGTCATCAATAAATAATTGATGAATGAATGAAGAATTCTAATGCACTTATTCTGCTGTTACAGTGTTGCTATGCTCTTTCCGCAGATGCTCTCCCTGAGCTCTTCCCCACCAAACCTAGTCCTTTTCTGGGGTTCCCCGTCTCTGTAAATGGCCCACGTGCAGCATCAGCACAAGCCAGAAACCCAGGGGTCTCTTTAACATCTCCCTCCCTCCACTTATCTTGAGAATCCTTCACCGGGTCCCGTTGGCTTTAACTTCAAAGATTTTGATGAGCACTGAGAGTCATACACAACTAATGAATGGCCGAACACTACATCAAAAACTAATGATGTACTACCTGTTGCCTAATTGAACATAATAAAAACAAATAAACAAAATAATAAAGTCACCTAAGGACAAAAAATAAAATAATAAAATAAAATAAAATTCTCCTGAGTCCATCCACATCCTTCCGCCCCCGCCACCTCTCCCCTCATCCAAACTGCTATCATCTCTTACCTAATGACCACAGCTACCTCCTAACTGGGTCCTCACATACATTCTAGGCTCCCTTCAATCTGCCTTCCCATGCCTTCCGGCAAGAGTGACCTTTTCAAAAGACAAGTGTCTTCACCCTCTTCCTCTTCTTTTCCTTCCTGGACAGTTGAGGCCACTACACAGAACTACACAGAACACTACACAGAACAAAGCCACTACACAGAACAAAGCACATCCTACACCCCAGCTCGAGATCTAAGAAGGGGCCTAGATGGGGACCTCCTGGATGCCATATATAATAGCAGGTACATAGGACCCAAACCAGCTTCATTCTGATCTCTAACCCACCAGATAGGGGATTAAATATCATGAATTTCAGTAGCAATGGAACCTGCTGACAAGGGTCTCAGAGAAGAGACAGCAGAACCCAGCAAGGAAGCAAATCTCTCCAGACCAGGTGTTTCTCAGCTTCAGCTCCCTTGTCTTCCATAGCACCATGTCTTGGTTTTCGCTTCTTGCCCTTCCTGCTGAGTTCTTTGAAGACAGTCTTAACATCATCTTTTCATTCATCACAGAGTCAACAAAGCCCAGAGTAGGCGGCTACACCTGTCCTCTGCCCAGCCCCAAGCACAGATATTAGAAGACTATTGAGTAAACGCTTACGTAGTTTATATTCTCAAGGCCTTAGTCATAGGTGAGGGCTAGTGAAGGCAATATACACACCCTCTTTTATGTCTTCAAATACTAAAGGATTCTCTGGAGGAGTAAAGAGGAAACTGATGACAACGGCTGCCTCAAGGAGTGGAACTGATGGGCTGGGAAACGGACATCATTCAGCTGAACATCCCTTACAGAAAAACCACTATACTGTCCTGTGGCAAACTGTCAGCCAACATTTGCAACATTTGCACTGCAAAAATAAAGACAATTCTGGCTGGTTTAATTGGGAAGGGAGATTGTTAGAAGGATGGTGGATGGCTTAGACTGCCCAAATCAGACTTAGGGGACTAAAAAGTCAAGGACAGTGTCCCAAAACAATTCTACCCTCTTCGGTGAGAAGCAGGAAGGCAGGAAGGGAGAATCCTTTGCCTCAGAAAGAAAGAAGAATCCTCCAGCACTGCACAGGGGCTCAGGATCTAAGCAGCCAGAGTGAATTACAGTTGAGTAACTACACTTGCATGTATATATTCAAAAGCACGGAAGGCAAGAACTCAGGTATGTATACTCATGGGCATAGCAGCGTTGTCCACAATAGGCAAAAAGTGGAAACAACCCAAATGTCCATTGCTAGGAGAATGGAGAAACAAAATGTGGTGAATACATACCATGGAATATCATTCAGTCTTAAAGAGAAATGAAATTCTGATACCTGCTAGAATATGGATGAATCTTGAAGACCCACTAAGTGAAATAAGTCACTCACAAAAGGACAAATACCATATAACTCCTGTTTTATAAGTAGGCAAATTCTCAGAGGCAGAAGGTAGAATGGTGGTTCCAAGGGCTGGAGGGAGGAAGAGGAAATCATTTGTTAATGGGTACAGAGTTTTTGTTAGAGATGCTGAAAAAGCTGTGGGTATAGTTGGTGGTGATTATTACCCAACCTTGTGAATGTACTTAATGCCACTGAATTGTATATTTAAAGATGGTTAAAATGATCAATATTATGTATTTTTTACAACAATAATAAAAAAAGGATTGCAAACACCCACAACACTCATTTTCCCCTGTAGGTTCTTCTATGCATTTATATTCATGGGCATGTATTACCTATTTAAGGCAGATATTTTAAATCAAGGGATTTATATAGTTATAGGATGTGCTTTCAACTATGTAAAAGTGGGTCTACTATATCTTAGAAATGGTAAATTATTGAGAAAAAAACTGCAAAAGCCAAAAACTGCATCTGTGTGTAAATATATTCATCAATGTAAATAAATTCACACGTTGCTGTTGCTCCCACAGATGCAAAGAACAGACTCTCTCCCTTTCTTCCCTCTCCTCAGAGCCCAACCCGTTTCCTGTCACACGCATCAAGAATTTCATAATTCTAGCAATCTCTCATCCAAAAAAATTCTTGGCACAAGATTTATCACTCCCCAAATCATAATGCAAATTATATTTTTAATGCCTGGAGTATTAATTTAAGAATGTGAACAATAATTGCAGGACTGTCACAAAAAGACTTGAAGTTTGTTTTTTTTTTCCCCCCCTAAAATAGAGAACAATGGAGGATGTGGGAGCTGTGACTGGCCTGGAGAGTGCAGACAGCCAAAATGGATTTCCAGTAGCATTCAGGTGATCCACAAAAGATCAGGTTAATCAGCCTCTATTTCTTGGCTGACACTTTGCACCATGATACCATAGTGTTCTTCCAACATAGTAGAAGTACACAAATCAAAATAACTTACCAACAAATCTTGAGAAGCCTGGTGTGTGCCCAGCACTGTAACTTCAAGTCTGTATTCTACCAAATCTATGATGTCAAACAGAAAAGGGAAATTGTCCAGCTCTGCTGTGTCCCACATTGAACTTCCCGAGAACACAAAACACGTTTTGTTCATCACCCAATGCCTGACACACAGTAAGCCCTTAAAAGATGTTTGAAGGGATGCCTGAAGGAGATGCCGATCCGGAGCACTTCTCTCCAAAGCCGGTATGTTAAATAATCGATGGCCTCACCTCTATAGACTAACAGCGAGTCTATCATCAGCCCAAGTCTGGCTGTGATCGGCTGAGCAGTGGCCAGGAAATTAGGGACTTCAGTCATTCCAGAAGCACTGATTGAATGGCTACTCTATTGCAGACACTGTACCAAACTCTGAGGGTACAAAGGAAAAGGAAATGCTGCCCCTGCCCTTTGGCTGCTTTGGTTGATGTCAGGCTAGAGGGGAGACCAACATGTCTGCTGACAATTACAGTGCAGAGTGGAAAGTGTTACCTAGAAGGCAGCAGGAGCCCAGTAGAGGGAGCAATGATGGGGGAGCCCTGAAGATCAGGAATTTCAAGCCAAGCCAGGACAGGCAGTCTGTGGTGCAGGAGGAAAGGCAGGAGTGATGTTCAGGAGGTGCCCAGAGAGCAGGCCTGGAAGGGACATCACAGGGAAAGGGGGCTGGACAGGAAGGAGCCAGGAAGAGAGCTGGAGGAGTTGGAAAATGAAAAAGATAAATGTTGCAGTGGGTAGGGGAAGGGGGTAGCAGGTAAAGACAACTTGCCTTCTCTGTTTTCCCTGGAAGAACTCTAAAAGGAGGTTGGGCAGGTTGACTGGCTGTTTGGGGGGTGGGGTAGCACATCAGCTGTGAGAGAAGGCTGGGAACTGTGGGAGGCTTTACTGTAGCCGAGAGGAGCAACTATAAGAAGAAAGGAGTTGGACACCATTGTCATCCTGTCTTTGGGACACAGCGTTACTCTGAGGAGGTTTCTGACTGACTGTCCTCTATCCCCACAGAAGTGGGTAGGGCCTGTAACTTCAACCCACACTGGAATCAAAGAGGTTGGGTTGTGCGGGAAGGAGGTCAGGATCCTCGATTCTTTTCTAATCCAGAATTTCCAGTTCTGCTTCTTGAATTCAGGTTCCTCATCTGCCAGGTGAGTGGAAGGATCAGGTATCTGAAGTCCATGGAAGTCCTGACAATCTCTGACTCCTTGACTCAGGATCCATTCCAGTTAGAGAGATATATGGTGCTATGGGCTGAATTATGTCCTCCAAAATTCATATGTTGAAGCCCTAACTTAACACCTCAGAATGTGGCTGCATTTGGAGGTAGAGCCTTTAAAGAGATCATTAGGGCTGAACAAGTCATATGAGGGGCCCTAATCCAGGCTGATTAATCCTTTTTGGGGAGAGGAAATTTGGATATACAAGAGATACGAGGAACACACAGATGCACAGAGAAAAGTCCACACGAGGAGACAGCAAGAATGCTACCATATGCAACCCAAAGAGAGAGGCCTTGGGAGAACCCAAACCTGACACACCTTGACCTTGGACTTCTAGCCCTCAGAATTATGAGGAAATAAATTTCTGCCGTTTAAACCACCAGTCTGTGATATTTTGCTATGGCAGCCCTAGCAAACTAATACATATGGCAACAGACCAACTTAAAAGGTTAAATTGTCCAGGAAGAGGGCTTCCTCAAGCAAAACAGCCTCTGGTTCTTTTGACATTCAGCCAGTTCGCCTGGGGCCCTGTGCCATGACTAATAAGATGCGATTCAATATAACAAGTGCTTATGGGATGCCAGCCATAAAGAGAGGCACTGGCAGTACACACCTAATTCTCCAAGGTCTTGGGATTAAGAGGGGATGGAGAAAGATCAATCAAAAATCTAACACCAGCTAAAAAAACTAAATCTCTCCTTTCTCCATATGTGACCTCCGTCTTCAAGGACTGATGGATTCTCCTCTCCTGGGGCTGGTCCAGTCTCCCTACAGGTACTCATCAGCCACAAGTAAGCATGAGAAGAAAGAAAAGTATAGAAATCCACAGACTTGGATTAGCCATTGTTACAGAAGAGAAGCTGAGACAGCTCCCAGGGAGGGACTCCTCTGTTCAAAGGGAGAAGACAATTCAGGGAGGGAAGGGATATAGAAAACTTGCTGGCATTTGTAATCACTAAGGCAGAAATCTGCTGAATGGGAAAGAACAGGTTGAAAACATGTCCACAGTTTTCTCAGTTGTGCCTAGAAAAGTGTGAAGAGAGAAATCTCACAGCTGAGCTCTTTCTTTGGATAAAAATATGTTAGAAAAGGGGTTCCTGGGTGGCTCAGTCAGTTAAGTGTCTGCCTTCAGTTCGGGTCATGATCTCAGCTTCCTGGGATCGAGCCCCACAATGGACTCCCTGCTCAGCAGGGAATCTGCTTCTCCCTTTCCCTCTGCCTGCTTGTGCACTTGCTGTCTCTCCCTCCCTCTCTGTCAAATAAATAAAATCTTGGATAATAATAAATAAATAATAATAAAAAAATAATAATAATAATAAATAATAAATAAATAAAATGTTGGAATGGAAGCAAAGAGGACTGGAAAGTGACAAAAAGGAAAGAAAGATCTGGAGTTTGTTTTATTTTTATAATTAATATCTGGTTGGAGATGAAGATCTTTGGAAGCCATCAATAACTTTTGAAGGAGAACACAGAGTCTAAATAGACAATCTCAGCATCTTCAAAAGCTAAGTTGCACACATCACCCTGAAGGATCTCAGCATATCCACTGGGAACCTAAGCTCCACCAGGATCTCAGGAAGGTGACCTCTGCTCATGAGAGCCCAGAGATCTCACTTTTCAAGTGACGAAGTTCTTAGCTCAATTCCTGGAGCCTGGTCCTTACAAAAGAGCAGAGCATGAAGATTCATGTTTCTAAATGTTCCTTTTGAAATTCTCTCTATATCCTTCCCTGTCAGAGAAGGATGGGGCTATCCTTTGGAGTCCTCTCTCCTTTCTCAAGAAAAGCTAGCAACTGCTTCTGGGACCTGACTCTGCAGACCCCACCTTCATCTCCCCCCGCCCAAACCACCCCCCCACCCCCAGCCTGGGCCAGGACCTTGGGCTGTCTTCAGAGCGCTCAGCAACCCTAAACCAAACTGCACCCACCACCATCGCTGCCCTGCAGCCCAAGGCAGGAAGGGTTCATCTGCCTGAAAGTGGGCTAGGCAGCAACAACTGGTCACTAGGAGGCTCTGGGAACAATCATCTTAGAGAATCAGAAGCAGAGTCTGAGATTTGCATAAATGTGAAGCTGGTGTTTGCGGTCAAATGCTCTACTGAGGTATACCCCCATGAAGCTGGTGTTTGGACCTGGAAGAAACCTGATCGTTAAAGGAACATAAAGCAGACACCATGTGCTGTAGAAGGAAGAACACTGGACTAGGAGTCTCTGGGGTCTACCTCCATTGCTGCTGTGTGACCTTGGACCAGTCACCTAACTTCTCTGGAACTCTGTTTTTATCACTAGAAGAAAGCAAGTATTAGAGCAATCTCTAAGGATTTTTCCAGCCCTAAAATTGTCATAGCTTTAGTTTCTTCTATCATTCTCATTAATATTCATAGAAAACAATCTTCAGCCCACATAAGATCCTGACTCTTATCAATAGTAAGTTATTGGGGCACCTGGGTGGCTCAGTGAGTTAAGCCTCTGTCTTGGGCTCAGGTCATGATCTCAGGGTCCTGGGATCAAGCCCTGCATCAGGCTCTCTGCTCAGCAGGGAGCCTGCTTCCCCTCTCTCTCTGCCTGTCTCTCTGCCTACTTGTGATCTCTCTCTGCATCAAATAAATAAATCAAATCTTAAAAAAAATAATGTTATTAAAGTGTCACAGATTGGAAATGCTATTTTCTGAATTTATAGTACGTGTTTTTCATTCTTTTTTGGCTGCCTTTCCTATGTCGAAGGAGTCTCCCACCTTATGAGGTATTATGGATTGAGCTATATCTCCCCTAACATTGAAGTTTTAAGCCTTAGTACCTTGGAATGTGGTCCTATTTGGAAATAGGTTTTTGCAGAGGTACTTAGTCCAGATGAGGCCACACGGGAGTAGATCAGCTCCCATCCAATGTGACTGGTGTCCATATAAAAAGGGGGACTGTGACTCAGAGACACACACCCACAGAGAAGGCTGGGTGAAGCCTGGAGTATGCTGTCTTATGCCCAGGACCCAGCAGAAGCTGGGCGGGGCCCAGAATACATGCTCTTCTCATGCCTTCAGAGGGAAGCCCTTGATCTCAGACCTCCAGGTTCCAGAAGTTTGGACAGTAAATTCCTGTTGTGGACAGCACCCCGAGTGGGGTTTTTACTGGGACAGTTCTAGCAAACCAACAGAAGAGGTAAACCCACTTGCCAGTAAAAAGTTAAAAATGCCAGCTGCCTACTTTCCCAGCCATGCCTGGGGTTGGGCAAGGATTTGTGACCTGGGTTCTACTGACGGGACACACCTGCACAGCTAGTGAGGCAGAGGCAGGGACTGAGAAATCCAATCAGACGACACACGGTGGCAATGGTGGCCACTCCACACCACTCCAAAGGGTAGTTACAAGGGCAGCTGGAGGAGCCAGCTGGATCCTGGAGCACCAGCGGTGACATCCACACCTGAGAGCAAGGGCACGGGAGTCTCTGTAGCATCAGCTCTGCGGCCTGGCTTAGGGCGTCCTCTGAGCCTGCATAACTTCCTAGGTTATGCAGTACTTTTTCACAAATTTCCTTTCCAATTCAATTAACCAGAGGATGTTTCTGTTGCCAGCCTGAAACAGCTCATAACCCAGAGTAGGTCCCTGGTATTTCTCAATATTGAATAAACTCTGAATTAAAATAAGTGGTCATACATAAACCACACATTTTTCTAAAACAGTTCAATATAATACACATATACTTGGTGAATATCCAAATAATAATCACTGCCATTTAATGAACATGGGCCATATACTCTGACCAAGCTCATTACCCGGGACCTCAACACAACAGTGCCCTGCTCTAGCAGGCCCTCCTGACTTGCGCAGATGGGGAAAGCCATGTTTGGAGACTTAACAAACCATGGAGCTAGCAGATGGCAAATTCAAGAGTTGAACCCAGGCATTCTGACTATAATACGTGTGAACAGAACACTCCGAAACAATACCGCAAATACATTTTTAAAAATGAGAGAGCAAGGGGAAAATGCAAAGTTTCTGATTCAGAATGAGTTACAGAACAATATTTAAAGTTTGCTTTGATGTCCATTTGTCTGGAAAGAGAGTCACATGTGCCTTTTCCTAAAAGAGAAATGAACTAGACACCCTCTGCTATTCTGGTTATGGCCCGAGGGAAATTGAGGTAAATAGCTACATAACTTAGGGCACAAATTATTGAGGCAACAGCCAAACTGGGAAATTAATTTATCTGATAAATTGTGTTGTATCAGCTTGACTTTATAAAACCAAATTCATTTTTTAAAGGGTTAGCTGTTACAAATTCTGAGATACTTTGTAAAGCTTCCGTTTGGCAAATGAGAACAGCTGGGAAAATGAATCTATACAGTGAACAGACCTAAAATATCTTGTTCAAAAAAGAAATTATAATAGTTGTGAAAACCAAAGTATCAGAACATTGTCCATGTTCAAGTTCACCATCTGAATCAAAGCATTATTTTTGAAAAAATGTTGATAAGAAGCTCAGGGAGCAGGTGACAATAAGAAATATCTGTTGGAGCTCCCAAAGCAGGGTTGGCTAGGTCAGTGGGACCCCGACTTCCTAATCTTAGGGAGAAGCTCTCAAGATTCACTGGGGGAACTAAGTACTTCCCTTTGTGTTCATGGAGAATCATACTAAGTTTCATTGATTGATCAGTTCCCACACTAAGATTGGAATTAAGCCATTGGAACTCTTTCTGGACTGTCCTGGAGAAGATACGTCACTTCTCTGGGTCTTCGCTGTCTCACACAGTTTAAGGACCAACTGCTTTATCCTGCCTGACCTTGACTGCTGTCAGGGGGAGACTGGAGCTCCTGAAATCCTTGCAGGTTCCCCACAGACCTTCCAACAAGGCTCTATTTAGTGCCTAGTTACTTCCCTTCCTATCCTTTCCCCAGCCTCTGGACTCAGAAGTATCATGGGGAAGCTGAGGGTTCTGAGGCTCGCCAAGGCAAAGTCTTAAAGTTCAAGGTTCAAATGAGGTTCAGAGAAACCACTGAACTGAAACTATTAAAGCTACATGTACGATTACTCCATGATCTAGCAATTCCACTGCTAAGTATTATACCCACAAACAGTGTGTGTAGTTCTCCTCCAGAAGATGTATGTGTATAATGGACAAAACCTAGACCAGATCCAAGTGTACATCAACAGTACAGAGCATAAACTACAGTATGTTCATATATAATTACACAGCAATAAAAATAAAACACTTTCATATTCAACAATATAGATAGATATAACATTGAGTGATGAGGCTAGATACCAACACGTGTACTGCAGGATTCCATTTACATGAAGTTCAAGAACAGGTAACACAAATCTGTGGTGAAAAAGGTCAGAACAGGGGTTACTTCTGGGGAGAGGGTAGATACTACTTGGGAGGGAACATACAGGAACCTTCTGGAATGCTGTGAATGTCCTAGATATTTGTCCTAACAGTGATTACATGAATATATACATAGGCAAAAATTCAAATAACTTGCATACTTCTATACGTATATTATCAAAAATTTTAAGGAAGAGGGCTTTGAGAGTCAGGACCTCAGTCCTAAAGTGGAATATAGGAGATTTCAATGAGAGGTGCTCAGGTTGGAGCTTTCAGGCTTCAATGCTCAGCGTTCAAGACAGCTCGGGATTCAGAGGGTTGAACTTAAATATCTGCAAGCAAATAAAGATAATCACTACCATCTTGTTAAGCACCTTCTAGGTGCCAGACTCTAGACCAAGCATTTTGCAAACACGACCTCACTTAACATTTACAACTTTATAAGGTAGGTCCTGTTATTATCTCCCTTTTACAGAATAATGACATGTCTCGCTCAAGGTCACGCTGCCCCAAGTGGCAAAGTCAGGACACTAACATAGATCTGTCCAGGATAAAGGGGCAGAATGGTGTCAGGATGGAAAAGAATGGTTTCCAGGCTCCTCTGCTCTAAGTATTTACATTTCTTGGTAAGAGACTAATCAAAACTTCAGAAACAGAAACTCCTCTTCTCCCTTAACCAACCAAGCAATCAACACTTTAAAGTGAAGAATGCGCTAAGGAAACAGATCAGGTCCAGATGGAGTGGCTTCTGCTTTTGTCAGCCAACACTCTTCCTCCCTTTCTTCTGGAACAGGGATAGAGAGTGACCTAGCAGGGGCCCGGGACTGTCTCTCCCTTAGGTACATGAAGGTCCAGCACAATCCCATGGAAGTGGAAGGAGGCAGACCAAGTCACTGAGCAAGAGCCAGAAGCTCCCACGGCCAAAGCCGCAGGGCCACCTGCTCCCTGCCTTTCCCATACTTCTTGTGCCACTTTTCTCCCCCTTTTGTGAATTGCCCCAGGGTCTTTTCAATAAATCCTGTGTTAGGGTACCTGGATGGTTCAGTCGGTTAAGCGACCAACTCTTAATTTCAAGTCAGGTCATGATCTTGGGCGGGGGGCACAATCGAGCCTCAAGAATGGAGATTCTTGAGATTCTCTCTTGAGAGTCTCTCTCACCCTCTCCATCTCCAACTAGTGTTCTCTCTCTAAATTAGTTAATTAATTCAATCTTTAAAAACAAATAAATGAATCCTGTGTTATTTAATAGGGTTCTTTGCTACAATAAAGGAGCCCAGAGATACCTGGGTGGCTCAGTGGGTTAAGCATTTGCGTTTGGTTCAGGTCATGATCCCAGAGTCCTAGGATAGAGCCTGCATCAGACTCTGCTCAGCAGGGAGCCTGCTTCTCCCTCTCCCTTTGCCCTCAACCTGCTTGTGCTGTCAAATAAATAAATAAAATCCTTTTAAATAAAAAGAGGAGTCCAATTTGAACCAGCTTAAGTGAAGAGAGGAATTCATCAGAAAGACCTATTGAGTCTCACAAAAATCGAAGATGGAAACACAACCTCCAGAAGAAAGCAACATCCTGGAGCCCTGTAGGGAAGGAAACTGGAGGTCTCTCCACATCACTCCCTCTGTCTTCCCAGTGCATCTCCTTCCCTAGTCCAGGCTACCACAGACCAGGCTCCTCTGCTCCTCTAGACACATGATGGCATGTGACCAGGATTTGTACCTTCCATCTCATACACCCAACAGGAAGCCCATCTCTCACCCTTATTTCCAAAATCAAAACTCAAGGTCAAGGACTGATTGGCCAACTTAGATAAAAGGGCCCAGACGAGGCAAACATGGCAGGGGGTCAGGATCATGTAGAAATGTGGCAACTTCTACCATAATCACGTGGGTGGATGAGGGAAGAAGAAACTAGTGGAAAAGAGATGGTGGGTAACAATTTGAGGGGTATCCACCACATGGCCTCACTTAAGCAATCCTTTGACCATAGTGAAAGCATCAGCTTCCGAGTTAAAAGGACTAGCTCCACCATTTACCAGCCATGTGATGTTGGGCAAGCCTCTGGCTTCTCACTTGCAAAGTGAGGGTAATAATATGTACCTCATGGTGTCACTGAAAAGATCGAGCAAGGAAGAATATACAAAGCACCTACAACACCACCTGACACACAGAAGAGTGCAATGCTCCTAATTTTATTTTGAAATCAAAACAGTCACAGGAGGACTAAGTGGGCCTTGCATATACTGAATTGTTTTTGCTAACATGGAGATTTTCCCAGGCCAGGTAGCTTGCTAACTTACGACATTTCACTAGGGCATCTCATGCTTTCAAAATTTTTTTTTAACAAAATACAAATGTTACCTTCGTGCTTGTTGCAAAAAAGTGAAAGGCAAGAGGGTGCCATGCTGCAAGTACCCAAGCTAATCTCTCTCGGTGAGGCAGATGGTGGTAACTTGTCCTTAGGATGTTTGGATTTGTTCATAATGAGCAGTATGTGTGGACATTTATCAGTGAGAGCTATAAATAAGAAAGTTCTAAAGAGGCGAAAAGCTGATGAGACTATGGGAGGACTTTCTAGTTGTCAGGAAAGGCAGGTGGGAAGTCCCTCTTCCTTTTTGTCTCTTTTCTCAGAGCAAAGAGAACAATGTACTATTTTAGGAAATCCTTCTAGGCCTGATTTAACACCTTGAACAGTTGGCTTCATGTTATCAGCACCAAGGTGATATTTTCAAAACACAAAGACAACAATACTGGCTGTGATCACTACGTCAAGGCTTTGGGAAAGTGTCCAGTTAAAAAAAAAGCCCAGTCTCTTGAAGTTTATCAGTTTGACCTATCATGGTTTAGGATTCCCAGCACGGTTACTAAGTGACTTCTGGTTCCCTCTGGTATCTGAAAGAACACCCATTCCCTGAGGCTGAATGAAGGTCAGAGAAACTGCTCCATTTATAGTGCTTGCTGGAAATCAGCGATGTGCGTCTACAGTGTTCATATTTAGAGCAGCATTTTGTTTCTAGAAATTTATAAACAATAACCCACATATAATTCACATCTTATATGGAATTATTGTTCCTCAGGTAAACAAAGAAGTTATGTGCAAACTTAAATTTTAGAAAGGACTTGAGTCTTCTTTAAATTAAACCATTTTATATTTTTTCATTTTTTATTTAAATTCAATTTAATTAACATATACCATATTGTTAGTTTTAAGGGTATAATTCAGTGATTTTTCTGCTGTATATAACACCCAGTGCTCATCACATCACATGTAATGCCCATCACTCCTTAATGCCCATCACCCGGTTACCCCAACCCCTCACCCACCTCCCCTCTAGCAATCCTCAATTTGTTTCCTAGCGTTAAGAGTCTCTTGCAGTTTGCCTCCCTCTCTGTTTTCTTCTTACTTTATTTTTGCTTCCCTTTCCCTAGCTTCATCTGCTTTGTTTCTGAAGTCCCGCATATGAGTGAAATCATATTTTCTCAGGCAAACAAAAAATTTATGTGCAACCTAAAATTTTAGAAAGGACTTGAGTCTTCTTTAAATTAAACCATTTTATTTAACCCATTTTAAATTGAAGAAGTGCTCTTTAGCAACATGAAAAATACAATATGCTCACATGAGAATCATGGAAAACCTCCCAGCAGAGAAAACCCCTTTACAACAGTCCTGCAAATGATCATCCAGCCTCTCGCTCAATACTTTGAGATGAGCTACTCGCTCAGCTTGTGGTGTGTTCCTGCCATCATTTGCCTTGTTTATATTTATACTCGTTGGTACTTATTAAGCTTTGAAGCAAAGCAGAATCAGCCTGTCTTTCAAACTAAAATATCCTTTCAAAGATAGGACAATGGTCATCATGCCCACCTTTATATTCTTTCTACCCACCTAAACTTTGGGAATGCTCTCAACAAGACATTTTTTCCCAGGAACCTTAGAACTGAACTGAACAACATAGCACAAAATATGGAGGAATTTTTGGTTGTGGGATGTAGCTAATGGCTTCCTAGGTGGCATGAGCTTTCTTTGGACGCCACATCACATCATTGACTATTGCTTTAAAAACATCAGAAAATGAACTGCTGCTTTCTCTAGATGTTTTTCACTTGAAATCTTATACATTATTTCTATTTTCTTTTAAAGCTACACTTATAGAAGTAGTTATAGGCCAGCACTGACCTTAAACCAAACTGATTGTAAAGGAGCTGATTGCTGATGCTGGTCAGGAAATGGTGCCTTTGCTGGCAAGCAGAAAGGTTACTAGAGGGCTTTTATAATAATAAACTAAAGAAAGTGTCTTTAAAATTGGGCATTCTCTAGGAGAAAGAGGGAGAGTAAGAAATGATGTGGGCAGCAGTTTCCTACACTGGAGGAAGAATAATGAGCCATGAAAAGAGGGAAAGTCACACAAAATTACCTTTTTTGTGTTAATTAGGTGACACACCATGATAAACACTGGATAAAATGAGAAAGAATGAAAAGCAACTTGCCATTTCTGAACCTAACCCACTGATTAAAGGTGGGGGCAGCCCAGTCACCTGCTCACCCAGAAGATTTGCTGAAGGGGAGTTGCAGTTAGGCAGACTGATTTTCTAATGAGCCTGTGGACAACGTGGCTGGCATAATCCTGTGAATGATGTACAGGGAGAACTATGTTCCTAGAAGTGGTCTCCAATTTTTAAGAAATCTCAAAACATTCTCATTCCCTTTATTTATTTTTCTTTGAATAGATCTTAGCTACAGTTGGTGGAACAGGTAGGTAGAAGGATAAGAACCACTCTCCAAGGAAGAATAACTGACAAAACATGAGCGTATGGCATGAAAGTCAGAAAGACTGTTGTTACATGATAGTCGGATATTGAGTACTTCCTAGTGATGATGTTATAACCAAATGCTTGTGTCTATCCCCACAAAATTTCCTGTGTTGAACCCTAACCCCCATTGTGATGGTGTTGGGAGGTGGGGATTTTAAAAGGTAATGAGGTCGTGAGGCTGAATGAGGTCATGAATAGGATTAATGCCCTCATAAAAGAGGCACCACAGAGCCTCCTGCCAAGTGAAGACACCAAAAGAACTAGGAACCAGGAAGTGAGCCCTCACCAGACCCCTGACTCTGCCAGCACCCTGATCTTGGACTTCCCAGCCTCTAGATCGGTGAGATATAAATGTTTGTTGTTTGAGCCACCCCGTCTGTGGAACTTTTGTTAGAGCAGCCCAAACTGACAAAGATACATGATAACCTAGTGTGCTATGGATATATTCCAGAAGAGAACCATGAGGCATGTGTTCTCACCATAGCCACTCTCCTCAGAAATAAAGACAGAGTCTCTTGTATGGTGAGAGTGGATTCTGGTTAGTTTAACTTCACGTGAACTTCCTCAAGTTTGGGAATACCTTTGCCCTCTCCCCACACACTCAAAACCACTCACTGTTTAACACTCCTGGGAATAATTAAAGTTTAAGAAGAACATCTGTACCTGAGTGATTTCAAGAAGCATAACCCTAAAGCCCATTATTTGACATGGATACAAGCATGAAGTATCTGCTCTATATCTGCTCTGAAAATTTCTGGGCCACCTTGGCAGTTACTGTCTTCTACCATTTTCCATCCCAAATATCACCACTCTGTCACTTTCTATCAGCTTTCAGTCACCTCCACTCTCCTCTGGGACTAATCTGGCTGTCTGCCTGTATCATAGACCATTACCTGAAATTTTCTGTTCCTGCACAGACCCTATAATGTTAAACACAGGTATCCCTAGCTATATTTCTGAAGCCATGGATTTTAACCCCAGCTGCACATCAGAATCACTTGGAAAGCTTTTTAAAAATACAAATGCCAGGGGAGGAATTAAGAAGGCAGAGGAGTAGGGAGACCCTAAATTTGTCTTTTTCCTCGAATACAAGTAGATAGTTACCAAATCATTCTGAACACCTAAAAAATCAATCAGAGATCTGAGAAAAGAAATGCTGAAGTCTAGAAGTAGAGAAGCAGCCACTGTTTGGAAAGTAGGAGATGCAGGCACTTGAACCTGGTGTGACATACCTGAGGATACAGTGGTGGGGAGGGAGCCAACTTAAGGAGGATACTGCAAAGTATTACAAGTAGCAGAGCACAAAACTGGAACTTTTAGAAGTCTGTTACATTGGGGGATGTCCCTGGCTTAAAGGTGCACAGGTGGTGAATCAGGACAGAATCCCAGGTATGACAGGGTGGTCTCAGGATCCCTGGTGTCACAAGAAGAATGGGTGGCTCCTGAGTGAGACAGAGTTTCCAGGCATAGGAGCAGGAAAGCTGGCTGAGAGCAGGAAGTCTAGGTACTGGCTCTCTGCTCTGTGTTGCCATTAACTGTGAGCCACCACGCATTCATGCAACTGTGAGCCCCCCTTTCTCCCTGACCCAGGGAGGAACAGTGCTAGTCCACGCCACAGAAGTCCATGAAATTCGGAGTTTTGTAACTCAGTCATGTGCCAGAAATAAAAATGCTCAGTCACAGGCAGGGTGAACACATGGTGAAAAGAAACCGAGAAGACAGGAATGATTGATTGCTTTTCTGTGAGGGCTCACTGAAGAGCAGGGGCAGGAATTACCTGCTCTGGGGATAGAGAGCAGGGTGGAGCCATGTTCACCCCACCCATCAGTGCTGAAAGCCTTCAGGGAGCAAAACAGCACCACCTAGTGGAGCCTCGAGCCACATACACCAAGCCCTGCCTCCCTGTGCACTGGAGGCACATTTCCACTAGGGCAAGTGCAGCTAAAAATCACTGGAACAGGCCCTCCCCCAGAAGACCAGCACAAACAACTCACTCTCACCAAATTTACTGATCATACAGGGCTGCTAAGCTTCAGCTCTTGGGGAAAACAGTATATAGCATTCTTTGTATTTTTATTTTTTAGTCATTTTTCAGTTATTTTCTTATTTTTTCAATTTTTTATTTTTTAATTTTTATTTTTATATATACTTTATGTATTTTTATTTTTGTTTCCTTTCATTGAATTTTATATATGTATGTGTGCATGTATGTATATATACATACATATACATATACACATGTATACATATATAAAATATATATGTGTGTATATATTATATATATATATAAAAATATAAAATTTCCTTTCTTATTTTGGGATATAGTTTATTTTATTATTTTTAAAGATTTTATTTATTTATTTGTCAGAGAGAGAGAGAGAGGGAGCACAGGCAGACAGAGTAGCAGGCAGAGGCAAAGGGAGAAGCAGGCTCCCTGCCAAGCAAGGAGCCCAATGTGGGACTCGATCCCAGGATGCTGGGATCACGGCCCCAGCTGAAGGCAGCGGCTTAACCAACTGAGCCACCCAGGCGTCCCTGGGATCTAGTTTCTTTTAAAAAGCAGACCAAAACACACCCAGAATCTAGTTTCTTTCTTTCCCTGTTGTTGTTATTGGTGGTGGTGGTGGTTTTGTTATTTTCTTCTCTTCTTTTCTTTCCTTTTCTGAACAAAATGATGAGATGGAGAAACTCGCCCCAAAAAATAAATAGGAGTAGTACTCACTGCTAGGGATTTAATCAATATGGATATATGTAAGATGTCTGAACTAGAATTTAAAACAATGATTATAAAGATACTACCTGGGCAAGCAAAAAACAGAAGACACTAGAGAATCTCTTACTATAGAGATAAAAGAACTAAAATCCAGTCAGGCCAAAATTTAAAATTCTATTACCAAGATGCAGACCCAAGTGGAGGCCATAAAAATGAGGACGAATGAATCATAAGAGGGAATAAGTGATATAGAAGATAAAATGATGGAAAATAAGGAAGGAAAGAAAACTATTAGAACATGAAGGTTGACTCAAGGAACTCAGTGATTCCATAAAGTGAAATAATGTCAGTATTTTCAGAGTCCCAGAAGATTAAGAGTGGGAAAAGGCGGCAGAAAGTTTATTTGAACAAATTGTATCTGAAAACTTCCCTAATCTGGGGAAAGATACAGGCATTCAAGTCTAGGAGGCACAGAGAAACCTCTTCAATATCAACAAAAACAGGTCAACAACTTGATACATTTTACTGAAGCTTGCAAATTACAAAGTTAAACAGAAACTTCTGAAAGCAGCTTGAGACTAGAGGTCCTTAACCTAAACGGGTAAATACATAAGTAGGCTAGAAGCAGAACTGTCCACTGGGACATGGAAGGCCAGAAAGGACTGACATGATATCTTCAATATGTTAAATAGGAAAAATATGCAGCCAAGAATACTTTATCCAGCAAGACTGCCATTCAGAATAGGAGAGATAAAGAGTTTCCAGGACAAACAAAAACTAAATGAATTTGTGAACAGTAAACAAGCCCTGCAAGAAATAGTACAGAGGATCCTTTGAGTGGAGAGCAAGCCAACAAGTAACAAAGACCAGAAAGGTACAGAGACAATATACAGGAACAGCAACTTTACAAGTAATACAATGGCACTAAATTAATATCTTCCAATAGTTATTCTAAATGTAAATGGACAAAATGGTCTAATCAAAAAACAAAGAGTATCAGACTGGATAAATAAAACAAGACTCATCAATATACTGCTTATAAGAGAATCATTTTAGGCACAAAAACACCACCAGATTGAAAGTGAGGGAGTGGAGAATGATTTATTGTGCCAATGGACATCAAAAGAAAGCTGAGTAGACATCCTTATATCAGACTAACCAGATTTTAAACCAGAGACTGTAATAAAAAAGGACACTATATCATAATAAAGGGGTTTATCCAACAAGAAGATGTGGGCACGTGGGTGGCTCAGTCAGTTAAACATCGGCTTTTGGCTCAGGTCATGATCCCAGGGTCCTGGAATGAAGTCCCACATTGAGCTCCCTGATCAGTGGGGAGTCTGCTTCTCCTTCTACCCTTCCCCACTGCTCATGATCTCTCTCTTTCACTCTCTCACTCTCGAATAAATAAGACCTTTAAATAAATTAATAAATAACTATTCGCTTCCACCTATAATTGAAAAAAAAAAGATGATATGATCTGACAATTATAAAAATTTATGCCCCTAACTTGAAAGCAGCCAAATATATACACCAAATAATAATAAAATTAAAGAAACTCATTGATACTAATACAATAATAGTAAGGGACTTTAACAGCCCACTCACAGCAATGGACAGATCACCTAAGCAGAAGATAACAAGAAAACAAGTGCTTTGAATGACACCTAAGCCAGATGGACTTAACAGGTATATTCAGAGCACTTCATCCTAAAGCAGTAGACTACATATTCTTCTTAAGTATACATAGAACATTCTCTAGAGCAGATCACATACTGGGTCACAAATCTGGTCTCAACCTGGATAAAAAGACTAAGATCATACCATGCATATTTCCAAAACACAATGCTATGAAACTTGAAGTCAACCACAAGATGAAATTTGGAAGGACCATAAATACATGGAGGTTAAAGAATATCCTACTGAAGAATGAATGGTTCAACCAGGAAACTAAAGAATGAAAAAAAAAAAAAAGACATGGAATCAAAGGGCATCTGGGTGGCTCAGCCAGTTAAGCATCTGCCTTCAACTCAGGTTATGATCCCAGGGTCCTGGGATCATGTCCCACATCAGGCTGCTTGGTGGGGAACCTACTTCTCCTTCTCCCTCTGATGCTCCCCCTCCTTGTGCTCTCTCCCTGACTCCATCTCTCTCAAATAAAAGCTTTTAAAAAGGGATGCCTGGATGGCTCAGTAGGTTTAATGGCTGCCTTTGGCTCAGGTCATGATCCTAGGGTCCCAGGATCGTGTCCCACATCAGGCTCCTTGCTCAGCAGAGAGCCTGCTTCTCCCTCTGCCTCTGCTTGCCACTCTGTCTGCCTGTGCTTGCTCTCTCTCTCTCCCTCTCTCTCTGACAAATAAAGTCTTTTAAAAAAAAAAAGCTTTTAAAAAAATGTATGGAAGAAGATGAAAATGAAAACATGACAGTCCAAAACCTTTGAGATGCAGTAAAAGTCGTTATAGGAGGGAAGTATATAGCAATACAAGCTGTCCTCAAGATGCAAGAAAAGGGGGCTCCTGGGTGGCTCAGTGGGTTAAAGCCTCTGCCTTCAGCTCAGGTCATGATCCCAGGGTCCTGGGATCAAGCCCCACATCGGGCTCTCTGCCCAGCGGGGAGCCTGCTTCCTCCTCTCTCTCTCTCTCTCTCTGCCTACTTGTGATCTCTGTCTGTCAAATAAATAAAATCTTTAAAAAAAAAAAAAAGATGCAAGAAAAGTCCCAAATACACAATGCAAGATTACACCTAAAGGAGCTGGGAAAAGAATAGCAAATAAAGCCTAAATTCAGCAGGGAAGAGAAATAATAAAGACTGATTTCTACTCTAATGATATAGAAATTTTAAAAACCAGTGGAACAGGTCAACAAAACTAAGAGCTCATTCATTGAAAGAATAAGATTGATAACTCCTAGCCAGACTTACCGAAAAGAAAAGATAAAATACCCAAATAAATAAAATCATGAATGAAAGAGGAGAGATCACAACCAACAACAAAGAAATGCAAATAATTATAAGGGAATTTATGAGCAATTATATGCCAACAAATAGGGCAATCTGGAGGAAATGGATACATTCCTAGAAACATAAAGTACCAAAACTGAATGAGGAATAAATAGAAAAGCTGAACAGACCCATAACCAGCAAAGAAATTGAATCAGTAATCAAAAATCTCCCAACAAACAAGAGTCCAGGGCCAGATGGCTTCCCAAACATTTAAAGAATATTGATTCTTCTAAAGCTGTTTCAAAAAATAGAAATGGAAGGAAAATTTCCAAACTTGTCCTATGAGGTCAGCATCAGCTTGATCCCAAAACCAAAGACACCATCAAAAAGGAGAATTACAGACCAATATCCCTGATGAACATGGGTACAAAAATTCTCACCAACATACTAGCTAAGAGGATCAAAAAGTACATTAAAAGGATTAGTCACCATGACCCAGTGGAATTTATTCCTGGGCTGCAGGGGTCATTCATATTCACAAATCAATCAACACGATACACTACATTAATAAAAGAAAGGATAAAAATGATATGATCCTCTCAATAGATGCAGAAAAGCATCTGACAAAATACAGCATCCTTTCTTGATAAAAACCTGCCATCATGTAGGAAGAGAGAGAACATACCTCAACATCATAAAAGCCACATGTGAAAGACCCACAGTGAATATCATCCTCAATGGGGAAAAACTGAGAACTTTTCCCCTAAGGTGAGGAACACAGCAGGGATGTCCACTTTCACCACTGTTGTTCAAGTAGTCAAATAGTATTAGAAGTCCTAGCCTCAGTGATGGATAGGATAGGATAGGATTAGATAGGACAGGAAAGACAAAGAAGAGAAGGAAGAGATGGGAGGGAGGGGGGAAGGGAAGGAAAGAAGGAATAAAAGCACCCAAATCAGCAAAGAAGTCAATCTTTCACTCCTCACAGACAACATAATGCTCTATGTAGAAAATCCAAATGACTCCACCAAGAAATTGCTAGAACTGATACAGGAATTCAACAAAGTGGCAGTATATAAAATCAATATACAGAAGTCAGTTGCATTTCTATACACTAACAATGAAGCAGCAGAAATATAAAGGAATCAATCCCACTTACAATTGCACAAAAAGGGGTGCCTGGGTGGCTCAGTGGGCTAAGCCTCGGCCTTCAACTTGAGTTATGATCTCAGGGTCCTGGGATTGAGCCCTGCATCAGGCTCTCTACTTGGCGGGGAGCCTGCTTCCCCCCTCCCCTGCCTGCCTCTCTGCTACTTGTGATCTCTCTCTCTGTCTGTCAAATAAAAAAATAAAATCTTTACCAAAAAAAAAAAAATTGCACCAAAAACCATAGGATACCTAGGAATAAACTTAATCAAATAGGTGGAAGATCTGTACTCTGAAAACTATTGAACACTAATGAAAGAAATTGAGGAAGACACAAAGAAATGGAAAAAACATTGCATGCTCATGGATTGGAAGAATAAATACTGTTAAAATGTCCATGCTACCCAAAGCAGTCTACACATTCAATGCAATCCCTATCAAAATACCATCAGCATTTTTCACAGAGCTGGAACAAACAATCCTAAAATTTGTATGGAACAACGGAAGACCCCAAATAATCAAAGGAATGTTGAAAACAACAATCAAAACTGTAGGTATCATAATTCCAGACTTCAAACTATATTACAAAGCTGTGATCATCAAGACAGTATGGTACTGGTGCAAAAACACACAGAACAATGGAACAGAATAGAGATCCCAGAAATGGACCCTCAAGTCTATGGTCAAATAATCTTCAACACAGCAGGAAAGAATATCTAATGGGGGAAGGGGAAACAGTCTCTTCAACAAATGGTGTTGGGAAAATTGGACAGCCCTATGCAGAAGAATAAAACTGAACCACTTTCTTATGCCATACAAAAAAAATGAACTCAAAATAGATGAAAGACCTGAATGTGAGAGAGGAATCCACCAAAATCCTAGAGAAGAATACAGGCAGCAATGTCTTTGACCTCGGTCACAGCAACTTCTTGCTTTGGAGACACCTCCAAAGGCAAGAGAAACAAAAGTAATAATGAATTATTGGGACTTCCACCAGGATAAAAAGGTTATGTACAGCAAAGGACACAATCTACAAAACTAAAAGACAACCTATGGAATAGGAGAAGATACTTGCAAATGACATATCAGATAAAGGGATAGTATCCAAAATCTGTAAAGAACTTATCAAACTCAACACCTCTCCCCAAAAAAACCCAAAAAATCCAGTCAAAAAATGGAGAGAAGGCATGAACAAATTTTTCTCCAAAGAAGACATACAAATGGCCAACAGATGCAGCAAAAATTGCTCAATGTCACTCATCATCATGGCAATACAAATCAAAACCAGAATGAGATACCACCTCACACCAGTCAGAATGGCTAAAATGAACAAGTCCGGAAACAACAAATGTTGGCAAGTATATGGAGAAAGCAGAGCCTAAATACACTGTTGGTGGGAATGCAAACTGGTACAGCCACTCTGGAAAACAGTATGGAGGTTCTTCAGAAAGTTAAAAAGAGAAATACCATAGGACCCAGCAATTGTACTACCAGGTATTTATACAAAGGATGTAAAAATCCTGATTCGAAGGGGTACATACAGCCCAATGTTTATAGCAGCGATGTCCACAATAGCTAAAATATAGAAAGAGCCCAAATGTCCACCAAATGATGAATGGATAAAGATGTGGTGTATGTATGTATGCATATGTATATGTATATGTGTGTGTGTGTGTGGATATATACATATCTATATATATAAATATATAAAATGGAATATTATTCATCCATCTAAAAGAATGACATATTGCCACTTGCGATGATGTGGATGGAACTAGATGGTATTATGCTAAGCAAAATAAATCAGAGAAAGACAAATACCATATGGAATTTAATCATGTGGAATTTAAGAAGCAAACCAGATGAACATAGTAGAAATAAAACTATAAAATAAGATAAAAATGGAGAGGGAGGCTAACAATAAGGTACTCTTAACTATAGGAAATCAACTGGGGATTGCCGGAGGGGAGGTGGGTGGAGGTAGGAGTAATTGGGTGATGAGCATTAAGGAGGGCACTTGATGTAATGAGCACTGGGTGTTATATACAACTGATGAATCCCTACATTCTACCCCTAAAAGTAGTGATATAGGATATGTTAACTAAATTGAATTTTAAGATTTTATTTATTTATTTGACAGAGAGACATCACAAGTAGGCAGAGAGGCAGGCAGAGAGAGAAAAGTTGGGTAAGCAGGCTCCCTGCTGAGCAGAGAGCCCAAAGCAGGACTCAATCCCAGGACCCTGAGATCATGACCAGAGCCAAAGGCAGAGGCCTAACCCACTGAGCCACCCAGGTGCCCTGGATTGAATTTTAATAAAAAATTAAAAACCAAAAAACTTAAAAATAAAAAAAAGGCAAATACAAATGCCAAGACCTAAACCTCAGAAATTCTAATTTAATGGAGGGTACTGACACCAGTAATTCTTAAAAGCTTTTCAGATGACTCTAACGTGTAGCCAAGGTTAAGAATTACCATTTTACTGCTCCAACATACCCGCAAGCTATGATGTATAACATGAGTAGCAGCTTTTCATAACTGCAGTTATTTATAGGGCATTAGAAGGGAGATTCTTAGAGATAGCTTCTAACAATGAATCCCAGAACACCTTCAAGAATAAGGAGAATTGAACATTAAATGTCAGATAAAGACAATCCTAAAATTCACATGGAAAAAGAAGCACACAAGAATGCTTAAGAAAGGGCTCCTGGGTGGCTCAGTTGGTTAAGCGACTGCCTTCGGCTCAGGTCATGATCCTGGGATCGAGTCCCACATTGGGCTCCCGGCTCCATGGGGAGTCTGCTTCTCCCTCTGACCTTCTCCCTTCTCGTGCGTGCTCTCTCTCTCTCTCTCAAATAAATAAATAAAATAAAATAAAAAAAGGAATACTTTAAAAAAATAAAAAGAACACTTAAGAAAACAGGGACAGGAAAAGTTCTGAGGACTTTAAACCAGACATTAAAACATGCTACAGAGATTCTATAATTAATGTATTATTGGCATACAAATAGACAAACAAATCAAGGGAATAGACTGGAAATAGATACAACTACATAAAATAAACCAAGCATATGAGAAGATATTTGCAAATGACATATCAGATAAAGAGCTAGTTTCTAAAACCTATAAAGAACTTTTCAGACTCAACACCCAAAAAAACAAATAATTCAATCAAGAAATGGGCAGAAGACATATACAGACATATCTCCAAAGACTTCCAGATGGCTAAAGGACACATGAAAATATGCTCAACATCACTCATCATCAGAGAGAGGCAAATCAAAACTACAATGAGATATCACCTCACACCTGTCAGAATAGCTAAAATTAACAACACAAGAAACAGTGGTCGGCAAGGATGCAGAGAAAGGGGAGCCCTCTTAGACTGCTTGTGGAAATGCAAACTGGTACAGCCACTTTGAAAAACAGTATGGAGTTTCCTCAAAAAGTTAAAAACATAACTACCCTCCCATCTAGCAATTACACTACAAGGTATTTACCCAAAGAATACAAAAATGCCAATTCAAAGGGATACATGCACCCCAATGTTTATACTAACATTTTTATCATAACCAAATATGGAATTAGTCCAAGTGTCCATCAATTGATGAATGGAGAAAGAAGATGTGGTCTATAGATATATGTATACATACACAATGAAATATTACTCAGCCATAAAAAAGAATGAATTCTTACCATTTGCAACAACATGGATGGAGCTAGAGAGTATTATGCTAAGTAAAATAAGTCAGTCAGAGAAAGACAAATACCATAATGATTTACTTGTATGTGGAATTTAAGAAATGAGCAAGGAAAAGAAGAAAAGAGAAAGAAGTAAACCAAGAAACAAACTCTTAACTAGAGAGTGTTAACAAGCATGGTTATCAGAGGGGAGGTGGGTTCAGAGAATGGAAAAGTCAGTGATGTGAATTAAGGAGTGCGCTTGCTGTGATGAGCACCAGCTGTTGTGTAGAAGTGCTGAATCGTTATAAGGTTCACTTGAAACTAATAGTACACTGTATGTTAACTAACTGGAATTTAATTTTTTTTAAAATCTAAATGCAAAAAAACCCACATACATAGTATGCCACCTTCTGTGTATTTTTTAAATAAGAAAAATGCATATTTTCCCTCACTATTAATATCAACAAAAAGCCAGAACTAGTAGGCCAGTAAACAATGAAATTGGTTACCTGTAAGGCACAGGTGAGAAAGAAATATAAGACCCATGCTTCTGAGCATCATTTTTTGGCATAGTTTTTACTTTTGAAAGCATATTGATCTCTTGTTCAAAAAGAAACACTGAATCAATAATAATGGGAAGAAAAAAAACAAAAATTGAAAGCAAACTGAAACAAATGAATCTAATTGTATCTCAAATGAAAATTATAGCCACACTGAAGGGGAAAAAATAAACAAGGAATGCAGGTGACTTATGAACACAGTCTAGAAAAGAATTTGTCTATAACCCCTCAGTCGGGGGCAGGTTAGGACACAGGGTGAGGAAAAAGAAGTGCAAATAAATCCTGAACTCTTTCTAGTAGCTTTGCTTAATGGTAAGGGCAAAACAACAAGGTAATAATTTGAGATGTATTATTAGACTCAGCAAAAGAGTAAATATGTTCATAATGTTGAAATACAGGATCCTCATTGTGAGGAGAGACAAAAATGATCTGGATTCGTAAAAGGGTTCTGCGAAATGCTCACCAATCATTCCTTTCTGTTGTCACCTTGAAGATGCACATTTTGTTGGGCTACTTATACTTTTCATAGGTCACTTGATGTCGATGGTGTCATTAGGCCTATAAAATCTAAAGCTTTCATCTAAGCCTACACCTTCCCTGAGGTCCCCCAGGGCAGGGAGGCACTGCCCACCTCACCACACCATCACTTCTCCGCAGTTCCCTAAGCAGAGCCTCATCACTGTGACAACTACGTCTTAGGAAGAGCAGCAATTTTCCCCTCTAAGATCTTAAAAATGGCAAAGACCTTGGTCATATCTGAATTCCTCAGGTCCCACTAAAAAAATCTAGCACTTGACAAATGTTGGTTCAACTAAACTGAATTGCACCTCTTTTGCTGTAGGCCACCGAAATCCTTCTGTGGGAAGAAGAGTATAAATAAATCTGAAATATGAAATTCAGTGGGGAGTATGTGCTACGTCTCAGGAAAAGGAACAATCCTCGCAAATGCCCTTTTGTGGTGCAGCAGAAGATAAGGGAGGGATCTCTCACCAATAATGAACTAGCTGGTTTGACTTTCGGAAAACAAACCGCTGGTGCTGTCTTTCAGGGTGACTGAGATTTTCATGGGAGAGAAAGCAGCTGATTATTGGCTGCTTAATTACAGCATTCTTGGCAGAGAAATGGAAAAAGCAGTATAGTGAGCTCTGTTGACCTAAGGCAATAGTTTACAGGAATATTAAAGCAGATTTTAAACACAAATCATAGTCTCTGTAAGTTATT